>NW_027099212.1:0-603000 GCF_037042795.1 Molothrus aeneus | reverse complement strand
GATCATGGGGTGCCCTGGGCCCCAACCCCACCTGGGACCTGAAATGCCCACTGGACCCCTGAGCCCCCACCAGACACTGATTTCTACTGGACTCCCAGGCCCCTGCACCCCAAACCACCCCTGAGGAGTCCCAGAACACCTGAGCCACCCAGGTACTCCAACCTCCTCCCCAGGACCCCTGAACTGCCTTGGGACCCTGATTCTTCACACAGCCCTGAGAACCCCTCAAGCCCCCAAAAACCCCAAGAATGGAATGCAGGGAAGCCTCCAAACAGCTCCAGGATCCCTGGAGAGCTCTCAACATCCCTGCACAACTCTCCAACACCTCCCTAAAAGCCCCCAGGAGATCCCAGAGTCACCCCAATATTCCTCAAGGCCCTTCCTGGGACAACCCAGGACCCTCCAAAATGTCCCCAAACCTGTGAGCACCCCAAGAAAAGGTCACTGGGGGCTCAGCTTCCTCCAGGTCAGGAGCTTTGGGTGATGCCCCAAGTGCCCCCCCAGTGTGTGGGGCTTCCCCCCAGTTCCTGTAGGGCCTCGTGCCCCCCATTGTCACCCACCCTGGCGGTGCCAGCAGTGACAGCCCCCAATGACAGCCAGGAACAGGAGCAGGAACAGGAGGGTCCTGCCGACATTCACAGCCACTGCTGGGGACAGAGGGGACACATTGGGGTCACCTGGAACCCTGGAGGTCCTGAACAGCCCGGTGACCCTGTGTGATCCCACCTGTGCCCCAGGGTGAGCCAGGTGTCACCTCCAGGGCCAGCTCAGGGCTGAGTGCCCGGAACACGCGGTGCCCGTCCTGTCCCAGCTGGTTGGTGGCCATGCACTGGTAGGTGCCCACATGTCCCACATCGATGTCCCTGAGCTCCAGCAGGGGACCCCGGGCCACCTCCTTCCCGTTGTGCAGCCAGGTGAAGGTGACAGGGACTGAGCCCACCTGCACTGAGCAGCTCAGGGTTACGTTGTCACCTGCATGCACCTGGTGTGACAGGGGACCAGGGGTGATGGTGGCATTGGCCACGGGCACTGTGGGGACAGAGACAGGAGGGGCACCGGGCGAGGTGGGATGGGGTTGCCATGGGGGGGTCACTCCCAGCCCGAGGGTCCCACTCACCCAGGACAGTGACATTCATGGGGTCACTCTCAGCCACGCTGTCCCCGTCACTGACCCGGCACCGGTACTGGCCGCTGTCATTGTCCCCAGCGTGGCTCAGCTCCAGGCAGGGACCGGTGCCCAGCGGTGCCCCCGAGGCCTCCCGGTGCCAGGAGAAGGACAGGGGACCTGTCCCCACGGCCACCGTGCAGCTCAGCACCAGGCTGTCCCCAAGTGTCACCTGTCCCCCGGGGGCTGTGCTGACAGGGACACCCCCAAGAGCGGGACCCCTATGGGGGGACACAGGAGGGTTTGGGGACCCAGGGGAGGTGGGGGACACAGGAGGGGAAAGAAGGGGATTGGAGGGGAGCAGAGAAGATCCCAGTGAGCAGAAGGGGACCCTGGGAGGCACATTGAGACCTGGGGACAATGGCGACACCCCGTGGAAACGGGGAGAGACCCAGGCAGGGATGGGGAACCAGACGAGAGACTGAGGAGCCTCAGGGAATGATTTGGGGTTTAGAGATGGGCGGGAGGACCCAGGGAAGGCACAGAGACCAGAGGGTGGAGCAGGGCCCTTGGAAGGGGTGGGGAATCCAGGGAGGGCTGGGGAGGACAAAGAGAGGCATGAGGGACCTGCAGGGGGAACTGGGCAGTCATGGGGGAAACCAAGAGGGACTTGGGAAATTTGGGGTGACCCAGAGAGGAGTAAAGGGAGGGATGAAGGATTCAGGCAGTGCTGGGGAAACCCTCAGAGGCTGTTGGGCTTCCCTGTCCCCATCCCTGCACTCACTGTGCACTGTCGCTCTCACCCTGTTCGACATGCTCCACAGTGACGCCACCCAGCCCGCGCAGTGGTAGAGGCCACTGTGGTGCAGCTGCAGAGGGGACAGGGACAACTCGGTCCTATCATGGAGCCCCTCCAGTTTCCTCCCCTCGTGGTAGAAGGACACCAAGGTGACCGTGCTGTTCCAAGAGCCCCGGCAGTGCAGTGTCACCGTGTCCCCCTCCAGCAGCGCCCATGCAGGCACCTGCAGCACCAGCCAGTCCGGGGGACAGAGGGGTCCTGTCACACCTGATGGCACCGGGACCCCATCTGGGATACACCCAGTGCACCAGGGGTCCCCATTTCCCACATGGTTTCCCCGACACTAGGATACTCTGGGATGTCCCCAGAGCAGGGCACAGGCTCAGGTCACACAGGAGGTGACCCATGGAGCGGAGCCCACCCAGAGCCCTCGAGGTCCCTGCAGGTGCCAGGCTGGGGACACCCAAACCCCCCTCACCATTTAAGACTGTTACGGGGGGGCTGAGCCCGGTGCCAGGTCTGCCACACTCATAGGTGCCAACTCTCAGTGACACTGAAGTTGTTGCATTGCTCCTCCCCCAGGCGCTGCCCGTCCTTGTACCAGGTGGTGGCACCAGCGGTCCCCAAGCCCTGGCAGGTCAGTGTCACCCGGTCCCACAGCACCGCCGGCCTCCAGGGGGGCTCCACCAGGAGCTGGCTGGTCTGGGCACCTGTGGGTTACAGGGGACACCAGCCTGCCAGGGCCAGCGTGGGGCTGGGGACAGTGGGGTGGGGCCATGGCATCCCCCGAGGACTCACCAGCGAGGCCGAGGGTCTGGGCTGGAAGGGAGAAAGGACAGGGCCGGGTGGGGGTGGCACCATGGGGACAGCAGCACGAGGGCATGGGGTTTAGGGGCTGTTCCCAAACAGTCTCTGTGGGGGCACTGGTGTGGCACAGAGGTCTCGAGGACAGGGACACAGCAGCCAACCCCTGCTCAGGCATGGGGCCCCTGTGCTGGCACAGGTCACCCCTGCCAGCCCCACAGACACATCCCCATGGCCCTGTGCCCATGGTCTCATTCCAGTGGCACCTGTCCCCATGGCTCAAACACATGGTGCTTGTCCCCTTGTCCCTGTCCCTGCAGCCCTGTGTCCCTGTCCCCACAGCTGCCCATGCCCCAAGGTTCCTTCTGCCACATCCTTGTCCCCGCATCTTCATCCCCCTGTCCCTGTCCCCACATCCCGGTTCCCCTGTTCCTGTCCCCAAAGCTACCCCACAGCTCTGGTCACACTGCCTCCATACCCTGCTGGCATTGCGGACATCAGGGGACCCCACAGCCCCCCTGTGCCCCCTCCCCTCCCCATCCCTGGGGTGTCAGGCCCGTGCCCGGGGCACTCACCCCACAGGAGCAGCGCCACCTTCCCGGCCATCCCGGTGTCCCCAGCCATGTGCACTGGCTGTCACTCACTGCTGGGGGTGGCTGTCCCCTGGCTGGTGGCTCTTTGGCCAAAGGGGAAGGAAGTGAGGTCAGGTCTCCTCCTCATGTGTAGGTGGCACCTGGTGGGGGCAGGGTGGCCACAAGCTGGGGACAGGCTGTGGGCAGGGTGGGGACAGGATGGGGACAAGGCTGGGTGGGACACGGTGGGACATGGGGCTCCCAGGACTGTGGGGGGCTCAGGGGGTTTGGGGATGTGGGGATGGGTGTCCAGGGGAATGGGGGGTCTCAGGGATGGGGTCCCTGGGAATGGGGGTGCTGAGGAGGGGGAGTCACTGGGAATGGGGGTCCCCAGGGCTGAGGGGACTCAGGGATGGGAGTGCCAGAGGAATGTGGGCTCCAGGGATTTGGTGTCATGGGATGGGGATGCTGGGGGAATGGGGGATCCCGTGGGAATGGGGGTTCCTGGGAGAATCAAGGTGCCAGGGGAAGGAGGATTTCAAGGGATGGAATGAACAGGGGAGGTTTCCTTGGGAATCTGGGGTCCTGGGCCATGGAGATCCTGGGGAATGTGAGTACTGGGATACGGGTTCCAGAGAGGGGGAGACATAAGAAATGGGGTACCCATGATTTGATTTCCAGGGGAATGGAGGTCCCAGGGATGGGCAATTGCTGGATGGGCCCATAGGTCTCAGCTCCTTCCCTGGGATCCTCAGTTTTTGGGTGACCCAGAGCCCAGCACAGCCCCCACAAGGTGCCGGCGGCCTGGGGGTCACCCAAAACAGATTCCGAGAGGCTCTGGGTCTGTGGAGCTGCTGCAGAGGTGAGAATTCTGTTGGTAGAAAAAGGCCTGGCTGTGGTTTGCTCAGCCCTGCAGGAAGCACAAAGCCCAAAGGGAGCCCAAGCAGTGGCTCTGGGAGGGCCTTTGATGGTTTTCAGAGCAGGGCTGGCTGGAAAGTGCCCCTGCAGGGGCGGGCACCTGTGAGGGAACCAGTCCGGAAATGCAGCAATTGTTCATTTGTTCCTCTTTGTAAGGGACAGAGAGAACCACAAAACTACTGCACAACCCACAACATTCTGCTCAACAACCTGACCCAGACCATCCTTCTTGAACAAAACCTGCAGCCTTCTGGAACCTCCTGGAAAGAATGGGTTTGGGTTTGGAATGTGTCCACCAGATAAGAGGGAAAGCTGTGGGAATACCGAGCAGGGGCTCAGCCTGTGGCCATGGTGGGGCTGTGGGGAGTGACCCTGTCTGGATTCCAGGTGTCCCCAAAGCTGCTCCATCCCTGCCCTCCTCACCTGAGTGAAAGGCTGAGGGTTTGCAGGAATTGTGGTGTAAAGCCACCAGAGGTGCTGCTGTGGACCTGAGACCTGCCTGGGGTCAGGCGCTGCCTTCCTTCCATTCGGGATCATGGAGAGTGGTCGCGGGTGTTGTGCAGGGCGTGTGCCTGGCCCCGGGACACTGCTACGCTGCCAGTGGGCACTGGGATCCAACCTGCTGCCTTGGCGGCTTCTGCCCGCTGCCGGTGGTGGTGCCGGGACCGATTGGTGGCCGTGAGTTTGCAAAAGGAGCGATTTCCCCTCCTCCCTCCCGCCCGAGGCCGCCATGGCCCCTGAGGGGATGGAGCTGGAGCGGGGCGGCCCCTGCTGGCCGGGAGTGCTCCCTGCAGCGCCCCCTGCTGGCCGCGGTTATAACTGCCACAAAAACCAACAGCGCTGAGCGGGAGGGAAAGTTCTGCGTTTGTGTTGTTGGTTCTGTTCTGCTTTATAAATTTCCCAGTAAAGAGCTGGTATTCCTTTTCCTACACTTTTGCCTGGAAGCCCCATCATTTTTGAAATTAAAAAGATTTTTAGACATGGGTCTTCCTTCCATTCCAGGAACATTCTCACTTTCCTTGGTAGATATTTCTCATTTAAATGAGTTGCCAGCTGCTGGCTTCCAGCGTGGATGGGACAGACACCCCAAGAGAAGACACGGTCAGGGACTTGGCCATCTCATGCTTTGTTCTTTAAGCCAGTTGGGCCACCGAGGGCCCTCGCCCAAATTGGCACTTCTGGTCACCCGGCCACTCAGGAGCTGGCTTTGGCAGAGCATCCCACTGTCCCCAGTGTGCCATGGCTGACAGACTGATGGACAGGCGCGGCCCTGTCTCACCAAAAGCAAGGCCTGACCCACCCCTGCTACACACAGGTGTTCCAAAATATCTCCAGACATCAAACTTTTCCTGTCTCTGACATCCCACCCTGAGCCATGGCCTGATCCCGACTGCCCTGGGAAAGGAGGCGGCTCCAGAACCCCCACAGGGCCTTTGTGACATCCTCGTGTGGGGAACAGGGAAGAGGAGGTGTTTGGGACAGGGGAGAAGAGAATCCAGAGCCTCCTGAAGGCCACTTTGGCCATCAGAGCAAGGAAGGTCCAGGCCCCTGCAAGATTCCTCTGGTGAAGGAAACCTGTTGGGGGAAATGTCTGGGGTTTGTTCCTTATTGGGGGCTTTCCCTGGAAATTGTTCCTTCTGTGATCCTTTGGACTCTGAACCTTGTTGCTGTTGCTGTTGGTTTTATTCTCTCTCATTGCTGTTTCAGGAAATTGTTCATCTTTTGGCTCTTTTGGGATCTTTGTGCCCCTGCAGGGAGGGATTGGGGCATTTTTTAGTGGCAGCAGAGACACGATTGGGTGCCCATGGGTGGGGACCCCCAGTGCCCCCAGTTCCCCCCAGTGTCACAGCACATTCCCGTAGATGTCACCGGGTTCCCGCTGTTGCCCCTGGGTTTCCCCGCAGCTCCGCGTTGGTCACCTGGGGATCCTGGAGGGTGGTGGCACGGGGGGACGCTGCGAGAGACACGGGCTGTGGGATCTGGGTGGGGTGACACTGGTGGGTGACGTGTCCCTCTGCGTGTGTCCCCCCCGTACTCACCCCCTGCCCTCTTGGTGACCACGACGTGGGTGTACAGCACCTCCCCCTCCTCTGGGGGGGCTTGGGGATCCGGGGGGGCCCTGAGGGAATAAAGGGGATGTGGGGGAGGGAATAGAGAGCTGTGGGGTAGGGGTTAAAGGGGACTCATGTTGGGAGCCCTTCACCAACCTTACCTGGTGCTTCCTGGCAGCTGCAGTGGAAAGAGGGGAGATGTGACTGTGGGATCGCAGGGCCCTGAACCCTCCCAGGATTCCTGACCCCCCACGGGACGCTCAATTTACAACAGAACTCTCAAGCAACCCTGAAGCCTCCCAGAATTCAGGAACCTCCCCAGTGTCCCCAGCCAACTCAGCCTCAAGAACCCAAAGCCCAGCAGGGAAAGAGACCTCCAAACTGCCCCAAGGGCCTCTGAGAGAACCCCCAGCATCCCTGCAGGACCCTCCAGCACCTCCCCAAACCCTAAAGGACTCCCAGACAATGCCCCAATTTTGGGGCTGTGGGTGCTGCCCAATCATTGTCCAACACTGGGGGTCTCTACAGCTCCCTGGGACGCCTGTGCCCCCATTGTCACCCACCCACACGGTGCCACCGGTGCCAGGCCACAATGACACCCACAAGCAGGAGCAGGAACAAAAGGGCCCCACCGACCCCTGCGGCCACTGCAAGAAACAGAAAGGAACACATCAGGGTCACCCATCACCACAGGGGTCCTGCACTCCCAGGTGACCCTGTGGGACCCCACCTTTGTTGCAGTGTCCCCGTGGTGTCACCTCCAGGGCCAGCTCAGGGCTGAGTGCCCGGAACACGCGGTGCCCGTCCTGTCCCCGCTGGTTGGTGGCCATGCACTGGTAGGTGCCCACATGTCCCACATTGAGGTCCCTGAGCTCAAGGAGGGGACCCTGGGCCACCTCCTGCCCGTTGTGCAGCCAGGTGAAGGTGACAGGGGCTGAGCCCACCTGCACTGAGCAGTGCAGGGTCACGTTGTCACCTGCAAGCACCTGGTGTGATGGGGGACTGGGTGTGATGGTGGCATTGGCCACGGGCACTGTGGGGACACAGACAGGGCTGAAAAATGGCAGGGTGGGATGGGAGTGCTCTGGGTGCGGTCATCCCCAGCCCGAGGGTCCCGCTCACTCAGGACGGTGACATTCATGGGGTCACTCTTGGCCACGCTGTCCCTGTCACTGACCCGGCACCGGTACTGGCCGCTGTCACTGTCCCCAACGTGGCACAGCTCCAGGCGGGGGCCGGTGCCCAGTGGTGCCCCCGAGCTCTTCCAGTGCCAGGAGAAGGACAGAGCACCTGTCCCCGCAGCCACCGTGCGGCTCAGCACCAGGCTGTCCCTGAGTGCCACCTGTCCCCTGGGGGGCTGTGCTGACAGGGACACCCCGGAGGGCAGGACCCCTGCGGGAGGGGAGGATAGCAAGGGACAGAGAGGGACCCGGGGGGGTGGTAGGGGAGGGGCAGGGAGACCCCAGTGAAGGGGAAGGGGGCAAAGCGATTGGTGGGGCTTGGAAAGGAACCACAAGGGACACCTGGAGAGGGGGGAGGATGACACCAGGCTGGGTATGGGAAGCCAGGGAGGGAATGATGTGACCTGGGGAATGTGTGGTGACTTCAGAGAGGGATGGGGGGATGCTGGGAGGGGTGAGGGGACTCAGAGAGGGATGGGGAGACACAAGCCAGGAATGTGGGGACCTGGGGAGGGACCCAGGGCAGGGATGGCAGGACACGGAAAATGTGTAGGGGTAGGATGGGGGAAGCCCTCTAGGGGTGGGGGACCCTGAGAGGGACATGAGAAGGGAGCAGGGGAGCAAGGGTAGGATCTGGGAAAGGTTGGGGCCACAGGGCAGGTGTCTGGAAGGACTGGGCATCCCCTGAAGGCCCGGGAGAGCTGAGGAGGCTGTGGGGGCTCCCCGTGCCCATCCCCACACTCACTGCGCACCGTGACACGGAGCCGGGTGCTGCTCCTTTGCACAGCACCCCCCTCGGAGTGCACCTGGCAGCTGTAATTCCCCGAGTGGGAGACCTCAAGGGCGGGCACCAGCAGCTGCAGGGACCCCTGCAGGCCCCCCACCACCTGCCCGTCCTGGTAGAACACGTGCAGGAGGGGGGCTCGGGGCTGCAGGGGGCTGGGGGTGCTGAGGCAGCTGAGAGTCAGGGGGACCCTCGGTGGGCTTGGGGGGACCCTCCAGCACTGGCACTGAGAACAGCTCTGGGAAGGAGATGGGAGGGGGATTTGTGAGCCCGAGTCCCTGGGGAGGGCTGTGGGGGTGTCAGGGTGGCAGCTGTGGGGTGCTCACCGTGCCCTGTCACTGTCACTGGTGCTGAATTTCATGACCTCCCTGACCACCAGGATTTCACCAGACCCTGCAGCTGTAGCGACCGCTGTGGTGCAGCTGCAGAGGGGACAGGGACAGCTCGGTGCCATCATGGAGCCCCCCCGGACCCTTCTCCTCACGGTAGAAGGACACCGAGGTGACCGTGCAGTTCCACCAGCCCTGGCAGCGCAGTGTCACCGTGTCCCCTCCAGCAGCGCCTGTGCCGGCACCTGCAGCACCAGCGGGCCTGGGGGACAGATGGGTCCTGTCACACCCGATGGCACCGGGACCCCATCTGGGTTGCACCCAGTGCACCAGGGGTCCCCAATTCCCACATGGTTTCCCCAACACTAGGGTGCTCTGGGATGTCCCCATAGCAGGGGACAGGCTCTGGTTACACCAGGAGGTGACCCATGGAGTGGAGCCCACTGAGAGCCCTGGGGGTCCCCTGGGTGCCAGGCTGGGGACACCCAAACCCCCCTCCCTGTCTGAGACACTCACAGGGGGACTGAGACTGATGCCAGGTCTGTCACACGTGTAGGTGCCACTATAGGTGACAGTGAGGTGTTCAGGTCCCTCCTGCTCCCAGCGCTGCCCGTCCTTGTACCAGGTGGTGGCACCAGCGGTCCCCAAGCCCTGGCAGGTCAGTGTCACCCGGTCCCACAGCACCGCCGGCCTCCAGGGGGCTCCACCAGGATCTGGGTGTTCTGGGCACCTGCGGGTGACAGGGGACACCAGCCTGCCAGGGCCAGTGTGGGGCTGGGGACAGTGGGGTGGGGCCATGGCATCCCCTGAGGACTCACCAGCGAGGCCGAGGGTCTGGGCTGGGAGAAGGGACAGGGCTGGGTGGGGGTCATGGGGACACTGTGGACACCCCATGTTTGCACACGTCAGCTCCACCAGCCCTACAGCACCTGTCCCCACAGCCATAGATCCATGGCCCTGTGCCCATCATCCCATTCCAATGGCACCTGTTCTCCCGGTCCATCCCCATGCAACATGGCCCTTGTCCCTGTCCCTGCATCCCTGTTCCCCTGTCCCTGTCCCCACACCTACCCAAGCCCCAAGGCTCCTTCTGCCACATCCTTGTTCCCACAACTCCATTCCCCTGTTCCTGTCCCCACATCCCAGTTCCCCTGTTCCTGTCCCTAAAGCCACCCCAAACCACTGGTCACACTGGGCTCCATGCCCTGCTCTGGCTCTGCTGGCATTGGGGACCTCAGGGGACCCCACAGCCCCCCTGTGCCCCCTCCCCTCCCCATCCCCGGGGTTTCAGGCCCGTGCCCGGGGCACTCACCCCACAGGAGCAGCGCCACCTTCCTGGCCATCCCGGTGTCCCCAGCCATGTGCACTGGCTGTCACTCGCTGCTGTGGCCACCGCTCCCCTGGCTGGCGGCTCTTCGGATGAAGGGGAAGGAAGCGAGGTCACGTCTGTCCCCAGGTGTAGGTGGCCCTTGGTGGGGGCAGGGTGGGGACGCTGTGGGACATGGTGGGGACATGGTGTTGCCAGAATCTGGAGTCTAAGGCTGTGTAGGGAGCCAGGGATGGGTGTCCAGGGGAATGGGGTGCCCAGGGATGGGGTCCCAGGGAAATGGGGGTCCCAAGGGTTGGGTGGACTCAGACTTGGGAATGAGGGTCCCAGAACAACGTGGCCTCCTGGGATTTGTGATCATGGGATGGGGGCCATGGCATGGGGGTACCAGGGGAAAGGGGGTCCCTGTGAGAATGGGAGCCCTGGGGAAATCAAGGTCCCCAAGGGAAGGGGTGTCCCAGGGACTGGAATTACTGGGATGGGGTTCCTTGGGGTTGGAGATCCGGGGAAATTGCAGTCCAGGGATGGGAGTCTCAGGGAAGGGGGGACAGAAGGAAATTGGGTCCCAAGGTTGGGGTCCCAGGGAAATGGGGGTGCCAGGGATGCACGGTGGCTGGGGGGGGCTGGGGGTCATAGCTCCTTCCCTGGGTGCCTCAGATTTTGGGGAGACCCAGGGCCCTGCAAAATCAGCCCTGGGGTGCTCATTTCCTGGCCAGGCATTGCATGGGGGTCCTGGGTAGCTCAGCCTCTGTGTCCTCCCCTGCCCCTGACTTTTTCCTCTCTTTATTTCCCTTTTTTCCTTTTTCTCCTTACTTTTTGCCATGTCCCCTCACCCCCGGTTCCTGCCTCAGCAATCCTGGGAAGCACCTGAGCAGGGAATGGGTTGGGGGGAGCCAGGGGAGGGGGAAATGGGGAGAAGGAGGTGCAGGGAAGGGTGGGGAGGCTGTGAGGGATGGAGGTGTTGGGCTGTGCCCCCTCAACACTTTCACTTTCCTTTTCCTGGACAAGAAGGAAGAGGCCGTTTGTGCTGAGAGTCAGATGGGAAAGGGGGGGTTCTGTCCTGGGGGGGCACATCCAGAGGCTCCTGTCCTGGGGGGATCCTGTCCCAGGGGGTGACACATCCTGGCATGGGGGGTCCTGTCCCAGGGGTGGCAGTTCCAGAAATGTCCCTGCACATTCCTGGCCGGGTGCCTGTCCCAGGGGTGGCACATCCTGGGGACCCCTGTCAATGCAAGGGTGGGGCCCAGCCATGGCCCAGCCCCACTGCACAGGGATGGCCATTGCCCAGCCCTGCTCTGCCCAGCCCCAGGTGGCAGCCAGGCCCTGAGGGTCCCCCCTGCCCCCTTGGCTTTGATTCTGGCAGCTTTAGAGCTGCTGCAGAGGTGAGAATTCTGTGGGTGGAAAAAGGCCCTGCCTGTGGTTTGCTCAGCCCTGCAAGAAGCACAAAGCCCAAAGGGAGCCCAAGCAGTGGCTCTGTGAGGGCCTTTGATGGTTTTCAGAGCAGGGCTGGCTGGAAACTGCCCCTGCAGGGGTAGCTGAGAGGGAACCAGTCGAGAAATGCAGCAATTGATCATTTTGTCCCTCTTGGCAAGGGACTGAGGGAGCCCCAGAACTACTGCAAAGACAACGACACTCTGCTCAACAAGCTGTAATAGACCTTCATTGTTGAACAAAACCAGCGGCCTTCTGAAACCTCATGGAAAGAATGTTTGGCCTCAGGCGGTGGTCATCAGATAAGAGAGAAAAGTGTGGAAATATCGAGCAGGAGCTCTGGCCATTGTGGGGAGTGACCCTGTCTGGATTCCAGGTGTCTCCAAAGCTGCTCCATCCCTGCCCTCCTCACCTGTTTGAAAGGCTGAGGGTTTGCAGGAATTGTGGTGTAAAACCACCAGAGGTGCTGCTGTGGACACCACACCTGCCTGGGGTGAGGCGCTGCCTTCCCTCCATTCGGGATCATGGAGAGCCGTCGCGGGTGTTGTGCAGGACGTGTGCCTGGCCCCAGGACACTGCTACGCTGCCAGTGGGCACTGGGATCCAACCTGCTGCCTTGGCGGCTTCTGCCCGCTGCCGGTGGTGGTGCCGGGACCGATTGGTGGCCGTGAGTTTGCAAAAGGAGCGATTTCCCCTCCCGCCTTCCCGCCCGAGGCCGCCATGGCCCCTGAGGGGATGGAGCTGGAGCGGGGCGCCCCCTGCTGGCCGGGAGTGCTCCCTGCAGCGCCCCCTGCTGGCCGCGGTTATAACTGCCACAAAAACCAACAGCGCTGAGCGGGAGGGAAAGTTCTGCGTTTGTGTTGTTTGTTCTCTTCTGGTTTATAAATTTCCCAGTAAGGAGCTGCTATTCCTTTTCCTACACTTTTGCCTGGAAGCCCTATCATTTTTGAAATTAAAAAGATTTTTAGACATGGGTCTTCCATTCCAGGAACATTCTCACTTTCCTTGGTAGATATTTCTTATTTAAATGAGTTGCCAGCTGCTGGCTTCCAGCGTGGATGGGACAGACACCCCAAGAGCAGACACGGTCAGGGACTTGGCCACCTCATGCTTTGTCCTTTGAGCCAGTTGGGCCACCAAGGGCCCTCGCCCAAGTTGGCACTCCTGGTCACCCGGCCACTCAGGAGCTGGCTTTGCCAGAGCATCCCACTGTCCCCAGTGTGCCATGGCTGACAGACTGATGGACAGGCGGGGCCCTGTCTCACCATAAGCAAGGCCTGACCCACCCCTACCACACACAGCTGTTCCAAAATGTCTCCAGACATCAAACTTTTCCTATCTCTGACACCCAACCCTGAGCCATGGCCTGATCCCGACTGCCCTGGGAAAGGAGGCGGCTCCAGAATCCCCACAGGGCCTTTGTGACATCCTCGTGTGGGGAACAGGGAAGAGGAGGTGTTTGGGACAGGGAACAAGAGAATCCAGAGCCTCCTGAAGGCCACTTTGGCCATCAGATCAAGGAAGGTCCAGGCCCCTGCAAGATTCCTCTGGTGAAGGAAACCTGCTGGGGGAAATGTCTTGGGTCTGTTCCTTATTGGGGGCTTTCCCTGGAAATTGTTCCTTCTGTGATCCTTTGGACTCTGAACCTTGTTGCTGTTGCTGTTGGTTTTATTCTCTCTCATTGCTGTTTCAGGAAATTGTTCATCTTTTGGCTCTTTTGAGATCTTTGTGCCCCCACGGGGAGCAGGAGGGGCAGTTTTTAGTGGCAGCACAGACACGAGTGGGTGCCCATGGGTGGGGACCCCCAGTGCCCCCAGTTCCCCCCAGTGTCACAGCACATTCCCGTAGATGTCACCGGGTTCCCGCGGTCGCCCCTGGGGTCCCCACAGCTCCGCGTTGGTCACCTGGGGATCCTGGAGGGTGGTGGCACGGGGGGACGCTGCGAGAGACACGGGCTGTGGGATCTGGGTGGGGTGACACTGGTGGGTGACGTGTCCCTCTGCGTGTGTCCCCCCCGTACTCACCCCTTGCCCTCTTGGTGACCACGACGTGGGTGTACAGCACCTCCCCCTCCTCTGGGGGTGCCGGGGGATCCGGGGGGCCCCTGAGGGAATAAAGGGGATGTGAGGGAGGGAATGGGAGTTCTTGAGGGTTGGGGCAAATAGGGAGCGTGTGGTTTGAGCCTCCCACTCACCTTTCTTGCTGCTTCCTGGCAGCTGCAGAGGAAACAGAGGAGGGGTGACTGTGGGGTTCCCAGGGCCCTGACTGCTCTCAGGATTGCTCAACTCCCATGGGACCCTCAATCTTCAACAGGACCCCCATGCATCCCTGGAGCCCCCCAGAATTCATGAAGATCCTCAGTGCCCCAAATCAACTCAGCCTTAAGTACCCAAAGCCCAGGAGGGACAGAGACCCCCCCAAACACCCCCAGGGCCCCTGAAAGAACCCCCAGCATCCCTGAACAACTTTCCAGCACCTCCCCAAGCTCTACAGCACCCCCAGCCAATGTCACAACTCTGGGATTGTGAATGCCACACTATCGTTCCCCAATTATGGGGGCCTCTACAGTCCCCTTGGACCCCTGTCCCCCCATTCTCACCCACCACACGGTGCCACCAGTTCCAGGCCACAATGACACCCACGAGCAGGAGCAGGAACAAAAGGGCCCCACCGACCCCTGCGGCCACTGCAAGAAACAGAGGGGAATCATTCAGGGTCACCCATCACCCCAGGGGTCCTGCACTCCCTGGTTACCCTGTGGGACCCCACCTGTGTCCCTGTGTGTCCCTGTGTCCTGCGGTTTCACGTCCAGGGCACAGGGGGTGATGGTGGCATTGGCCACGGGCACTGCGGGGACAGAGACAGGGCTGAGGGCACAGGGAGAGGCTGGCAGCCGGTGTGGGGGGACAGGGATGGGGCATGGGTGTGATGGGGGATGTCAGGAATGGGGTCATAACACAGAAGGGTGTGGGCACAAGGGGAATAATAGAAGGAGCAAGGAAATTTTTGTTTGGGGACTTGGAGATGCCCAATCAGGGGACCCGAGGTGTCTGTGGGGGCTCCCTGTGCCCATCCCGCACTCCCTGTGCACCATGACATGGAGCCAGGTGCTGCTTTTCCCTACGCCCCCCCCCTCAGGGCGCAGCTGGCAGCTGTAATTACCCGAGTGGGAGACCCCCAGGGCGGGCACCAGCAGCTGTGGGGACCCCTGCGGGTCTCCCACCATCTTCCCATCCCGGTAGAACATGGGCAGGAGGGGGGCTCGGGGCCGCAGGGGGCTGGGGGTGCTGAGGCAGCTGAGAGTCAGAGGGGACCCCTGGGTGGGCTGGGGGGACCTTCCAGCACTGGCACCAAGAAGAGCTCTGGGAAGGAGAGGGGAGAGGGAATTTTGGCCCCGAGTCCCTGGGGAGGGGCTCTGGGGCTGTCGGGGTGGGGACTTTGTGGTGCTCACCGTGCACTGTCACTGTCACTGCTGGTGACTCCCTCCACCCCCAGGATCCCACCTTGCCCCTGCAGCTGTACTGGCCACTGTGGTTCAGCTGCAGAGGGGACAGGGACAGCTCAGTGACATTGGGGAACACCCCCAGTTCCTTCCCCTCGTGGTAGAAGGACACCGAGGTGACCGTGCTGTTCCGCCAGCCCCGGCAGCGCAGTGTCACCGTGTCCCCCTCCAGCAGCGCCCGCGCCGGCACCTGCAGCACCAGATCATCTGGGGGACAGAGGGGATTCATCACATCACAGGGATGTCAAGGGTCCCGCTGACATCGGGACCCTCACGGAGTCACACCCAGTGCACCAGAGGTCATCAATTCCACAAACAGGGTCCTCTCGCTCTGGGATGCTCTGGGATGTCCCCAGAGCAGGGGATGGGCTCTGGTCACACAGGAGGTGACCCATGGAGCGGAGCCCACCCAGACCCTTTGGGGTGCCCGTGGGTGCCAGGCTGGGGACAGCCAAACCCCCCTCACCTTCTGAGACAATCACAGGGGGGCTGAGCCCAGTGCCGGGTCTGTCACACCGGTAAATGCCTTTCATGGTGACAGTGACATTGGTGCGTCCCTGCTGCTCCCAGTGCTGCCCATTTCTGTACCAGGTGGTGGCACCGGCAGTCCCCGAGCCCTGGCAGGTCAGTGTCACCCGGTCCCACAGCACCGCCGGCCTCCAGGGGGGCTCCACCAGGAGCTGGGTGGTCTGGGCACCTGCGGGTGACAGGGGACACCAGCCTGCCAGGGCCAGTGAGGGGCTGGGGACAGCGGGGTGGGGCCATGGCATCCCCTGAGGACTCACCAGCGACGCTGAAGGTCTGGGCTGGAAGGGAGAAGGGACAGGGCTGGGTGGGGGTGGCACGGTAGTGACAGAGGCACATGGGGCAGGGGGGGTGGGGGCTTTCCCTGAAAAAGGTCTCAGTGGGGGCACTGGTGTGGCACAGAGGTCTCACGGACAGGGACACAGCAGCCAACCCATGCTCAGGCATGGGGACCCTGTGCTGGCAAAGGTCATCCCTGCCAGCCCCATAGCCACATTCCCATGACCCTGTGCCCATGGTCCCATTCCGGTGGCACCTGTCCCCATGGTTCAAGCACATGGTGCTTGTCCCCTTGTTCCTGTGCCTGCATCCCTGTGTCCCTGTTTCCCTGTCTCTGTACCCACAGCTGCCCAAGCCCCAAGTTTTCTTCTGGAGCACCCTTGTCCCAACAACTCCATCCTCCTGTCTCTGTCCCCACATCCCAGTTCCCCTGTGTGTGTCCCATGTTCCTGTCCCCATGGCCACCCCACAACTCTGGTCACACTGGGCTCCATGCCCTGCTGGCCTTGAGGACCCCAGGGGACCCCACAGCCCCCCTGTGCCCCCTCCCCTCCCCATCCCCAGGGTGTCAGGCCCCTGCCCGGGGCACTCACCCCACAGGAGCAGCGCCACCTTCCCGGCCATCCCGGTGTCCCCAGCCATGTGCACTGGCTGTCACTCGCTGCTGTGGCCACCGCTCCCCTGGCTGGCGGCTCGTTGGATGAAGGGGAAGGAAGCGAGGTCACGTCCGTCCCCATGTGTAGGTGGCCCTTGGTGGGGGCTGGGTGGCCACAAGCTGGGCACAGGCTGTGGGCAGGGTGGGGACAGCCTGGGGACATGGTGGGGGATGCTGTTGCCAGGAGTGGGGGGCTCAGGGGATGTGGGGAACCAAGGATGGGTGTCCAGCAGAATGGGGGTCCAGGGGAATTGGGGTCTCCATGCCTGGGGGGATTCAGGGATGGGGGTGCTGTGGGAACATGGTCCCCAGGGATTTGGGGTCATAGCATGTGGGTGCCAGGGCTGGGGGGGCAGGGGGAAAAAGGGGACCCTCGGGAATAGGGGTTCTGGGGAAGAAGCAGCCCATGGGATGGGATCAAGGCAATGGTGGTGCTGGGCAATGTCAGTCCTGGGATGGGGGTCCCCAGGGAGGAGAGACCAAGGCAATGGGGGTCCCATGGTTGGGTTCCCAGGGGAATGGGGGTGCCAGGGATGGGCAGTGGCTGGGTGGGCACGGGGGTCACAGCTCCTTCCTGGGGTGCCTCAGATTGTGGGGTGACTCAGAGCCCAGCACAGTCCCCACCCTGGGGCACCCCATGGCTCTCCTGGGAGGTTCTGTGTCTCTGCCCCACTCACTCCTGGGCTTTTTCCTGTCTCCCCGCATTTCCTGGCTGAACCATCCCAGGGAACAGCTGGGACAATCCCAGGATGGGAAAAAAAAGTTTGGGGGTGCAGGCAGTGGTTTCAGGGCTGTGGGGGATGGGGCTCCCTGTCTGTGACCCCCCAACTCTTTCTCTTTCCTGCAGCGGTTTGTGCTGAGGCAAGGACATGAATTCTGTCCAGGGGGGCACATCCAGAGGGGTCCAGCCTTTAGGGAAAAGGGCAGCTCTGCTGTGCTGACACCCGGGTCTTGTCCCAGCCTCTTGTCCCTGGGAGCTCCTCCTCGTTCTGGGGGTGCCACAGCCTTGGGGATTCCTTTCCCAGAGGTGGCACATCCTGGGGTCCTCTGTCCTGGGTGGGCCTTGAGCATTCCCGCTGTCCCCAGTGGGGCCCTGTGACCTCTGGGGTGCCCAAACTTAAGGAGGCATCTTTTATGACCTTGCCCTGATGATGGGAAATCCCAGGATCAAGCTGGTTGAATTCCCTGATGCCCAATTGCTTTGGACAATTTTGGGGTCATATTTTGGTCTCAGATTTTGAGATGACTCAGAGCCCAGCACAGACCCCACCCTGGGGCACCCCAGGCTTGTCCTGGGAGGCTCTGGGTCTCTGCCCCACAAATCCCTGGGCTTTTTCCTGTCACCCAAATTTCCTGTCTTAGCAATCGCAGGAAACACTTGATGCCCAATTGACTGTGACAAAATTATACATCCATAGAAAAAAGGCATAAATCTTTTCCTATACCATTATTTTCCCAATAAAAAACAAACTCCTCAAAAATCAAAGTGACAAGGTATAAAATGCTCTGGTTTATAGAATCCTTTAAATCATTGCTTTCCCAACAAGAGAAAATCAAAACACAATAAAACCAGAAATAAGTGGATATAAAAACCACAATAAAACCACAAACAAATCACAGTGAAATGAGACTTTTTGGTTCCCTTTAGCAGCCCCCTGCTGCATCCCATAGCAGCGTTTGCTTGTGGATAACACAGAGGGTGGAATCTCCCTGAGTGTCCAACAGCTCCATGGGATTGTTCCCTGCCTGCTGGGCAGCAACCCAGCCCCTAAGGAAGCCCTTTCTTGGGCCATATTGAGGAACTCTTCCCATTTTCACATTCCCACCCTGAAACTTGATTGACTCCCCCTGGAGGAAGGGGAGAAGCTCTGTCCATGCTTGGGACAGTGCACAGGAATCTGTGGAAATGCCCCTGTGTGCCTCAGGGTCTGATTCCCTGGTAAATCCACTCCAGCCTGCCCTGAATTCCCCTGCCTGGGCACTCCCTGCTCCTGCTGTGACACCCCTGCTCCCCAGCCCCTCGTGTGCAGCCCCTGCTCAATATTTAGACACTTTCCCCTCTCTTCTGGTGTGCACATCCAGAACACAAACATTCTTTCCATGAGGTTCCAAAGGTCTGCAGGTTTTGTTCAAGAAGGACGGTGCAGGTCAGCTTGTTGAGAAAATCGGTGTGGGATTTGCAGCAGTTCTGGGGCTCTCTCAGTCCCTTGCTGAGACTGACAAAATGATCAATTGCTGCATTTACAGACTGGTTCCCCTAAAGCTGCCCCTGCAGGGGCAGTTTCCAGCCAGCCCTGCTCTGAAAACCATCAAAGGCCCTCACAGAGCCACTGCTTGGGCTCCCTTTGGTTTGAGCTTCTTGCAGGGCTGAGCAAACCACAGGCAGGGCCTTTTTCCACCCACAGAATTCTCACCTCTGCAGCAGCTCTAAAGCTGCCAGAATCAAAGCCAAGGGGGCAGGGGGGACCCTCAGGGCCTGGCTGCCACCTGGGGCTGGGCAGAGCAGGGCTGGGCAATGGCCATCCCTGTGCAGTGGGGCTGGGCCATGGCTGGGCCCCACCCTTGCATTGACAGGGGTCCCCAGGATGTGCCACCCCTGGGACAGGCGCCCGGCCAGGAATGTGCAGGGACATTTCCGGAACTGCCACCCCTGGGACAGGACCCCCCATGCCAGGATGTGTCACCCCCTGGGACAGGATCCCCCCAGGACAGGAGCCTCTGGATGTGCCCCCCCAGGACAGAACCCCCCCTTTCCCATCTGACTCTCAGCACAAACGGCCTCTTCCTTCTTGTCCAGGAAAAAGAAAGTGAAAGTGTTGAGGGGGCACAGCCCAACACCTCCATCCCCCACAGCCTCCCCACCATACCCTGCACCCCCTGTTCCCCATTTACCCCCTCCCCTGGGTCCCCCCAACCCCTTCCCATCTCAGGTGCTTCCCAGGGTTGCTGAGCCAGGAACTGGGGGTGAGGGGACATGGCAAAAAGTAAGGACAATAAGGAAAAAAGAGAAATAAAGAGAGGAAAAAGTCAGGGGCAGGGGAGGACACAGAGGCTGAGCTACCCAGGACCCCCATGCAATGCCTGGCCAGGAAATGAGCACCCCAGGGCTGATTTTGCAGGGCCCTGGGTCTCCCCAAAATCTGAAGCATCCAGGAAGGAGCTGTGACCCCCAGGCCCCCCCAGCCACCGCCCATCCCTGGCACCCCCATTCTCCTGGGACCCCAACCCTGGGACCCAATTTGCTTCCTTCCTCTCCTTCCCTGACACCCCCATCCCTGGACTGCAATTCCCCAGGATCTCCAACCCCAAGGAACCCCATCCCAGTAATTCCAGTCCCTGGGACACCCCTTCCCTTGGGGACCTTGATTTCCCCAGGGCTCCCATTGTCACAGGGACCCCCTTTCCCCTGGCACCCCCATGCCATGGCCCCCATCCCATGATCACAAATCCCTGGAGGCCACGTTGTTCTGGGACCCTCATTCCCAAGTCTGAGTCCACCCAACCCTTGGGACCCCCATTTCCCCGGGACCCCATCCCTGGGCACCCCATTCCCCTGCACACCCATCCCTGGTTCCCTACACAGCCTTAGACCCCAGATTCTGGCAACACCATGTCCCCACCATGTCCCAGCATCCCCCCCATGCCCCACAGCGTCCCCACCCTGCCCCCACCAAGGGCCACCTACACCTGGGGACAGACGTGACCTCGCTTCCCTCCCCTTCATCCCAAGAGCCGCCAGCCAGGGGAGCGGTGGCCACAGCAGCGAGTGACAGCCAGTGCACATGGCTGGGGACACCGGGATGGCCGGGAAGGTGGCGCTGCTCCTGTGGGGTGAGTGCCCTGTGCACGGGCCTGACACCCTGGGGATGGGGAGGGGAGGGGGCACAGGGGGGCTGTGGGGTCCCCTGAGGTCCCCAATGCCAGCTGAGCCAGAGCAGGGCATGGAGCCCAGTGTGACCAGAGTTGTGGGGTGGCTTTAGGGACAGGAACAGGGGAACTGGGATGTGGGGACAGGAACAGGGGGATGGAATTGTGGGACCAAGGATGTGGCAGAAGGAGCCTTGAGGCTTGGGTAGGTGTGGGGACAGGGACAGGGGAACAGGGATGCAGGGACAGGGACAAGGGCCATGTTGCATGGGGATGGGCCGGGAGAACAGGTGCCATTGGAATGGGATGATGGGCACAGGGCCATGGATTTATGGCTGTGGGGACAGGTGCTGTAGGGCTGGTGGAGCTGACGTGTGCAAACATGGGGTGTCCACAGTGTCCCCATGACCCCCACCCAGCCCTGTCCCTTCTCCCTTCCAGCCCAGACCCTCGGCCTCGCTGATGAGTCCTCAGGGGATGCCATGGCCCCACCCCACTGTCCCCAGCCCCACGCTGGCCCTGGCAGGCTGGTGTCCCCTGTCACCTACAGGTGCCCAGACCACCCAGCTCCTGGTGGAGCCCCCCTGGAGGCCGGCGGTGCTGTGGGACCGGGTGACACTGACCTGCCAGGGCTCGGGGACCCCCGGTGCCACCACCTGGTACAAGGATGGGCAGGGCTGGGAGCAGGAGGGACCTGAACACCTCATTGTCACCAAGAGTGGGACCAGCACGTGTGACAGACCTGGCATCAGTCTCGGTCCCCCTGTGAGTGTCTCAGACAGGGAGGGGGGTTTGGGTGTCCCCAGCCTGGCACCCAGGGGACCCCCAGGGCTCTCAGTGGGCTCCACTCCATGGGTCACCTCCTGGTGTAACCAGAGCCTGTCCCCTGCTATGGGGACATCCCAGAGTATCCTAGTGTCGGGGAAACCATGTGGGAATTGGGGACCCCTGGTGCACTGGGTGTAACCCAGATGGGGTCCCGGTGCCATCGGGTGTAACAGGACCCCTCTGTCCCCCAGGCCCGCTGGTGCTGCAGGTGCCGGCACAGGCGCTGCTGGAGGGGACACGGTGACACTGCGCTGCCAGGGCTGGTGGAACTGCACGGTCACCTCGGTGTCCTTCTACCGTGAGGAGAAGGGTCCGGGGGGGCTCCATGATGGCACCGAGCTGTCCCTGTCCCACAGGGACAGCGTGGCCAAGAGTGACCCCATGAATGTCACCGTCCTGGGTGTCATTGTGGCCTGGCACTGGTGGCACTGTGTGGGTGGGTGACAATGGGGGCACAGGCGTCCAAGGGAGCTGTGGAGGCCCCCAGTGTTGGACAATGATTGGGCAGCACCCACAGCCCCAAAATTGGGGCATTGTCTGGGGGTCCTTTAGGGTTTGGGGAGGTGCTGGAGGGTCTTGCAGGGATGCTGGGGGTTCTCTCAGAGGCCCTTGGGGCAGTTAGGAGGTCTCTGTCCCTGCTGGGCTTTGGGTTCTTGAGGCTGAGTTGGCTGGGGACACTGGGGAGGTTCCTGAATTCTGGGAGGCTTCAGGGATGCTTGAGGGTTCTGTTGTAATATGAGGGTCCCGTGGGGGGTCAGGAATCCTGGGAGGGTTCAGGGCCCTGCGATCCCACAGTCACATCTCCCCTCTTTCCTCTGCAGCTGCCAGGAAGAACCAGAAAAGGTTGGTGAAGGGCTCCCAACATGAGTCCCCTTTAACCCCTACCCCACAGCTCTCCATTCTCTCCCCCACATCCCCTTTATTCCCTCAGGGCCCCCCCGGATCCCCCGGCCCCCCCAGAGGAGGGGGAGGTGCTGTACACCCACGTCGTGGTCACCAAGAGGGCAGGGGGTGAGTACGGGGGGGACACACGCAGAGGGACACGTCACCCACCAGTGTCACCCCACCCAGATCCCACAGCCCGTGTCTCTCGCAGCGTCCCCCCGTGCCACCACCCTCCAGCATCCCCAGGTGACCTACGCGGAGCTGCGGGGACCCCAGGGGCAACAGCGGGAACCCGGTGACATCTACGGGAATGTGCTGTGACACTGGGGGGAACTGGGGGCACTGGGGGTCCCCACCCATGGGCACCCACTCGTGTCTGTGCTGCCACTAAAAACTGCCCCCATCCCTCCCTGCAGGGGCACAAAGATCCCAAAAGAGCTAAAAGATGAACAATTTCCGAAACAGCAATGAGAGAGAATAAAACCAACAGCAACAGCAACAAGGTTCAGAGTCCAAAGGATCACAGAAGGAACAATTTCCAGGGAAAGCCCCCAATAAGGAACAGACCCAAGACATTTCCCCCAGCAGGTTTCCTTCACCAGAGGAATCTTGCAGGGGCCTGGACCTTCCTTGATCTGATGGCCAAAGTGGCCTTCAGGAGGCTCTGGATTCTCTTGTGCCCTGTCCCAAACACCTCCTCTGCCCTGTTCCCCAAACGAGGATGTCACAAAGGCCCTGTGGGGGTACTGGAGCCTCCCCATTTTCCAGGGCAGTCGGGATCAGGCCATGGCACAGGGTGGGGTGTCAGAGACAGGAAAAGTTTGATGTCTGGAGACATTTTGGAACACCTGTGTGTGGCAGGGGTGAGTCAGGCCTTGCTTTTTGTGAGACAGGGCCCCGTCTTTCCATCAGTCTGTCAGCCTTGGCACACTGGGGACAGTGTGATGCTTTGCCAAATCCAACTCTTGAGTGGCCGGGTGACCAGGAAGTGCCAGCTGGGGAGATGGCCCTTGTTTGCCCAACTGGCTTTTAAAAGGCAGAGCATGAGGTGGCCAAGTTCCTGACCGTGTCTCCTCTTTGGTTGTCTTTCTCATCCACGCTGAAACCCAGGAGTTGGCAACTTGTTTAAATGAGAAATATCCACCAAGGTAAATGGGAGCGTTCCTGGAATTGAAAGACACATGTCTAAAACTTTTTTTGATTTCAAAAATGATGGGGCTTCAAGGCAAAAGTGTAGGAAAAGGAATAACAGCTGTTTCCTAGGAAATTTATAAAGCAGAACAGAACCAACAACACAAACGCAGAACTTTCCCTCCCGCTCAGCGCTGTTGGTTTTTGTGGCAGTTATAACCGCGGCCAGCAGGGGGCGCTGCAGGGAGCACTCTCGGCCAGCAGGGGCCGCCCCGCTCCAGCTCCATCCCCTCAGGGGCCATGGCGGCCTCGGCCGGGAGGGAGGAGGGCAAATCGCTCCTTTTGCAAACTCACGGCCACCAATCGGTCCCGGCACCACCACCGGCAGCGGGCAGAAGCCGCCAAGGCAGCAGGTTGGATCCCAGTGCCCACTGGCAGCGTAGCAGTGTCCCGGGGACAGGCACACACCCTGTGCAACGCCCGCGACTGCTCTCCATAATTCCAAATGGAAGGAAGGCAGGGCCTGACCCCAGGCAGGTCTCGGGCCTACAGCAGCACCTCTCGTGGCTTTACACCACAATTCCTGCAAACCCTCAGCGTTTCACACAGGTGAGGAGGGCAGGGATGGAGCAGCTTTGGGGACACCTGGAATCCAGACAGGGTCACTCCCCACAGCCCCACCAGGGCCGCGGGCAGAGCCCCTGCTCAGTATTTCCACACTTTTCCCTTTTACCTGGTGGCCCCAGCCTGAACCCAAACATTCAATCCATAAGGGTCTAGAAGGCCGCAGGTTTTGTTCAAGAAGAAGCGTCCCAGGTAGGTTGTTGAGCAGGGCATTGTGGGATTTGCAGTAGTTCCGGTGCTCTCTCATTCCCTTACCAAGAGGAACAAATGATAAACTGCTGCATTTCTGGACTGGTTCCCCCACAGCTGCCCCTGCAGGGGTGGTTTCCAGCCAGCCCTGCTCTGAAATACATCAAAGGCTCTTACAGAGCCACTGCTTGGCCTCATTTTGGGTTTGTGCTTCTTGCAGAGCTGAGCAAACCACCAAAAGCCAGGCTGTTTTCCCCCACAGAATTCTCACCTTTGCAGCAGCTCTAAAGCTGCCAAAATCAAAGCCAAGGGGTCGGGGTGGGGGGGGAGCCGTCAGGTCCTGGCTGCCACCTGGGGCTGGCCAGTGTCATGGTTTGACGCTGGCACAATGCCAGTGCCCCCAGGAAAATACATTCTCCCTGGTGTCTGCTGTGAGATGTGACTAGGAATAGAGCAAAGCAGGCTCCAACTTAGGAATAAAGAAGAGAAAACTTTATTAACCTAAAATTATTTGCAAAAAGAAACAGAAAGAATGAAAACCTTCCAAAAACATTCCTCCTCCCCCCACCAAATTTCCAATACATCCGTCCCTCAGATCACCAACTCTCAGTCCATCACCCCCCTTTAAATAATCAATTCTCAGTTCATCAAGGAGTGAGGAGTCCCTCTTGTGCCATAGGCTTCCCCTGGAAACACAGTGGAGACCTCTTGTGTTTCCGTGTCACACGTGGCACTGCCCATAGTCATTTGCCATCGTGACATCTTCCTTCCAAGCCCTCCCCACTGCGCATGGACCAGAGCTGCTTCTAGGGTTTTCCTTTTAAGGGTGCTTTGTCCCGTTCCAAGAAGAGCACAGTCTCTCACTTTCAGGGCACCAGTCCCCCCCAAATTTCACCCCCTGGGGCCGAGGGGTCTCAAGAACAGAGATCTTCTCCTCCACTGAAGATCGAGGGCACCAACCACCCTCCTCACCCATCGTCTCTGTTCACGCACTCCTTCACATAACATCACTGCACTCCCTTGGCTCTGAGCCATTGCCTCCCCCTAAATGCTGTCTCTGTGTCACAGGAAAAACGGTTCTGTCCATGGCTATACAAGAAAAGTCCAGCCAAAGGCCACTCCATCACCTCCTCCCTCCTAAGATTCTTCTCCGCTTCTCTTGTGGCCCATTTCCTCTTATCTCATCTCTCTCTTCTCATTCAGTTCCAGGAGGATCAGCATTTGTAAGGTTTCCATCATCCAAGAAAAGGGTTAAAAATCTCAGGCTCTGCCTGTCCAGAACTCCCACGGCTGCCTTGCCAGGCACCTTCTCTCCCCATGCTCCCCTTCTCCTTCCCAGCCGGCCGCTATCAAATTTCAAGGCGGCACAGGCACAGACACCGGCTCGCTCTCTCTCTCTCTCTCTCTCCTGGTGGGGGGTGGCTGCCCGATGCCTCTCCAATGTTCCTCCACCCTTCCATCCTGCAAGGGCCTCTTCACCTCCCCTCTCTGTCCAAGGCCCCGGCCTACCTCACCCGGCCGCATGGCTTCCCCTCCCGCACCCAGCCCGCAGCCGGGCAGGGGAGCTCTGAACCTTTCACTGACCGGAACCAAGAGAAAGTTTTCCTGGGCGTTCTCTGCTTTTAACCCCCTGTGTTCTCAGAGGCATATCCATGTCCTCAGTGGCCACACCAGGTGCCAGTATTCAAATCTGAGCACCTATTGGTCTGACCACAGCATCCCAAAAAATTCACTTCCTCTCAAACCACGACACCAGAGCAGGGCTGGCCAATGGCCACCCCTGTGCAGTGGGGCTGGGCCATGGCTGGTCACAACCTTGGATGGCCACTGGCTTCAAGGAGCAGGAGTCTGGGAGCTCCTTCCTGCCTGGGGCTCCACTCCCCAGCTGCTCTTGCTGGCTCAGATCCTGCAGGGGACGAGCAAGAATGGAAAAGTCTGGACCCCTCCGGAGCTGCCATGCTCCAGGACAGGTGCCCCTTGTCCAGCATGTGTCCCCCCTGGGACAGGATCCCCCCAGGACAGGAGCCCCCTGGATGGGTCCCCCCAGGACAGAACCTGCCCCTCTTCCCCCCGCTCTCCCCTGTGACAAACGTGTCAAACGGCCTCTTCCTTCTTCTGCAGGAGAGAGAAACTGAAAATGTTGGGGGGTAAAAGCTGGACACCCCCATCCCCCACAGCCTCCCCAGCCCTCCCTGCAGACCCCTCACCCCTGATTCCCCCACCCTGGGCTTCCCCCTGCCCATTCCCTGCTCAGGGTCTCCACAGGATCATCAAGGCACGAAATTGAGGGTTGTGAAATTGAGGGGGAAAATTATGGAAATGGAAATAAAGAGGGGAAGACTCCCTGAGGTCTATGGGGACACAGACCCAGACCTTCTTTGAATCTACCTGGGGTGATGCTCCCAAACCACAAGCACCTTGAGGGGACTTTGCTGGAGCCAGCCAGGGAAGGAGCTTTGACCCAGGGGCTCACAAGGCCACTGCCCATCCCTGGCACCCTCATTCCCCTTGAAATCAAATCATGGGAGCACCATTCCTTATGTCCCACCTTGCCTGGGACCCCCATCCCAGTAATGCCATTCCCCAGGATCTCCATGGCCCAGGACCCCATTCCCAAGGAACCCTCTGCTGTTCATTCCTTCCCCTGAAACCCTCCTTCCCCCAGGACCTTGATTCTCCCAAAACCCCCATTCCCACAGGGACCCCCATTCCCCCAGCATCCGCATCCCATGACCCCAAATCCCTGGAGCCCACGTTCCCCTGGGACTCCCATCCCTGATTCCCCCCCCCCCATCCCTGGGACCCTCCCATTCCCTTGGACACCCATACCTGGGTCCCCAAACCCACCAAATCCCCCACTTGTGGGAATTCCATGTCCCATCATGTCCACCCAGCCTTGTCCCCATCCTGTTCCCAACCTGCCCACAGCCTGTCCCCACGGCCACATCCCCATGATCCTGTGCTTGTGGCCACCCTGCCCCCACCAGGGGCCACCAACACGTGAGGACAAGACCTGACCTCGCTTCCTTCCCCTTCATCCAAAGAGCCACCACCCAGGGGACAGCCACCCCCGGCAGCGAGTGACAGCCAGTGCACATGGCTGGGGACACCGGGATGGCCGGGAAGGTGGCGCTGCTCCTGTGGGGTGAGTGCCCCGGACACGGGCCTGACACCCCAGGGATAGGGAGGGGAGGGGGCACAGGGGGGCTGTGGGGTCCCCAGAGGTCCCCAAGGCCATCAGAACCAGTGCATGAGGTGACTGGGGTTAGGGGGTGGCTTTGGGGACAGGGGAAGGGGGACAGGAATGTGGGGACAATAACAGGGGGTCAGGGATTTGGGGAGGCAACATGGGGCAGGTGGGGGTGACCTGTGCCAGCACGGGGTGGCTGTGACATCCCCAGTTCAGGGGTGCCCACAGTGTCCCCATGTCCTGCCTGAGCAAGGGGTGGCCGCAGTGTCCCTGTCCCCAAGGGGTCCATGTCACACAAGGACACTTTGGGCACATCCCCCACACTCCATGCCCCATGTGCCTCTGTCCCCATGGTGCCACCCCCACCCAGCCCTGTCCCTTCTCCCTTCCAGCCCAGACCCTCGGCCTCGCTGGTGAGTCCTCAGGGGATGCCATGGCCCCACCCCGCTGTCCCCAGCCCCACACTGGCCCTGGCAGGCTGGTGTCCCCTGTCACCCACAGGTGCCCAGACCACCCAGCTCCTGGTGGAGCCCCCCTGGAGGCCGGCGGTGCTGTGGGACCGGGTGACACTGACCTGCCAGGGCTTGGGGACCGCTGGTGCCACCACCTGGTACAAAGACGGGCAGCGCTGGGGGCAGCAGGGACGTGATCGCCTCAGTGTCACCGAAGGTGGCACCTACACATGTGACAGACCTGGAACCGGGCACAGCCCTACGGTGACAGTCTTAGATGGTGAGGGAGGTTTGGGTGTCCCCAGCCTGGCTCCTATGGGGACCCCAAGGGCTCTGGGTGGCTTCCACTCCATGGGTCACCTCCTGTGTGACCAGAGCCCATCCCCTCCTCTGGGGACATCCCAGAGCATCCCTGTGCAAGGAGACTTCTCTCTCACAATGGGCGGCTCCTGGTGCCTCCCGGTGCCATCATGACCCTCCTGATGGCCCTGGTGTGACAAGACCCCTGTGTCCCTCAGGCTGGCTGGTGCTGCAGGTGCCAGCACGGGCGCTGCTGGAGGGGGACACGGTGACACTGCGCTGCCGGAGCTGGCAGAACAAACCACTCACGGATGTGTACTTCTACCACGATGGGAAGAAACTGGAGGGGCTCCATGATGGGACTGAGCTCTCCCTGTCCCCTCTGCGGCTGCACCACAGCGGCCGCTACCACTGCACGGGCCGGGTGGTGTCACAGTGGAGAGAGTCAGAGCAGGTGACAGTGACAGTGCACAGTGAGTGCAGGGATGGGGACAGGGAAGCCCAACATCCTCAGAGGGTTTCCCCAGCACTGCCTGAATCCTTCATCCCTCCCTTTACTCCTCCCTGGGTCACCTCAAATTCCCAAGTCCCTCTTGGTTTCTCCCATGACTGCCCAGTTCCCCCTGCACATCCCTCATTCCTCTCTTTGTCCTCCTCAGCCCTCCCTGGATTCCCCACCCCTTCCAAGGGCCCTGCTCCACCCTCTGGTCTCTGGGTCCTTCCCTGGGTCGTCCCGCCCATCTCTAAACCCCAAATCATTCCCTGAGGCTCCTCAGTCTCTTGTCTGGTTCCCCATCCCTGCCGGGGTCTCTCCCTTTCCACGGGGTCTCGCCATTGTCCCCAGGTCGCAGCGTGCCTCCCAGGGTCCCCTTCTGCTCACTGGGATCCTCTCTGCTCCCCTCCAATCCCCTTCTTTCCCCTCTGTGTTCCCTACCCACCCTGGGTCCCCAATCCCTCCTGTGTCCCCCCACAGGGGTCCCGCTCTTGTAGGTTTCCCTGTCAGCACAGCCCCTCGGGGGACAGGTGACACTTGGGGATAGCCTGGTGCTGAGCTGCACGGTGGCTGTGGGGACAGGTCCCCTGTCCTTCTCCTGGCACGAGCAGGACTCATGGGCACCTCTGGGCTCCTGCCCCCTGCCTGGAGCTGCACCATGTTGGGGCAATGACAGCGGCCAGTGAAGCTGTGGCTGTTTTTAAGGGGGGCCCGGCTGAAGGGATTTAGAGAGACCAGCCACCTTCAGTAACACCGGCACTCCCCTGGCGCGAAGCCAGAGGCATGTGCCGACCGTGGGTGGGGCGAGAGGAAACAGTCACCGATGTTAAAGCAACCACGCCCCAGGAGTGAAGAAAAGAGACGGCCCTCCTCTGCTGGGTGAAATAACTTGGTTTAATCCAGGGTAGGGGAAGTGCAGGGTGGCCACCCAAAGGTGGCGAGCGGAGGAGGAGCTATCACGGGAAAGGGAGGAGGGGAAACGAGATGGGAGGGGTCAGATAGAGGGTGGAGCTGGGGGGAGGTCGGGAGGGAAGGGGCGGGGAAAGGGGAGTGGCCGAGAGGCAGGAAGGGGTTGGAACTTGGAAGAAAAGGATTCTGGGATGAGGATGGGGGTTTTCCCGCCATCTCGACCATGCGGTCGCCTCCATTTTGGGCCACGCCGCGGCCATCTTGTGAAACCAGAGGCGACCCGGGGCAAACTGGGGATTCAACGAACTGGGGTACATAACTCTGGGGTTTGGGGACAGGAGCAGGGGAGGCAGGACAAGTCGAGGAGCCCCCGAGAGTTTGGCCAGGACTCTCGGGGCGGGGGGACCGGGTATTCTGGAGAGGGACAGGGGATGATGGAACGCCCTGCGCCTGGCTGGTCTGGGGGGGTGCCCCCTTCAGAATCCCGGTTTTAAGTTTGGGCGTACGGGAAGGGGTATTCGGGACAGAGGGTGAGGAAACCGAACTGGGGTGCGAAACCCAACTGGGGCAACGTTTAACTCGAACTGTGGCCTGTTCTGAGCTCCCTTCTTCTTTTAATATTTTTCTAATTTGGGCAACAAGCCTGGCCAATTGTATGAGGGAAGCGTCGCCTGGCCTGATCAACTCCGAGAGTCGAGTTTTGACCCTCCGCCAAAAGGCATGATTTTTGATCAGGTCAGGCGAAACCTCCGGGAACTCAGAAGAGACCCATTTTATTAATTTTTCAACAACAGGTTTTTCATAAACAATTCCCCCCCCAACAAGGATTCCCTCAACTTGGATAATAAGTCTCTTTTGGGCAGTGGACAGCCTAGCACCCATGGCTCTAAAAGACTTCCCACAAAGTCAGATGTCTACTGCCACGAACTTCGAGCCCAATCTGCCACGTAAAAGGAAAAACGAAAACTAAAAGGTGACCACCCACCGGCCCCTGCCTGTAAAATCAACGGAGGGCGGCAGAACACCCTGGGGACTGGGGAGGACGACAGGGAGAGCGGCGAAACACTCACGTGTCCGGTGGGCGATCAAAGGAAAGCGCGGCGAAGCGGGTCCTGCGGCCGGACGGCTCGGGGTGCTCGAGGTCCCGTCCGGTCCCCGGGGAGCGCTGCCTCAGAGGGCCTGCTCACCTCGGGGTGCTGCTGCGTCCAAAGGACGGAGTCCAAAATCCGTAGGGTCCTTGCGAAGATTGTAAGTCCAGGCTCTACTGGTCCCGAATCCGGCCGACCAGGAGCAGGCAATCGATGCAGAGGGGCCCCACGTGGGCGCCAGCAACTGAAGCTTTGGCTGTTTTTAAGGGGGGCCCGGCTGAAGGGATTTAGAGAGTCCAGCCACCTTCAGTTACACCGGCACTCCCCTGGCACGAAGCCAGTGGCATGTGCCGACCGTGGGTGGGGCGAGAGGAAACAGTCACCGATATTGAAGCAACCACGCCGCAGGAGTGAAGAAAAGAGACGGCCCTCCTCTGCTGGGTGAATTAACTTGGTTTAATCCGGGGTAGGGGAAGTACAGGGCGGCCGCCCAAAGGTGGCGAGCGGAGGAGAAGCCCCGAACTCCTCCGGGGACCGGGTTTTACAGGGAAGGGGTGGGTACACAAGAAACCAATCACAGAACGAAAATTTGCATACATTGAAGACTGATGGGTGGTGTGGATCAATGGGGATAGGTTAGGGGAGGAGCCCAGGCCTACCAGCCAATCACTCGACACCCTAGCTGGAAGATTCTGGAACTTGGGGTGGAGTGCCGGTGACTGGCAGAAGGCCTGGGGAGGGGATACAAGGACAAATAAGGGATAATGAGGGAAAAGAAGGAGGGGAAAACCGTGACTGACATAACTGGGGGTTTGAGCCAGACCAACTTGCCAAGCTAGGAGAGGGGAGAACGGAACAAACCAAACACAAACCACAACAGGCCAGTACCGGTGCCGGGTCAGTGATGGGGACAGAGAGGCCGAGAGCGACCCCATGAATGTCACTGTCCTGGGTGAGCAGGACCCTTGGGCTGGAGGTGACCCCACCCACGGCACCCCCATCCCACCTTTCTTTGTGCCAGCCCTGTCTCTGTCCCCACAGTGCCCGTGGCCAATGCCACCATCACCCCTGGTCCCCTGTCACACCAGGTGCATGCAGGTGACCCCGTGACCCTGTGCTGATCTGTGCAGGTGGGCTCAGCCCTTGTCACCTTCACCTGGCTGCACAACAGGCAGGAGGTGGCTGGGGTCCCTTCCTGGAGATCGGGGATGTCAATGTGGGACATCCGGGCACCTACCAGTGCGTGGCCACCAACCAGCTGGGACAGGATGGGTACCGCATGTTCCGTGCACTCAGCCCAGAGCTGGCCCTCGAGGTGACACCCTGGGTCTCAGGGCGGGTCACACGGGGTCACCAGGGAGGGCAGGACCCCCGGGGTTCCAGGTGACCCCAATGTGTCCCCTCTGTCCCCAGCAGTGGCTGTGAATGTCGGCAGGACCCTCCTGTTCCTGCTCCTGCTCGTGGCTGTCATCGGGGGCTGTCACTGGTGGCACCACCGGGGTGGGTGACAATGGGGGGGATGGGGGTCCTGGAGTGAGGGGGAGCCCCAGAGTGGTGGCAGAGATTGGCAGCACCCAGGGCCCCTGTGCTGGGGGACACTGAGCCTGCAGTGACCTCGGCTGGGGGTTCTGGAGGATGTGGGGGCAATTTGGAGGGTCTTGGTTGGGCTCCAGGGTCATTGCTGGGTGGGCTTTGTGGCACATTGGGGTGGCACTTGGAACTCCTGAAGGATTTGGGGAGCTCCTGGATGTCTGTGCAGGGATGTTGGGGGATCTTTCTGGCATCCTGGGGGAATTTGGGGGTGCCCCTCCCTGCCAGGCTTGGGGTTCTGGGGGCTCAGAGCGTTGCGGACACTGGGGGGATTCGGGGCACTGCAGTGGTGCAGAAGTTCCAGAGGGTGCAGGGGTGCTCAGAGTGTCTGGGGAGAATCAGGGATCTGGTGGGAATCAGGGCTGCAGTGGGGATTTGGGGGTCCCCTGGGTGGTTGGAGCTACAAGGTCCCAGGAAGGTTCAGGGGTCCCGGTGTCCCCTCGGTCACCCCCTCCCCTTTCCCTTGCAGAACCCAGGAAGCTCCAGGACAGGTGAGTCGGGGCTTGGGCTGGGACTCCCCTTTTCCCTTCCCCAGACTACTGAGACCCCCCCTTATCCCCACAGGACCCCCCGTGGAGGAGGGGGCTGTGCTCAACACCCACATCATGGGCACCGAGTGGGCAGTGGGAGAATTTTGGGGGGGACAGGGACACGTCACCCACAGGTGTGTCACCCTCACCCAGGTCCCCACAACCGGAGTCACTCTCACAGCCCCCACGGGTGTCCCCCCGCCCTGCCCCACCTCGGGATCCACAAGTGACCAATGCGGAGCTGTCGGGACCCCACGAGGGACAGTGGGACCCCTGTGACTACGAGAGCGTGCTGTGACACTGGGGGCACTGGGGGCACTGGGGGTCCCTGCCCCAGGGCACTCCCCGTGTGTTCCCCGCCCTGGATCCTGTGCTCCCATACTCAGGGGTTGCCCACAAGTGGGGGGCTCCCATGTGGGGCTGCCCAGAGCTCCTCGTTCCAGTGCTCCCAGTGCTCCCAGTACCCCCAGGGGCTCCCCATTCCCTCCCCCAGTGCCAGGGGGCACAGCACCCCTGTCCCTCTTATTGGACCCAAAATGCAGCTTTGTGATTAAACTGGGAGAAATGGTTTTTGTTTGTTCAGCTCTGCCTGACGAGCTCGGGATTGAGGAGGGTCCCGGTCAGGTTGTTGAGCAGATCCTTGTGGGATTTGCAGGATTTTTGGGGCTCCCTCAGTCCGTTGGGGACAGGAACAAAATGATCAATTGGGGCATTTCCAAACTGGTTCCCTCACCCCTGCCCCACAGCGGGGAAGGAGCTGCCGCTCCCTGTTTGTCCCCTCTCGGGGTGACACAGACCAAAGGCTCGGGCACCTGTGGCGGTGCTGCCCCGTTACCTCGGGCACCGATCCGGCAGCTGCCGAGCCCCTCGGGCCCACCCCAGCTCAGCCCATCCCCGCCCGGTGCCCAAAGCCCGCACCCGGCGCTCCCCGAGCGGCGTCTGAGCCCCGGAGCTGCTGCGGAGCCCCGGCCGGGGGCAGCGGGAGGGCGGAGGGGACCGGGGACCCCGGGGAGGAGCCCCCGGCGCTGCGGGAGCGGAGTCCCGGCCTCGGGTCACTGTCGCCGGTCGCGGCTGCCATCGCACTGCGGGAGCCGGGACTGTCCTGGGCTGCGGGGACCGACGGTGTCGCTGTGTCCCGAGGGGGGATTTTGGGGTCTCACCCCGTCCTTTCCGGGACCCCCCAATCCCCCATCCCCCCACGCCTCCGGGGCTGTTGGGGACGTTGGGGACAGCGCCGCTGGCGCCGGGGGCTGTTGGGGACATCTCGCGACAGCCGCTGCCGCTGTCCACGGCCCGGCCTGGCGACAATCGCGACATCCGCATCCGCCAATGGCGACACGCGACAGCCGCCCCTGCCCGGGATCCGCCTCCCTCCATGCCGGGGACACCCCGGGGTCCCGGGTCCCCCAAAACCCTCCTGGGGACACCTCGGGCCCCCCTGACACCCCCGGTCCCTCCCGGGCTCGGCGGAGGCTCCGCAGAAGCTCCGGGGCTCGGAGCCCGCCCGGGGAGCGCCGGGTGCGGGGTCGGGCACCGAGGGGGCACCGGGAGGGGAACCGGGCAGGGCTGGGGAGGGGGGATCTGGGCACCGGAGGGATTTTGGGAGGATCTGGGGAGATTTTAGGGTGATTTGGGGGATTTGGAAGGCATTTTGAAGTGATTTGGGATTATTTTGGGGGCCATTTGGGGGATTTTTGGAGGGTGGGGAAATTAGGAGGGGTTTTGGGGTGATTTTAAGGGATTTTGAGGGTGATTCAGAGCTGATTTTGGGGAAGTCTGGTGAGATTTGGGGTGATTTTGGGCAGATTTTGGAGAGTTTGGGGTGATTTGGGGGATTTAGAGGATATTTGGATATTTTGTGCAGAATTTGGAGGATGGGGTGATTTGGAGGATTTTGGAGGCTTTAGGGATGATTTGGGGGAATTTTGGGGCAATTTGGGTTGTAGGGATTTTGAGGAGTTTGGGGGTGATTTTGGGTTGATTTTGGTGGATTTTCAGGGGATTTTAATGGTATTTTGGGGGTGATTTTTATGGGAGTTTTTCCATGGGATTTTGGGAGAATTTGGGGGCGATTTTGGGGTCTCACCCCATCCTTTCCCACAGCCCGAGGGCCGCTCCAGCCCCATCGTGCTGCTCCACGATGTCACCAATGTCACCGCCACCCCTGGAGCACTGCTCTCGCTGTGGGACAAACCCAAAACCATCCAAGTCGTCATCATCAGGGACCTGATCTGGGAGCTCATGTGAGGTTCCCAAAATCCAACATTTTTCCCCCAACATCTGCTATTTCCCCCCCACCGCCCCCACCTCAAAATCTGGGATTTTTTGCCCCAAAATTCGTGATTCTTTCACTGAAAATTCAGGATTTTTTCACTGAAAATTCAGGATATTTTGCCCCAAAATTTAGGAATTTTTTACCCAAAATTCAGGATTTTTTCATTGAAAAGTCAGGGGTTTTTTCCTCCAAAATTCAGGATATTAAAAAAAAACCTGGATTTTTTGGCTGAAAATCTGGTGGTTTTTCCCCCCAAATTCTGGGGTATTTTTCCCCTGTCCCTGATCCCAGTCCGTGTCCCTCAGAATTCCCAGGGATCGACCCCTGGCCTCGCTCATCATCGGCACCGATGAATTCCAGCGGATCCAGGAGGAGGCTCAGCCTCCGCGGCAGCTCGCGGATCGGCTGCGGATCCTCAAATCCCACCAGGACGTGGCTTTTGAGGGCATCTCCTGATTCCCTGAGCCCAAATTTCCCAATCCCAAATTTCCTGATCCCCCTTTTCCTGATCCCAAATTTCCCAATCCCAAATTTCCCAATCCCACTTTTCCTGATCTTGATTTTCCCGATCCCACTATTCCTCGTCCCGAATTTCCTGAGCCCAATTTTCCCTATCCCAAATTTCCCAATCTCGATCTTCCCAATCCCAAATTTTCTGATTCCGCTTTTCCTGATCCTGCTTTTCCTGACCCCACTCTCCCTGATCCCACCTTTCTGATCCCAATTTTCTCAATCCCGATTTTCCCAATCCCACTTTTCCTGATCCTGATTTTCTGGATCCCGTTGTTCCTGATCCTGATTTTAATGATCCACGGAATGCCCCGGGATGTCCCTGGGAATGTCGCCAGGAATGGCTCTGGGAATGTCCCCGGGAATGCCTCGGGATGTCCCAGGGATGTCCCCAAAATGTCCGCGGGCTGTCCCGGGGACATCCCTGGGAATGACCCCCAGGAAGACACCGGGAATGCCCTGGGCTGTCCCTGCGATGTCCCCGGGCTGTATTAACATTGTTTGTGATTCTCTTTATGGTACAGGAATCATTGAGAGAATTCAGCACTCATTCCTGAAGGAAGTCTCTAACAAAGTTCTTTTTCTGTTATTAACCTCTCTGTACAACTTTTCACTTCCCAGGTCTCAGCAATACAACCTTCTGCACTTTGGATCACACACCCCTCTGCCTGGACCTGCACTGGAAGGTGATGTGAAGGCGGATGGCCTCGCCATGACAGTCACTATACCACAAAAGTTAGGGCAGGCCAAACTTTCTCATGATTTCTACCATCAAAATGCCCGAGCACTGGGAAAACAATTCCATCTGACTTTGCCACAAGCACGGGATGTAGCGAATCCTTGCTCACAGTGTCAGCAGACTCTTTCTTTGCCACAAATGTCAGGTACAAACTCACAAGGGTTGAAACCTAATGACATCTGGCAAACAGATGTAACACACTTTTCGAGCTTTGGGACTTTTAAATATGTCCATGTTCCTCCTGAGACCTTTTCTGGATTCATAGTAGCGACAGTACACAAGGGTGAGAAATCCATGGGAATTTGATGGGAGTTTCCCATGCCATGGGAATTTGATAGGAATTGAGGAGGGGAACTGAAGGATTCTAAATGCCTGGAATGCTTTGATTCCTTGGGAATATTGGAGGGGAACTGCAGGATTCAAAATTCCCAACGTCCGGAATGCCAGTATTCCATGGGAGTTCCATGGGGAATTTGGGAAGGGAGCTGAAGCCTTCAAAATTCCTGATGCCCAGAATGCAATTATTCCATAGTTCTGGTGGGAATTTGGGAGGAGAACTGGAGCATTCTAAATTCCCGACACCCAGAATACCCTTATTCCTTGGGAATTTGGGAGGGGAACTGAAGGATTCCAAATTCCCTGTGCCCCGAATGCCATTATTTCATGGGAATTTGGGAAGGGAGCTGCAGGATTCAAAATTCCCAATGCCCAGAAGGCAATTATTCCATAGTTTGGGGGCAATTTTGGATGGGAACTGGAGGATTTGAAATTCCCAATGCCTGGAATGCAGTTATTTCATGGGAATTTGGGAAGGGAGTTTCAGGATTCAAAATTCCCAATGCCCAGAAGGCAATTATTCCATAGTCTGGGGGGAATTTTGGATGGGAACTGGAGGATTTGAAATTCCCAATGCCTGGAATGTAGTTATTTCATGGGAATTTGGGAAGGGAACTGGACGATTCTCAATTTCTGATGCTCGGAATGCAATTATTCCATGGGAATTTGGGAAGGGAACTGAAGGATTCAAACTTCCTGATGCCCAGAATGCCGTTTTTCCATGGGAATTTGGGAGGGGAGCTGGAGGATTTGGGATTCCTGGTGCCCGGAATGGAGTCATTCCATTTTCCAGTTTTGGTGGGAATATGACATTGGAGCTGGAGGATTCAAACTTCCTGACACCCAGAATGCTGTTATTCCATGGGAATTTGGTGGGAATTTGGGAGAGGAGCTGGAGGATTTGAAATTCCCAACACTTTGAATGCCATTATTCCGTGAGCATTTGGGAGAGGAGCTGGAGCATTCAAAATTTCCAATGCCCGGAATGCCATTAGTCCATAGTTTTGGGGGGAATTTTGGAGGGGAACTGGAGGATTTGATGCCTGGAATGCCATTATTCCATGGGAATTTGGAGGGAGAGCTGGAGGATTCAAATTCCTCATGGCCGGAAAGCCATTATTCCATGGGCATTGGGGAGAGCAGCTGGAGCATTCAAAATTCCCGATGCCTGGAATGCCATTATTCCATGAGAAATTGGAAGGTAAATGGGGGGATTGAAAATTCCTGACATCTGTGCCTCTCATGTGCCTTTGCAGCTGCCAAAAGTGCAGTTTTGATCTGTGCTGATCATGCTTGTGCCAAACATTGGCACCAGTGCTTGTGCATTTTGATGGAAAAAAGCATGACTCAGTTTTGCTTGTTCAAAATGTTTGGCAAAGTGTTTGCAAAAACCATTGTCAGTTTGTCGGCGCTCGCATTTCCTTCTGCCTGCCATGAATCCTGGAAGTGAGGAATGAACCCTGATATGAGAGACAAAATATTGGTTAGTTCTGAGTGTCAAAATTGTAGAAAGACATGAAAGCCAACAATATCATTTGTAACATCCTTTAAAACTGATGCTTCTATTCTTTTAACAATACTAGCACTATAAGATAAATCTGGAATTAAATTCAAAAGTTCTGAAAAGAGCTGAAATGCTCTAAACTACTGCAGCCAGTTCAGCAATCTGAGGAGAGCCCTCTATTGTTTGAACACCTGACTCCCATGTTTGTGTTGTTTGATTTTGCCATACTATTACTGATTTGTGTGTTTTCCCTGCTCCATCAGTGAGGAGAGTTATAGCACTTAAAGGCTCCTCACTTAGCATGGGTTTTTCCCTAAAACTTAATTTAGCTTGCAACAATTTGTGGCCTGGGTAATGAATAGAACAAACACCTGAATAATTCAGCAATGCAATTTGCAAGTCTGAATTTTGCAAAGCCAAATCAACCCTTTTCACAGGTAAATAAATACAAAATCTTGGCTTGCCATCGTTAGCAATCTCGTTCTGGCTCTAATTATGATTTCAGCTGTCATCTCCATGGTTGTAAAAATTGCCATCGTTAGCAATCTCGTTCTGGCTCTAATTATGATTTCAGCTGTCATCTCCATGGTTGTAAAAATTGTTTTTGGAGACCTATAAGGAAGAAAAACCCACTGTGCGATTAACAAAGGATCTTTCTCAGAGGTGTTCCATTGAAAAATGAGACCATAAAGTTGCATTTTTTCTCCTAACACTGCAAGAAATGCAGTGTCTACGGAATTTATTTCTAGCTTTACAAGAAAAGAGTAAGATGTTGGAGTCAACCAAACTAAGGCATAGGGTCAGCTGGACTTCACACCAAACAAACCAAGCCTGATCTTCAAGGTCTGGGAAACATTCATCTAAATCAGGGCAAGCCTCAGATCTCCTCCCAAGAGCCTTTGGAGTAGTTATGCTCATTAGTCCAAGTTCCACTCCCCTATTGGTTACATGTGTTCCATATATAGTATGGTTTCTAGAATGTTCCACCCCCAAGACTATATATTCTTACCTCTTCCTTGTTTCTGGCCCTTGGAGCTTCTCCCTATGTTGTGTTCTGTTCCTAAGCATAGTTCCCATTTTTATTTCTCATTAAAAGTAATTTCCTTGTTGGGCACTCCATTGTTCCCTCTCCTTCTCTCCTATTTTGCACCACGTTCACCCTGAAGTCAGGGGCCCCAAAGGTTTGTCACAGCCACCCTCACTGCGACAGGCAGTGCCCGGAGCGCTGTCAGGCAGTGCCGGGATCCCGGCTGTGGTTCTGGTCCCCACAAGTGAGGAATGGCAGCCCCAGGCTCAGACCCAGGCAGAAAGCCAACCAAGGGAGAGCAGAGGGAGGGCACCCTTCCAGTCTCTCTTGGGCATGGCCGCAAAACAGCCCCTGCTGCTTCTTCCTCCACCTGTGTTTGGGCTGTGCAGGTGGCAGAGCCAGCCAGGTTGTGCTCTGTGTTCCAAAGCCTGTTGGGAGCGGGCATGAAAAGCGCTGTGTGCACAGCACAGAGTCCTGGAAGGTGCTGGCAAGAGCATCCTGCAGGAACAGGGCTCTGGTCCCTGGCCAGGAACAGCCTGGTTTTGGTGCTGTGAGCGCAGGCAGGAGCTGAGGCAGGTGAAGAGGCAGCGGGCAGCTTGTGTTTGTAGAGGACCTGGGGCTGCACGTCTGAACCTGCACCTGGAAACTCACTTGGGGGAATAGGAGCTAGAGCTGGAGTGCCTGTCCTGAAAGGACCTGAAGTCATTCAGCCTTGCCAGCTTTTCTTAAGGGTGTGTTGGTGTTCCCTAGGAAAGCTGCACATTTGGGGAAATGCCTTTGGAGGAAAGGGGCTTGTTCTCAAGGAAAGAGCATCCCAGGGAGCTCCCAGTGAGGCAAGTGTCCCCCTCTGGCTCTCTTCTGTGCTCCTTTCAGTCCTTGAGGCCTGTTGAACTTGGCAGAGGGGCAGGGAAAAGGCAGTGAAGTGTAGGTTTGGCATCTGCCTGGACCTGTGGAAACCAACCCAAGCACCTGCAGCAGGGTGTGTTACCCCCTTTGGACAAAGGTGTGAGCAGGAGCATCTCTGTCCAGCCATGAGCCCCAAAGCCCTCTGTGAGAGCTGTGAATTCAAAGGCATTTACACACACACTTTTCACATCTTTCCTGTCTGCTGTGTTTCAACTCTTGGCAATATGCATTTGCCTCCTGCTTGGTGGGAGCTGCTGTGACCCAGGGCAAGCACAGAGCGCGGATGTGTGGGCCAGGGAGCGCGGAGAGTCTTGGCTGATCTTGGTGTGTCCCTGGCCTAGGAAAAGGCCTCCCAAGGTGTCCTGCTCATTGGCTCACCCTGTGCATCTTGGAGAGAACAAGGCAGGGATTTCTGGCAGCTGGGCATCAGCCAGCCTTAAAATGGGGGTGTGTGGTGGAGTGAGCCCAGCTGAGACAGGCTGAGAGCAGCCCAGTGCTCCTTGCTCCTCTCTGCTGAGCCGGGAGCGTTTGTCTGCTTTCGGCATGGCCCTGGCTGTGAGTCAGGGCTGCTGCGTGGACACGAGACAGCCGGTCCTGTCCCGCTGGGTGCCAGCGGTGCCTGGCAGCAGCCCTGCATCCACATCAGGATGCTGGTGAAGCCCCTAAAACAGTTACTTTCAAGAGATGATGGGTTAAAGCATAGAATATAAAGCAGTTATGGGAAATATTCAATGTTAGGAAATCACATAGAGCAATAAATTGGGTAAGGTATGGAACACAATGACAGGGAAGAGATAAGGACAGACAGTGATAAGTTCAGTGCATTTCAGAGCCAAGAAGAACTGCTGGGTAAGGCACGTTTAGGGCCAACATGTCAAATTGACCCTGAGACCCTTGCCAAGGCCTGGAGACTAAGCCAACTACACCGGGAATTGACCAAATTTGGGGAGAGGTTCAAAAGTTTAAAGAGGAAGACTCCTCGAAGCTGATGAAGGCCGACCGGAACGACCCCTGAGAAGATCCTCAAAAGAGAAGTCCCCGCCCACGCTCCGCCTACACCACTCCCCATATGTATATGCATGAATATGATGTAATCCCAAACCTAAAATTGTATAAAAAGGTACGCTTTTGCTGTAAAGATTCAGAAATCCCATTTTAGGATTTCTCCGACGTCGTAATAAAATACCTCCTGCTTATTTGACTGAGTCTCTTAAGCAGTAATTTCTCGCCTTTTGGGGCAAAAATCGGCATCATTTCTGGCGACCCAGATGGGACGAAGCAGGAGATCCGGGATCTGAGGAGCCCCCTCGCTGGGTCCGGGGCTGGGACCCTCTGGGCGCCCCTGACGACTTTTTGTCAGAAGAGACTCCCCCTCGGACAAAGCGCTCTTTGGTGGACGAAGAGTTCCCTGCATCTCCTGCTTCTCCTGCTCCAAATTAAAGAGGTATTTTTTTTATCATTGTTCATTGGTTTTAGGATAAAGCGCTTTATGGGAACACGGGGTCAGACGTGACCACCGGAGGGTAAACCAGAGGACGCTCTGGTAAAGAATCCCTAATTGGTATTTTTGGGTACCTTTTGGTAATTGGTGTCTTTGCTAACCAGTAATTGATGCCTTTGGTGGGTACCTTTTGGTAATTGGTGTCTTTGCTAACCAGTAATTGATGCCTTTGGTGGGTACCTTTTGGTAATTGGTGTCTTTGCTAACCAGTAATTGATGCCTTTGGTGGGTACCTTTTGGTAATTGGTGTCTTTGCTAACCAGTAATTGATGCCTTTGGTGGGTACCTTTTGGTAATTGGTGTCTTTGCTAACCAGTAATTGATGCCTTTGGTGGGTACCTTTTGGTAATTGGTGTCTTTGCTAACCAGTAATTGATGCCTTTGGTGGGTACCTTTTGGTAATTGGTGTCTTTGCTAACCAGTAATTGATGCCTTTGGTGGGTACCTTTTGGTAATTGGTGTCTTTGCTAACCAGTAATTGATGCCTTTGGTGGGTACCTTTTGGTAATTGGTGTCTTTGCTAACCAGTAATTGATGCCTTTGGTGGGTACCTTTTGGTAATTGGAAGAAAAAAAGAAAAAAAAAAAAAAAAAAAAAAGAAAAAAAAAAGAAAAAAAAAAGAGAAAAAAATAAAGAGAGTAAGAAAAAAAGAGGCAAGACTCTGATGCACTTGTTCTTCTTGTATTGATCTTGTTGGTTTGTTTGAAACTGTGATTTAAGGGTTAAAAAGAGTGGTCAGTTTTTGTTTTTATCTGAACTGAACTAAATCCCGGGACTCGGTCCAATTTTCTCCACTCCCTTGGAGGAACTTGGAAGGAGTGTATACGTTTTATACCTTTGTTTAACCCTGTTGTATGCTTTGATGTATTGACTGTAAGATTTTTGCAAAGGGACGAGTTTAGTGGTTTTTATGTTGTTTGAAATTTGTTGTGATATTATCGGCAAAACCGTACTATTGATTTACAGTTTTGCGAGTGTGTGACGGCCTGGAGCCGACCAATATTGGTATCTTACGGTCTGCCGGCGACATCTTACGATAAAGCAGTGTATTCTGATAGAACGGAAAAGTAGGACAGTTTGAATGAATTGACACCGTGTATGAGAGAGTGTGTCTGAGACGCAGCCCGGCTGCGAAGCGAGTGGGAGTCCGGCTCTGCAGTTCCTGTCCCTCGCGAGAGGCCAGGTCAGAAAAGGACGAAGCGCTTGGATATTGTATGAATGAGGTGCTAAGATAAACTGGTATATAGTGCTTGTGGGAAGGAGATTTACTTGGTGGGATAAGAAACACCGACCCAGAAAATAGCAATGGGGAGTCAGCCGAGCAAAGATATAAATATGAAAACCCCCTTAGGATGTATTCTGAAGCATTGGAAGGACTTAGGGGGGATTCCAGGAAGAAATATAAGTAAAAAGACACTCCTTAAATACTGCACGCAGTGGTGGCCGTTGTATAAATTGGATGATGGTGAGAAATGGCCACCAGAGGAGACAATTAATTATAATACCATTTTACAACTAATGCTCTTCCTCCGCCGGCTCAATAAATGGGATGAAGTGATGTATGCAGACATGTTCTTCACCCTGAGGAATAAACCTGAGTGGCAAAAGGAGTGTGGAATTAATGCAGCCCCTCAAGACCCTCTGGTACTAGCCCTGGAAAAGGATAAGAAAGGCTCAAAACCTAAAGAACGTTGCTGCGATGCATGTAGCATTGGGCAGCGATGTCTTAAGCTAACAAGGAGGGACAGTGGAAAAGAGAGTGAAATAAGCCTGTGGGAATACCATCCAGGGCCCCTCCCCAAACCAGGAGAGGAACGAGAGGATCCGACCCCATTAAAAGAACTGGAACGATGGTGGAAATCTAAGTTTGAGTGCAGCCCTGATAAGTTAGATAAGAGCTGGGGGAAGGCTAGCCCGTTAAGGTCGGAAGATAACAGGGGAGAAGGCAGCCCACAGAGATTGGATAGTCCGCAGGGGTCAGGAAGCTACAGAGATGCTGGAAGCCCACCTAGATTAGAGATTGAGAGAGAGGAAGGCAGTCCGCCGGGAGCAGAGAGCCGAGGGGAGACGCGTAGCCCCCCCGAACTAAGCTTGTATGGGGACGGTAGCACACCCAGGAATGGAGGTGCTCGTAAAATAGAAACCAGTACACCAAAGACTGGGGACGAAAGCAACTCACCGGGAGGTGATGTCCCCAAATTGAGATACGGTGAAGAGAACAGTAATGAGACATGCGAGAGCGAGGCAGGGAGCAACTGCACTATTGCTATTGATAGCAATGGGCTTGCGTAACGCGATCCCCAAGGCTATCAATTGGTCAATGCTATATGACATCAGGCAGGGAAAGGATGAGACCCCATCAGAGTTCTTGGATAGACTTAGGGCAGCCATGAGACAATACACACCCCTGGACCCAGCGACGGAAGAAGGGAAACAACACCTGTTAGGATTAATGATGGGACAAAGTAATCCAGACATCAGGAAGAAATTGCAAAAGCTTGAGCATCCAGCAAATAAAAACCTGGAGACACTGCTAAATGAAGCATGGAAGGTGTATAATAATAGGGAAATTGAAGAGAAGAAAAAGGAGGACAGGAGGATAGCTTGAGTGGTGGCTGTAGCCGTAGCAGCTCAGAATACAGGTTACTCGGGACCTGGAACCAGAGGAAGAGGTAGAAGCAATCCGGCAAGAGGGGGGGGGGAGACTCCAACCCCACCCAACTAGAGTGGGGCCAAACCAGTGTGCGTACTGCCTGAAAATGGGACACTGGAAGCAGGAATGCCCCCAGTTAAGGGAGAGACTATTGGGCACTACTACGGCCACACAACAAGATAACGACTGAGGGGGACCGGTGGGCCGTTCCCTAGCAGACCCACTGGTTAAAATGGAGCTAGGAGAAGGTGAAAAGGAATTGGACCTTTCGATTGATACGAGAGCAACCTTTTCGGTTCTAAATCAGGAATTGGTACCTAAAAGTGATGAATTTGTGCAAGTTGTGGGAGTAACAGGCCAACCAGAAAAAGCTTACTTTTTGAAACCCATCAAATACAAAATTGGGAAACAAGTGGGAATCCATCAATTCCTGTATTTACCAAATTTGCCAAAGCCCTTATTGGGGAGAGACCTATTAGAGAATTTGAGAGCTATAATAAAGTTCAACAAAGACAAATTGGAATTCCAAGTAAATGAGGAACAGCTGATCACAGCTCTAAGCCTGACAATCAGCTGTGTAGAACCAAAGCCTGAGAATCATAACATCAGGCGAATCCTAAGTGAAGTATACCCACTAGTATGGGCTACTGATACACCTGGGAAATCAAAACAAGCAACACCTATCATTATTGAACTTATACCTGGAGCAAGGCCGGTGGTTAAGAAACAATACCCACTGAGGTTAGAGGATAGAAAGGGAATCGAGCCCATAATTAAAAGGTTCTTAGAATTAAGATTATTGATAGAATGTGAATCAGATTTTAACACCCCAATTCTGCCAGTAAAGAAACCTAATGGAACTTATAGATTAGTCCAAGACTTGAGAGCAGTAAATGAGATAACCAAGACATTACATCCGGTAGTTGCTAACCCATACACGCTTTTAACTAAACTGAAAGATAGTTTGACATGGTTCACCGTATTGGATTTGAAAGACGCATTCTTCTGCCTTCCTTTAGCTCCTGAGAGTCAAAAGATTTTTGCCTTTGAGTGGGAACTTGTGGATAGAGGAAGAAAGACCCAACTTACGTGGACAGTATTGCCCCAAGGATGGTGTAACTCCCCCACGATTTTCGGGAATCAGTTAGCCAAAGAGTTAGAGCAGTGGAAAAGGCCGCTGGGAGATGGCACTCTCCTACAGTACGTAGACGACCTCCTAATAGCAACAGTGACAGAGGAAGAGTGCATTGCATGGACTATTTCCCTGTTAAACTTTCTGGGTTTAAGTGGATATCGAGTCTCCCAACAGAAAGCGCAGCTGGTGCAAAAAGAAGTGGTGTACCTGGGATACGAAGTCTCCAGAGGACAGCGATCCCTGGGAGCAGCCAGAAAAGAGGCCATCTGCCAGATGCCTAAACCAGAGACGGTGAGAGAACTGCGTGCCTTCCTGGGGATGACAGGTTGGTGTCGGCTATGGATCTACCAGTACGGGATGCTCGCTAAATCGCTGTATGATTTGTTGAAGGAGACCAAGAGTGTCCTAGTTTGGACTCCCGAAGCAGAGGGGGCCTTCAAAAAGCTGAAACAGGAGCTAATGAGAGCACCAGCTTTAGGTCTCCCAGATGTATCAAAACCATTCTGGCTGTTCTCCCACGAGCGGCAGGGGATGGCCCTAGGAGTCCTGGCACAGCAGTTAGGACCACGTAAGAGAGCTGTGGCCTACTTCTCCAAACAGTTGGATGAAGTAAGCAAGGGATGGCCTGGCTGCCTGAGAGCAGTGGCCGCAGTAATCATTAATATAGAAGAGGCCAGGAAACTCACGCTCGGCCAAAAGGTAACGGTGCTGGTGTCTCACACCGTCTCAGCTGTGTTGGAGCAGAAAGGTAACCACTGGCTGTCACCTTCCAGATTTTTAAAATACCAGGCCATTTTGGCTGAGTCAGATGACGTGACTATTCAGGTCACTAACATTGTGAACCCAGCTTTATTCCTAGAAGGGAGAGCCCCAGCAGAGCCGATCGAGCACGACTGCCTGGAAACAATTGAGGCCGTCTACTCCAGCCGCCCGGACCTCAAAGAAGAACCATTCGAAGATGCAGACGACTGGTTCACAGATGGAAGCAGCTTCGTGAGGCAGGGAGTGAGAATGGCCGGCTATGCAATTACCACCGCAAAAGAGGTAATTGAGTCGAACCCTTTACCCGCAGGGACTTCAGCCCAGAAGGCAGAACTGATAGCTCTGATTCGAGCCCTGGAATTGGCGGAGAACATGCGGATCAACATATGGACAGACTCTAAGTATGCCTTTTCCATCGTACATGCTCATGGGGCCATCTGGAAAGAAAGGGGACTGTTAACTGCTCAAGGAAAAACAATCAAACACGCAAAAGAGGTCTTGCGACTGCTGGAAGCAGTCCAGCTCCCAGCACAGGTGGCCATAATGCATTGTAAGGGACATTTAAAGGGGGACACTATCCCGGAGATAGGGAATAGAAAAGCAGACACAGAGGCTAAATTAGCTGCTGCAAGAACTGAAGAAATAAAAGTAGCAGCTCTAGTACCAGGTGAGTTAGACACAAATTTTCGGCCAGAATATCAGGAGTCAGATCACAGGTGGATTCAGAGAAATAAAGGTAAAATGTTAGAGAATGGTTGGGGTCAATTGGAAACGGGACAGTTAATAATACCAGGGAATACGATGTGGCAGTTTGTGAAAGCAGAACACGAGAAAGCCCATTGGAGTTTGGACCCGCTATATCAGTATTTGCAGGCTCGGATAGCAGGACCAAAATTGTTCACCACTGTAAAACATGTCACATCCCAGTGTGAGAGGTGCCTGAAGAACAACCCGAATACAGGAACTAAGATACATCCAGGGGCCATAAATCGAGGTAAATTCCCAGGTGAAGTGTGGCAAATTGATTTTTCTGAGCTCCCAAGAAAAGGAGGGTTTCGATATTTGCTGGTATTAACTGATACATTTTCTGGGTGGCCTGAAGCATTCCCTTGCAGAACAAATAAGGAAAGAGAAGTGACCAAAGTACTGTTGAATGAAATCATTCCACGGTTTGGGGTACCGAAGAGCATTTCTTCGGATAGGGGTACACATTTCTGTGCAAAAGTGGTAAGGGCAATAAGCAAAGCACTACAAATCAAATGGCAATTACACACGCCCTATCGCCCACAGGCCAGCGGCCAGGTGGAAAAGATGAACCATCTTATTAAGCAGCAGATTGCCAAAATATGCCAGGAGACTAATTTGCATTGGTATCAAGCTTTGCCTATTGCTCTGCTTAGACTGAGAGTCAAGCCAAGATCGAAAGAAAGGCTAAGCCCATTTAAAATTCTGTACGGCAGACCTTATGCTATGCAAACTGTAAATGGGGACGCTGTAGATCAAATAGGTAATCAGTATATTTATGACTATGTGATTATGGTGGGGAAGCAATTTGACAAGAATGCTGCGGTGGTGATTGACCACCAACCTAAACAACCTAACTGTAAGTTGCATCCTTTTAATCCCGGTGATTGGGTGTATGTTAAGAATCTTTTAGGAAAACCCCTACAAGAAAAGTGGGAAGGACCTTTCCAAGTGCTGCTGACCACCTTCACCGCGGTTCGAATCAAGGAGCGACCTACGTGGATCCATTACTCACGGGTCAAGAAAGCACCGGGGAGTAAACAAGAGGAGTAGACACCGTGACCCGGATTCCACTCCAGACCTCTACTATCCTGATCATCAGACCCTTGGGGTTCCATATGAATGCCAGCCAAGTTCTCTTTGGATCCCAGCTAAATGGATAAGACCTGCCTTGGATGTGGAGCCTTCTGAATCAGCTGACCCCTCGGGATCACGAGAAAATCCAGCACCACCCACACTAAGGAAATACAAATGGTAGGAAGATCAATGGGGGAAACCATACTTATGATAGTTATTTTTCTAACATCCATACAATTCGGGCAAAATGTAGTTTTTCCTCGAAACTCTGCCCCAATAGACCCATGGTCCAATGCACACCAGTGTATTCACCCGGAGTCAGGGATGAAGGGGCCCTATTTCGATAACCTTTGACCCTCACCCTCTCCTCTTTCCTGTGGGAAAGATCGTAGCATCTAGCGGTCCCGAGGAAGGGAAAGCACAGTGTGAGATGGCATTTAGATTAGATCAGTCGATGACGTTCGCATGTGAAAGGGAGTCGAAAACGCTGGAACAGGGTACTAGTTTCCCCAGACGTGTTACCAGATACGAAGTGGCATCACCGGAAGACGTGATCTCCTTATATCCAAATTTAGACTTGCCCCAAGAAATTACTCCACCAATTGAATGTAGAAAGGTGCATAACTTAACCTTTATCGGGCCCCAGGTAGTAAGGAGGTCAAATGAACTGAAACTGCTGCTAGACCCCACGTACTCTCTGAAAAAGGTGCAGATGAATATTCAGACTAACATTACCCATCTGCAAAAGGACTGTCAACCGTTCATACAACAAAGCCTTAAAGGATGGGAGGCATGGCTAGCTACTAGGTCTTATCACAGGCGGGCGCAAAGGGATATAAGTGGATGGGTCGGCACTGGATTTGGAATACTGAATACCATAGATCAAGAGGTATTGGTTAACAAATTGAGTACTGTCACCACCAACTTAGGAAAACTTAAAGTGCCCCTGAGCTCATCCATGCTTACATTGGCAGAAACACAATCACTGGTAGTTAGGTTACTAACCCTGGTAGCAAATCGCACTGCTGAAGATTTTGCTAGAATTGCCGGCTATACAGGAAACATTAGCAAGGAAATTGCGCTTGCTATCCAATGCACACAAACACAACAGTGGGTACAGTCAGTGGCAGCAGGGATAATAAGAGAAGGAACGTCAGGAACGCTGTCCCAGGAAATAAGAGAAACGATACTGAAGGATAATCGTACTACACAATTTGAAAGGGACCATCAAGCCTGGTGGCAATTAGTAAACTTTACTTATGTACCACAGCATGAGCACATTGAAGCCTATGTTCTTACCATCAGTGCTGCAGAGGAAAGGGCGATTTTCCCTATCCTTACCTTAGGGACCATACATCAGAATGTCCTTGTTAGGCCAGTAGATCATAATGTTTGGGCGAGTTATGATGACGCCAAAAATAAGTGGCAGTCTGTTAGTACAGAAGCATGTATTCCTAGGGGGCAACTAGGATACATATGTGAAAATGCTATAGTAGATACAGAAGATTTATGCTTAGATGCTGAAAATAGTGTATGCACTTTTGAAATGCTTCCACACAATAGAGTACGGTCGCAGGTTTATTATGTAGGGAATGGATGCGCCTGCGTCAGAATAGCTTGCAGTAACGTAACTGTAGATAGTTGCCAAGAGGAAACTAACAATACTAACTTTTGTGTATGTAACTTTACCAAGATTATAGGTTGTGATTTTAACTATACCGCTCCTGTAACCACCCAGCAGCTAATTAATGCAGACTACGACCTCTATCATGAGTTGCCAAAATTACAGATAGGTATGGATGTCGAGGTTCTTAAGGCGATGCTCGTGCATCCAGAAGTAAGAAGACTGGTGCAAAAAGTGAACCAAACAGTTAAGCGCATGGTCCTACAGGTGGAGCACAACTCAGAAAGAATAAAAAACATCCTGACTGAAGTAGAACAAGTAGGCCAACATCACTGGTGGGACGTTTTCACAGGATTTTCCCCAACAGCAACACAGGTCTTTCATTACCTGGTACACCCGATACTAATTTTAACTATAGCAATGCTTATACTGACTTTTATGAACCTATGCTTGTGGTGGAGGCTGAAATCCTTGATGAGTAAGATCCAAATGATTTGGGCGATGGTGCGGGCGTATCAACGCCCCGAAGGATTAGAACTTGACGAAAGAATTCGTAAGTTATAAGAAAAGGAGGGAAATGAAGCCCCTAAAACAGTTACTTTCAAGAGATGATGGGTTAAAGCATAGAATATAAAGCAGTTATGGGAAATATTCAATGTTAGGAAATCACATAGAGCAATAAATTGGGTAAGGTATGGAACACAATGACAGGGAAGAGATAAGGACAGACAGTGATAAGTTCAGTGCATTTCAGAGCCAAGAAGAACTGCTGGGTAAGGCACGTTTAGGGCCAACATGTCAAATTGACCCTGAGACCCTTGCCAAGGCCTGGAGACTAAGCCAACTACACCGGGAATTGACCAAATTTGGGGAGAGGTTCAAAAGTTTAAAGAGGAAGACTCCTCGAAGCTGATGAAGGCCGACCGGAACGACCCCTGAGAAGATCCTCAAAAGAGAAGTCCCCGCCCACGCTCCGCCTACACCACTCCCCATATGTATATGCATGAATATGATGTAATCCCAAACCTAAAATTGTATAAAAAGGTACGCTTTTGCTGTAAAGATTCAGAAATCCCATTTTAGGATTTCTCCGACGTCATAATAAAATACCTCCTGCTTATTTGACTGAGTCTCTTAAGCAGTAATTTCTCGCCTTTTGGGGCAAAAATCGGCATCACTGGCCAAGAGAGGCCCTGGAAGCTGAGGCAGCTGATTTGAAGCTTTTGCGGATACGCACAGGGGATGGCCAGCAGCGTTCCCTCAGGATACAGCAGTGCTGAGGGGTCTCCCCAGAGCTGCCTGATGCCACCCACTTCTTGTGGCAGCAGTGTCTTTCCTGTGGGATGTTCTAGCTCCCCCAAGAGTGAAGAAGGAGCTGGAGAAAGAGCTTGCCAGGCTGCTCTGGATCCTTTCCCAGCAGGCCTGCCAGAGTGGAGAAGTGCGAGCTGAGCGCAGATGTGCCCATGGAAGAGCCGTGCACAGGAAGGCTGGCTGGGAAGGATGATCCAGGAACCATAGGCCTGGCAGGCTGGCTTTGCTCCAAGCCAGGGAAGGCCTTGGAGCAGATCCTCCTGAGTGCCATCCCACGGCAGGTGCAGGGAAGCAGGGGCCCTGCTGGAGGCTGGGAAAGCTCTGCGGAGGGACGGGCAGAGCTGGGGGTCCTGGCGGGCTGTTGAGGGCTTCTGTGGGGGTGTTTGGGGGGTGGGCTTTTGGGGAAGGAGTTTTCTGGAAGGTGAGAGGTCTGGGCTTGAATTTGAGTCCCTTTGAAGGCAGCATCTGTGCTTTGGCACAGCTTTGGTTCTGGAGGGCAGAAAAAATCTCTGTGACTATTTCTTTTCCTGGTCCTGTTTCTCCTGCAGGGAACAAGAGGGGAGAGCTGTACTTTCTTGGCCACTTAGATATCTGTACTGGGGGAGGATTAGCCCTTTTGCCATCTACTCATTTGTTTGGGTTACTCTTGTAACACTGAGTGGTCTTTCATTTCTTGAGAGCTTTTATTCCTTTAAGAGAATGAGGAGATGATAATCCCTTCTTGGAAAAGCACTTGCCAATCAAAGAATGGCCTTCTTTTTGGCTCTGTGTAGTGTTATGTTTGGTCAAGTGACTTCCAGTGGATGATGTTAAGGCAAAGGAGTTGCTGCTTTGAGAAGGGAAGAAACTTCCAAAGCATTCCCATTCTCGTGGCTATTCATTGGAGAAGTTTGCAACTTTTGGAAGTCCTTGAGTTGAGCAATGGGAAGTAAAGCTTTCCTGAAGTGAGGATTCTTAAATGGCCCGAGCCCACAGAGCAGGGCAGCATTTGCTGATGTTTGGAGCAGTTGCAAGAGATCCTGTGGGGCTGCCTTAGACACCTGGGTGCAGGGATTGCTTCCAGCCTGGGCCACTTTGGCCGGGCGGGGGCGGCCCCAGGGCAGGCGGCAGTGTGTGCAAGGGCCCTGGCTGGCACGCTGCAGCAGGGTCAGCGTTGCATGCAATGGAAGCCGGTGACCAAGGGCCCTTTGTGACACGTGGGAATCAGAAGCCTGCCCGGGTGCTCGGAACAGGCGACGGGACAGAAGGGGACAGAGCGGTGCCGTGAGGAGCCCCCGCACAGCTCGCTCGTTCCCATCTCAGCCGGAGCTTTTCCGCAGCGTCATTCCTGCAGCTGAGCTCGAGGCCAGCCTGCGGGACTCTGTGACTCGGAGCTTTTCCGAGGCATCTGCCATTCCTGTGGCCAGCGCCATCAAGTCCAGACGGTGGGATTTGGTCACCTGAATGGCTTAGGAGGAGTCTCCTGTCATTGTGGCAGGAGCCCTCAAGACCAGAGTGCAGGACTTGCTGTCCTGCAGCCTTCCTGAGGCTTGTCTGTCACAGGTGCCTTGAAGGCACAAGTGCAGTTGTTGACTTGGCGATATCCTGAGGCATCTCTCTTGAAGGCGCCCTCAAGAACAGACTGGAATGGCAGCCAGATTGCCCGGCTTGTTGAAAGTGTTCAGGGGGGAAAAAAAGAGAAGCCCTGGAGCCGCCCCAGCACAAGAGCCTGAAGACCCGGAGCAGATCCAGACGCTGCAGGATGGTGAGTAGCAGAGCTGGGCCACAGGGCTGATGGCTACAGCCAGCTTGGCCCCATGCCATCCCATCCCATGCCCTGGGGACATGCCCATGGACAGGATGGACGAGGGGCAGAGCAGACAGCCCACAGTGGCCGCGCTCCATCGCCTGGGTCATGCCGGGGCTCTCCCTGCCTGGGGAGCGCAGGGCTGGGCTGTGTTCTCCGGCCTCTCCCGCAGCCCCTCAGCTCTGGCTGCGCTCGCTCTTTGCCAGGTGCAGCCCTGGAGAAGACACAAGAGCAGGAAGCCGGCCGTGGCCGCTTGCGCAAAACCCTGAAGGTACCTGCAGTTACCCCCGGCTGGGCTGGGCCTGCTGTCCCTGCTGAGCCCAGCAGCACGCTTGGAGCATGCCACGGAGCATGCCTGGCTTCCCTGCCCTTTATTCTCCTGCAGATGTTTGGGAAATTGCTGCGCATTCGACGACGTAGAAAGGTGGGCCCCACAGCAGCTGAGGGCACAGCCCAGCCTGCCTCGGGGCTGACCGAGCTCCAGGCAGAGCCTGATGTCAACCCAGATTGGGCTGAGCGCTCAGAAGACTCTGAGGCTGCAATGAACGAGGACAGGGCAAAGGCAGAGAAGGCAGCAAGTGAGGATGTGGCCGTGACAAACAGCAACACCGCCGAGACTGAAGACATCTCAAATACTGGCAGCAGGCCCACTCTCACTGGCATTCATGCTCCCACTAAGGATCTTTTGGAGGACAGTGCTGCTCCTTCTCAGGAGCAGGTAAGCAGCCTGGGGCCGGGCCTGGAGGCCTGCCAGGATGGTGTGTCCCCTCAAGCCATGGTCCCTGGGCCCCTCAGCCTTTGAGGCCAGCAGAGTGTGGCGGGAAGGGAAGCACTTCTTGGGGGAAGCTGGGCAAGTTGCTCCCTTGGACAGCACTCCAAATCTCCCCCATGCCTCCTCCAGGTGCCGGCCATGGTAAGAAACATCCACCAGACTCTACTGTCCCATGGCACTGTGGATGCCAGGCTGCACAGCCACATTGTGAGGCTGGCTGAAGAGCACCCTGCCGACGTGGTGCTGACCCTCCTGCGCTGTGCCCCAACATGTGACAGGTACGGGGCCCACGTGCCTGGAGAGCTCAGGGCTCAGCAGCCTTTAGGGCCCGTGGCCCTGCGCAGCCTGTGCTATGGGGTCTGCCGGACAGGCAGAGAGGTCCAGGAGCCTCGGGCCCCTCTGTTTCCCGAGCCTGCTGCCAATGCTCCCCCCTGCCCCCCAGGGCACCGGGGCTCTTTCCCCTGCACTCGCACAGCTGCACAGGGCACGGTACTGTGACTGAGATGCCCCTGACACAGAGATCTGATCCCACAGAGCTGCTGCGAGGATATGGAGGAGCATTGGCTCGTCAGGAGTGACAATGGAGAAAGTGCTGCCAACACTGGTCCGTGTAATGGAGGATTGGCCACTGCACAGCGCATGCGCCTCTGATGGGGACGACAGGGACGTTTTTGCCCTGGCTGTGAGTTTCTGGGCCCATGCTCGCCGCCAGGTGGCCTCTGCAGTAGCTCTCAGTGCTCTCAGTGCCGGAGTCACTGGGCTGAAAGCTGGGCTAGGGGCAGGCTCAGGGAGCACCAGGCCCGCTGCTCCTCCTGCATCTGCCCTTGGGCCCTGCCCCATGGACACCTTGGCACTGAGCGCTGTCTCTGGCTGCTTCTTTTGCAGGCAGCTCTGGTGACTGTGCAGGTGCCCGGGTTGCTCAAGGCCATGATCCCTTATTCTGAGCAACTGTTTCTGGCACTGCTCTTCCATATTGTCATCACTACGCAGCAGCCGCCAGCAGAGGAAGTTGATAGCTTCTGGAGAGCGTGCCAGGAGGAGCAGCGCCTTCCCATCACGCTTAACAGGTGCCAGTCCTCCTGTCCTTGCCATGCCCTTGTGGCCAGCGCCAGCGCTCCTAGTGTGACCTGGGCTTTGCTCTGCACACAGGTTTGCAGTGCAGGCCATGAAGGTTCTGCTCTGCCGACTGCGGTGTGAGCACGTGGTGATGTCTATGGAGCGCAAGTGTGCCTGGGAGACGCTGCTGTGTGCTGACACCCAGCACTATGCCATGGCTCTGCTGGCCAGGTGAGACCCCCTTGTCCCCGCTGTCCCCGGCATTTGTGCCCTGTGCTCCAGGCAGTCCCTGTGCTCATGGGCCACAGAGGCTCGTCACTGAGGGACGGCCAAGGAGGCTGAAAAAGCCTGGGAGAGGAGAGTGCCCAGAAGGGGCCGCCTCCCAGAGCAGCCACATCCCCTGCAGGGATGCTGGGGAAAGACCAGGCCTCTGTGAGTCAGTTCTGGGAGAGGTTTGTCCCCCACCTCAGGGTCTCGGTGCCTTTTTTCCCCCTGCCAGGGAGATGCGTTATGACTTGAGCCCACTGTGTTCCCATGTGGCATATCGCCTTCTCCTGCTGCTCAGCAATGAAAAGCCAAGCTGGGATCTGCCCTTGCTGGCATTCCTTGTGGAGGTGAGCCTGGTGGCCAGCAGTGCCTGGCTGAGCTGCCTCGCAGCTCTCTGGCCTCTCAGAGCCACAGCTGACTGGGCCAGTGCCCACGCCCTGTGCTGCTGCCCGCGCCCGGCCCTGTGCGGTTCTGGGCTCCTGCTGGATGGTTCCCCTGTCACTGCCTCGTGCCTTTCAGGTCCTCGAGTGCCTGCACTTGAGGAAATGTGCTGGCACTGTTGTGAAGATGATGTCAAGTTGCCTGCAGATGGAGTGCAGGGAGCGGCGGCGCCTGGCGCTCAGAGGCCTGGTGGTGCTCAGCAGGGAGCCCTGGATGGTGAGAAGGGGGCTGCGGCTGAAGCTGCGCTGTGGAAAGCAGCCCCTTGGGCATGCAGGGCTTCAGGAGCTGAGGCAGCTGCTCCCAGCTCTCCTGCCTCAGCTGCCCCAGTGCTTTGGCTCAGGCCTTTGGCCTGTGGGCCCTGCAGCAGCAGCAGCAGCAGCAGGGTGGGCTTGCAGTGCCAGGGCGGTGTTGGCGGTGCAGCCGTCCATGGCTTTGCAGCGCAGCCTTGTGTTCCACCCAGGCCAGGAGAATGTGCAGCCTTTCTGAGAGCCTTCTGGAGCTGCTGGGTGAGGCCGATGGAAAGGTGGTCAGCATGTCCATGCATGTGTTGACAAATGTGCTCCAGGCAGACATGCTGGTATCCAGCACCACTGCCCCCAAGCTGGCTGAGGCACTGCTGCTGCTCTTTGACCACGTAAGGCTCTGTGTCCCCAGCTGCGGGCACTGGCTGCTGCCCAGAAACTTTGGCCAGGTGAGCGTGGAGTATTTGGTGTAAAGGCCTGATCCTCTTGCATTCCTCCAGGACAACAGCCATGTGCAAGTGCTCTCCCTTGAGCTCTTCTTCAGGGTGATGGAATCGGTAGTGGACGAGGGGAAAAAGCCCCTTGCGAAGGTTTTGAGCCAAAGCCTCCTTCCACTCTTCTTCCAGTGCCATGATGAGAAGCAGTGTGTGGCAAAGGTGAGGTTTTGTGTGATGCTGGTGGATCTTGGGGAGGGGGCTGGGCTGCCTCCTGCCCTGGCACCTCCAGGAGTGCAGCCTGGTGCAGGCCTTGGCACAGGGATGTGGGTTCTGTGCCGTGGCCCGTGGGGCCATCTGTGGGTGTCTGGTGCCCTGCAGGCCTCTCGGGAAACGCTGCTTGGTGTGGCCAAGTTGCTGAAGAGGAGGAAGCTGAAGCAGCTGGTGAAGAAGGGGCAGCTGTCAAAGTTCAGCGAGGTGCTGGTAAGGAGGGCCTGGAAGCCCCAGGCTGAGGCTGGAGAAGGCCCCTGAGGGCGGTGCTCAGGGTGCGGGGCTGGCAGCTGTGCCCCTGGCCGCTGCTGCAGGCAGAGGCCGCGCGGGCTCTTCTCCAGGCTCCCGTGGGCCCGAGGCGGGTGCCCATGGAGCCCCGGCCCGGCGGGGCTGCGGGGCGGCACGGCGGCTCCCCGGGCAGCAGCCGTCCCTCTGCCCCCTCCCCTCGGGAGCCCTTGGCCGGCGGCTGCTGTGGCCGCGCCTCAGGGCTGTGCGGGCAGGGGAGGCCGGGGCTGGGCGCAGGCAGCGCCCGGCCCAGGGGCTGAGCCCGCGCCAACGCTTCCCTCCTGCCGCTCTCTGCAGCTGGCAGAGGACAGGAGCCGAGCGGCCGAGCACCTGCGCGGGGCCTTGCGCTACCTGCAGAGCCCACAGGAGCCCCTGCGAGAGGTGGCCGTCAGGATCATCGGTGAGTCCCGAGCCCGGGCTCCCTCCCCGGGCCGCCGCAGCTCGGCCCCGGCCCCGCCTGCTGCCCCGGCAGCGCCGGCCGGGCCCGGCGCCGTGGAGCCCCGGCCGGGCTGGGCGCTGCTGCCGCCCTCTGGCAGCCGCGCCCTGGGGCGGCAGCGTGCGGCAAGGGCGCGGGCTGAGCCCTGCCGGGCCAGCAGCCCGTGTGGCCGCGGCGCCGGCAGCGGCGCTGGCAGGGAGCTGCGCCGCTGGGGCCGTGACAGGCTCTGTTTTGGCAGGGATGGCCGGGACGGTCATGAGGGGCTGCAAGGAAGAGCTCCAGCTCCTCAATGAGGGTGAGTGCGGGCAGCGGGCTGACAGCGGGGGCTGCTGCTGGGGGAACTGCAAATCCTGCCCTGGCTGCGGCAGGCTTCGCTCCCTGTGTGGACAAGCACAGAGAGATCTCAGGGAGACGCGCAGGGGAGATTGGTGGCCAGCACCTTCTAACCCATCCCATTGTCTCCTGCTGCCTCCTGTCCATGGCCAGAGTTAGGAGCTATGGCCCTGGCAGGAAGGCCTCCTTGGCTACCTGCAGATCCAGGCTCTGACTGTGGCTCTGCTCATCTCTCTTGCAGCCCTTCAAGGCCTGAGAAGAGATGACAGCCCTTCCCAAATGAACATAGCGCTTCAGCAGAGAATCATGGAGAGATCTGCAGAACTCCGTTTATCTGGCGGCTCAGAAGAACCATTGCTGCTAAAAGGCCTAAAGACACCATGGAAGAGGAGATCACCTGGAGAGACCAGAAGAGACCAGGAGAGACCAGCTGGAGCTTCAGGCACAGCTGATGATTGGCACAGCTGAGCCTGTGGGAAGTTGCCATAGCTCCTGCCTTCTCCCTGCCTGTTGACAACTGCGTGCCTCCCCAGCCCGGAGACCCTGCCCGTCCCCTTTCTTCCCTCACCACTCCTCCCTTTGCTTGGCCTTCCGTGAATAAACAGTTTGGCTTCTTCCCTTTGCCCACATGCCTGTGGAGGTGAAGCAAATCCGGGGCCCTGGGACACACAGGCCCCTGCTGCCGTTCTCTGCCACGCCGTGTTTTGTGCACAGAGCCAGAGGAACAAGGGCAGGCCAGGCTGGAAAGGTCCCTGTGCTGAAGGTGCAGTTGCAGAGCACTGTGCGGTTCCAGATCTTGCTGAGCACACTGGAGGCCAGCAGTGGCACAAGGAGCCTGTGTGTCAGGACCAAAGTGGTGTCTAAGGCCCTGCCATATTTGGTCCGCTGTTGTGCATGTCAACAAGATAATGAAGAACAGACAATGAAGGAAACCTTATGGTTTAACTGGTGGGAATTTGACCCTTGAGGGAAACAATGGACTGGTCAATGGATGGGAAGCTGTGCCACAATGGAGCTGTGCTTGGCATGGAGGGAGTATCACAAGTCATTGCAGCCTCATCTCACTCACTGGCCAAGCGTGAGATGACGTTGTAACTGGAAAAGCTCCATTCCAGAGGAGGAGATGTCAGGCCTCGCCATGGCACAGGCACTGAATCATCCCCAACACACGCAAAAACCTTCCCGGCAATAAAGGAAGCTCTTGTTGGGCAGAGCTGGGGGCATCTGACCCCCAAATGGTATCAAATACTGCCTTGTGTAGCCCAGAAGCCCTGTGAGAGGCAGCGGAGCCCTGTGTTTGTGCACAGGGATGCTTTAGGAGCACGGCTGAACTTCAGTAACTCCAGCTATAATTACAACACCTCCTTAAGAGTCTGAGCTCCCAGAGCGGAACAGGTGCATTGGCCCAACCAGCTGCAGTTTTGCCCCATTTTGCCCTCCCAAGGCACTGCTTCCAGCCCAGGCTCTCCCTGTGCTCCAGGTGCAGCTGCAGAGCCCTTGGGGCTGTGGCTCTGCCCTCCTCCTCCTCCTCCCCCCCGACCCCCGTGAATACTGTGTGGGGATCAGCAGTGGCCCCGGAAGAGCAGGAAGTCCAAACGTGCTCTGGAGCCCCCGGACGAGCTCTGGCAGAGTCAGCACCGAGCACCAGCTTTCCTCAACATCGCAGGGCAATTCAACATTCCCAGAGCTGCTGTACGAGGGCTGGAAAAGGAAAGAGGAGTGAAAGGATGAGGGTTGGCAGGAATTGTGGCACAAAGCCACCAGAGATGCTGCTGTGGACCCAAGACCTGCCTGAGGTCGGGCGCCGCCTTCCTCCCATTCGGGATCATGGAGAGCGGTCGCGGGTGTTGTGCAGGGCGTGTGCCTGGCCCCGGGACACTGCTACGCTGCCAGTGGGCACTGGGATCCAACTTGCTGCCTTGGCGGCTTCTGCCCGCTGCCGGCGGTGGTGCCGGGACCGATTGGTGGCCGTGAGTTTGCAAAAGGAGCGATTTGCCCTCCTCCCTCCCGCCCGAGGCCGCCATGGCCCCTGAGGGGATGGAGCTGGAGCGGGGCGGCCCCTGCTGGCCGGGAGTGCTCCCTGCAGCGCCCCCTGCTGGCCGCGGTTATAACTGCCACAAAAACCAACAGCGCTGAGCGGGAGGGAAAGTTCTGCGTTTGTGTTGTTGGTTCTGTTCTGCTTTATAAATTTCCCAGTAAAGAGCTGTTATTCCTTTTCCTACATTTTGGCCTGGAAGCATCATAATTTTTCAAATTTAAAAACTTTTAGACATGGGTCTTCTTTCCATTCCGGGAACATTCCCACTTTCCTTGGCAGAGATTTCTCATTTAAATGAGTTGCCAGCTCCTGTGTTCCAGTGTGGATGGGACAGACACCCCAAGAGCAGACATGGTCAGGGACTTGGCCACGTCATGCTCTCCCTTTTAAGACAGTTGGGCCACAAAGGGCCCTGTCCCCAGCTGGCACTTTTGGTCACCCGGCCACTCAGGAGCTGGCTTTGGCAGAGCATCCCACTGTTCCCAGTGTGCCAAGGCTGACAGACTGATGGACAGACGGGGCCCTGTCTCACCAAAGCAAGGCCTGACCCACCCCTGCCACATGGAGGTGTTCCAAAATGTCTCCAGACATCAAAATTTTCCTGTCTCTGAAACCCCACCCTGTGCCATGGCCTGATCCTGACTGCCCTGGCAAAAGGGGAGACTCCAGAACCCCCAGAGGGCCTTTGTGAGATCATCGTGAGGGGAAAAGGGCAGAGGAGGATTTGGGACAGGGAACAAGAGAATCCAGAGCCTCCTGAAGGCCGCTTTGGCCATCAGAGCAAGGAAGATCCAGGGCGCTGCCAGGTTCCTCTGATGAAGGAAACCTGCTGTGGGAAATGTCTGGGGTTTCTTCCCTTTTGGGGGCTTTCTCTGGAAATCATTCCTTGTGTGACAATTTGGACTCTGAACCTTGTTGCTGTTGCTGTTGGTTTCATTCTCTCTCATTGCTGTTTCAGGAAATTGTTCTTCTCTCAGCCCTTTGGCATCTTTGTGCCCCCGTGGGGAGGGATTGGGGCAGTTTTTAGTGGCAGGACACACATGAGTGGGTGCCCATTGGTGGGGACCCCCAGTGCCCCCAGTTCCCCCCAGTGTCACAGCACATTCCCGTAGATGTCACCGGGTTCCCGTGGTCGCCCCTGGGGTCCCCGCAGCTCCGCGTTGGTCACCTGGGGATCCTGGAGGGTGGTGGCACGGGGGGACGCTGCGAGAGACACGGGCTGTGGGATCTGGGTGGGGTGACACTGGTGGGTGACGTGTCCCTCTGCGTGTGTCCCCCCCGTACTCACCCCCTGCCCTCTTGGTGACCACGACGTGGGTGTACAGCACCTCCCCCTCCTCTGGGGGGGCCGGGGGATCCGGGGAGGCCCTGAGGGAATAAAGGGGATGTGGGGGAGGGAATGGGAGGTCTTGGGGGTTGGGGAAAATAGGGAGCGTGTGGTTTGAGCCCCCCACTCACCTTTCTTGCTGTTTCGTGGCAGCTTCAAAGGAAAGAGGGGAGGGGTGACTGTGGGGCTTCCCCACAGTCCTGACCCCTCTCATGATTGCTGAACTCCCACAGGACCCTCAATTTCCTTCAGGACCCCCAAACATCTCTGGAGCTCCCAGAATCCATGAACCTCCCCAGTGCCCCCTACCAACTCGGCCTCAATATCCAAAGCCCAGTAGGAAGAGAGACCCCCCCCAGATACCCCCAGGGCCCCTGAACGAACCCCCATCATCCCCGCAGGACCCACCAGCACCTCCCCAAACTCCATCAGCATGCCCAGCCAAGGTCACAATTCTGGGGCTATGGGTGCTGCCCTATTGCTCCCTAACTCTGGGGGTCTCTACAGCTCCCTGGGACCCCTGTCCCCCCATTGTCACCCACCCAGGTGGTGCCACGGGCGCCAGGCTACAATGACACCCACAAGCAGGACCAGGAACAAAAGTGCCCCACCGACCCTTGTGGCCACTGCAAGTAACAGAAGGGGACACATCAGGGTTACCCTGAACCCTGGGTGTCCTGCACTCCCTGATGACCCCGTGTGGCCCCACCTTTGTTGCAGTGTCACAGCCACGACCAGCTCAGTGCTGGGTGCCTGGAACACGCAGTGCAGGTCCAGCTGGTTGGTGGCCACACACCGGTAGGTGCCCGAATGTCCCACTTCGATGTCTCCAAGATCCAGGAGGGGACCCCGGGCCACCTCCTGCCTGTTGTGCAACCAGGTGAAGGTGAGAGGGGCTGAACCCACCTGCACCGAGCAGCGCAGGGTCACCGTGTCCCCCTCCAGCAGCGCCTGCGCAGGCACCTGCAGCACCAGCCTGTCTGGGGGACAGAGGGATCCTGTCACATCCCATGGCACCAAGACCTCCCCACTGGGTCACACTCAGTGCATCCGGGGTTCCCGATGCCAACACTGGGATCCCCCCGGTCTGGGATGCTCTGGGATGTCCCCAGAGCAGGGGATGGGCTCTGGTCACACCAGGAGGTGACCCATGGAGCGGAGCCCACCCAGAGCCCTTGGGGTCCCCGTGGGTGCCAGGCTGGGGACACCCAAACCTCCCTCACCATTTAAGACAGTCACAGGGGGGCTGAACCTGGTGCCGGGTTTGTCACACTCACAGGTGCCACTCTTGGTGAAAGTGAAATGGTCAGGTCCCTGCTGCCCCCAGCGCTGCCTGTCCTTGTACCAGGTTGTGGCACCGGCGGTCCCCGAGCCCTGGCAGGTCAGGGTCACCCGGTCCCACAGCATCACAGGTCTCCAAGGGGGCTCCACCAGGAGCTGGGTGGTCTGGGCACCTGTGGGTGACAGGGGACACCAGCCTGCCAGGGCCAGTGTGGGGCTGGGGACAGTGGGGTGGGGCCATGGCATCCCCCGAGGACTCACCAGCGAGGCCGAGGGTCTGGGCTGGAAGGGAGAAGGGACAGGGCTGGGTGGGGGTGGCATTGCGAGGACAGAGGCACATGGGTCACGGGGTGTGGGGGCTGTCCCCAAAGTGTCCCCATGGGGACAGCAGTTCTTGTGAGAAAGTGCGTGGGGATGGCCCCCAAAAGATTTGGCAAAGCAGGGGGACATGTCTGTGTCACGGCCACCTGTGCACCACATCTGTGGGGCACAGATACCTTGGGAACAGGAACTTGTCCCCTTCTGTCCCTGCATCCCAGTTCCCTTGTCCCCCACCCTATCCCCACAGCTACCGGAGCCCAAAGGTGCCAATCCCCACATTCCTGTCCCCAAATCCCCATCCCCAAATTCCTGCCCCTGTTCCTGTCCCCAAAGTCACCCTACATCCCCAGTCACACCAATGTCCACTGTGGGTAACACGGACTGGCACTGCTGACACTCGGGACCTCAGGGGACTCTGCAGCCCCCCTTTGCTCCCTCCCCTCCTCATCCCCCGGCTTTCAGGCCCATGCCCAGGGCACTTATCCCACAGGAGCAGTGCCACCTTCCTGGCCATCTCAGCATTGCCAGCCATGTGGACTGGTGTGAGAGTCTGTCCAAAATATCTCTGATCTGCCTCACAATCATCATTGGGGGACCACTGAAGAAAAGACCCCCCTGTCTAGCCCTGTAGGAGAAAGTCATATGCCAGCCAGGCCGCGAGACCTGAGAGCATTGCTCAATTTTTGTTTTCACAGATGTATCTACTATATGCTACACTGAGGTCAACAAGAAGAAAGAAGGACATTCTGACCTTTTGCAACAATAGCTGTGGGATTTTTCTCTTGGCCTGGCTGAACTTCTCCTGAGTTCTGGCTGGTCCTCCTAAGAAGACCCCTCTGGCTCGTTTGCAATCACCGTGACAGACAAACTGAAATGTAAGAAGCCTCTTCACCAGAGAAAAACCCAGACATGAAACCCCTATGTGAGAAGGCCCCCTCTCATACTTTCCAAGGCCTGGGACTGAAACCCCCAACCCCGGGGAGGTGTGCGGGGGGAGGCAAGCTGACCAAAGCAAGATGGATGTTGCAGGTGGGAGCATTGGACCATGAAGACAACGGCTCTCACCCACTGCAGAGAATATGGACTGTGTGTACCCTTTCCAAATACCATTCTTTTCCCCAAGGATACAATAGACTACCTTTGATTCGGTTTCAAGATCTATTCCCCTTCCCCCATCAAAAAAGGGTATTATTAGAGTGCAGATGGACTGCACCCCTGAGATCTCCCTGGACGTGACCTGGTGAACTCCATCGGCTGGACACCGAAGGACTCTGCAGTACTACGTTTGGTAGCTACATACCTTTTTCTTTTTCCTCCCTCTTTTCCCTTTTATTTTTCCCTTTCCTCGAATTCCTCCCCAAGGCATTTTCACTGTGGTTATTTCAGTAAAGGTGATTTGTTTTGATTATCACTGCAAACCGCCTTCTACCGTGTTGGTTCTTCTTGCACTCTGAGATCACGAACCATCACGAAACCCATCCGTGAGGATGGCTTGTGACAACTGGCTGTCACTCGCTGCTGTGGCCACTGCTCCCCTGGCTGGTGGCTCTTCAGATGAAGGGCAAGGAAGCGAGGTCACATCTTGTCCCAACATGGAAGTGGCCCTTGGTGGGGGCAGGGTGGCCACAAGATGGGGACAGGCTGGGGACATGGTGGGACAGCCTGGGGACATGGTGGGGGATGGTCTTGCCAGGAGTGGGGGGCTCAGGGGATGTGGGGAACCAAGGATGGGTGTCCAGCAGAATGGGGGTCCAGGGGAATTGGGGTCTCCATGCCTGGGGGCATTCAGGGATGGGGGTGCTGTGGGAACATGGTCCCCAGGGATTTGGGGTCATGGTATGTGGGTGCCAGGGCTGGGGGTGCAGGGGGAAAAAGGGGACCCTCGGGAATAGGGGCTCTGGGGAAGAAGCAGCCCATGGGATGGGATCAAGGCAATGGTGGTGCTGGGCAATGTCAGTCCTGGGATGGGGGTCCCCAGGGAGGAGAGACCAAGGCAACGGGGGTCCCATGGTTGGGTTCCCAGGGGAATGGGGGTGCCAGGGATGGGCAGTGGCTGGGTGGGCACAGGGGTCACACCTCCTTCATGGGGTGCCTCAGATTTTGGGGTGACTCAGAGCCCAGCACAGTCCCCACCCTGGGGCACCCCAGGGCTCTCCTGGGAGTCTCTGTGTCCGTGCCCCACTCACCCCTGGGTCAGGTCCCCCCATTTCCTGGCTCAGCCATCCCAGGCAACACTTGATGCCCAATTGGTTCAGACAAAATTACACATCCATAGAATAAAACCAAAAATCTTTCCCACATTATTTTCCCAATAAAGAACAAACTCAGCAAAAATCAATCTGGCAAGGTATAAAATGCTCTGGTTTGTAGAATCCTTATAACGCTTTCTCTCCCAACAAGTCCCTCACAATAAAACCACAAACAAATCACAAAGAAATGAGACTTTTTGGGTCCCTTTAGCAGCCCCCTGCTGCATCCCATAGCAGTGTTTGCTTGTGGATAACACAGAGGGTGGAATCTCCATGAGTGTCCAACAGCTCCATGGGATTGTTCCCTGCCTGCTGGGCAGCAACCCAGCCCCTAAGGAAGTCCTTTCTTGGGCCATATTTAGGAACTCTCCCCATTTTTCTCATTCCCACCCTGAAACTTGATTGACTTTCCTTGGAGGAAGGGGAGAAGCTCTGTCCATGCTTGGGACAGTGCACAGGAATCTGTGGAAATGCCCCTGTGTGCCTCAGGGTCTGATTCCCTGGTAAATCCACTCCAGCCTGCCCTGAATTCCCCTGCCTGGGCACTCCCTGCTCCTGCTGGGACACCCCTGTTCCCCAGCCCCTCGTGTGCAGCCCCTGCTCAATATTTCCACACTTTTCCCTCTCTTCTGGTGTGCACACCCAGAACACAAACATTCTTTCCATGAGGTTCCAAAGGGCTGCAGGTTTTGTTCTAGAAGGAGGGTCAAGATCAGCTTGTTGAGCAGATTAGGGTGGGATTTGCAGTTGTTTTGTGTTATTCTCAGTCCCTTGGGGACAGGAACAAATAATCAGTTGCTTCATTTCTGGACTGGTTCCCTCTCAGCTGAACCTGCAGGGGCAGTTTCCAGCCAGCCCTGCTCTGAAAACCATCAAAGGCCCTCACAGAGCCACTGCTTGGGCTCCCTTTGGGCTTTGTGCTTCTTGCAGGGCTGAGCAAACCACAGGCGGGGCCTTTTTCCACCCACAGAATTCTCACCTCTGCAGCAGCTCGAAAGCTGCCAGAATCAAAGCCAAGGGGGCAGGGGGGACCCTCAGGTGCTGGCTGCCACCTGGGGCTGGGCAGAGCAGGGCTGGGCAATGGCCATCCCTGTGCAGTGGGGCTGGGCCATGGCTGGGCCCCACCCTTGCATTGACAGGGGTCCCCAGGATGTGCCACCCCTGGGACAGGCACCCGGCCAGGAATGTGCAGGGACATTTCTGGAACTGCCACACCCGGGACAGGAACCCCCATGCCAGGATGTGTCACCCCCTGGGACAGGATCCCCCCAGGACAGGAGCCTCTGGATGTGCCCCCCCAGGACAGAACCCCCCCTTTCCCATCTGACTCTCAGCACAAACGGCCTCTTCCTTCTTGTCCAGGAAAAGGAAAGTGAAAGTGTTGAGGGGGCACAGCCCAACACCTCCATCCCCCACAGTCTCCCCACCCTTCCCTGCACCCCCTGCTCCCCATTTTCCTCCTTCCCTGGCTCCCCCCAACCCGTTCCCTGCTCAGGTGCTCCCCGGGATTTTTGAGCTAGGAACAGAGGGCAGGGGGAACCTGGCAGAAAAGTGAGGAAAATAAGGAAAAAAGAGAAATAAAGAGAGGAAAAAGTCAAGGGCAGGGGAGGGCACAGAGGCAGAGCTACCCAGGACCCCCATGTGATGCCTACACAGGAAATGAGCACCCCAGGGGGGGCAGTGCTGGGCCCTGGGTCACACCAAAATCTGAGGCACCCAGGGAAGGAGCTGAGATTCCTGTGTCCATCAAGCCACTGCCCATCCCTGGCACCTCCGTTCCCCTGGACCCCAACCATGGCACCCCCATTCCGTATGTCCCACCTTGCCTGGGAGCCCCATCCCTGTACTGACATTCCCCAGGATCTCCATGGCCCAGGAACCCATTCCCAAGGAACCCTCTCCTGTTCATTCCAAGCCCTGAAATCTCCCATCCCCCAGGACCTTCATCCTCTCAGCTCCCCCATTCTCCCATCATCCACATCCAAAGAACCCCCATCCCATGACTCCAAATCCCTGGAGCCCACGTTCCATCACGATTCCTCTCCCTGAGTCTCCCCAGCCCTGGGATCCATATTTCCATGCCTCCCACCCCAATCCTAGGTGACTCCCCCTCTTCAGGACCCCCATTGCTCAGGGACCCCATCCCTGCACCCCCCATTCTCCTGCACACCCATCCCTGGCTCCCCAAACCCATTGAGCCCCCCCTCCTGGGAACTCCATGTCCCACCTTGTCCCACCCAGCCTTGTCCCCAGCCTGTCCCCAGTTTGTGGCCATCCTGCCCCCACCAGGTGCTACCTACACATGGGGATGGACGTGACCTCGCTTCCTTCCCCATCATCCAAAGAGCCGCCAGCCAGGGGAGCGGTGGCCACAGCAGCGAGTGACAGCCAGTGCACATGGCTGGGGACACCGGGATGGCCGGGAAGGTGGCGCTGCTCCTGTGGGGTGAGTGCCCCGGGCACGGGCCTGACACCCCGGGGATGGGGAGGGGAGGGGGCACAGGGGGGCTGTGGTGTCCCCTGAGGTCTCCAATGCAAGCAGAGCCAGAGCATGAGGTCACCAGAGCCATGGGGTGGCTGTGGGGATAGAGGAAGGGGGACAGGAATGTACTGCTGTCCCCTATGGGACAGTTTGGGGACATCTCCCACACCCTGTGCCCTCGGTGCCTCTGTCCCCACGGTGCCACCCCCACCCAGCCCTGTCCCTTCTGCCTTCCAGCCCAGACCCTCGGCCTCGCTGGTGAGTCCTCAGGGGATGCCATGGCCCCACCCCGCTGTCCCCAGCCCCACACTGGCCCTGGCAGGCTGGTGTCCCCTGTCACCCACAGGTGCCCAGACCACCCAGCTCCTGGTGGAGCCCCCCTGGAGGCCGGCGGCGCTGTGGGACCGGGTGACACTGACCTGCCAGGGCTTGGGGACCGCCGGTGCCAAACTTGGTACAAGGATGGGCAGCTCTGGGGGCAGCAGGGACTCGACCACCTGAGTGTCACTGAGAGTGGCACCTACACGTGTGACAGACCTGGCAGTGGGCACAGCCCCCCCGTTAGGGTCTTAGATGGTGAGTGGGGATCTTAAATCATCTGGGTGGCCGCTGATAGATCTGGGTGGGCTCCACTCTGTGGGTGGCCTCACACCCCTTGTGTGGTGCCCTGCACACAGGAACATCCCAGTTCATCCCAGTGCACCCACATGTCCCCAGTGCCATGGGGACCCTCCTTGCACCTGTCTCAAGCCTCTCAGTGAGATGGGACCCTCCTGTCCCACAGATGAGCTGGTGCTGCAGGTGCCAGCACGGGCACTGCTGGAGGGGGACACAGTGACCCTGCGCTGCCAGGGCCGGCAGGACAACCCGGTCAGGAGGGTGCGATTTTACTGGGAGGAGAAGAATCTGTGGGAGTCCCTCAGGGGAACCGAGCTGTCCCTGTCCCCTCTGTAGCTGCACGACAGCGGTCACTACAGCTGCAGTGGCTTTGTGAAGCCCTTTCTTTCACGGTCAGCAGCAGTGACAGTGACAGTGCACGGTGAGCACCCCCACAGTTGGAATTCTGATCTCCTGACACCTCCAAAGCCCCTTCCCAGCAGACTCAGTCACAGTCCTCACCTCCCCTCTCCTTCCCTGAGCTTTTCTCGGTGCTGGTGCTGGAGGGTCCCCCCAAGCCCACCGAGGGGTCCCCCCTGACTCTCAGCTGCCTCAGCACCCCCAGCCCCCTGCGGCCCCAAGTCCTTCTCCTGCACGTGTTCTACCAGGACGGGCAGGTGGTGGGGGGCCCGTAGGGGTCCCTGCAGCTGCTGGTGCCCGCCCTGGGGGTCTCCCACTCGGGGAATTACAGCTGCCAGGTGCACTCCAAGGGGGGGTCGTACGGAAGAGCAGAGCCCGGCTCTGTGTCACGGTGCACAGTGAGTGCGGGGATGGGCACGGGGATCCCTCACAGTCTGCTTGGGTCCCACATCACTGTCTGGGGACCTCCATCAGTGCCAGGAGACCCCATCCCTCACTGGGTCCCTTCACCCCTCCCGAGGTCCCCTCACCCCTCTCTGAAGTCCCATCACATTCCCCAGGTCTCACCATCCCCTCCCTTGGGTCCCTGTACCCTCCCTGGTGTCAGCCCCCTCCCTCACCAGGTGTCCCTTCCCTGACCCCCCATCCTTCCTTGGAGTCCCTTTCAAGACCCCCCAGTCTCTTCGCCCCCTCTCCCTCACTGGGATCCCTCTTCCCCTCCCTTTTGCCCCAGGTCCCTCACTGTCCCCTTCTGTCACCCCCTCCCACAGGGGTCCCGCTCTCGGGGGTGTCCCTCTCAGCATAGCCCCCCAGGGGACAGGTGGCACTCAGGGACCGCCTGGTGCTGAGCTGCGTGGTGGCCACAGGGACAGGTCCCCTGTCCTTCTCCTGGCACCGGGAGGGCTCGGGGGCACTGCTGGGCACCAGCCCCCACCTGGAGCTGCACCACGTTGAGGACAAAGACAACGGCCAGTACCGGTGCCGGGTCAGCAATGGGGACAGCGTGGCCGAGAGTGACCCCCTGAATGTCACCGTCCTGGGTGAGCAGGAACTTCGGGCTGGAGGTGACCCCAACCGCAGCACCCCCATCCCACCTCACCTAGTGCCAGCCTTCTTTATGTCCCCACAGTGCCCGTGGCCAATGCCACCATCACCCCTGGTCCCCTGTCACACCAGGTGCATGCAGGTGACCCCGTGACTCTGCGCTGCTCAGTGCAGGTGGGCTCAGCCCCTGTCACCTTCACCTGGCTGCAAAATGGGCAGGAGGTGGCCCAGGGTCCCCTCCTGGAGCTCAGGGACTTCGATGTGGGACATTCGGGCACCTCCCAGTGCATGGCCACCAACCAGCTGGGACAGGACGGGCACCGCGTGTTCCAGGCACTCAGCCCAGAGCTGGCCCTCGAGGTGACACCTGGCTCACCCTGGGTCACAGCTGGGGTCACACGGGGTCACCGGGTGGTTCAGGACCCCGGGGTGATGGGTGATCCTGATGTGTCCCCTCTGTCCCCAGCAGTGGCTGTGAATGTCAGCAGGACCCTCCTGTTCCTGCTCCTGCTCCTGGCTGTCATCGGGGGCTGTCACTGGTGGCACCACCGGGGTGGGTGACAATGGGGGGGATGGGGGTCCTGGAGTGAGGGGGAAACCCCAGAATGGGGGCAGAGATTGGCAGCACCCAGGGCCCCTGAGCTGGGGGACACTGAGCCTGCAGTGACCTCGGCTGGGGGTCCTGGGGGATTTTGGGGGAATTTGGAGAGTCTTGGTTGGGCTCCAGGGTTATTCCTTGGCAGGCTTTGAGGAACATTGGGGTGGCCCTGGAGCTCCTGGAGGGTTTGGGAAACACCTGGCAGGCTGTACAGGAATGTTGGGGGATCTTTTGGGGGTCCTGCGGGAGTTTGGGGGTTCCCCTCCCTTCCAGGCTTGGGGTTCTGGGGACTCAGAAGGTTAGGGGCACTGGGGGCGGGGAGAGGGGGGGGGGTTGTGGCTCTGCATTGATGCAGAAGTTCTGGGGGGTTCAGGGATGTTCAGAGTGTCCGGGGGGAAATCAGGGGTCCATTGGGAATCAGGCCTGCAGTGGGGAGTTGGGGGTCCCGTGGGTGGTTGAAACTGTTGAGGCCCCAGGAAGGTTCAGGGGTCCCGGTGTCCCCACGGTCACCCCCTCCCCTTTCCTTTGCAGCGGCCAGGAAGCTCCAGGACAGGTGAGGGGGGGGCTCGGGCCTGGACTCCCATTTCTGCCTCCCCAGACACCACCCAGACCACCTTTATCCCCACAAGACCCCCCAGAGGAGGGGGATGTGATGGACCCCAACATCAGGGGCACTGAGTGGGCAGTGGGAGAATTCCAGGGTAGGACAGGGACACGTCACCCACAGGTGTCACCCCCCAACCAGATCCCCACAACCGGTGTCTCTCTCAGGGCCCCCACGGGTGTCCCCCAGCCCTGCCCCACCTCAGGATCCACAAGTGACCAACACGGAGCTGTCGGGACCCCACGAGGGACAGTGGGACCCCTGAGACTGCGATGATGTGCTGTGACACTGGGGGCACTGGGGGCATCGATTCCCCTCAGGGGTCTCTTCTTCCTCTTCACAGCACCCACAGGGCTCCTCATTCCCCCTCCCAGAGCCAGGGGGCACACAATGTTTTTCACTCTTACTGTACACAAAATGACACGATTGATTAAACTGTGTGAGAAACAAGGCTCACTCTTTAAAATTTGTAAATGTTTAATAAGGGATAAAAGGGACAGTAAACAGTGGGCTGGGTGCTTGGCAACTGCCAGAGGCCTACAGTTAACTACAACAATTCTTCCTACATACCTTTTCATTGTATTGGTAAATACATACTCAGGAGGGTTATACATATTCAAACATTCTTTCCAGTTCACATGTTCTGGGAATTCTTTTGCTTGGTTTAACCCTTTATTCATTTTCATAAAGTACATGCCATACTGCAGATTAAGTTTATATATTTTATGTCCTTACAAGGTCCCCCTGTTCTGTGGTTTGACAGTTCTTGATAACTGAAGGGTGAGTGGTAAATTCCTCTTTGCATTCTCTTTTTTGATGTTTATTTACTCACTACTTTTCAATGTGTTCTTCTCATACAGATAAGATAATCCACTAGTACATTAAATTAACATTAGCTATTTCACAAAATTATCTGAGTTATTCTCACCATTGTCACTTAGTTACACAAATAAAGGCATTAGCTACTTCTGCAACTGTTAATGTTGTAATACACTGCACATTGTCTCTATCTTGGTCTTTTAGGAGAGCCTAAACTATATTTTTCACACTAAATATATATTCTACACAGGGATTAGGGTACAAGGCTGACAAATAGTAGTGTATCAAAAGCAGTTAAAAAATGATTACAAACTGTATTGTATCAAAATAATTTGCAAAAACCAATACAATAGTGAAAGCCAATGACTACATAGTTATTCATAACAGGGTGAAGGGGTATTGAAGGGTTTATTTGACTTCTCCTGATCCTACTCTGATTTTGTCAGCAATATATTCAATTCGTATCTCTAAATCCCAGGCAGCTTGGCCCGTTGTCACGATCCGGAGATCTCAGAGGCACAGTTCATCTGGACCCCAATTATCCTCTTTTTCATTGGGGCAAGGGGTAATAAATTTTGCAACTGAAACAAAGGTCTTCAGGGGGGAAAAATAGAAAGGGGGGTACACAGAGTCCAAGCTAGGCAGCAGGTGAGAACCATTGTTTTGTTGGTCCTGTGGTCACAAGCTGCAGGCAAGCATCACGCTTTGGTCAGCTTGCCTCCCCCCACACATCTCCTCCGGGTTGGGGGTTTCAGTCCCAGGCCTTGGAAGGAGGAGAGGAGGACTTTTCACGTGGGGGTTTCATGTCTCAGTCCTTGATGGAAAGGCTTCTTGCATCTCAGTCTGTCTGTCACGGTGGTTGTAAAACAGGTGAGGGTCTTCTGCAGGGGACCACCCAGAACTCAGGAAAAGTCCAGCCAGGCCGAGAGGTGGGACAGCTCCCAAGGCTATTGTAGCAAAAAGGGCACAGTGTCCCTTTCTTAGCATACAGCAAACAACACCCGTGAAAACAATAACTTAGCAATGCTCTCAGATCTCAGGGCCTTGTTGGCATGTGACTTTCTCCTTCAGAGCCAGAGATTCTAGACAGGGGGGGTCTTCTCTACAGTGGTCCCCAAATGATGATCGTGAGGCAGATGAGGGAAAATTCTGACTGACTCTCACACCCGTGACAGGATATGATGAGTGATCTCTCCCAGTCCTTGTCTCAACCCAGGAACCATTCATTAAATTCTCTCCCCCCATCCAGGTGTGGAGGGCAGTGAGAGAGCGGCTGTGGTGGGTGAGGGGCATCCGGCCACTGTCCATCCACGGCAAGGCAGGAAGGAGGAGGAGGGTCCAGGTCAGGTTGTTGAGCAGATTGGTGTGGGATTGGCAGCAGGGCAGGGGCTCTCTCAGTCCCTTGGGGACAGAGACAATGCGTTCAATTGCTGCATTTCTGGACTGGTTGCCCCAGAGCTGCCCCTGCAGGGGCAGTTTCCAGCCAGCCCTGCTCTGAAAACCATCAAAGGCCCTTCCAGAGCCACTGCTTGAGCTCTCTTTGGGTTTCTGCTTCTTGCAGGGCTGAGCAAACCACAGGCAGGGCCTTTTTCCACCCACAGAATTCTCACCTCTGCAGCAACTCTAAAGCTGCCAGAATCAAAGCCAAGGGGGCAGGGGGGATCCTCATGTCCTGGCTGCCACCTGGGGCTGGGCAGAGCAGGGCTGGGCAATGGCCATCCCTGTGCAGTGGGGCTGGGCCATGGCTGGGCCCAGGCTGGGCCCCAGTATTAAATGGACACCCCAACAACATCAGCCACTCCACAATACACATCACTGTCCCAACACTAACAACATCACAATATTTAATCAACAATATCATCAATAATGTAATATCAATTAATATAATATCCAGCAAAAGTCAACTTCCATTAACTTGTTTCTCACAGTACATACCAGTAAAGAGCTCTTATTCCTGTTCCTACATCTTTGCCTAAAAGCCCCGTAATTTCAATGTTACAATAATTCAGAGTGATGGGGGTTGTATTTTCCATTCCAATGGAGGTTCCCACCTTGTTCAGCTTCCTTGACAGAGCTAAACAAAGAAACACCATTTCTGCCTGTTTAACAAAAGAGTTGCATTTTTGTCCCAGGGGCAGGGAAACAGGTCCTGTACCCCTTTGGAACTGGGACGGTCACCAGTAAGCCACCTTAGTGGGAGCACTGGGAGGGGGATTGCAGAGCCACTAAGCACACTGGGGTTAAGAGGAACAAATCTGAATTTTATTTATGTCTTAACATATGCTACACATGACTGAATAATTACTCTGTGGTTGTCCATGTGCTGGGAACCCTGTCCCTGGCGAGGCTTCACGAAACAGAGAATCAGGGGAGAGAAAGCCTCAGTGATCTGGCTGTGAGTGACCCCCACAGGCTGGTGGGACAGATGCCCGGGAAAATGTCTGGCAAAAAATGCCCAGGAAATCCGGCTGTGGGAGGAGCCTTTGCAAATAACAGCAACACATTCTGACAGAACAGGAGCGTTTTGCTTTGGGTTTCTTGGAGGGATCAGGGGCTTGCTCAGAGCTTGGCCCTCCTCCCCTGTGGGATTGACATTCTCTGAACCTGGGAGAAGCAGTGAGAGAATCAAAGAATGATCCAAAGAGTTCTTATCTCATTTACTGCTCCTGTGTTTTTCACAAGTGGAATGCATTGTGGAAGATTGTTTACCTGAAGGGAATTGGTAATTGGATTCTGGTGTGAGTGTTTTGATTCACTGACCAATTGAATCCAGGTGTGTGTGTGTGGGGACTGTTGGCTGACAGTCATGAGATTGTGTGCAGTGGAGTGCAGTTGAGTGCTTGGCAGATTCAGTTTAGATGTAATGTAATATGGCATAGAATAATAGAGTATAATAAAGTAAATAATTAGCCTTCTGAAAAGATGGAGTCAGATGCATCATTCCTCCCAGTTGTCAGGCAAAAATATCACCGATACTCCCCCCCCTCACCTTTTCCTCCCGGTGGTCCTTCTTCCCTGTCCGCACCCGTTCTTCCCTGCTTCACTGCTTCCCCGAGGCAGCTCATTCCTGCTCCTCCTGGACGTTCCTTCATTGCTTCCCCGATGGAGCGGATGCTGCCTGCGCCCACTCGCCGCCTCTGCCGCGTTTCCCACGCTGCCCCCAGCCCCGAGCCTGCTGCACCTGCCCACGGCAGCCCCAGCCCGCGGCAGCCAGCCCAGAGCCACCAGTGCCCAGCACCAGCCCGCAGCCAGCCCCTACAGCCATCGCTGGCAATGCCAGAGACACGCAGGTGCCGTCCTTGGAAATCACGCCCAGCCACTCACAAAAGCCATGAGGGCTCGCCCTGGCTTGAAGCACACACACTCCATCTGCCGAGCTGATGCCCACAGAGTGCCCGGACTTCTTGTGGTAACGCTGTCCCTGTCTTCTGTTTCTCTCTCTGTCCTTTTCCCTTTCTACTCCCTTCTCTTCCCCTTTGGGAAGAACTCTTACCCTCCTTTATCAATAAACAGTTCTCAGATATAATATTGCCATGTTTGTGCTTCATTTTCATCCGAGAAACCTTTCAGCAAGAATCCTCCCTGACTCCCCCTTTTACAGTGGGATGGGACAGGGGTAGTGGGAGGGGGAATGGGGAGCACAGGGTGCCCTGTGTAGCCTCCCCCTGACCATGACCACCTCCCTTGGAAGGATGGGCAACCACAGGAGCCATGGAGGGAGCACCCCCAGTGTCACCCAGTGCCTCCTGCTTCCCAGAGCATCACAACTTTTGGTGTAGATTGTCATAGATGTCGCTGGGCTCCCACGGTTTCCTTTGCAGCTCCATGTACGTCGACTGAGGATCCTCCACTGAGGGTGCCAGGGGGTCTTGTGGGGCCCTGTAGGAATAAGGGGGAGTGTGGAAGGGGATGGGAGGTGCTGGGGGTTTGGGTAAAAGGTGTATCATGGCTGGAGCCTGCACCCACCTTTCCTGGTGCTTCCTGGCATCTGCAAAGGAAAACTGGAGGGGTGACTTTGGAGACCCAGGGGCCCCCATCCACCCCTGGGAATGCTGAACCACCACCAGACACACAATCCTCCCCAGGCCCCCCAGTATCCCTGATGGTCCCCCCACTTGCACCAGCAGCCTGAGTCCCCAGACCCCTGAGCCTGGCAGGGAGGGGAACCCCTGATAGAACCCCCAACATCCCTGCAGGACCCTCCAACAGCTCCCAGGGCTCTCAGCCATGGACACTGGGGGCTCAGCCCCACCCAAGTCAGGGGCTGTGGGTGTCGCCCTATGGCCCCCCTTTTGTGGGGCCCTTCCCACCTCTCTCCATGACCCCCGTCCCCCCATTGTCACCCACCCACACGGTGCCACCGGTGCCAGGCCACAATAACACCCACGAGCAGGAGCAGGAACAAAAGGGCCCCGCTGACGCCTGCAGCCACTGCAAGAAACAGAGGGGGACACATCAGGGTCACCCATCCCCCCAAAGGTCCTGCACTCCCTGGTGACCCTGCGGGACCCCACCTGTGACCCAGGGTGAGCCAGGTGTCACCTCCAAGGCCACCTCTGGGCTGAGTGCCTGGAACACGCGGTGCCCGTCCTGTCCCAGCTGGTTGGTGGCCATGCACTGGTAGGTGCCAACATGTCCCACATTGATATCCCTGAGCTCCAGCAGGGGACCCTGGGCCACCTCCTGCCCATTGTGCAGCCAGGTGAAGGTGACAGGGGCTGAGCCCACCTTCACTGAGCAGTGCAGGATCACGTTGTCACCTGCACGCACCTGGTGTGACAGGGGACCAGGGGTGATGGTGGCATTGGCCGCGGGCACTGTGGGGACAGAGACAGGGCTGGAACAAAGAAAGGTGGGATGAGGGTGCCATGGGTGTGGTGATCCCCAGCTCGAGGGTCCCGCTCACCCAGGACAGTGACATTCATGGGGTCACTCTCAGCCATGCTGTCCCCGTCGCTGACCCGGCACCGGTACTGGCCGCTGTCATTGTCCCCAACATGGTGCAGCTCCAGGCAGGGTGAAATGCCCAGCGGTGCCCCCGAGCCCTCCCGGTGCCAGGAGAAGGACAGGGGACCTGTCCCCACGGCCACCGTGCAGCTCAGCACCAGGCTGTCCCCGAGTGCCACCTGTCCCCTGGGGGGCTGTGCTGAGAGGGACACCCCCGAGAGCGTGACCCCTGCAGGGGGACACAGGAGGGACTGGGGACCCCAGAGGGGTGGAGGACATGGAGGGGAAAGAAGGGGTTTGGAGGGGAACAGAGAGGATCCCAGTGAGCAGAAGGGGACCCTGGGAGGATGTTGGGACCTGGGGACAATGGCGAGACCCTGTAGAAAGGGGGAGAGACCCAGGCAGGGATGGGGAACCAGACCAGAGACTGAGGAGCCTCAGGGAATGATTTGGGGTTTAGAGATGGGCGGGACGACCCAGGGAAGGGAGGGAGACCAGAGGGTGGAGCAGGGCCCTTGGAAGGGGTGGGGAATCCAGGGAGGGCTGGGGAGGACAAGGAGAGGGATGAGGGATCTGCAGGGGGAACTGGGCAGTCATGGGGGAAACCAAGAGGGACTTGGGAAATTTAGGGTGACCCAGGGAGGAGTAAAGGGAGGGATGAAGGATTCAGGCAGTGCTGGGGAAAATCTCGGAGGATGTCGGGCTTCCCTGTCCCCATCCCTGCACTCACTGTGCACTGTCACTGTCACCTGCTCTGAATCTCTCCACTGTGCCACCACCCGGCCCGTGCAGTGGTAGCGGCCGCTGTGGTGCAGCCGCAGAGGGGACAGGGAGAGCTCAGTCCCATCATGGAGCCCCTGCAGTTCTTCCCATCGTGGTAGAAGTACACATCTCTGAGTGGTTTGTTCTGCCAGCTCCGGCAGCGCAGTGTCACCGTGTCCCCCTCCAGCAGCGCCCGTGCTGGCACCTGCAGCACCAGCCAGTCTGGGGGACAGAGGGGTCCTGTCACACCAGGGCCATCAGGAGGGTCATGATGGCACCAGGAGGCACCAGGAGCCACCCATTGTGACAGAGAAGTCTCCTTGCACAGGGATGCTCTGGGATGTCCCCAGAGGAGGGGATGGGCTCTGGTCACACCAGGAGGTGACCCATGGAGCGGAGCCCACCCAGATCCCTTGGGGTCCCTGTGGGTGCCAGGCTGGGGACATCCAAACGCCCCTCACCATGTAAGATTGTCACCGTAGGGCTGTGCCCGGTGCCAGGTCTGTCACACGTGTAGGTGCCACCTTCGGTGACATTGAGGCGGTCACGTCCCTGCTGCCCCCAGCGCTGCCCGTCTTTGTACCAGGTGGTGGCACCGGCGGTCCCCGAGCCCTGGCAGGTCAGTGTCACCCGTTCCACAGCAATGCTGGTCTCCAGGGTGGCAACACGAGGAGCTGGGTGGTCTGGGCACCTGTGGGTGACAGGGGACACCAGCCTGCCAGGGCCAGTGTGGGGCTGGGGACAGCGGGGTGGGGCCATGGCATCCCCCGAGGACTCACCAGCGAGGCCAAGGGTCTGGGCTGGAAGGGAGAAAGGACAGGGCTGGGTGGGGGTGGCACCATGGGGACAGCAGCACGAGGGCATGGGGTTTAGGGGCTGTTCCCAAAAAGTCTCAGTGGGGGCACTGGTGTGGCACAGAGGTCTTGAGGACAGGGACACAGCAGCCAACCCTTGCTCAGGCATGGGGACCCTGTTCTAGCACAGGTCACCCCTGCCAGCCCCACAGACACATCCCCACGGCCCTGTGCCCATGGTCCCATTCCAGTGGCACCTGTCCCCATGGCCCAAACACCTGGTTCTTGTCTCCTTGTCCCTGTCCCTGCAGCTGCCCCAGCCCCAAGGTTCCTTCTGCCACATCCTTGTCCCCGCATCTTCATCCCCCTGTCCCTGTCCCGACATTCCTGTCTCCTGTTTCTGTCCCCAACGCTACCCCACAGCTCTGGAAGGGAGAAGGGACAGGGCTGGGTGGGGGTGGAACCGTGGGGACAGAGGCAGAGGGCCATGGGGTGTGGGGGATGTGCCCAAAGTGTCCTTGTGTGACATGGACCCCTCAGGGACAGGGACACTGCAGCCACCCCTTCCTCAGGCAGGACATGGGGACACTGTGGGCACCCCTGAACTGGGGATGTCACAGCCACCCCGTGCTGGCACAGGTCACCCCCACCTGCCCCATGTTGCCTCCCCAAATCCCTGACCCCCTGTTATTGTTCCCACATTCCTGTCCCCCTTCCCCTGCCCCCAAAGCCACCCCATGGCTCCAGTGACCTCATGCTCTGGCTCTCCTGGCCTTGGGGACCTCAGAGGACACCACAGCCCCCCTGTGCCCCCTCCCCTCCCCATCCCTGGGGTGTCAGGCCCATGCCCGGGGCACTCACCCCACAGGAGCAGCGCCACCTTCCCGGCCATCCCGGTGTCCCCAGCCATGTGCACTGGCTGTCACTCGCTGCCGGGGGTGGCTGTCCCCTGGGTGGTGGCTCTTTGGCCAAAGGGGAAGGAAGCGAGGTCAGGTCTTGTCCTCACGTGTTGGTGGCCTCTGGTGGGGGCTGGGTGGCCACAAGCACAGGATCATGGGGATGTGGCCATGGGGACAGCTGTGGGAAGGGTGCAAACAGTCTGGGGACAAGGCTGGGTGGACAAAGTGGGACATGGGTTTCCCAGGAGTGGGGGCCTCAGGGGTTTGGGGAGCCAGGGATGGGGTGCCTGGGAATGGCGGTCCTGAACTGGGGGAGTCCCTGGGAATGGGGGTGCCATGGGAATGGGGGTTCCCAGAGCTGGGGGGACTCAGGGATGGGAGTCCCAGGGGAACATGGGGTCCAGGGATTTTGGGTCATGGGATGGGGATGCTGGGGGAATAGGGGATCCCGTGGGAATGGAGGTCCTGGAAGAATCAAGGTCCTGGGGAAAGGAGGATTTCAGGAGATGGAATGAACTGGAGAGGGTTCCTTGGGAGTAGGGTGCTGGGCCATGGAGATCCTGGGGAATGTCAGTGCTGGGATGGGGGTTGCAGAGGGGAGAGACACAAGAAATGGGGGTCCCATGATTTGATTTCCAGGTGAATGGAGGTCATGGGCATGAGAAGTGGCTTGGTGAGCCTGTGGTTCACAGCTCCTTCCCTGGGTGCCTCAGATTTTGGGGTGACCCAGGGCCCAGTTTTGCCCCCACAAGGTGCTGGCAGCCCGGGGGTCAGTCCAGACAGACTCTGAGGTGCTCTGGGTCTGTGTCCCCCCAGCCCCCAGGGACTTTTCTCTCTCTTTTTTTCCATTTCCATCATTTTACCCCTCAATTTCACAAGTCCCCAGATTGTGCCCTGATGATCCTGGTGGGCACCTGAGCAGGGAAGGGGTTGGGGAAAGCCCAGGGTGGAGGAAGCAGGGGTGAGGGGTCTGCAGGGAGGGCTGGGGAGGCTGTGGGGGATGGGGGTGTCCAACTGTGTCCTCCCCAACACTTTCACTTTCTCTCTGCTGCAGAAAAAGGAAGAGGCCGTTTGTGCTGAGTGTCACACATGGGGGGGGGCAGGTTCTGTCCTGGGGGCACATCCAGGGGGCTCCTGTCCTGGGGGGATCCTGTCCCAGGGGGGACACATGCTGGACAAGGGGCTCCTGTCCTGGGGCATGGCAGCTCTGGAGGGGTCCAGACTTCTCCATTCTTGCTCGTCCCCTGCTGAATCTGAGCCAGGAAGAGCAGCTGGGGAATGGAGCCCCAGGCAGGAAGGAGCTCCCAGACTCCTGCTCCTTGAAGCCAGTGGCCATCCAAGGTTGTGACCAGCCATGGCCCAGCCCCACTGCACAGGGATGGCCATTGCCCAGCCCTGCTCTGCCCAGCCCCAGGTGGCAGCCAGCACCTGAGGGTCCCCCCTGCCCCCTTGGCTTTGATTCTGGCAGCTTTAGAGCTGCTGCAGAGGTGAGAATTCTATGGGTGGAAAAAGGCCCTGCCTGTGGTTTGCTCAGCCCTGCAAGAAGCACAAACTCCAATGGAGCCCAAGCAGTGGCTCTGGGAGGGCCTTTGATGGTTTTCAGAGCAGGGCTGGCTGGAAACCGCCGCTGCAGGCACAGCTGTGAGGGAACCAGTCTGGAAATGCAGCAATTGATCACTTTGTCCCTGTCCCCAAGGGTCTGAGAGAGCCCCAGAGCTACTGCCAATCCCACACCAAGCTGCTCAACAACCTGACCTGGACCCTCCTCCTCCTCCCTGCCTTGCCATGGATGGACAGTGCCCGGATGCCCCGTGCCCACCACAGCCGCTCTCTCACTGCCCTCCACACCTGGATGGGGAGAGAAAATTGAATGAAAGGTTCCTGGGTTGAGACAAGGACCAGGAGAGATCACTCATCAAATCCTGTCACGGGCAAAACTGCCTCGGATCTAGAGATATGAATTGAATTTATTGCTGACAAAATCAGAACAGGGTAAGGAGAAATCAAATAAACCCTTCCATACACCTTCTCCCTGTTATGAATAACTATGTAGTCTTTACTTTCTCTATTATATTGGTTTTTCCAAATTATTTTGGTATAATACAGTTTGTAATCACTTTTTAACTGCTTTTGATACACTACAATTTTTGTCAGCCTTTTACCCAAATCGCTGTGTAAAATATATATTTATAGTGTAATAAATATATTCTAGTTTAGGCACTCACAAAGTATCAAGATAAAGACAATGTGCTGTGTATTACAACATTAACTGTTGCAGAAGTAGCTAATGCCTTTATTTGTGTAACTGACAATGGTGAGAATAACTCAGATAATTTTGTGAAATAGCTAATGTTGATTTAATGTACCAGTGGATTATCTTATCTGTATGAGAAGAACACATTGAAAAGTAGTGAGTAAATAAACATCAAAAAAGAGAATGCAAAGAGGAATTTACCACTGACCCTTCATTTATCAAGAACTGTCAAACCACAGAACAGGGGGGACTTGTGAGAATATAAAATATTTAAATTTAATTTACAGTATGGTGTGTACTTTATGAAAATGAATCAAGGGTCAAACTAAGCAAAAGAATTCCCGGAACATGTAAACTCAAAAGAGTGTTTGAATATGTATAACCCTCCTGAGTATGTAGTTATCCAATACAATGAAAAGGTATGTAAGGAGAATTGTTGTAGTTAACTGTAGGCCTCTGGCAGTTGCCAAGCACTCAGCCCACTGTTTACTGTCTCTTTTATCCCTTATTAAACATTTACAAATTTTAAAGAGTGAGCCTTGTTTCTCACACAGTTTAATCAATCGTGTCATTTTGTGTACAGTAAGAGGGAAAAACATTGTGTGCCCCCTGGCTCTGGGAGGGGGAATGAGGAGCCCTGTGGGTGCTGTGAAGAGGAAGAAGAGACCCCTGAGGGGAATCGATGCCCCCAGTGCCCCCAGTGTCACAGCACATCATCGCAGTCACAGGGGTCCCACTGTCCCTCATGGGGTCCCGACAGCTCCGTGTTGGTCACTTGTGGATCCTGAGGTGGGGCAGGGCTGGGGGACACCCGTGGGGGCCCTGAGAGAGACACGGGTTGTGGGGATCTGGTTGGGGGGGTGACACCTGTGGGTGATGTGTCCCTGTTCCCCCCTGTACTCACCCTCTGCCCACTCGGTGCCCCTGATGTGGGTGTTGAGCACAGCCCCCTCCTCCACGGGGGCGTCCTGTGGGGATAAGGGGGGGTCTGGGTGGTGTCTGGGGAGGGGGAAAGGGGAGTCCCAGCCTGAGCCCCCCACTCACCTGTCCTGGAGCTTCCTGGCAGCTGCAAGGGAAAGGGGAGGGGGTGACCGGCATGGGGTGGGGACACCGGGAGCCCTGAACTTTCCTGGGACCTTGCAGCTCCAACCACCCATGGGACCCCCAAATCCCCACTGCAGCCCCAATTCCCGATGGATCCCTGACTCCCCCCAGAGACTCTGAGCACCACTGAACCCCCCGGAACTTCTGCATCACTGCAGTGCCTCCAGTCCTCCAACCCTCTGAGCCCCCAGAACCCCAAGCCTGGCAGGGATGGGCACCCCCAAACTCGCATAGGACCCCAGAAAGATCCCCCAACATCCCTGCACATCCCTCCAGGACCTCCACAAATGCTCCACGAGCCCCCTGTGCCACACCAATGTTCCTCAAAGCTCACCCAGGGAAGGCCCTGGAGCCCAACCAAGACCCTCCAAATTGCCCCCAAATCACTCAGGACCCCCAGCTGAGGTCACTGTGGGCTCAGTGTCCCCCAGCACAGGGGCCCTGGGTGCTGCCAATCTCTGCCTCAACTCTGGGGGCTCCCCCTCACTCCAGGACCCCCATCCCCCCCATTGTCACCCACCCCGGCGGCGCCACCAGTGACAGCCCCCGATGAGAGCCAGGAGCAGGAGCAGGAACAGGAGGGTCCTGCCGACATTCACAGCCACTGCTGGGGACAGAGGGGACACATTGGGGTCACCCTGAACCCAGGGGGTCATGAACATCCTGGTGACCCTGTGCGACCCCACCTGTGACCCAGGGTGAGCCAGGTGTCACCTCCAGGTCCAGCTCAGGGCTGAGTGCCCGGAACACGCGGTGCCCGTCCTGTCCCAGCTGGTTGGTGGCCACGCACTGGTAGGTGCCCGAATGTCCCACATTGATGTCCCTGAGCTCCAGGAGGGGACCTTGGGCCACCTCCTGCCCATTGTGCAGCCAGATGAAGGTGACAGGGGCTGAGCCCACCTGCACTGAGCAGTGCAGGGTCACGTTGTCACCTGCATGCACCCAGTGTGACAGGGGACCAGGGGTGATGGTGGCATTGGCCACGGGCACTGTGGGGACACAGACAGGGCTGACAAATGGCAGGGTGGGATGGGAGTGCTCTGGGTGCGGTCATCCCCAGCCCGAGGGTCCCGCTCACCCAGGACGGTGACATTCAGGGGGTCACGCTCAGCCACGCTGTCCCCATCACTGACCCGGCACCAGTACTGGCCACTGTCATTGTCCCCAATGTGGCGCAGCTCCAGGCGGGGGCTGTGCCCAGCAGTGCCTCCGAGTCCTCTCGGTGCCAGGAGAAGAACAGGGCACCTGTTCCCATGGTCACTGAGCAGTTCAGCACCAGGCTGTCCCCAAGTGCCACCTGTTCCCCAGGGGGCTGCACTGACAGGGACACCCCCGAGGGCGGGACCCCTTCAGGAGAGGGGGACACCAGGGGATAGTGAGGGACCCAGGGGGTTCAGGGAGGGGCAGGGGAACTCCAGTGATGGAGAGCGGGCCCAGAGATGGAGCGGGGGGGTGGGGGCAGTGCTTCAAAAGGAACCCTGAGGGATGCTGGGGGGGTCAGGGAGGGAACACCTGGAGAGGGAGGTGGGCAACACCAGGGCAGGTAGGGGGACCCAGGGAGGGGATGGTGTGATCTGGGAAATGTGCAGAGAACTCAGAGAGGGATGATGGGACCCATGGAGGGGTGAGGGGACCCAGTGTGGGATGGAGGGAAACACGAGCCAGGAGTGGGGGGACCGGGGGAGGGACCCGGGGCAGCAATGGCAGGACACGGAAACGGTGCCAGGGAAGGATGGGGGTACCCATGTATGGGCTGGGGGACCTGGTGAGGGACCCAAGAAAGGAGGGTGGGAGCCAGGGAGGGATCCGGGAAAGATTGGGTACCCCAGAGCAGGCATCAGGGAGGGCTGGGCGATGCCAGGAAATGTGGGGGACCCAAGGAGGCTGTGGGGGCTCCCCGTGCCCATCCCCGCACTCACTGCGCACCGTGACGCGGAGCCGGGCGCTGCTCTTCCGCACGGCCCCACCCTGGGAGTGCACCTCACAGCCATAATTCCCCGAGTGGGCGACCCCCACGGCGGGCACCAGCAGCTGCGGGGACCCCTGCGGGCCCCCCACCACCTGCCCGTCCCGGTAGAACACGTGCAGGAGGGGGGCTCGGGGCCGCAGGGGGCTGGGGGTGCTGAGGCAGCTGAGAGTCAGAGGGGACCCCTCGGTGGGTGTGGGGGGACCCTCCAGCACCGGCACCGAGAACAGCTCTGGGAAGGAGAGGGGAGGTGAGGACTGTGGCTCTGAATCTGCTGGGAAGTGGCTTTGGGGTTGTCAAGATATTGGAGTTCCAGCTGTGGGGTTGCTCACCGTGCACTGTCACTGGCACTGCTGCTGACCGTGACATAGAGGACCCCACCAAGCCTGCACAGCTGTAGCAGCCGCTGTGGTGCAGCTGCCGGGGGGACAGGGACAGCTCGGTTCCCCTGAGGGACCCCCCGAGATCCTTCTCATCCCGGTAAAATCGCACCCTGCTGAGATGGATTTCCTGCCGGCCCCGGCAGCGCAGGGTCACTGTGTCCCCCTCCAGCAGTGCCCATGCTGGCACCTGCAGCACCAGTGGGTCTGTGGGACAGGAAGGTCACATTTTACTGATGAGACCATTCTGAGGTGGGTGCCCATAGCACCAGGGACATCTGGGTGCTCTGGAGTGCACTGGGCTGCACTGGGATGGCCCTGTGTGCAGGGCACAGGCTCTCGCCACACGACAGATGTGAGGCCATCCATGGAGTGGAGCCCACCCTGACCTCTCAGGGGCCACCCTGATCATTAAAGATCCCCCCTCACCATCTAAGACCCTAACGGGGGGGCTGCGCCTGGTGCCAGGTCTGTCACATCTGTAGGTGCGACTCTCGGTGACACTGAGGTGGTCACGTCCCTGCTGCCCCCAGCGCTGCCCGTCCTTGTACCAGGTGGTGGCACCGGGGGTCCCCGAGCCCTGGCAGGTCAGTGTCACCGGGTCCCACAGCGCTGCCAGCCTCCAGGGGGGCTCCACCAGGAGCTGGGTGGTCTGGGCACCTGTGAGTGACAGGGGACACCAGCCTGCCAGGGCCAGCATGGGGCTGGGGACAGTGGGGTGGGGCCATGGCATCCCCTGAGGACTCACCAGCGAGGCCGAGGGTCTGGGCTGGAAGGGAGAAGGGACAGGGCTGGGTGGGGGTCATGGGGACACTGTGGACACCCCATGTTTGCACACGTCAGCTCCACCAGCCCTACAGCACCTGTCCCCACAGCCATAAATCCATGGCCCTGTGCCCATCATCCCATTCCAATGGCACCTGTTCTCCCGGGCCATCCCCATGCAACGTGGCCCTTGTCCCTGTCCCTGCATCCCTGTTCCCCTGTCCCTGTCACCACACCTACCCAAGCCCCAAGGCTCCTTCTGCCACATCCTTGTTCCCACATCTCTACCCCCCTGTTCCTGTCCCCACATCCCAGTTCCCCTGTTTCTGTCCCTAAAGCCACTCCCCAACTCTGGTCACACTGGGCTCCATGCCCTGCTCTGGCTCTGCTGGCATTGGGGACCTCAGGGGACCCCACAGCCCCCCTGTGCCCCCTCCCCTCCCCATCCCCGGGGTGTCAGGCCCGTGCCCGGGGCACTCACCCCACAGGAGCAGCACCACCTTCCCGGCCATCCCGGTGTCCCCAGCCATGTGCACTGGCTGTCACTCGCTGCTGTGGCCACCACTCCCCTGGCTGGCGGCTCTTTGGATGAAGGGGAAGGAAGCGAGGTCACGTCTGTCCCCAGGTGTAGGTGGCCCTTGGTGGGGGCAGGGTGGGGACGCTGTGGGACATGGGAGGCAGGGTGGGACATGGTGGGGACATGGTGTTGCCATAATCTGGGGTCTAAGGCGGTCTAGGGAACCAGGGATGGGTGTCCAGTGGAATGGGGTGCCCAGGGATGGGGTCCCAGGGAAATGGGGGTCCCAAGGGTTGGGTGGACTCAGACTTGGGAATGAGGGTCCCAGAACAACGTGGCCTCCAGGGATTTGTGATCACGGGATGCGGGCCATGGCATGGGGGTGTCGTGAACGGCGGGAGAAATGCAACACACCATATGCGTGAATAGCAAATCCCGAAGTTTATTGAAAACCATACATATTTATATTGGTGTTAATGAAGCTTATACATATTGCAAAAGCTGAGATCATCATTGGTTAAAGCACACTTAGATCAACCACACCTACTTCTATCTTCTAACAATTATTTTGCTTCTATTTTTGCATTCTTCTAACTTCTCTACCTAAGATATCTACATTTTCTGGCAAGCGATTTTCTCCCCCGTCTTCCCGTTTCAGAGAAGGTCACTGTGACCTTTGTCAGTGATTGGACACTGGTTGCTTAGTTCCCAGCTTGTTTCCCCTATCCTTATCCATCGGTATCACATCGAAATGTCCTTTCTCAGCTAACCAATTATCCAAAAAGCTCTCTACATGGGGGTGCCAGGGTAAAGGGGGTCCTTGTGACAATGGGTGCCCTGGGGAAATCAAGGTCCCCAAGGGAAGGGGTGTCCCAGGGACTGGAATTACTGGGATGGGGTTCCTTGGGGTTGGAGATCCTGGGGAATTGCAGTCCAGGGATGGGGGTGTCAGGGAAGGGGGGACAGAAGGAAATTGGGTCCCAAGGTTGGGGTCCCAGGGGAATGGGGGTGCCAGGGATGGGTGGTGGCTGGGGGGGCCTGGGGGTCATAGCTCCTACCCTGGGTGCCTCAGATTTTGGGGAGACCCAGGGCCCTGCAAAATCAGCCCTGGGGTGCTCATTTCCTGGCCAGGCATTGCATGGGGGTCCTGGGTAGCTCAGCCTCTGGGTCCTCCCCTGCCCCTGACTTTTTCCTCTCTTTATTTCTCTTTTTTCCTTATTCTCCTTACTTTTTGCCATGTCCCCTCACCCCCGGTTCCTGCCTCAGCAATCCTGGGAAGCACCTGAGCAGGGAATGGGTTGGGGGGAGCCAGGGGAGGGGGAAATGGGGAGAAGGAGGTGCAGGGAAGGGTGGGGAGGCTGTGGGGGATGGAGGTGTTGGGCTGTGCCCCCTCAACACTTTCACTTTCTTTTTCCTGGACAAGAAGGATGAGGCCGTTTGTGCTGAGAGTCAGATGGGAAAGGTGGGAGGTTCTGTCCTGGGGGGGCACATCCAGAGGCTCCTGTCCTGGGGGGATCCTGTCCCAGGGGGTGACACATCCTGGCATGGGGGGTCCTGTCCCAGGGGTGGCAGTTCCAGAAATGTCCCTGCACATTCCTGGCCGGGTGCCTGTCCCAGGGGTGGCACATCCTGGGGACCCCTGTCAATGCAAGGGTGGGGCCCAGCCATGGCCCAGCCCCACTGCACAGGGATGGCCATTGCCCAGCCCTGCTCTGCCCAGCCCCAGGTGGCAGCCAGGACATGAGGGTCCCCCCTGCCCCCTTGGCTTTGATTCTGGCAGCTTTAGAGCTGCTGCAGAGGTGAGAATTCTGTGGGTGGAAAAGCCCCTGCCTGTGGTTTGCTCAGCCCTGCAAGAAGCACAAACCCAAATGGAGCCCAAGCAGTGGCTCTGGGAGGGCCTTTGATGGTTTTCAGAGCAGGGCTGGCTGGAAACTCCCCCTGCATGGGCAGCTGTGGGGGAACCAGTCCGGAAATGCAGCAATTGATCATTTTGTCCCTCTTGGCAAGGGACTGAGGGAGCCCCAGAACTACTGCAAAGACAACGACACTCTGCTCAACAAGCTGTAATAGACCTTCATTCTTGAACAAAACCAGCGGCCTTCTGAAACCTCATGGAAAGAATGTTTGGCCCCAGGCGGTGGCCATCAGATAAGACAGAAAAGTGTGGAAATATCGAGCAGGAGCTCTGGCCATTGTGGGGAGTGACCCTGTCTGGATTCCAGGTGTCTCCAAAGCTGCTCCATCCCTGCCCTCCTCACCTGTGTGAAAGGCTGAGGGTTTGCAGGAATTATGGTGAAAAGCCACGAGAGGTGCTGCTGTAGGCCCGAGACCTGCCTGGGGTCGGGCGCTGCCTTCCTTCCATTCGGGATCATGGAGAGCGGTCACGGGTGTTGCACAGGGTGTGTGCCTGGCCCCGGGACACTGCTACGCTGCCAGTGGGCACTGGGATCCAACCTGCTGCCTTGGCGGCTCCTGCCCGCTGCCGCTGGTGGTGCTGGGACCGATTGGTGGCCGTGAGTTTGCAAAAGGAGCGATTTGCCCTCCTCCCTCCCGGCCGAGGCCGCCATGGCCCCTGAGGGGATGGAGCTGGAGCGGGGCGCCCCCTGCTGGCCGGGAGTGCTCCCTGCAGCGCCCCCTGCTGGCCGCGGTTATAACTGCCACAAAAACCAACAGCGCTGAGCGGGAGGGAAAGTTCTGCGTTTGTGTTGTTTGTTCCCTTCTGCTTTATAAATTTCCTAGGAAACAGCTGTTATTCCTTTTCCTACACTTTTGCCTGGAAGCCCCATCATTTTTGAAACTAAAAAGATTTTTACACATGGGTCTTCCATTCCAGGAACATTCTCACTTTCCTTGGTAGATATTTCTCATTTAAATGAGTTGCCAGCTGCTGGCTCCCAGCGTGGATGGGACAGACACCCCAAGAGCAGACACGGTCAGGGACTTGGCCACCTCATGCTTTGTCCTTTAAGCCAGTTGGGCCAGCAAGGGCCCTCGCCCAAGTTGGCACTCCTGGTCACCCGGCCACTCAGGAGCTGGCTTTGCCAGAGCATCCCACTGTTCCCAGTGTGCCATGGCTGACAGACTGATGGACAGGCGGGGCCCTGTCTCACGATAAGCAAGGCCTGACCCACCCCTACCACACACAGCTGTTCCAAAATATCTCCAGACATCAAACTTTTCCTGTCTCTGACACCCCACCCTGAGCCATGGCCTGATCCCGACTGCCCGGGGAAAGGAGGCGGCTCCAGAACCCCCACAGGGCCTTTGTGACATCCTCGTGTGGGGAACAGGGAAGAGGAGGTGTTTGGGACAGGGGAGAAGAGAATCCAGAGCCTCCTGAAGGCCACTTTGGCCATCAGAGCAAGGAAGGTCCAGGGCCCTGCAAGATTCCTCTGGTGGAAGAAACCTGTTGGGGGAAATGTCTGGGGTTTGTTCCTTATTGGGGGCTTTCCCTGGAAATTGTTCCTTCTGTGATCCTTTGGACTCTGAACCTTGTTGCTGTTGCTGTTGGTTTTATTCTCTCTCATTGCTGTTTCAGGAAATTGTTCATCTTTTGGCTCTTTTGGGATCTTTGTGCCCCCACGGGGAGGGATTGGGGCAGTTTTTAGTGGCAGCACAGACATGAGTGGGTGCCCATGGGTGGGGACCCCCAGTGCCCCCAGTTCCCCCCAGTGTCACAGCACATTCCCGTAGATGTCACCGGGTTCCCGTGGTCGCCCCTGGGGTCCCCGCAGCTCCGCGTAGGTCACCTGGGGATCCTGGAGGGTGGTGGCACGGGGGGACGCTGCGAGAGACACGGGCTGTGGGATCTGGGTGGGGTGACACTGGTGGGTGACGTGTCCCTCTGCGTGTGTCCCCCCCGTACTCACCCCCTGCCCTCTTGGTGACCACGACGTGGGTGTACAGCACCTCCCCCTCCTCTGGGGGGGCCGGGGGATCCGGGGGGCCCCTGAGGGAATAAAGGGGATGTGAGGGAGGGAATGGGAGTTCTTGAGGGTTGGGGCAAATAGGGAGCGTGTGGTTTGAGCCTCCCACTCACCTTTCTTGCTGCTTCCTGGCAGCTGCAGAGGAAACAGGGGAGGGGTGACTGTGGGGTTCCCAGGGCCCTGACTGCTCTCAGGATTGCTCAACTCCCATGGGACCCTCAATCTTCAACAGGACCCCCATGCATCCCTGGAGCCCCCCAGAATTCATGAACAACCTCAGTGCCCCGAATCAACTCAGCCTTAAGTACCCAAAGCCCAGGAGGGACAGAGACCCCCCCAAACACCCCCAGGGCCCCTGAAAGAACCCCCAGCATCCCTGAACAACTTTCCAGCACCTCCCCAAGCTCTACAGCACCCCCAGCCAATGTCACAACTCTGGGATTGTGAATGCCACACTATCGTTCCCATTTATGGGGGCCTCTACAGTCCCCTTGGACCCCTGTCCCCCCATTGTCACCCACCCACACGGTGCCACCAGTTCCAGGCCACAATGACACCCACGAGCAGGAGCAGGAACAAAAGGGCCCCACCGACCCCTGCGGCCACTGCAAGAAACAGAGGGGAATCATTCAGGGTCACCCATCACCCCAGGGCTCCTGCACTCCCTGGTTACCCTGTAGGACCCCACCTGTGTCCCTGTGTGTCCCTGTGTCCTGCGGTGTCACGTCCAGGGCACAGGGGGTGATAGTGGCATTGGCCACGGGCACTGCGGGGACAGAGACAGGGCTGAGGGCACAGGGAGGGGCTGGCAGCCAGTGTGGGGGGACAGGGATGGGGCATGGGTGTGATGGGGGATGTCAGGGATGGGGTCATAACACAGAAGGGTGTGGGCACAAGGGGAATAATAGAAGGAGCAAGGAAATTTTTGTTTGGGGACTTGGAGATGCCCAATCAGGGGACCCGAGGTGTCTGTGGGGGCTCCCTGTGCCCATCCCGCACTCCCTGTGCACCATGACATGGAGCCAGGTGCTGCTTTTCCCCAACCCCACCCCCCCTCAGGGCGCAGCTGGCAGCTGTAATTCCCTGAGTGGGAGACCCCCAGGGCGGGCACCAGCAGCTGTGGGGACCCCTGCGGGTCTCCCACCATCTTCCCATCCCGGTAGAACATGGGCAGGAGGGGGGCTCGGGGCCGCAGGGGGCTGGGGGTGCTGAGGCAGCTGAGAGTCAGGGGGGACCCCTGGGTGGGCTGGGGGGACCCTCCAGCACCGGCACCAAGAAGAGCTCTGGGAAGGAGAGGGGAGAGGGAATTTTGGCCCCGATTCCCTGGGGAGGGGCTGTGGGGGGGTCGGGGAGGGGACTTTGTGGTGCTCACCGTGCACTGTCACTGTCACTGGTGGTGACTCCCTCCACCCCCAGGATCCCACCTTGCCCCTGCAGCTGTAGTGGCCACTGTGGTTCAGCTGCAGAGGGGACAGGGACAGCTCAGTGACATCGGGGAACACCCCCAGTTCCTTGCCCTCGTGGTAGAAGGACACCGAGGTGACCGTGCTGTTCCACCAGCCCCGGCAGCGCAGTGTCACCGTGTCCCGCTCCAGCAGCACCCGCGCCGGCACCTGCAGCACCAGATCATCTGGGGGACAGAGGGGATTCATCACATCACAGGGATCTCAAGGGTCCCGCTGACATCGGGACCCTCACGGAGTCACACCCAGTGCACCAGAGGTCATCAATTCCACAAACAGGGTCCTCTCGCTCGGGGATGCTCTGGGATGTCCCCAGAGCAGGGGATGGGCTCTGGTCACACAGGAGGTGACCCATGGAGCGGAGCCCACCCAGACCCTTTGGGGTCCCCGTGGGTGCCAGGCTGGGGACAGCCAAACCCCCCTCACCTTCTGAGACAATCACAGGGGGGCTGAGCCCAGTGCCGGGTCTGTCACACCGGTAAATGCCTTTCATGGTGACAGTGACATTGGTGCGTCCCTGCTGCTCCCAGTGCTGCCCATTTCTGTACCAGGTGGTGGCACCGGCAGTCCCCAAGCCCTGGCAGGTCAGTGTTACCCGGTCCCACAGCACCGCCGGCCTCCAGCAGGGCTCCACCAGGAGCTGGGTGGTCTGGGCACCTGCGGGTGACAGGGGACACCAGCCTGCCAGGGCCAGTGAGGGGCTGGGGACAGTGGGGTGGGGCCATGGCATCCCCTGAGGACTCACCAGCGACGCTGAGGGTCTGGGCTGGAAGAGAGAAGGGACAGGGCTGGGTGGGGGTGGCACGGTAGTGACAGAGGCACATGGGGCAGGGGGGGTGGGGGCTTTCCCTGAAAAAGGTCTCAGTGGGGGCACTGGTGTGGCACAGAGGTCTCACGGACAGGGACACAGCAGCCAACCCATGCTCAGGCATGGGGACCCTGTGCTGGCAAAGGTCATCCCTGCCAGCCCCATAGCCACATTCCCATGACCCTGTGCCCATGGTCCCATTCCGGTGGCACCTGTCCCCATGGTTCAAGCACATGGTGCTTGTCCCCTTGTTCCTGTGCCTGCATCCCTGTGTCCCTGTTCCCCTGTCTCTGTACCCACAGCTGCCCAAGCCCCAAGTTTTCTTCTGGAGCACCCTTGTCCCAACAACTCCATCCTCCTGTCTCTGTCCCCACATCCCAGTTCCCCTGTGTGTGTCCCATGTTCCTGTCCCCATGGCCACCCCACAACTCTGGTCACACTGGGCTCCATGCCCTGCTGGCCTTGAGGACCCCAGGGGACCCCACAGCTCCCCTGTGCCCCCTCCCTTCCCCATCCCTGGGGTGTCAGGCCCGTGCCCGGGGCACTCACCCCACAGGAGCAGCGCCACCTTCCCGGCCATCCCGGTGTCCCCAGCCATGTGCACTGGCTGTCACTCGCTGCTGTGGCCACCGCTCCCCTGGCTGGCGGCTCTTTGGATGAAGGGGAAGGAAGCGAGGTCACGTCCGTCCCCATGTGTAGGTGGCCCTTGGTGGGGGCTGGGTGGCCACAAGCTGGGCACAGGCTGTGGGCAGGGTGGGGACAGCCTGGGGACATGGTGGGGGATGCTGTTGCCAGGAGTGGGGGGCTCAGGGGATGTGGGGAACCAAGGATGGGTGTCCAGCAGAATGGGGGTCCAGGGGAATTGGGGTCTCCATGCCTGGGGGGATTCAGGGATGGGGGTGCTGTGGGAACATGGTCCCCAGGGATTTGGGGTCATAGCATGTGGGTGCCAGGGCTGGGGGGGCTGGGGGAAAAAGGGGACCCTCGGGAATAGGGGTTCTGGGGAAGAAGCAGCCCATGGGATGGGATCAAGGCAATGGTGGTGCTGGGCAATGTCAGTCCTGGGATGGGGGTCCCCAGGGAGGAGAGACCAAGGCAATGGGGGTCCCATGGTTGGGTTCCCAGGGGAATGGGGGTGCCAGGGATGGGCAGTGGCTGGGTGGGCACGGGGGTCACAGCTCCTTCCTGGGGTGCCTCAGATTTTGGGGTGACTCAGAGCCCAGCACAGTCCCCACCCTGGGGCACCCCATGGCTCTCCTGGGAGGTTCTGTGTCTCTGCCCCACTCACTCCTGGGCTTTTTCCTGTCTCCCCGCATTTCCTGGCTGAACCATCCCAGGGAACAGCTGGGACAATCCCAGGATGGGAAAAAAAAGTTTGGGGGTGCAGGCAGTGGTTTCAGGGCTGTGGGGGATGGGGCTCCCTGTCTGTGACCCCCCAACTCTTTCTCTTTCCTGCAGTGGTTTGTGCAGAGGCAAGGACATGAATTCTGTCCAGGGGGCACATCCAGAGGGGTCCAGCCTTTAGGGAAAAGGGCAGCTCTGCTGTGCTGACACCCGGGTCTTGTCCCAGCCTCTTGTCCCTGGGAGCTCCTCCTCGTTCTGGGGGTGCCACAGCCTTGGGGATTCCTTTCCCAGAGGTGGCACATCCTGGGGTCCTCTGTCCTGGGTGGGCCTTGAGCATTCCCGCTGTCCCCAGTGGGGCCCTGTGACCTCTGGGGTGCCCAAACTTAAGGAGGCATCTTTTATGACCTTGCCCTGATGATGGGAAATCCCAGGATCAAGCTGGTTGAATTCCCTGATGCCCAATTGCTTTGGACAATTTTGGGGTCATATTTTGGTCTCAGATTTTGAGATGACTCAGAGCCCAGCACAGACCCCAGCCTGGGGCACCCCAGGCTTGTCCTGGGAGGCTCTGGGTCTCTGCCCCACAAATCCCTGGGCTTTTTCCTGTCACCCAAATTTCCTGTCTTAGCAATCGCAGGAAACACTTGATGCCCAATTGACTGTGACAAAATTATACATCCATAGAAAAAAGGCATAAATCTTTTCCTATACCATTATTTTCCCAATAAAAAACAAACTCCTCAAAAATCAAAGTGACAAGGTATAAAATGCTCTGGTTTATAGAATCCTTTAAATCATTGCTTTCCCAACAAGAGAAAATCAAAACACAATAAAACCAGAAATAAGTGGATATAAAAACCACAATAAAACCACAAACAAATCACAGTGAAATGAGACTTTTTGGTTCCCTTTAGCAGCCCCCTGCTGCATCCCACAGCAGCGTTTGCTTGTGGATAACACGGAGTGTGGAATCTCCCTGAGTGTCCAACAGCTCCATGGGATTGTTCCCTGCCTGCTGGGCAGCAACCCAGCCCCTAAGGAAGCCCTTTCTTGGCCCAAATTTAGGAACTCTTCCCATTTTCACATTCCCACCCTGAAACTTGATTGACTCCCCCTGGAGGAAGGGGAGAAGCTCTGTCCATGCCTGGGACAGTGCACAGGAATCTGTGGAAATGCCCCTGTGTGCCTCAGGGTCTGATTCCCTGGTAAATCCACTCCAGCCTGCCCTGAATTCCCCTGCCTGGGCACTCCCTGCTCCTGCTGTGACACCCCTGTTCCCCAGCCCCTCGTGTGCAGCCCCTGCTCAATATTTAGACACTTTCCCCTCTCTTCTGGTGTGCACATCCAGAACACAAACATTCTTTCCATGAGGTTCCAAAGGTCTGCAGGTTTTGTTCAAGAAGGACGGTGCAGGTCAGCTTGTTGAGAAAATCGGTGTGGGATTTGCAGCAGTTCTGGGGCTCTCTCAGTCCCTTGCTGAGACTGACAAAATGATCAATTGCTGCATTTACAGACTGGTTCCCCTAAAGCTGCCCCTGCAGGGGCAGTTTCCAGCCAGCCCTGCTCTGAAAACCATCAAAGGCCCTCCCAGAGCCACTGCTTGGTCTCCCTTTGGTTTGAGCTTCTTGCAGGGCTGAGCAAACCACAGGCAGGGCCTTTTTCCACCCACAGAATTCTCACCTCTGCAGCAGCTCTAAAGCTGCCAGAATCAAAGCCAAGGGGGCAGGGGGGACCCTCAGGGCCTGGCTGCCACCTGGGGCTGGGCAGAGCAGGGCTGGGCAATGGCCATCCCTGTGCAGTGGGGCTGGGCCATGGCTGGGCCCCAGCCTTGCATTGACAGGGGGCCCCAGGATGTGCCACCCCTGGGACAGGCACCCGGCCAGGAATGTGCAGGGACATTTCTGGAACTGCCACCCCTGGGACAGGACCTCCCATGCCAGGATGTGTCACCCCCTGGGACAGGATCCCCCCAGGACAGGAGCCTCTGGATGTGCCCCCCCAGGACAGAACCCCCCCTTTCCCATCTGACTCTCAGCACAAACGGCCTCTTCCTTCTTGTCCAGGAAAAAGAAAGTGAAAGTGTTGAGGGGGCACAGCCCAACACCTCCATCCCCCACAGCCTCCCCACCATACCCTGCACCCCCTGTTCCCCATTTACCCCCTCCCCTGGGTCCCCCCAACCCCTTCCCATCTCAGGTGCTTCCCAGGGTTGCTGAGCCAGGAACTAGGGGTGAGGGGACATGGCAAAAAGTAAGGACAATAAGGAAAAAAGAGAAATAAAGAGAGGAAAAAGTCAGGGGCAGGGGAGGACACAGAGGCTGAGCTACCCAGGACCCCCATGCAATGCCTGGCCAGGAAATGAGCACCCCAGGGCTGATTTTGCAGGGCCCTGGGTCACTCCAAAATCTGAAGCATCCAGGAAGGAGCTGTTACCCCCAGGCCCCCCCAGCCACCGCCCATCCCTGGCACCCCCATTCTCCTGGGACCCCAACCCTGGGACCCAATTTGCTTCCTTCCTCTCCTTCCCTGACACCCCCATCCCTGGACTGCAATTCACCAGGATCTCCAACCCCAAGGAACCCCATCCCAGTAATTCCAGTCCCTGGGACACCCCTTCCCTTGGGGACCTTGATTTCCCCAGGGCTCCCATTGTCACAGGGACCCCCTTTCCCCTGGCACTCGCATGCCATGGCCCCCATCCCATGATCACAAATCCCTGGAGGCCACGTTGTTCTGGGACCCTCATTCCCAAGTCTGAGTCCACCCAACCCTTGGGACCCCCATTTCCCCGGGACCCCATCCCTGGGCACCCCATTCCCCTGGACACCCATCCCTGGCTCCCTACACAGCCTTAGACTGAGATTCTGGCAACACCATGTCCCCACCATGTCCCAGCATCCCCCCCATGTCCCACAGCGTCCCCACCCTGCCCCCACCAAGGGCCACCTACACCTGGGGACGGACGTGACCTCGCTTCCTTCCCCTTCATCCAAAGAGCCGCCAGCCAGGGGAGCGGTGGCCACAGCAGCGAGTGACAGCCAGTGCACATGGCTGGGGACACCGGGATGGCCGGGAAGGTGGCGCTGCTCCTGTGGGGTGAGTGCCCCGGGCACGGGCCTGACACCCTGGGGATGGGGAGGGGAGGGGGCACAGGGGGGCTGTGGGGTCCCCTGAGGTCCCCAATGCCAGCAGAGCCAGAGCAGGGCATGGAGCCCAGTGTGACCAGAGTTGTGGGGTGGCTTTGGGGACAGGAACAGGGGAACTGGGATGTGGGGACAGGAACAGGGGGTTAGAGATGTGGGAACAAGGATGTGGCAGAAGGAGCCTTGGGGCTTGGGTAGGTGTGGGGACAGGGACAGGGGAACAGGGATGCAGGGACAGGGACAAGGGCCACGTTGCATGGGGATGGCCCGGGAGAACAGGTGCCATTGGAATGGGATGATGGGCACAGGGCCATGGATTTATGGCTGTGGGGACAGGTGCTGTAGGGCTGGTGGAGCTGACGTGTGCAAACATGGGGTGTCCACAGTGTCCCCATGACCCCCACCCAGCCCTGTCCCTTCTCCCAGCCCAGACCCTCGGCCTCGCTGGTGAGTCCTCGGGGGATGCCATGGCCCCACCCCACTGTCCCCAGCCCCACACTGGCCCTGGCAGGCTGGTGTCCCCTGTCACCCACAGGTGCCCAGACCACCCAGCTCCTGGTGGAGCCCCCCTGGAGGCCGGCGGTGCTGTGGGACCGGGTGACACTGACCTGCCAGGGCTCGGGGACCGCCGGTGCCACCACCTGGTACAAGGACGGGCAGGGCTGGGAGCAGGAGTGACCTGAACACCTCACTGTCACCGAGAGTGGCACCTACACGTGTGACAGACCTGGCATCAGTCTCGGTCCCCCTGTGAGTGTCTCAGACAGGGAGGGGGGTTTGGGTGTCCCCAGCCTGGCACCCAGGGGACCCCCAGGGCTCTCAGTGGGCTCCACTCCATGGTTCACCTCCTGGTGTAACCAGAGCCTGTCCCCTGCTATGGGGACATCCCAGAGCACCCTAGTGTTGGGGAAACCATGTGGGAATTGGGGACCCCTGGTGCACTGGGTGTAACCCAGATGGGGTCCCGGTGCCATCGGGTGTAACAGGACCCCTCTGTCCCCCAGGCCCGCTGGTGCTGCAGGTGCCGGCACAGGCGCTGCTGGAGGGGACACGGTGACACTGCGCTGCCAGGGCTGGTGGAACTGCACGGTCACCTCGGTGTCCTTCTACCGTGAGGAGAAGGGTCCAGGGGGGCTCCATGATGGCACCGAGCTGTCCCTGTCCCACGGGGACAGCGTGGCCAAGAGTGACCCCATGAATGTCACCGTCCTGGGTGTCATTGTGACCTGGCGCCGGTGGCACCATGTGGGTGGGTGACAATGGGGGCACAGGCGTCCAAGGGAGCTGTAGAGGCCCCCAGTGTTGGACAATGATTGGGCAGCACCCACAGCCCCAAAATTGGGGCATTGTCTGGGGGTCCTTTAGGGTTTGGGGAGGTGCTGGAGGGTCTTGCAGGGATGCTGGGGGTTCTCTCAGAGGCCCTTGGGGCAGTTAGGAGGTCTCTGTCCCTGCTGGGCTTTGGGTTCCTGAGGCTGAGTTGGCTGGGGACACTGGGGAGGTTCCCGAATTCTGGGAGGCTTCAAGGATGCTTGAGGGTTCTGTTGTAATATGCGGGTCCCGTGGGGGGTCAGGAATCCTGGGAGGGTTCAGGGCCCTGCGATCCCACAGTCACATCTCCCCTCTTTCCACTGCAGCTGCCAGGAAGCACCAGGAAAGGTTGGTGAAGGGCTCCCAACATGAGTCCCCTTTTACCCCCGCCCCACAGCTCTCCATTCTCTCCCCCACATCCCCTTTATTCCCTCAGGACCCCCCCGGATTCCCCGGCCCCCCAGAGGAGGGGGAGGTGCTGTACACCCACGTCGTGGTCACCAAGAGGGCAGGGGGTGAGTACGGGGGGGACACACGCAGAGGGACACGTCACCCACCAGTGTCACCCCACCCAGATCCCACAGCCCGTGTCTCTCGCAGCGTCCCCCCGTGCCACCACCCTCCAGGATCCCCAGGTGACCTACGCGGAGCTGCGGGGACCCCAGGGGCAACCGCGGGAACCCGGTGACATCGACGGGAATGTGCTGTGACACTGGGGGGAACTGGGGGCACTGGGGGTCCCCACCCATGGGCACCCACTCGTGTCTGTGCTGCCACTAAAAACTGCCCCCATCCCTCCCTGCAGGGGCACAAAGATCCCAAAAGAGCTAAAAGATGAACAATTTCCGAAACAGCAATGAGAGAGAATAAAACGAACAGCAACAGCAACAAGGTTCAGAGTCCAAAGGATCACAGAAGGAACAATTTCCAGGGAAAGCCCCCAATAAGGAACAAACCCAAGACATTTCCCCCAGCAGGTTTCCTTCACCAGAGGAATCTTGCAGGGGCCTGGACCTTCCTTGATCTGATGGCCAAAGTGGCCTTCAGGAGGCTCTGGATTCTCTTGTTCCCTGTCCCAAACACCTCCTCTTCCCTGTTCCCCAAACGAGGATGTCAGAAAGGCCCTGTGGGGGTACTGGAGCCTCCCCCTTTTCCAGGGCAGTCGGGATCAGGCCATGGCACAGGGTGGGGTGTCAGAGGCAGGAAAAGTTTGATGTCTGGAGACATTTTGGAACACCTGTGTGTGGCAGGGGTGAGTCAGGCCTTGCTTTTGGTAAGACAGGGCCCCGTCTTTCCATCAGTCTGTCAGCCATGGCACACTGGGGACAGTGTGATGCTTTGCCAAATCCAACTCTTGAGTGGCCGGGTGACCAGAAGTGCCAGCTGGGGAGATGGCCCTTGTTTGCCTAACTGGCTTTTAAAAGGCAGAGCATGAGGTGGCCAAGTTCCTGACCGTGTCTCCTCTTGGGTTGTCTTTCCCATCCAGGCTGGAACCCAGGAGTTGGCAACTTGTTTAAATGAGAAATATCTACCAAGGTAAATGGGAGCGTTCCTGGAATTGAAAGACACATGTCTAAAACTTTTTTTGATTTCAAAAATGATGGGGCTTCAAGGCAAAAGTGTAGGAAAAGGAATAACAGCTGTTTCCTAGGAAATTTATAAAGCAGAAGGGAACCAACAACACAAACGCAGAACTTTCCCTCCCGCTCAGCGCTGTTGGTTTTTGTGGCAGTTATAACCGCGGCCAGCAGGGGGCGCTGCAGGGAGCACTCCCGGCCAGCAGGGGGCGCCCCGCTCCAGCTCCATCCCCTCAGGGGCCATGGCGGCCTCGGCCGGGAGGGAGGAGGGCAAATCGCTCCTTTTGCAAACTCACGGCCACCAATCGGTCCCGGCACCACCAGCGGCAGCGGGCAGAAACCGCCAAGGCAGCAGGTTGGATCCCAGTGCCCACTGGCAGCGTAGCAGTGTCCCGGGGCCAGGCACACACCCTGTGCAAGGCCCGTGACTGCTCTCCATAATTCCAAATGGAAGGAAGGCAGGGCCTGACCCCAGGCAGGTCTCAGGTCCACAGCAGCACCTCTGGTGGCTTTACACCACAATTCCTGCAAACCCTCAGCCTTTCACTCAGGTGAGGAGGGCAGGGATGGAGCAGCTTTGGGGACACCTGGAATCCAGACTGGGTCACTCCCCACTGCCCCACCAGGGCCGCGGGCAGAGCCCCTGCTCAGTATTTCCACACTTTTCCCTTTTACCTGGTGGCCACAGCCTGAACCCAAACATTCGTTCCATAAGGGTCTAGAAGGCCGCAGGTTTTGTTCAAGAAGGAGTGTCCCAGGTAGGTTGTTGAGCAGGGCATTGTGGGATTTGCAGTAGTTCCGGTGCTCTCTCATTCCCTTACCAAGAGGAACAAATGATAAACTGCTGCCTTTCTGGACTGGTTCCCCCACAGCTGCCCCTGCAGGGGTGGTTTCCAGCCAGCCCTGCTCTGAAATACATCAAAGGCTCTTACAGAGCCACTGCTTGGCCTCATTTTGGGTTTGTGCTTCTTGCAGAGCTGAGCAAACCACCAAAAGCCAGGCTGTTTTCCCCCACAGAATTCTCACCTTTGCAGCAGCTCTAAAGCTGCCAAAATCAAAGCCAAGGGGTCGGGGTGGGGGGGGAGCCGTCAGGTCCTGGCTGCCACCTGGGGCTGGCCAGTGTCATGGTTTGACGCTGGCACAATGCCAGTGCCCCCATGAAAATACATTCTCCCTGGTGTCTGCTGTGAGATGTGACTAGGAATAGAGCAAAGCAGGCTCCAACTTAGGAATAAAGAAGAGAAAACTTTATTAACCTAAAATTATTTGCAAAAAGAAACACACAGAAAGAATGAAAACCTTCCAAAAACATTCCTCCTCCCCCCACCAAATTTCCAATACATCCGTCCCTCAGATCACCAACTCTCAGTCCATCACCCCCCTTTAAATAATCAATTCTCAGTTCATCAAGGAGTGAGGAGTCCCTCTTGTGCCATAGGCTTCCCCTGGAAACACAGTGGAGACCTCTTGTGTTTCCGTGTCACACGTGGCACTGCCCATAGGTCATTTGCCATCGTGACATCTTCCTTCCAAGCCCTCCCCACTGCGCATGGACCAGAGCTGCTTCTAGGGTTTTCCTTTTAAGGGTGCTTTGTCCCGTTCCAAGAAGAGCACAGTCTCTCACTTTCAGGGCACCAGTCCCCCCCAAATTTCACCCCCTGGGGCCGAGGGGTCTCAAGAACAGAGATCTTCTCCTCCACTGAAGATCGAGGGCACCAACCACCCTCCTCACCCATCGTCTCTGTTCACGCACTCCTTCACATAACATCACTGCACTCCCTTGGCTCTGAGCCATTGCCTCCCCCTAAATACTGTCTCTGTGTCACAGGAAAAACGGTTCTGTCCATGGCTATACAAGAAAAGTCCAGCCAAAGGCCACTCCATCACCTCCTCCCTCCTAAGATTCTTCTCCGCTTCTCTTGTGGCCCATTTCCTCTTATCTCATCTCTATCGCTCTTCTCATTCACTTCCAGGAGGATCAGCATTTGTAAGGTTTCCATCATCCAAGAAAAGGGTTAAAAATCTCAGGCTCTGCCTGTCCAGAACTCCCACGGCTGCCTTGCCAGGCACCTTCTCTCCCCATGCCCCCCTTCTCCTTCCCAGCCGGCCGCTATCAAATTTCAAGGCGGCACAGGCACAGACACCGGCTCGCTCTCTCTCTCTCTCTCTCCTGGTGGGGGGTGGCTGCCCGATGCCTCTCCAATGTTCCTCCACCCTTCCATCCTGCAAGGGCCTCTTCACCTCCCCTCTCTGTCCAAGGCCCCGGCCTACCTCACCCGGCCGCATGGCTTCCCCTCCCGCACCCAGCCCGCAGCCGGGCAGGGGAGCTCTGAACCTTTCACTGACCGGAACCAAGAGAAAGTTTTCCTGGGCGTTCTCTGCTTTTAACCCCCTGTGTTCTCAGAGGCATATCCATGTCCTCAGTGGCCACACCAGGTGCCAGTATTCAAATCTGAGCACCTATTGGTCTGACCACAGCATCCCAAAAAATTCACTTCCTCTCAAACCACGACACCAGAGCAGGGCTGGCCAATGGCCATCCCTGTGCAGTGGGGCTGGGCCATGGCTGGTCACAACCTTGGATGGCCACTGGCTTCAAGGAGCAGGAGTCTGGGAGCTCCTTCCTGCCTGGGGCTCCACTCCCCAGCTGCTCTTGCTGGCTCAGATCCTGCAGGGGACGAGCAAGAATGGAAAAGTCTGGACCCCTCTGGAGCTGCCATGCTCCAGGACAGGAGCCCCTTGTCCAGCATGTGTCCCCCCTGGGACAGGATCCCCCCAGGACAGGAGCCCCCTGGATGGGTCCCCCCAGGACAGAACCTGCCCCTCTTCCCCCCCCTCTCCCCTGTGACAAACGTGTCAAACGGCCTCTTCCTTCTTCTGCAGGAGGGAGAAACTGAAAATGTTGGGGGGTAAAAGCTGGACACCCCCATCCCCCACAGCCTCCCCAGCCCTCCCTGCAGACCCCTCACCCCTGCTTCCCCCACCCTGGGCTTCCCCCTGCCCATTCCCTGCTCAGGGCCTCCACAGGATCATCAAGGCACAAAATTGAGGGTTGTGAAATTGAGGGGGAAAATTATGGAAATGGAAATAAAGAGGGGAAGACTCCCTGAGGTCTATGGGGACACAGACCCAGACCTTCTTTGAATCTACCTGGGGTGATGCTCCCAAACCACAAGCACCTTGAGGGGACTTTGCTGGAGCCAGCCAGGGAAGGAGCTTTGACCCAGAGGCTCACAAGGCCACTGCCCATCCCTGGCACCCTCATTCCCCTTGAAATCAAATCATGGGAGCACCATTCCTTATGTCCCACCTTGCCTGGGACCCCTATCCCAGTAATGCCATTCCCAGGATCTCCATGGCCCAGGACCCCATTCCCAAGGAACCCTTTGCTGTTCATTCCTTCCCCTGAAACCCTCCTTCCCCCAGGACCTTGATTCTCCCAGGACCCCCATTCCCACAGGGACCCCCATTCCCCCAGCATCCCCATCCCATGACCCCAAATCCCTGGAGCCCACGTTCCCCTGGGACTCCCATCCCTGATTCCCCCCCATCCCTGGGACCCTCCCATTCCCTCGGACACCCATACCTGGGTCCCCAAACCCACCAAATCCCCCACTCGTGGGAATTCCATGTCCCATCATGTCCACCCAGCCTTGTCCCCATCCTGTTCCCAACCTGCCCACAGCCTGTCCCCACAGCCACATCCCCATGATCCTGTGCTTGTGGCCACCCTGCACCCACCAGGGGCCACCAACACGTGAGGACAAGACCTGACCTCACTTCCTTCCCCTTTGGCCATAGAGCCACCACCCAGGGGACAGCCACCCCTGGCAGCGAGTGACAGCCAGTGCACATGGCTGGGGACACCGAGATGGCCGGGAAGGTGGCGCTGCTCCTGTGGGGTGAGTGCCCCGGGCATGGGCCTGACACCCCAGGGATAGGGAGGGGAGGGGGCACAGGGGGGCTGTGGGGTCCCCAGAGGTCCCCAAGGCCATCAGAACCAGTGCATGAGGTCGCTGGAGCCATGGGGTGGCTTTGGGGGCAGGGGAAGGGGGACAGGAATGTGGGGACAATAACAGGGGGTCAGGGATTTGGGGAGGCAACATTGGGCAGGTGGGGGTGACCTGTGCCAGCATGGGGTGGCTGTGGCATCCCCAGTTCAGGCGTGCCCACAGTTTCCCCATGTCCTGCCTGAGGAAGGGGTGGCCGCAGTGTCCCTGTCCCCGAGGGGTCCAGGTCACACAAGGACACTTTGGGCACATCCCCCACACTCCATGCCTCTCTGCCTCTGTCCCCACGGTGCCACCCCCACCCAGCCCTGTCCCTTCTCCCTTCCAGCCCAGACCCTCGGCCTTGCTGGTGAGTCCTCAGGGGATGCCATGGCCCCACCCCGCTGTCCCCAGCCCCTCACTGGCCCTGGCAGGCTGGTGTCCCCTGTCACCCACAGGTGCCCAGACCACCCAGCTCCTGGTCGTGCTCCCCTGTCGGCCGGCGGTGCTGTGGGACCGGGTGACACTGACCTGCCAGGGCTCGGGGACCACCGGTGCCACCACCTGGTACAAGGACGGGCAGCGCTGGGGGCAGCAGGGACGTGACCGCCTCATTGTCACCGAAGGTGGCACCTACAGGTGTGACAGACCTGGCACCGGGCACAGCCCTACGGTGACAGTCTTACATGGTGAGGGGGGTTTGGTTGTCCCCAGCCTGGCTCCTATGGGGACCCCAAGTGCTCTGGGTGGCCTCCACTCCATGGGTCACCTCCTGTGTGACCAGAGCCCGTCCCCTCCTCTGGGGACATCCCAGACCATCCCTGTGCAAGGAGACTTCTCTCTCACATTGGGCAGCTCCTGGTGCCTCCTGGTGCCATCATGACCCTCCTGATGGCCTTGGTGTGACAAGACCCCTCTGTCCCCCAGACTGGCTGGTGCTGCAGGTGCCAGCACGGGCGCTGCTGGAGGGGGACACGGTGACACTGCACTGCCGGAGCTGGCAGAACAAACCACTCACAGATGTGTACTTCTACCACGATGGGAAGAAACTGGAGGGGCTCCATGATGGGACTGAGCTCTCCCTGTCCCCCCTGTGGCTGCACCACAGCGGCCGCTACCACTGCACGGGCCGGGTGGTGTCACAGTGGAGAGAGTCAGAGCAGGTGAGAGTGACAGTGCACAGTGAGTGCAGGGATGGGGACAGGGAAGCCCAACATCCTCAGAGGGTTTCCCCAGCACTGCCTGAATCCTTCATCCCTCCCTTTACTCCTCCCTGGGTCACCCTAAATTTCCCAAGTCCCTCTTGGTTTCCCCCATGACTGCCCAGTTCCCCCTGCAGATCCCTCATCCCTCTCTTTGTCGTCCCCAGCCCTCCCTGGATTCCCCACCCCTTCCAAGGGCCCTGCTCCACCCTCTGGTGTCTCTGCATTCCCTGGGTCCTCCCGCCCATCTCTAAACCCCAAATCATTCCCTGAGGCTCCTCAGTCTCTGGTCTGGTTCCCCATCCCTGCCGGGGTCTCTCCACCTTTCCACGGGGTCTCGCCATTGTCCCCAGGTCCCAACATCCTCCCAGGGTCCCCTTCTGCTCACTGGGATCCTCTCTGCTCCCCTCCAATCCCCTTCTTTCCCCTCCCGTGTTCCCCACCCACCCTGGGTCCCCAATCCCTCCTGTGTCCCCCCACAGGGGTCCCGCTCTTGTAGGTTTCCCTGTCAGCACAGCCCCCCGGGGGACAGGTGACACTTGGGGACAGCCTGGTGCTGAGCTGCACGGTGGCTGTGGGGACAGGTCCCCTGTCCTTCTCCTGGCACGAGCAGGACTCATGGGCACCTCTGGGCTCCTGCCCCCTGCCTGGAGCTGCACCATGTTGGGGACAATGACAGCGGCCAGTACCGGTGCTGGGTCAGTGATGGGGACAGAGAGGCCGTGAGAGACCCCATGAATGTCACTGTCCTGGCTGAGCAGGACCCTTGGGCTGGAGGTGACCCCACCCACGGCACCCCCATCCCACCTTTCTTTGTGCCAGCCCTGTCTCTGTCCCCACAGTGCCCGTGGCCAATGCCACCATCACCCCTGGTCCCCTGTCACACCAGGTGCATGCAGGTGACCCCGTGACCCTGTGCTGCTCAGTGCAGGTGGGCTCAGCCCCTGTCACCTTCACCTGGTTGCACAACAGGCAGGAGGTGGCCCAGGGTCCCCTCCTGGAGCTCAGGGACTTCGATGTGGGACATTCGGGCACCTACCAGTGTGTGGCCACCAACCAGCTGGGACAGGACGGGCACCGCATGTTCTGGGCACTCAGCCCTGAGCTGGCCCTCGAGGTGACACCCTGGGTCTCAGGGCGGGTCACACGGGGTCACCAGGGAGAGCAAGACCCCCGGGGTTCCAGGTGACCCCAATGTGTCCCCTCTGTCCCCAGCAGTGGCTGTGAATGTCGGCAGGACCCTCCTGTTCCTGCTCCTGCTCCTGGCTGTCATCAGGGGCTGTCCCTGGTGGCATCACCGGGGTGGGTGACAATGGGGGGGATGGGGGTCCTGGAGTGAGGGGAAGCCCCAGAGTGGTGGCAGAGATTGGCAGCACCCAGGGCCCCTGAGCTGGGGGACACTGAGCCTGCAGTGACCTCGGCTGGGGGTCCTGGGGGATGTGAGGGCAATTTGGAGGGTCTTGGTTGGGCTCCAGGGTCATTGCTGGGTGGGCTTTGTGGCACATTGGGGTGGCACTGGGAACTCCTGAAGGATTTGGGGAGCTCCTGGATGTCTGTGCAGGGATGTTGGGGGATCTTTCTGGCGTCCTGGGGGAATTTGGGGGTGCCCCTCCCTGCCAGGCTTGGGGTTCTGGGGGCTCAGAGCATTGCGGACACTGGGGGGATTCGGGGCACTGCAGTGGTGCAGAAGTTCCAGAGGATTCAGGGGTGCTCAGAGTGTCTGGGGAGAATCAGGGATCTGGTGGGAATCAGGGCTGCAGTGGGGATTTGGGGGTCCCCTGGGTGGTTGGAGCTGCAAGGTCCCAGGAAGGTTCAGGGGGCCCGGTGTCCCCTCGGTCACCCCCTCCCCTTTCCCTTGCAGAACCCAGGAAGCTCCAGGACAGGTGAGTCGGGGCTTGGGCTGGGACTCCCCTTTCCCCCTCCCCAGACTACTGAGACCCCCCTTATCCCCACAGGATCCCCCACTGGAGGAGAGGGCTGTGCTCAACACCCACATCATGGGCACCAAGTGGGCAGTGGGAGAATTTTGGGGGGGACAGGGACACGTCACCCACGGGTGTCACCCCCCCCTCACCCAGGTCCCCACAACCAGAGTCACTCTCACAGCCCCCACGGGTGTCCCCCAGCCCTGCCTCACCTCGGGATCCACAAGTGACCAACACGGAGCTGTCGGGACCCCACAAGGGACAGTGGGACCCCTGTGACTACGAGAGCGTGCTGTGACACTGGGGGCACTGGGGGCACTGGGGGCACTGGGGGCACTGGGGGTTCCTGCCCCAGGGCACTCCCCGTGTGTTCCCCGCCCTGGATCCTGTGCTCCCATACTCAGGGGTTGCCCACAAGTGGGGGGCTCCCATGTGGGGCTGCCCAGAGCTCCTCGTTCCAGTGCTCCCAGTGCTCCCAGTACCCCCAGGGGCTCCCCATTCCCTCCCCCAGTGCCAGGGGGCACAGGATCCTTGTCCCTCTTATTGGACCCAAAATGCATCTTTGTGATTAAACTGGGAGAAATGGTTTTTGTTTGTTCAGCTCTGCCTGACGAGCTCGGGATTGAGGAGGGTCCCGGTCAGGTTGTTGAGCAGATCCTTGTGGGATTTGCAGGATTTTTGGGGCTCCCTCAGTCCGTTGGGGACAGGAACAAAATGATCAATTGCTGCATTTCCAAACTGGTTCCCTCACCCCTGCCCCGCAGCGGGGAAGGAGCTGCCGCTCCCTGTTTGTCCCCTCTTGGTGACACCGACCAAGGGCTCGGGCACCTGTGGCGGTGCTGCCCCGTTACCTCGGGCACCGATCCGGCAGCTGCTGAGCCCCTCGGGCCCACCCCAGCTCAGCCCATCCCCGCCCGGTGCCCAAAGCCCGCACCCGGCGCTCCCCGAGCGGCGTCTGAGCCCCGGAGCTGCTGCGGAGCCCCGGCCGGGGGCAGCGGGAGGGGGGAGGGGACCGGGGACCCCGGGGAGGAGCCCCCGGCGCTGCGGGAGCGGAGTCCTGGCCTCGGGTCACTGTCGCCGGTCGCGGCTGCCATCGCACTGCGAGAGCCGGGACTGTCCCGGGCTGCGGGGACCGACGGTGTCGCTGTGTCCCGAGGGGGGATTTTGGGGTCTCACCCCGTCCTTTCCGGGACCCCCCAATCCCCCATCCCCCCGCGCCTCCGGGGCTGTTGGGGACGTTGGGGACAGCGCCGCTGGCGCCGGGGGCCGTTGGGGACATCTCGCGACAGCCGCTGCCGCTGCCCACGGCCGGGCCTGGCGACAATCGCGACATCTGCATCCGCCAATGGCGACACGCGACAGCCGCCCCTGCCCGGGATCCGCCTCCCTCCATGCCGGGGACACCCCGGGGTCCCGGGTCCCCCCAAACCCTCCTGGGGACACCTCGGGCCCCCCTGACCCCCCCGGTCCCTCCCAGGCTCGGCGGAGGCTCCGCAGAAGCTCCGGGGCTCGGAGCCCGCCCGGGGAGCGCCGGGTGCGGGGTCGGGCACCGAGGGGGCACCGGGAGGGGAACCGGGCAGGGCTGGGGAGGGGGGATCTGGGCACCGGAGGGATTTTGGGAGGATTTGGGAAGAATTTAGGGTGATTTGGGGGATTTGGAAGGCATTTTGAAGTGATTTGGGATTATTTTGGGGGCCATTTGGGGGATTTTTGGAGGGTGGGGAAATTAGGAGGGGTTTTGGGGTGATTTTAAGGGATTTTGAGGGTGATTCAGAGGTGATTTTGGGGAAGTCTGGTGAGATTTGGGTTGATTTTTGGGCAGATTTTGGAGAGTTTGGGGTGATTTGGGGGATTTAGAGGATATTTGGATATTTTGTGCAGAATTTGGAGGATGGGGTGATTTGGAGGATTTTGGAGGCTTTAGGGATGATTTGGGGGAATTTTGGGGCAATTTGGGTTGTAGGGATTTTGAGGAGTTTGGGGTTGATTTTGGGTTGATTTTGGTGGATTTTCAGGGGATTTTTATGGTATTTTGGGGGTGATTTTTATGGGAGTTTTTCATGGGATTTTGGGAGAATTTGGGGGCGATTTTGGGGTCTCACTCCATCCTTTCCCACAGCCCGAGGGCCGCTCCAGCCCCATCGTGCTGCTCCACGATGTCACCAATGTCACCGCCACCCCTGGAGCACTGCCCTCGCTGTGGGACAAACCCAAAACCATCCAAGTCATCATCATCAGGGACCTGATCTGGGAGCACATGTGAGGTTCCCAAAATCCAACATTTTTCCCCCAACATCTGCTATTTCCCCCCCGCCGCCCCCACCTCAAAATCTGGGATTTTTTGCCCCAAAATTCGTGATTCTTTCACTGAAAATTCAGGATTTTTTTCACTGAAAATTCAGGATATTTTGCCCCAAAATTTAGGAATTTTTTACCCAAAATTCAGGATTTTTTCATTGAAAAGTCAGGGGGTTTTTCCGGTTTTTTTCCCTCCAAAATTCAGGATATTAAAAAAAACCCCGATTTTTTTGGCTGAAAATCTGGTGGTTTTTCCCCCCAAAATCTGGGATATTTTTCCCCTGTCACTGATCTTGGCCCATGTCCCTCAGAACTCCCAGGGATCGACCCCTGGCCTCGCTCATCATCGGCACCGATGAATTCCAGCGGATCCAGGAGGAGGCTCAGCCTCCGCGGCAGCTCACGGATCGGCTGCGGATCCTCAAATCTCACCAGGACACGGCTTTTGAGGGCATCTCCTGATTCCCTGAGCCCCAATTTCCCAATCCCAAATTTTCTGATCCTCATTTTCCTGATCCCAAATTTCCCAATCCCACTTTTCCCGATCCTGATTTTCCCAATCCTGCTATTCCTGGTCCCAAATTTCCTGAGCCCGATTTTCCCTATCCCAAATTTCCCAATCTCGATCTTCCCAATCCCAAATTTTCTGATCCTGCTTTTCCCGACCCCACTTTCCCTGATAGCACTTTTCTGATCCCAACTTTCTCCCAGTCCCGATTTTCCCAATCCCACTTTTCCTGATCCTGATTTTCTGGATCCCGTTGCTCCTGATCCTGATTTTACTGATCCACGGAATGCCCCGGGATGTCCCTGGGAATGTCGCCAGGAATGGCTCTGGGAATGTTCCCGGGAATGCCTCGGGATGTCCCAGCGATGTCCCCAAAATGTCCGCAGGCTGTCCCGGGGACATCCCTGGGAATGACCCCCAGGAAGACGCCGGGAATGCCCTGGGCTGTCCCTGCGATGTCCCTGGGCTGTATTAACATTGTTTGTGATTCTCTTTATGGTACAGGAATCATTGAGAGAATTCAGCACTCATTCCTGAAGGAAGTCTCTAACAAAGTTCTTTTTCTGTTATTACCCTCTCTGTACAACTTTTCACTTCCCAGGTCTCAGCAATACAACCTTCTGCACTTTGGATCACACACCCCTCTGCCTGGACCTGCACTGGAAGGTGATGTGAAGGCGGATGGCCTCGCCATGACAGTCACTATACCACAAAAGTTAGGGCAGGCCAAACTTTCTCATGATTTCTACCATCAAAATGCCCGAGCACTGGGAAAACAATTCCATCTGACTTTGCCACAAGCACGGGATGTAGGGAATCCTTGCTCACAGTGTCAGCAGACTCTTTCTTTGCCACAAATGTTAGGTACAAACTCACTAGGGTTGAAACCTAATGACATCTGGCAAACAGATGTAACACACTTCTCGAGCTTTGGGACTTTTAAATATGTCCATGTTTCTCCTGAGACCTTTTCTGGATTCATAGTAGCAACAGTACACAAGGGTGAGAAATCCATGGGAATTTGATGGGAGTTTCCCATGCCATGGGAATTTGATAGAAATTGGGGAAGGGAACTGAAGGATTCTAAATGCCTGGAATGCTTTCATTCCTTGGGAATATTGGAGGGGAACTGCAGGATTCAAAATTCCCAACGTCCAGAATGCCAGTATTCCATGGGAGTTCCATGGGGAATTTGGGAAGGGAGCTGAAGCCTTCAAAATTCCTGATGCCCAGAATGCAATTATTCCATAGTTTTGGTGGGAATTTGGGAGGAGAACTGGAGCATTCTAAATTCCCGACACCCAGAATACCCTTATTCCTTGGGAATTTGGGAGGGGAACTGAAGGATTCCAAATTCCCTGTGCCCCGAATGCCATTATTTCATGGGAATTTGGGAAGGGAGCTGCAGGATTCAAAATTCCCAATGCCCAGAAGGCAATTATTCCATAGTTTGGGGGGAATTTTGGATGGGAACTGGAGGATTTGAAATTCCCAATGCCTGGAATGCAGTTATTTCATGGGAATTTGGGAAGGGAACTGGACGATTCTCAATTTCTGATGCTCGGAATGCAATTATTCCATGGGAATTTGGGAAGGGAACTGAAGGATTCAAACTTCCTGATGCCCAGAATGCCGTTTTTCTATGGGAATTTGGGAGGGGAGCTGGAGGATTTGGGATTCCTGGTGCCCGGAATGCAGTCATTCCATTCTCCAGTTTTGGTGGGAATATGACATTGGAGCTGGAGGATTCAAACTTCCTGACACCCAGAATGCTGTTATTCCATGGGAATTTGGTGGGAATTTGGGAGAGGAGCTGGAGGATTTGAAATTCCCAACACTTTGAATGCCATTATTCCGTGAGCATTTGGGAGAGGAGCTGGAGCATTCAAAATTTCCAATGCCCGGAATGCCATTAGTCCATAGTTTTGGGGGGAATTTTGGAGGCGAACTGGAGGATTTGATGCCTGGAATGCCATTATTCCATGGGAATTTGGAGGGAGAGCTGGAGGATTCAAATTCCTCATGGCCGGAAAGCCATTATTCCATGGGAATTGGGGAGAGCAGCTGGAGCATTCAAAATTCCCGATGCCTGGAATGCCGTTATTCCATGAGAAATTGGAAGGTAAATGGGGGGATTGAAAATTCCTGACATCTGTGCCTCTCATGTGCCTTTGCAGCTGCCAAAAGTGCAGTTTTGATCTGTGCTGATCATGCTTGTGCCAAACATTGGCACCAGTGCTTGTGCATTTTGATGGAAAAAAGCATGACTCAGTTTTGCTTGTTCAAAATGTTTGGCAAAGTGTTTGCAAAAACCATTGTCAGTTTGTCGGCTCTCGCATTTCCTTCTGCCTGCCATGAATCCTGGAAGTGAGGAATGAACCCTGATATGAGAGACAAAATATTGGTTAGTTCTGAGTGTCAACATTGTAGAAAGACATGAAAGCCAACAATATCATTTGTAACATCCTTTAAAACTGATGCTTCTATTCTTTTAACAATACTAGCACTATAAGATAAATCTGGAATTAAATTCAAAAGTTCTGAAAAGAGCTGAAATGCTCTAAACTACTGCAGCCAGTTCAACAATCTGAGGAGAGCCCTCTATTGTTTGAACATCTGACTCCCATGTTTGTGTTGTTTGATTTTGCCATACTATTACTGATTTGTGTGTTTTCCCTGCTCCATCAGTGAGGAGAGTTATAGCACTTAAAGGCTCCTCACTTAGCATGGGTTTTTCTCTAAAACTTAATTTAGCTTGCAACAATTTGTGGCCTGGGTAATGAATAGAACAAACACCTGAATAATTTAGCAATGCAATTTGCAAGTCTGAATTTTGCAAAGCCCAATCAACCCTTTTCACAGGTAAATAAATAAATACAAAATCTTGGCTTGCCATCGTTAGCAATCTCGTTCTGGCTCTAATTATGATTTCAGCTGTCATCTCCATGGTTGTAAAAATTGTTTTTGGAGACCTATAAGGAAGAAAAACCCACTGTGCGATTAACAAAGGATCTTTCTCAGAGGTGTTCCATTGAAAAATGAGACCATAAAGTTGCATTTTTTCTCCTAACACTGCAAGAAATGCAGTGTCTACGGAATTTATTTCTAGCTTTACAAGAAAAGAGTAAGATGTTGGAGTCAACCAAACTAAGGCATAGGGTCAGCTGGACTTCACACCAAACAAACCAAGCCTGATCTTCAAGGTCTGGGAAACATTCATCTAAATCAGGGCAAGCCTCAGATCTCCTCCCAAGAGCCTTTGGAGTAGTTATGCTCATTAGTCCAAGTTCCACTCCCCTATTGGTTACATGTGTTCCATATATAGTATGGTTTCTAGAATGTTCCACCCCCAAGACTATATATTGTTACCTCTTCCTTGTTTCTGGCCCTTGGAGCTTCTCCCTATGTTGTGTTCTGTTCCTAAGCATAGTTCCCATTTTTATTTCTCATTAAAAGTAATTTCCTTGTTGGGCACTCCATTGTTCCCTCTCCTTCTCTCCTATTTTGCACCACGTTCACCCTGAAGTCAGGGGCCCCAAAGGTTTGTCACAGCCACCCTCACTGCGACAGGCAGTGCCCGGAGCGCTGTCAGGCAGTGCCGGGATCCCGGCTGTGGTTCTGGTCCCCACAAGTGAGGAATGGCAGCCCCAGGCTCAGACCCAGGCAGAAAGTCAACCAAGGGAGAGCAGAGGGAGGGCACCCTTCCAGTCTCTCTTGGGCATGGCCGCAAAACAGCCCCTGCTGCTTCTTCCTCCACCTGTGTTTGGGCTGTGCAGGTGGCAGAGCCAGCCAGGTTGTGCTCTGTGTTCCAAAGCCTGTTGGGAGCGGGCATGAAAAGCGCTGTGTGCACAGCACAGAGTCCTGGAAGGTGCTGGCAAGAGCATCCTGCAGGAACAGGGCTCTGGTCCCTGGCCAGGAACAGCCTGGTTTTGGTGCTGTGAGCACAGGCAGGAGCTGAGGCAGGTGAAGAGGCAGCGGGCAGCTTGTGTTTGTAGAGGACCTGGGGCTGCACGTCTGAACCTGCACCTGGAAACTCACTTGGGGGAATAGGAGCTAGAGCTGGAGTGCCTGTCCTGAAAGGACCTGAAGTCATTCAGCCTTGCCAGCTCTTCTTAAGGGTGTGTTGGTGTTCCCTAGGAAAGCTGCACATTTGGGGAAATGCCTTTGGAGGAAAGGGGCTTGTTCTCAAGGAAAGAGCTTCCCAGGGAGCTCCCAGTGAGGCAAGTGTGAGTGTCCCCCTCTGGCTCTCTTCTGTGCTCCTTTCAGTCCTTGAGGCCTGTTGAACTTGGCAGAGGGGCAGGGAAAAGGCAGTGAAGTGTAGGTTTGGCATCTGCCTGGACCTGTGGAAACCAACCCAAGCACCTGCAGCAGGGTGTGTTACCCCCTTTGGACAAAGGTGTGAGCAGGAGCATCTCTGTCCAGCCATGAGCCCCAAAGCACTCTGTGAGAGCTGTGAATTAAAAGGCATTTACACACACACTTTTCACATCTTTCCTGTCTGCTGTGTTTCAACTCTGGGCAATATGCATTTGCCTCCTGCTTGGTGGGAGCTGCTGTGGCCCAGGGCAAGCACAGAGCACGGATGTATGGGCCAGGGAGTGCGGAGAGTCTTGGCTGATCTTGGTGTGTCCCTGGCCTAGGAAAAGGCCTCCCAAGGTGTCCTGCTCATTGGCTCTCTCTGTGCATCTTGGAGAGAACAAGGCAGGGATTTCTGGCAGCTGGGCATCAGCCAGCCTTAAAATGGGGGTGTGTGGTGGAGTGAGCCCAGCTGAGACAGGCTGAGAGCAGCCCAGTGCTCCTTGCTCCTCTCTGCTGAGCCGGGAGCATTTGTCTGCTTTCAGCATGGCCCTGGCTGTGTGTCAGGGCTGCTGCGTGGACACGAGACAGCCGGTCCTGTCCCGCTGGGTGCCGGCGGTGCCTGGCAGCAGCCCTGCATCCACATCAGGATGCTGGCCAAGAGAGGCCCTGGAAGCTGAGGCAGCTGATTTGAAGCTTTTGCGGATACGCACAGGGGATGGCCAGCAGCGTTCCCTCAGGATACAGCAGTGCTGAGGGGTCTCCCCAGAGCTGCCTGATGCCACCCACTTCTTGTGGCAGCAGTGTCTTTCCTGTGGGATGTTCTAGCTCCCCCAAGAGTGAAGAAGGAGCTGGAGAAAGAGCTTGCCAGGCTGCTCTGGATCCTTTCCCAGCAGGCCTGCCAGAGTGGAGAAGTGCGAGCTGAGCGCAGATGTGCCCATGGAAGAGCCGTGCACGGGAAGGCTGGCTGGGAAGGATGATCCAGGAACCATAGGCCTGGCAGGCTGGCTTTGCTCCAAGCCAGGGAAGGCCTTGGAGTAGATCCTCCTGAGTGCCATCCCACGGCAGGTGCAGGGAAGCAGGGGCCCTGCTGGAGGCTGGGAAAGCTCTGCGGAGGGACGGGCAGAGCTGGGGGTCCTGGCGGGCTGTTGAGGGCTTCTGTGGGGGTGTTTGGGGGGTGGGTTTTGAGGAAGGAGTTTTCTGGAAGGTGAGAGGTCTGGGCTTGAATTTGAGTCCCTTTGAAGGCAGCATCTGTGCTTTGGCACAGCTTTGGTTCTGGAGGGCAGAAAAAATCTCTGTGACTATTTCTTTTCCTGGTCCTGTTTCTCCTGCAGGGAACAAGAGGGGAGAGCTGTACTTTCTTGGCCACTTAGATATCTGTACTGGGGGAGGATTAGCCCTTTTGCCATCTACTCATTTGTTTGGGTTACTCTTGTAACACTGAGTGGTCTTTCATTTCTTGAGAGCTTTTATTCCTTTAAGAGAATGAGGAGATGATAATCCCTTCTTGGAAAGCACTTGCCAATCATAGAATGGCCTTCTTTTTGGCTCTGTGTAGTGTTATGTTTGGTCAAGTGACTTCCAGTGGATGATGTTAAGGCAAAGGAGTTGCTGCTTTGAGATGGGAAGAAACTTCCAAAGCATTCCCATTCTCGTGGCTATTAATTGGAGAAGTTTGCAACTTTTGGAAGTACTTGAGTTGAGCAATGGGAAGTAAAGCTTTCCTGAAGTGAGGATTCTTAACTGGCCCGAGCCCACAGAGCAGGGCAGCATTTGCTGATGTTTGGAGCAGTTGCAAGAGATCCTGTGGGGCTGCCTTAGACACCTGGGTGCAGGGATTGCTTCCAGCCTGGGCCACTTTGGCCGGGCTGGGGGCGGCCCCAGGGCAGGCGGCAGTGTGTGCAAGGGCCCTGGCTGGCACGCTGCAGCAGGGTCAGCGTTGCATGGAATGGAAGCCGGTGACCAAGGGCCCTTTGTGACACGTGGGAATCAGAAGCCTGCCCGGGTGCTCGGAACAGGCGACGGGACAGAAGGGGACAGAGCGGTGCCGTGAGGAGCCCCCGCACAGCTCGCTCGTTCCCGTCTCAGCCGGAGCTTTTCCGCAGCGTCATTCCCGCAGCTGAGCTCGAGGCCAGCCTGCGGGACTCTGTGACTCGGAGCTTTTCTGAGGCGTCTGCCATTCCTGTGGCCAGCGCCATCAAGTCCAGACGGTGGGATTTGGTCACCTGAATGGCTTAGGAGGAGTCTCCTGTCATTGTGGCAGGAGCCCTCAAGACCAGAGTGCAGGACTTGCTGTCTTGCAGCTTTCCTGAGGCTTGTCTGTCACAGGTGCCTTGAAGGCACAAGTGCAGTTGTTGACTTGGCGATATCCTGAGGCATCTCTCTTGAAGGTGCCCTCAAGAACAGACTCTGGCATGGCAGCCAGATTGCCCAGCTTGTTGAAAGTGTTCAGGGGGGAAAAAAAGAGAAGCCCTGGAGCCGCCCCAGCACAAGTGCCTGAAGACCCGGAGCAGATCCAGACGCTGCAGGATGGTGAGTAGCAGAGCTGGGCCACAGGGCTGATGGCTACAGCCAGCTTGGCCCCATGCCATCCCATGCCATGCCCTGGGGACATGCCCATGGACAGGATGGACGAGGGGCAGAGCAGACAGCCCACAGTGGCCGCGCTCCATCGCCTGGGTCATGCCGGGGCTCTCCCTGCCTGGGGAGCGCAGGGCTGGGCTGTGTTCTCCGGCCTCTCCCGCAGCCCCTCAGCTCTGGCTGCGCTCGCTCTTTGCCAGGTGCAGCCCTGGAGAAGACACAAGAGCAGGAAGCTGGCCGTGGCCGCTTGCGCAAAACCCTGAAGGTACCTGCAGTTACCCCCGGCTGGGCTGGGCCTGCTGTCCCTGCTGAGCCCAGCAGCACGCTTGGAGCATGCCACGGAGCATGCCTGGCTTCCCTGCCCTTTATTCTCCTGCAGATGTTTGGGAAATTGCTGCGCATTCGACGACGTAGAAAGGTGGGCCCCACAGCAGCTGAGGGCACAGCCCAGCCTGCCTCGGGGCTGACCGAGCTCCAGGCAGAGCCTGATGTCAACCCAGATTGGGCTGAGCACTCAGAAGACTCTGAGGCTGCAATGAACGAGGACAGGGCAAAGGCAGACAAGGCAGCAAGTGAGGATGTGGCCGTGACAAACACCAACACCGCCGAGACTGAGGACATCTCAAATACTGGCAGCAGGTCCACTCTCACTGGCATTCATGCTCCCACTAAGGATCTTTTGGAGGACAGTGCTGCTCCTTCTCAGGAGCAGGTAAGCAGCCTGGGGCCGGGCCTGGAGGCCTGCCAGGATGGTGTGTCCCCTCAAGCCATGGTCCCTGGGCCCCTCAGCCTTTGATGCCAGCAGAGTGTGGCGGGAAGGGAAGCACTTCTTGGGGGAAGCTGGGCAAGTTGCTCCCTTGGACAGCACTCCAAATCTCCCCCATGCCTCCTCCAGGTGCCGGCCATGGTAAGAAACGTCCACCAGACTCTACTGTCCCATGGCACTGTGGATGCCAGGCTGCACAGCCACATTGTGAGGCTGGCTGAACAGCACCCTGCCGACGTGGTGCTGACCCTCCTGCGCTGTGCCCCAACATGTGACAGGTACGGGGCCCACGTGCCTGGAGAGCTCAGGGCTCAGCAGCCTTTAGGGCCCGTGGCCCTGCGCAGCCTGTGCTATGGGGTCTGCCGGACAGGCAGAGAGGTCCAGGAGCCTCGGGCCCCTCTGTTTCCCGAGCCTGCTGCCAATGCTCCCCCCTGCCCCCCAGGGCACCGGGGCTCTTTCACCTGCACTCGCACAGCTGCACAGGGCACGGTACTGTGACTGAGATGCCCCTGACACAGAGATCTGATCCCACAGAGCTGCTGCGAGGATATGGAGGAGCATTGGCTCGTCAGGAGTAACAATGGAGAAAGTGCTGCCAACACTGGTCCATGTAATGGAGGATTGGCCACTGCACAGCGCATGCGCCTCTGATGGGGACGACAGGGACGTTTTTGCCCTGGCTGTGAGTTTCTGGGCCCATGCTCGCCGCCAGGTGGCCTCTGCAGTAGCTCTCAGTGCTCTCAGTGCTGGAGTCACTGGGCTGAAAGCTGGGCTAGGGGCAGGCTCAGGGGGCACCAGGCCCGCTGCTCCTCCTGCATCTGCCCTTGGGCCCTGCCCCATGGACACCTTGGCACTGAGCGCTGTCTCTGGCTGCTTCTTTTGCAGGCAGCTCTGGTGACTGTGCAGGTGCCCGGGTTGCTCAAGGCCATGATCCCTTATTCTGAGCAACTGTTTCTGGCACTGCTCTTCCATATTGTCATCACTACGCAGCAGCCGCCAGCAGAGGAAGTTGATAGCTTCTGGAGAGCGTGCCAGGAGGAGCAGCGCCTTCCCATCACGCTTAACAGGTGCCAGTCCTCCTGTCCTTGCCATGCCCTGGTGGCCAGCGCCAGTGCTCCTAGTGTGACCTGGGCTTTGCTCTGCACACAGGTTTGCAGTGCAGGCCATGAAGGTTCTGCTCTGCCGACTGCGGTGTGAGCACGTGGTGATGTCTATGGAGCGCAAGTGTGCCTGGGAGACGCTGCTGTGTGCTGACACCCAGCACTATGCCATGGCTCTGCTGGCCAGGTGAGACCCCCTTGTCCCCGCTGTCCCCGGCATTTGTGCCCTGTGCTCCAGGCAGTCCCTGTGCTCATGGGCCACAGAGGCTCGTCACTGAGGGACGGCCAAGGAGGCTGAAAAAGCCTGGGAGAGGAGAGTGCCCAGAAGGGGCCGCCTCCCAGAGCAGCCACATCCCCTGCAGGGATGCTGGGGAAAGACCAGGCCTCTGTGAGTCAGTTCTGGGAGAGGTTTGTCCCCCACCTCAGGCTCTCGGTGCCTTTTTTCCCCCTGCCAGGGAGATGCGTTATGACTTGAGCCCACTGTGTTCCCATGTGGCATATCGCCTTCTCCTGCTGCTCAGCAGTGAGAAGCCAAGCTGGGATCTGCCCTTGCTGGCATTCCTTGTGGAGGTGAGCCTGGTGGCCAGCAGTGCCTGGCTGAGCTGCCTCGCAGCTCTCTGGCCTCTCAGAGCCACAGCTGCCTGGGCCAGTGCCCACGCCCTGTGCTGCTGCCCGCGCCCGGCCCTGTGCGGTTCTGGGCTCCTGCTGGATGGCTCCCCTGTCACTGCCCCGTGCCTTTCAGGTCCTCGAGTGCCTGCACTTGAGGAAATGTGCTGGCACTGTTGTGAAGATGATGTCAAGTTGCCTGCAGATGGAGTGCAGGGAGCGGCGGCGCCTGGCGCTCAGAGGCCTGGTGGTGCTCAGCAGGGAGCCGTGGATGGTGAGAAGGGGGCTGCGGCTGAAGCTGCGCTGTGGAAAGCAGCCCCTTGGGCGTGCAGGGCTTCAGGAGCTGAGGCAGCTGCTCCCAGCTCTCCTGCCTCAGCTGCCCCAGTGCTTTGGCTCAGGCCTTTGGCCTGTGGGCCCTGCAGCAGCAGCAGCAGCAGCAGCAGCAGCAGCAGGGTGGGCTTGCAGTGCCAGGGCGGTGTTGGCGGTGCAGCCGTCCATGGCTTTGCAGCGCAGCCTTGTGTTCCACCCAGGCCAGGAGAATGTGCAGCCTTTCTGAGAGCCTTCTGGAGCTGCTGGGTGAGGCCGATGGAAAGGTGGTCAGCATGTCCATGCATGTGTTGACAAATGTGCTCCAGGCAGACATGCTGGTATCCAGCACCACTGCCCCCAAGCTGGCTGAGGCACTGCTGCTGCTCTTTGACCACGTAAGGCTCTGTGTCCCCAGCTGCGGGCACTGGCTGCTGCCCAGAAACTTTAGCCAGGTGAGCGTGGAGTATTTGGTGTAAAGGCCTGATCCTCTTGCATTCCTCCAGGACAACAGCCATGTGCAAGTGCTCTCCCTTGAGCTCTTCTTCAGGGTCATGGAGTTGGTAGTGGACGAGGGGAAAAAGCCCCTTGCGAAGGTTTTGAGCCAAAGCCTCCTTCCACTCTTCTTCCAGTGCCATGATGAGAAGCGGTGTGTGGCAAAGGTGAGGTTTTGTGTGATGCTGGTGGATCTTGGGGAGGGGGCTGGGCTGCCTCCTGCCCTGGCACCTCCAGGAGTGCAGCCTGGTGCAGGCCTTGGCACAGGGATGTGGGTCCTGTGCCTTGGCCCGTGGGGCCATCTGTGGGTGTCTGGTGCCCTGCAGGCCTCTCGGGAAACGCTGCTTGGTGTGGCCAAGTTGCTGAAGAGGAGGAAGCTGAAGCAGCTGGTGAAGAAGGGGCAGCTGTCAAAGTTCAGCGAGGTGCTGGTAAGGAGGGCCTGGAAGCCCCAGGCTGAGGCTGGAGAAGGCCCCTGAGGGCGGTGCTCAGGGTGCGGGGCTGGCAGCTGTGCCCCTGGCCGCTGCTGCAGGCAGAGGCCGCGCGGGCTCTTCTCCAGGCTCCCGTGGGCCCGAGGCGGGTGCCCATGGAGCCCCGGCCTGGCGGGGCTGCGGGGCGGCATGGCGGCTCCCCGGGCAGCAGCCGTCCCTCTGGCCCCTCCCCTCGGGAGCCCTTGGCCAGCGGCTGCTATGGCCGTGCCTCAGGGCTGTGCGGGCAGGGGAGGCCGGGGCTGGGCGCAGGCAGCGCCCGGCCCAGGGGCTGAGCCCGCGCCAACGCTTCCCACCTGCCGCTCTCTGCAGCTGGCAGAGGACAGGAGCCGAGCGGCCGAGCACCTGCGCGGGGCCTTGCGCTACCTGCAGAGCCCACAGGAGCCCCTGCGAGAGGCGGCCGTCAGGATCATCGGTGAGTCCCGAGCCCGGGCTCCCTCCCCGGGCCGCCGCAGCTCGGCCCCGGCCCCGCCTGCTGCCCCGGCAGCGCCGGCCGGGCCCGGCGCCGTGGAGCCCCGGCCGGGCTGGGCGCTGCTGCCGCCCTCTGGCAGCCGCGCCCTGGGGCGGCAGCGTGCGGCAAGGGCCCGGGCTGAGCCCTGCCGGGCCAGCAGCCCGTGTGGCCGCGGCGCCGGCAGCGGCGCTGGCAGGGAGCTGCGCCGCTGGGGCCGTGACAGGCTCTGTTTTGGCAGGGATGGCCGGGATGGTCATGAGGGGCCGCAAGGAAGAGCTCCAGCTCCTCAATGAGGGTGAGTGCGGGCAGCGGGCTGACAGCGGGGGCTGCCGCTGGGGGAACTGCAAATCCTGCCCTGGCTGCGGCAGGCTTCGCTCCCTGTGTGGACAAGCACAGAGAGATCTCAGGGAGACGCGCAGGGGAGATTGGTGGCCAGCACCTTCTAACCCATCCCATTGTCTCCTGCTGCCTCCTGTCCATGGCCAGAATTAGGAGCTATGGCCCTGGCAGGAAGGCCTCCTTGGCTACGTGCAGATCCAGGCTCTGACCGTGGCTCTGCTCATCTCTCTTGCAGCCCTTCAAGGCCTGAGAAGAGATGACAGCCCTTCCCAAATGAACATAGCGCTTCAGCAGAGCATCATGGAGAGATCTGCAGAACTCCGTTTATCTGGTGGCTCAGAAGAACCATTGCTGCTAAAAGGCCTAAAGACACCATGGAAGAGGAGATCACCTGGAGAGACCAGAAGAGACCAGGAGAGACCAGCTGGAGCTTCAGGCACAGCTGATGATTGGCACAGCTGAGCCTGTGGGAAGTTGCCATAGCTCCTGCCTTCTCCCTGCCTGTTGACAACTGCGTGCCTCCCCAGCCCTCAGACCCTGCCCGTCCCCTTTCTTCCCTCACCACTCCTCCCTTTGCTTGGCCTTCCGTGAATAAACAGTTTGGCTTCTTCTCTTTGCCCACATGCCTGTGGAGGTGAAGCAAATCCAGGGCCCTGGGTCACACAGGCCCCTGCTGCCGTTCTCTGCCACACCGTGTTTTGTGCACAGAGCCAGAGGAACAAGGGCAGGCCAGGCTGGAAAGGTCCCTGTGCTGAAGGTGCAGTTGCAGAGCACTGTGCGGTTCCAGATCTTGCTGAGCACACTGGAGGCCAGCAGTGGCACAAGGAGCCTGTGTGTCAGGACCAAAGTGGTGTCTAAGGCCCTGCCATATTTGGTCCGCTGTTGTGCGTGTCAACAAGATAATGAAGAACAGACAATGAAGGAAACCTTATGGTTTAACTGGTGGGAATTTGACCCTTGAGGGAAACAATGGACTGGTCAATGGATGGGAAGCTGTGCCACAATGGCGCTGTGGTTGGCATGGAGGGAGTATCACAAGTCATTGCAGCCTCATCTCACTCACTGGCCAAGTGTGAGATGACGTTGTAACTGGAAAAGCTCCATTCCAGAGGAGGAGATGACAGGCCTGGCCATGGCACAGGCACTGAATCATCCCCAACACACGCAAAAACCTTCCCGGCAATAAAGGAAGCTCTTGTTGGGCAGAGCTGGGGGCATCTGACCCCCAAATGGTATCAAATACTGCCTTGTGTAGCCCAAAAGCCCTGTGAGAGGCAGCGGAGCCCTGTGCTTGTGCACAGGGATGCTTTAGGAGCACGGCTGAACTTCAGTAACTCCAGCTACAATTACAACACCTCCTTAAGAGTGTGAGCTCCCAGAGCGGAACAGGTGCATTGGCCCAACCAGCTGCAGTTTTGCCCCATTTTGCCCTCCCAAAGCACTGCTTCCAGCCCAGGCTCTCCCTGTGCTCCAGGTGCAGCTGCAGAGCCCTTGGGGCTGTGGCTCTGCCCTCCTCCTCCTCCTCCTCCTCCTCCTCCCCCACCCCCGTGAATACTGTGTGGGGATCAGCAGTGGCCCAGGAAGAGCAGGAAGTCCAAACGTGCTCTGGAGCCCCCGGACGAGCTCTGGCAGAGTCAGCACCGAGCACCAGCTTTCCTCAACATCGCAGGGCAATTCAACATTCCCAGAGCTGCTGTACGAGGGCTGGAAAAGGAAAGAGGAGTGAAAGGATGAGGGTTGGCAGGAATTGTGGCACAAAGCCACCAGAGATGCTGCTGTGGACCCGAGACCTGCCTGGGGTCGGGCGCCGCCTTCCTCCCATTCGGGATCATGGAGAGCGGTCGCGGGTGTTGTGCAGGGCGTGTGCCTGGCCCCGGGACACTGCTACGCTGCCACTGGGCACTGGGATCCAACCTGCTGCCTTGGCAGCTTCTGCCCGCTGCCGCTGGTGGTGCCGGGACCGATTGGTGGCCGTGAGTTTGCAAAAGGAGCGATTTGCCCTCCTCCCTCCCGGCCGAGGCCGCCATGGCCCCTGAGGGGATGGAGCTGGAGCGGGGCGCCCCCTGCTGGCCGGGAGTGCTCCCTGCAGCGCCCCCTGCTGGCCGCGGTTATAACTGCCACAAAAACCAACAGCGCTGAGCGGGAGGGAAAGTTCTGCGTTTGTGTTGTTGGTTCTGTTCTGCTTTATAAATTTCCTAGTAAAGAGCCCTATTACTTTTCTTACACTTTTGCCTGGAAGCCTCATCATTTTTGAAATTAAAACAAATTTTAGACATGTGTCTTCTTTCGATTCCAGGAATGTTCCCACTTTCCATGGCAGATATTTCTCATTTAAATGAGTTGCCAGCTCCTGGGTTCCAGTGTGGATGAGACAGACAACCCAAGAGCAGACACGGTCAGGGAGTTGGCCACCTCATGGTCTGCCTTTTGAGCCATTAGGGCCACCAAGGGCCCTCTCCCCAGCGGGCACTTCTGGTCATGTGGACACTCAGGAGCTGGCTTTGGCAGAGTGTCACGCTGTCCCCAATGTGCCAAGGCTGACAGACTGATTGACAGACGGGGCTCTGTCTCACCAAAAGCAAGGCCTGACCCAACCCTGCCACACACAGCTGTTCCAAAATGTCTCCAGACATCAAACTTTTCCTGTCTCTGACACCTCACCCTGTGCCATGGCCTGATCCCGACTGCCCTGGGAGAGGGGGAGCCCCTGGAACCCCCCCAGGGCCTTTGTTACATCCATGTGTGGGGAACACAGCAGAGGAGGGGTTTGGTACAGGGGAGAGGAGAATCCAGAGCCTCCTGAAGGCCACTTCAGAACAAGGAAGGTCCAGGGCCCTGCAGGTTCCCCTAGTGGAGAAAATGTGCTGGGGCAATCATCTGGGATTTGCCTCTATTTTGGGGGCTTTCCCAGGAAATCATTCATTTTCTGATCCTTTGGACTCTGAACCTTGTTGCTGTTTCTGTTGGTTTTATTCCCTTACGTTGCTGTTTCAGGAAATTGTTCTCCTCTCAGCCCTTTGGCATCTTTGTGCCCCCACGGGAGCAGGAGGGGCAGTTTTTAGTGGCAGCACAGACATGAGTGGGTGCCCATGGGTGGGGACCCCCAGTGCCCCCAGTTCCCCCCAGTGTCACAGCACATTCCCGTAGATGTCACCGGGTTCCCGTGGTCGCCCCTGGAGTCCCCGCAGCTCCGCGTAGGTCACCTGGGGATCCTGGAGAGTGGTGGCACGGGGGGACGCTGCAAGAGACATGGGCTGTGGGATCTGGGTGGGGTGACACTCGTGGGTGACGTGTCCCTCTGCGTGTGTCCCCCCCGTACTCACCCCCTGCCCTCTTGGTGACCACGACGTGGGTGTACAGCACCTCCCCCTCCTCTGGGGGGGCCGGGGGATCCGGGGGGGCCCTGGGGGAATAAAGGGGATGTGGGGGAGGGAATGGGAGATCTTGGGGGGTTCGGCTAAAAGGGGAGAGTGTGGTTTGACCTCCCCATTCACCTTTCCTGGTGCTTCCTGGCAGCTGCAAAAGAAAGAGAGGAGGAGTCACTGTGGGGTCCCAGGGCCCTGACCCCTCTCAGGATTGCTGAACCCCCATGGGATGCCCAAGCATCCCTGAAACCCCCCAGAATCTGTGAACCTCTCAAGTGGCCCCAACCAAGTCAGCCTCAAGCACCCAAACCCAGCTGGGACAAAGACCATCAAACACCCCCAGGGCCCCTGAAAGAACCCCCAACATCCCTGCAGGACCATCCAGCAACTGCCCAAACCCTACAGGACTCCCAGCCAAAGTCACATTTCTGGGGCTGTGGGTGCCGCCCTATCGCTCCTGAACTATGTGGGCCTCTACAGCACCCTGGGACCCCCATCTCCGTTGTCACACACCGACACAGTGCCACCGGTGCCAGGCCACAATGACACCCACGAGCAGGAGCAGGAACAAAAGGGCCCCACCAATCCCTGCAGCCACTGCAAGAAACAGAGGGGGACACATCAGAGTCACCCATCACCCCCGGGGTCTTGCATCCCCGAGTAACCCTGTGTGATTCCACCTGTGACCCTGTGTTTCCCTGTGTCCCACGCTGTCGCCTCCAGGGCCAGCTCAGGGCTGAGTGCCTGGAACACGCGGTGCCCGTCCTGTCCCAGCTGGTTGGTGGCCATGCACTGGTAGGTGCCCGAATGTCCCACATCGAAGGCCCTGAGCTCCAGGAGGGGACCCTGGGCCACCTCCTTCCCGTTGTGCAGCCAGGTGAAAGTGACAGGGGCTGAGCCCACCTGCACTGAGCAGCGCAGGGTCACGTTGTCACCTGCATGCACCTGGTGTGATGGGGGACTGGGGATGATGGTGGCATTGGCCACAGGCACTGTGGGGACATAAAGAAGGCTGGCACTGGGTGAGGTGGGATGGGGGTGCTGTGGCTGGGGTCAATCCCAGCCCGAGGGTCCCACTCACCCAGGACGGTGACATTCAGGGGGTCACTCTCGGCCATGCTCTCCCCATTGCTGACCCGGCACCGGTACTGGCCGTTGTCTTTGTCCTCAACGTGGTGCAGCTCCAGGTGGGGGCTGGTGCCCAGCAGTGCCCCCGAGCCCTCCCGGTGCCAGGAGAAGGACAGGGGACCTGTCCCTGTGGCCACCACGCAGCTCAGCACCAGGCGGTCCCCGAGTGCCACCTGTCCCCTGGGGGGCTGTGCTGACAGGGACACCCCCGAGAGCGGAACCCCTGTGGGAGGGGGTGACAGAAGGGGACAGTGAGGGACCTGGGGTGTAAGGGAGGGGAAGAGGGATCCCAGTGAGGGAGAGGGGGCGAAGAGACTGGGGGGTCTTGAAAGGGACTCCAAGGAAGGATGAGGGGGTCAGGGAAGGGACACCTGGTGAGGGAGGGGGCTGAATCCAGGGAGGGTACAGGGACCCAAGGGAGGGGATGGTGAGACCTGGGGAATGTGATGGGACTTCAGAGAGGGGAGAGGGGATCTCGGGAGGGGTGAAGGGACCCAGTGAGGGATGGGGTCTCCTGGCACTGATGGAGGTCCCCAGACAGTGATGGGGGACCCAAGCAGACTGTGAGGGCTCCCCATGCCCATCCCCGCACTCACTGTGCACCGTGACACAGAGCCGGGCTCTGCTCTTCCGCACGACCTCCCCTTGGAGTGCACCTGGCAGCTGTAATTCCCCGAGTGGGAGACTCCCAGGGCGGGCACCAGCAACTGCAGGGACCCCTGCGGGCCCCCCACCACCTGCCTGTCCCTGTAGAACACGTTCAGGAGAGGGACTTGGGGCCACAGGGGGCTGGGGGTGCTGAAGCAGCTGAGAGTCAGGGGGGACCCCTCGGTGGGCTTGGGGCGACGCTCCAGCACCAGCACCGAGAAGAGCTCAGGGAAGGAGAGGGGAGGTGAGGACTGTGACTCTGAGTCTGCTGGGAAGGGGCTTTGGAGGTGTCAGGAGATCAGAATTCCAACTGTGGGGGTGCTCACCGTGCACTGTCACTGTCACTGCTGCTGACCGTGAAAGAAAGGGCTTCACCAAGCCACTGCAGCTGTAGTGACCGCTGTCGTGCAGCTGCAGAGGGGACAGGGACAGCTCGGTTCCCCTGAGGGACTCCCACAGATTCTTCTCCTCCCGGTAAAATCGCACCCTGGTGACCGGGTTGTCCCGCCGGCCCCGGCAGCGCAGGGTCACTGTGTCCCCCTCCAGCAGTGCCCGTGCTGGCACCTGCAGCACCAGCTCATCTGTGGGACAGGAGGGTCCCATCTCAGTGAGAGGCTTGAGACAGGTGCAAGGAGGGTCCCCATGGCACTGGGGACATGTGGGTGCACTGGGATGAACTGGGATGTTCCTGTGTGCAGGGCACCACACAAGGGGTGTGAGGCCACCCACAGATTGGAGCCCACCCAGATCTATCAGTGGCCACCCAGATGATTTAAGATCCCCACTCACCATCTAAGACTCTAACGGGGGGGCTGTGCCCACTGCCAGGTCTGTAACACGTGTAGGTGCCACTCTCAGTGACACTCAGGTGGTCGAGTCCCTCCTGCCCCCAGTGCTGCCCATCCTTGTACCAGGTGGTGGCACCGGTGGTCCCCAAGCCCTGGCAGGTCAGGGTCACCCGGTCCCACAGCACCGCCGGCCTCCAGGGGGGCTCCACCAGGAGCTGGGTGGTCTGGGCACCTGTGGGTGACAGGGGACTCCAGCCTGCCAGGGCCAGTGTGGGGCTGGGGACAGCGGGGTGGGGCCATGGCATCCCCCGAGGACTCACCAGCGAGGCCGAGGGTCTGGGCTGGAAGGGAGAAGGGACAGGGCTGGGTGGGGGTGGCATTGCAGGGACAGAGGCACTGGGGGCACAGGGTGTGGGAGATGTCCCCAAACTGTCCCCATAGGGGACAGCAGTACATTCCTGTCCCCCTTCCTCTATCCCCACAGTCACCCCATGGCTCTGGTGACCTCATGCTCTGGCTCTGCTGGCATTGGAGTCCTCAGGGGACCCCGCAGCCCCTCTGTGCCCCCTCCCCTCCCCATCCCCGGGGTGTCAGGCCCGTGCCCAGGGCACTCACCCCACAGGAGCAGCGCCACCTTCCCGGCCATCCCGGTGTCCCCAGCCATGTGCCCTGGCTGTCACTCGCTGCTGTGGCCACCGCTCCCCTGGCTGGCGGCTCTTTGGATGAAGGGCAAGGAAGCAAGGTCACGTCTGTCCCCATGTGTAGGTGGCCCTTGGTGGGGGCAGGGTGGCCACAAACTGGGGACAGGCTGGGGACAAGGCTGGGTGGGACAAGGTGGGACATGGAGTTCCCAGGAGGGGGGGCTCAATGGGTTTGGGGAGCCAGGGATGGGTGTCCAGGAGAATGGGGGGTCCCAGGGATGGGGTCCCTGAACAATGGGGGTCCTGAAGAGGTGGAGTCAGCAAGGATTGGGGTCGGGGGCATGGAAATGGGGATCCCAGGGCTGGGGAGACTCAGGAATAGGAATCGTGATGGAACATGGGCTCCAGGGATTTGGAGTCGTGGGATGGGGGTTCTTTGGATGTGGATGATGGGAGAATGGGGGAGCTGAGAGGATGAAGGTCCTGGGGGATGGGAGATTTCAGGGCTTGGAATGAACAGGAGAGGGTTCCTTGGGAATCGGTTCCTGGGCCATGGAGATCCTGGGGAATGTCAGTACAGGGATGGGGCTCCCAGGCAAGGTGGGACATATGGAATGGGGGTGCCATGGTTGGGTTCCCAGGGGAATGGACGTGCCAGGGATGGGCAGTGGCTTGATGGACACAGGGATCTCAGCTCCTTCCCTGGGTGCCTCAGATTTTGGTGTGACCCAGGGCCCAGCACTGCCCCCCCTGGGGTGCTCATTTCCTGTGCAGGCATCACATGGGGGTCCTGGGTAGCTCTGCCTCTGTGCCCTCCCCTGCCCTTGACTTTTTCCTCTCTTTATTTCTCTTTTTTCCTTATTTTCCTCACTTTTTTGCCAGGTGCCCTCTGCCCCCGTTCCTGGATCAGCAATCCTGGGGAGCACCTGAGCAAGGAATGGATTGGGGGGAGCCAGGGGAGGAGGAAAATGGGGAACAGGGGGTGCAGGGAAGGGTGGGGAGGCTGTGGGGGATGGAGGTGTTGGGCTGTGCCCCCTCAACACTTTCACTTTCCTTTTCCTGGACAAGAAGGAAGAGGCCGTTTGTGCTGAGAGTCAGATGGGAAAGGGGGGGTTCTGTCCTGGGGGGGCACATCCAGAGGCTCCTGTCCTGGGGGGATCCTGTCCCAGGGGGTGACACATCCTGGCATGGGGGGTCCTGTCCCAAGCGTTGGCAGTTCTGGAAATGTCCCTGCACATTCCTGGCCGGGTGCCTGTCCCAGGGGTGGCACATCCTGGGGACCCCTGTCAATGCAAGGGTGGGGCCCAGCCATGGCCCAGCCCCACTGCACAGGGATGGCCATTGCCCAGCCCTGCTCTGCCCAGCCCCAGGTGGCTGCCAGCACCTGAGGGTTCCCCCTGCCCCCTTGGCTTTGATTCTGGCAGCTTTAGAGCTGCTGCAGAGGTGAGAATTCTGTGGGTGGAAAAAGGCCCTGCCTGTGGTTTGCTAAGCTCTGCAAGAAGCACAAAGCCCAAAGGGAGCCCAAGCAGTGGCTCTAGGAGGGCCTTTGATGGTTTTCAGAGCAGGGCTGGCTGGAAACCCCCACTGCAGAGGCGACTGTGAGGGAACGAGTCCGGAAATGCAGCAATTGATCATTTTATCCCTTGCCCCAAGGGACTGAGAAAACCACAAAACTACTGTAAAGACAATAACAATCTGCTCAACAACCTGACTGGAACGCTCCTTCTTGAAAAAAATCTGCAGACTTCTGGAACATCATGGAATGAATATTTGGATTTGGGCTCTGGCCACCAAAGAAGAGGGAAAAGTGTGGAAATATTGAGCAGGGGCTGCACACGAGGGGCTGGGGAACAGGGGTGTCACAGCAGGAGCAGGGAGTGCCCAGGCAGGGGAATTCAGGGCAGGCTGGAGTGGATTTACCAGGGAATCAGACCCTGAGGCACACAGGGGCATTTCCACAGATTCCTGTGCACTGTCCCAAGGATGGACAGAGCTTCTCCCCTTCCTCCAAGGGAAGTCAAACAAGTTTCAGGTTAGGAATGTGAAAAATGGGAAGAGTTCCTAAATATGGGCCAAGAAAAGGCTTCCTTAGGGGCTGGGTTGCTGCCCAGCAGGCAGGGAGCAATCCCATAGAGCTGTTGGACACTCAGGGAGATTCCACCCTCTGTGTTATCCACAAGCAAACGCTGCTGTGGGATGCACCAATGGGCTCCTAAAGGGAATCAAAAAGTCTCATTTCATTGTGATTTGTGTTTTATTGTGAGGGTCTTGTTGAGAAAGCAATGGATTCTATAAACCAGAGTATTTTATACCTTGCCAGATTGATTTTTCCTGAGTTTGTTCTTTATTGGGGAAAAAAAAAAAGGTGTGGGGAAGATTTTTGGTTTTATTCTATGGATGTGTAATTTTGTCTGAACCAATTGGGTATCAAGTGTTGCCTGGGATGGCTGAGCCAGGAAATGGGGGGACCTGACCCAGGGGTGAGTGGGGCAGGGACACAGAGACTCCCAGGACAGCCCTGGGGTGCCCCAGGGTGGGGACTGTGCTGGGCTCTGAGTCACCCCAAAATCTGAGGCACCCCATGAAGGAGCTGTGACCCCCGTGCCCACCCAGTCACTGCCCATCCCTGGCACCCCCATTCCCCTGGGAACCCAACCATGGGACCCCCATTGCCTTGGTCTCTCCTCCCTGGGGACCCCCATCCCAGGACTGACATTGCCCAGCACCACCATTGCCTTGATCCCATCCCATGGGCTGCATCTTCCCCAGAGCCCCTATTCCTGAGGGTCCCCTTTTTCCCCCTGCATCCCCAGCCCTGGCACCCACACACCATGACCCCAAATCCCTGGGGACCATGTTCCCACAGCACCCCCATCCCTGAATGCCCCCAGGCATGGAGACCCCAACTCCACTGGACCCTCATTCTCCTGGACACCCATCCTTGGTTCCCCACATCCCCTGAGCCCCCTACTCCTGGCAACAGCATCCCCCACCATGTCCCCAGGCTGTCCCCACCCTGCCCACAGCCTGTGCCCAGCTTGTGGCCACCCTGCCCCCACCAAGGGCCACCTACACATGGGGACGGACATGACCTCGCTTCCTTTCCCTTCATCCAAAGAGCCGCCAGCCAGGGGAGTGGTGGCCACAGCAGCGAGTGACAGCCAGTGCACATGGCTGGGGACACCGGGATGACCGGGAAGGTGGCGCTGCTCCTGTGGGGTGAGTGCCCCGGGCACGGGCCTGACACCCCGGGGATGGGGAGGGGAGGGGGCACAGGGGGGCTGCGGGGTCCCCTGAGGTCCTCAAGGTCAACAGGGCACAGAGCCCAGTGTGACCAGAGTTGTGGGGTGGCTTTGGGGACAGGAACAGGGGAACTGGGATATGGAGACCGGGACAGGAGGATGGAGATGTGGGGACAAGGATGTGGCAGAAGGAACCTTGGGGCTGGGGCAGCTGTGGAGACAGGGACACATGGATGCAGGGACAGGAACAAGGGGACAAGCACCATGTTGATGCGCCATGGGAACAGGTGCCACTGGAATGGGACCATGGGCACAGGGCCATGGGAATGTCGCTGTGGGGTCGGCAGGGGTGACCTGTACCAGCACGGGGACACAGCTTGGCTGCTGTGTCCCTGTCCTCGAGACATATTGGCCACCCCAGTGCCCCCACAGAGACCTTTTGGTGAACCTGCCTTTGAACATCTCAGATGGTGAGGGGGGTTTGGGTGTCCCCAGCCTGGCATCCTCTAGACCCCGAGGGCTCTGGGTGGGCTCTGCACCATGGGTCACCTCCTGTGTTACCAGAGCCTGTCCCCTGCTCTGAGGACATCCCAGAGCATCCAGTGTGCAGAAAACCATGTGGGTGCTGGGGACACCTGGTGCGCTGGGTGTCACCCAGTGGGGGGATCCTTGTGACATGGGGACCCTCCAGATGCCTGAGATGTGACAGGACCCCTCTGTCCCCCAGACTGGCTGGTGCTGCAGGTGCCAGCATGGGCACTGCAGGAGGGGGACACGGTGACACTGCGCTGCTGGGCCTGGCAGAACAGAACGGTCAACTCGGTGTCCTTCTACCATGAGGAGAAAGAGCTGCAGGTGGTCCCCAATTGGACCGAGCTGTCCCTGTCCCCTCTGCAGCTGAACCACAGTGGCAGATATTGGTGCAAAGCCTGGGTGAAACCCTGGGGGTGGAAGGAGTCAGTGCCAGTGACAGTGACAGTGCATGGTGAGGACCCCACTGCTGCCACCCTGACATCTCCACAGCCCCTCCCCAGGGACTCAGGCTCACAAATCCCCCTCCCCTCTGGTGCCTGTGCTGGAGGGTCCCCCCAAGCCCACCGAGGGGTCCCCCTGACTCTCAGCTGCCTCAGCGTCCCCAGTCCCCTGCGGCCCCGAGCCCCCCTCCTGCACGTGTTCTACTGGGACAGGCGGTGGTGGGGGGCCCGCAGGGGTCCCCGCAGCTGCTGGTGCCCGCCCTGGGGGTCTCCCACTCGGGGAATTACAGCTGCCAGGTGCACTCTGAGGATGGGTCGTGTGGAATAGCAGCGCCTGGCTCCACGTCACGATGTGCAGTGAGTGTGGGGATGGGCATGGGGAGCCCCCACGGCCTGCTTGTGTCTCCTGGTTGGGTACCTCCACATGTCCCCCTGACACCTTTCTTGGGTCCTTCCATCACTCCCCTTGTCCCCTCGCCCCTCTGTGGTGTGACCCCATACCCAAAATCCCCCACCACACCCATCCCCCCTGTCCCTATCCCCCCATACCGGCTGCCAGCCCCTCCCTGTGGCCTCAGCCCTGTCTCTGTCCCCGCAGTGCCCATGGCCAATGCCACCATCACCCCCAGTCCCCTGTCACGCCAGGTGCATGCAGGTAAAAACGTGACCCTGCACTGCTCAGTGCAGGTGGCCTCAGCCCCTGTCACCTTCACCTGGCTGCACAATGGGCAGGAGGTGGCCCGGCGTCCCCTCCTGGAGCTCAGGGACATCGATGTGGCACATTCGGGCACCTACCAGTGCGTGGCCACCAACCAGCTGGGACAGGACGGGCACCGCGTGTTCCGGGCACTCAGCCCAGAGCTGGCCCTGGAGGTGACACCGCAGGACAAAGAGACACACAGGGACATAGGTGGGTTTACACGGGGTCACTGTAGGGTGCAGGACCCCTGGGGTCATGGGCGCCCCTGATATGTCCCCCTCTGTTTCTTGCAGTGCCCGCAGGGGTCAGTGGGGCCCTTTTGTTCCTGCTCCTGCTCGTGGGTGTCATTGTGGCCTGGCACTGGTGGCACTGTGTGGGTGGGTGACAGTGGGTGGATGGGGGTCCCAGGGAGCTCCTGAGGCCCCCAGAGTTGGGGAGCAATAGGGAAGCACCAACATCCCCACAATTGTGACCTTGTCTGGGGGTCCTGTGGAGTATGGTGAGGTGCTGGAAGGTCCTGCATGGATGTTGGGGTTTCTTTCAGGGGCCCTGAGGGTGATGGGTTTTCTGTCCTTGGCAGGCTTTGGGTTCTTGAGGCTGACTTGGTCAGGGGGTTGGGAGAGGTTAATGATTTCTTGGGGGCTTCGGGGATTCTTGGGAGTACCTAGGGAGTTTAGGAATCCTGATAATATTCAGGGCCCTGGGACCCCACAGTCAGCCATCCCCTCCTTCCTTTGAAGCTGCCAGGAAGCACCAGGAAAGGTGAGTGGGAGGCTCAAACCAACCGCTCTCCTTTTTCCCCAACCCCCAAGATCTCCCATTCCCTCCCCCACATCCCCTTTATTCCCTCAGGGCCCCCCCAGATCCCCCGGCCCCCCCAGAGGAGGGGGAGGTGCTGTACACCCACGTCGTGGTCACCAAGAGGGCAGGGGGTGAGTACGGGGGGGACACACGCAGAGGGACACGTCACCCACCAGTGTCACCCCACCCAGATCCCACAGCCCGTGTCTCTCGCAGCGTCCCCCCGTGCCACCACCCTCCAGGATCCCCAGGTGACCAACGCGGAGCTGCCAGGACCCCAGGGGCGACCACGGGAACCTGGTGACATCTACGGGGATGTGCTGTGACACTGGGGGGAACTGGGGGCACTGGGGGTCCCCACACATGGGTACCCACTCGTTTCTGTGCTGCCACTAAAAACTGTCCCTCTTGCACCCCATCGAGGCACAAAGATGCCAAAGGGCTGAAAGAAGAACAATTTCCTGAAACAGCAATGAGAGAGAATAAAACCAACAGCATCAGCAACAAGGTTCAGTGTGTAAATGGTCAAAAAATGAACGATTTCCAGGGAAAGCCACCAAAAGGGAACAAACCTCAGACGTTTCCCCCAGCACATTTCCTCCACCAGAGGAACCTGGAAGGGCCTCGACCTTCCTTGCTCTGATGGCCAAAGCAGCTTTCAGGAGGCTCTGGATTCTCGTGTCCCCTGTCCCAAACCATTCCTCTGCCCTTTTCCCCACACAAGGATGTCACAAAAGCCATGGGGGGTTTCTGGAGCCTCCGCCTTTTCCAGAGCAGTCGGGATCAGGCCATGGCACAGGGCGGGTGTCAGAGACAGGAAAAGTTTGATGTCTGGAGACATTTTGGAACAGCTGTGTGTGGCAGGGGTGGGTCAGGCCTTGCTTTTGGTGAGACAGGGCCCCGTCTGTCCCTCAGTCTGTCAGCCATGGCACTTTGGGGACAGTGTGATGCTCTGGCAAAGCCAGCTCCTGAGTGGCCGGGTGACCAGAAGTGCCAGCTGGGGAGAGGGTCCTTGGTGGCCCAACTGGCTTAAAAGGCAGAGCATGAGGTGACCAAGTCCCTGACCGTGTCTCCTCTTGAGAGTGTCTGTCCCATCCAGGCTGGAACTCAGGATTCGGCAACTCGTTTAAATGAGATATGTCTGCCATGGAATGTGGGAACATTCCTGGAATGGAAAGAAGACCCACATCTAAAACTCTTTTTTCATTTCAAAATGATATGGCTTTCAGTCCAAAAGGTAGGACAAGGAATAACAGCTGTTTCCTAGAAAATTTATAAACCAGAAGAGAACAAACAACACAAACCCAGAACTTTCCCTCCCGCTCAGCGCTGTTGGTTTTTGTGGCAGTTATAACCGCGGCCAGCAGGGGGCGCTGCAGGGAGCACTCCCGGCCAGCAGGGGGCGCCCCGCTCCAGCTCCATCCCCTCAGGGGCCATGGCGGCCTCGGCCGGGAGGGAGGAGGGCAAATCGCTCCTTTTGCAAACTCACGGCCACCAATCGGTCCCGGCACCACCACCGGCAGCGGGCAGAAGCCGCCAAGGCAGCAGGTTGGATCCCAGTGCCCACTGGCAGCGTAGCAGTGTCCCGGGGCCAGGCACACGCCCTGCACAACACCCGCGACCGCTCTCCATGATCCTGAATGGAAGGAAGGCAGCACCTGAACCTTGACAGGTTTTCAGTCCACAGCAGCACCTCTGGTGGTTTTACACCACAATTCTTGCAAATCCTCAGCCTTTCTCTCCCTTTTCCTCTTTCAGCCCTGTCACAGCCAATCTGCAAATGTTGAATTGCTCTGGAATGTTGAGGAAAGCTGATGTTCAGTCCTGGCTCTGCCCGGGCTCCTCAGGGGGCTCCAGAGCACATTTGGAGTTCCTGCTCTTCCTGGGCCACTGCTGGTCCCAACACAGCATTTGCAGGGAAAGGAAGAGCAGATGGAGAGGAGAGCCACAATTCCAAGGGCTCTGGAGCTGCCGCTGGAGCACAGGGACAGCCCTGGCCGGGAGCAGTGCCTTGGGACGGAAAAATGGGGAGAAATTGGATCTAGTTGGGCTAATGTCCCTGTTCTGCTGAGGGACCAGCAGACCCTTAAGGAGGTGTTATAATTAGTTCTGGAGCTCCTAAAGTTCAGCCATGCTCCTAACACATCCCTGTGCACAAACACAGGGTTCTGGTGCCTCTCCTGGGGATTTTGGGATCCTGCAGCTGAGGCAGCAGCAGCTGGAGCAAGTGGGCCACTGGAACAGCACCTGGCCATGGAGATAAGCAGGAGTGCCGGGAATTATGCAGGGTGCTCAGACGAGGGCCACAGGGCACCACTTGCCATTCCTGCTCCCCCCAGATTTTGAGATGGAGCAGTGAAACCCATCGGGTTCCCAAACCCCTCACGGCTCGGGCACAGCCTCACAGGAGGTGCCGGCCCAGGCCTTGGGGATGATTTGGGCACTCTCGGGCTCGTTCCCGACAAAGGGCAGCACTCCAGAAGCAGTCGGCACATCCCGAAGGAGCAGCCCGGGGCTGCTGGAGCCCGAGTGCTGCGGGCAAGGACGGCGTGAGGGAGCCGGGCCCCGCTCAGCCGGCGCTGCCCCAGGAACGTCTCATCCTGCAGGAGCTCGGCAGCCTCTGCCGGTGCCGGCCCCGGGGCTGTCGGGGGGCGCCGCCGGAGAGGCCGGGATGGAGGGACCGGGACCCCACTGGGGAGCCCCGAGCGTGGAGGGAGCGAAACGGCGGAGGGGAGACCCCAGGACAGGGGGGAGCAGAGACCCTGCGGTGGGGTCTGCGGAAAGGAGGGACCGCAATGGTGATCCCGGAGCACCGGGAAGGGGCCCAGCTGCCATCGCGCTGCGAGTGCCGGGACGGTCCCGGGGTGTCCGAACCGACTGTGGCAGCGTGTCCAAAGCCACTGTCGCGATGTGTCGGGACCAAGCATTGCCAGGGTAAGGCCCCCACAGCTCCGGGAAGTGGAGGGGTACCCTGGAAGGGGCGGGGCAGGGGCGGGGCAGAGCCCTGTCTATTCCCTGTGCCCTGTGCAGGTGAGGAGGGCAGGGATGGAGCAGCTCTGGGAACACCTGGAATCCAGACAGGGTCACTCCCCACAGCCCCACCACAGCCGCAGGCAGAGACACTCCTCTCTATTCCCTCACTTTTCTCTCTTGTCTGGCAGCCAAGCAAGAACTCAAATATTCTTCTCAGGACATTCCAAAGGGCTGCAGGTTTTAGACAGGAAGGAGGAGGGACCCAGTCAGGTTGTTGCGCAAAACATTATTGTGTTTGCAGAAGTTAGGGAGCTATCTCAGACCCTTGCTGCTAGGGACAAAGTGATCAATTGCTGCATTTCCGGACTGCTTCCTCCAGAGCTGCCCTTGCAAGGGTGGTTTCCAGCCAGCCCTGCTCTGAAAACCACCAAAGGCCCTCGCAGAACCACTGCTTGGGCTCCCTTTGGGTTTTGTGCTTCTTGCAGGGCTGAGCAAACCACAGCCAGGCCTTTTTCCACCCACAGAATTCTCACCTCTGCAGCAGCTCCACAGACTCAGAGCCCCTCAGAATCTCTCTGGGGTGACGCCCAGGCCGCCGGCACCTTGTGGGGCCTGTGCTGGGCTTGGGTCACCCCAAAATCTAAGGCACCCAGGGAAGGCGCTTTGACCCACAGGCCCACCCAGCAATTGCCCATCCCTGGGACCTCCATTCGCATGGGAACCAACCATGGGACCCCCTTTCCTTGTGTCCCCCCCTCCCTGGGACCCCCATCCTAATACTGACATTCCCCAAGATCTCCATGGCCCAGGACCCCATTCCCAAGGAACGTTCTCCTGTTCATTTCATCTCCTGCAATCCTCCTTCCTCCAGGAACTTGATTCTACCAGGACCCCCACTCCCATGGGACCCCCCATTCCCCCAGCATCCCCATCCCATGACCCCAAATCCCTGGAGCCCACATTCCCCTGGGACTCCTATCCCTGAGTCCCCCCAGCCCTGGGCACTGCCATTCCCATGGCACCCCCATTCCCAGTGACTCTCCTTCCTCAGCACCCCCATTCCCAGGGACCCCATCCCTGGGACCTCCCATTCCCCTGGACACCCACTCCCCATCCCCAAACCCCCTGACCCCCCCACACTTCTGGGAGCCCCATGTCCCACTGTGTCCCACCCAGCCTTGTCCCCATCCTGTCCCCACCCTGCCCACAGCCTGTGCCCAGCTTGTGGCCACCCTGCCCCCACCAGCTGCCACCTATGCATGAGGACGAGACCTGACCTCATTTCCTTCCCCTTTGGCCAAAGAGCCACCAGGCAGGGGACAGCCACCCCTGGCAGCGAGTGACAGCCAGTGCACATGGCTGGGGACACCGGGATGGCCGGGAAGGTGGCGCTGCTCCTGTGGGGTGAGTGCCCTGGGCAGGTGTCTGACGCCCTGGGGATGGGCTCTGGTGAGGGAGAAATGAGTGGGTAGGGGGCACATGGGGGCTGCGCAGTTCCTTGAGATCCCCAGGGCCACCAGGACATAGAGCCTAGTGTGACCAGAGCTGTGGGATGGCCGTGGGGACAGGAAAAGGGGGAGAGGAACAGGGGAACTGTGATGAGTGCACAGGAGCATGGGATGGAGATGTTGGGACAATGATGTGGCAGAAGGAACCTTGGGGCCAGGGCAGCTGTGGGGACAGGGACACAGAGATGCGGGGACAGGGACAAGGGGACAAGCACCCTGTGTTTGGGCCATGGGGACAGGTGTCACCAAAATGGGATCATGGGCACAGGGCCATGGGGATGTTGCTGTGGGGCTGGCAGGGGTGACCTGTGCCAGCACAGGGTCCCCATGCCTGAGAAGGGGTTGGCTGCTGTGTCCCTGTCCTCGAGACCTCTGTGCCACACCAGTGCCCCCACAGAGACCTTCTGGGGACAGCCCCCACACCCAGTGCCATCGTGCCTCTGTCCCCATGGTGCCACCCCCACCCAGCCCTGTCCCTTCTCCCTTCCAGCCCAGACCCTCGGCCTCGCTGGTGAGTCCTCGGGGGATGCCATGGCCCCACCCCGCTGTCCCCAGCCCCACACTGGCCCTGGCAGGCTGGTGTCCCCTGTCACCCACAGCTGCCCAGGCCACCCAGCTCCTGGTGGAGCCCCCCTGGAGGCCGGCGGTGCTGTGGGACCGGGTGACCCTGACCTGCCAGGGCTCGGGGACTGCCGGTGCCACCACCTGGTACCAGGATGGGCGGCACTAGAGGCAGGAGGGATGCGACCCCTTCAAGGTCACTGAGAGTGACACCTACATGTGTGACAGACCCAGACGTGGGCTCAGCCCCCCTGGGACAGTCTTAAATAGTGAGGAGTTCTGGGAGTCCTGTGAGAGTCAGTCCGAATTTTCCCTCATCTGCCTCACGATCGTCATTGGGGAACCACTGAAGAGAAGACCCCCCCTGTCTAAAATATCTGGCTCTGAAGGAGAAAGTCACATGCCAACAAGCCCCTGAGACCTGAGAGCATTGCTAAGTTTTTGTTTTCACAGGTGTTGTTTGCTGCATGCTACACTGAGCCCAATGAGAAGAAGAAGGGGGCACCGTGCCCTTCTTGCAACAATAGCCTTGGAAGCTGTCCCACCTCTCGGCCTGGCTGGACTTTTCCTGAGTTCTGGGTGGTCCCCTGCAGAAGACCCTTCTCACTCATTTGCAACCACTGTGACAGACAGACTGAGATGTAAGAAGCCTTTCCATCAAAGACCGAGACATGAAACCCCTATGTGAGAAGGCCCCCTCTCCTCCTTCCAAGGCCTGGGACTGAAACCCCCAACCCGGCGGAGATGTGCGGGGGGAGGCAAGCTGACCAAAGCAAGATGGATGTTGCAGGTGTGAGCATTGGACCATGAACACAATGGCTCTCACCTACTGCTGAGAACATGGACTGTGTGTACCCTTTGCAAATACCATTCCGCCTTCCCCCATCGAAAGAGAGTAGAATTGGAGTCCAGATGAACTGCACCTCTGAGATCTCCCCGATGTTACAGGCAGATCCTCAGCTGGACTGCACCAAAGGACTTCGTCTCTACGTTTGGTAGCTATATTCCCCCTCTTTCTCTCTCTTTTTTCTCTCTCTTTCTCCATTTCTCTCCCTTAATCTCTCTATCGCATTTTGCTATGGTCATTCAATAAAAGTGCATTTGTTTTGATTATTACTGCAAATCCCCTGTGCCCTGTCAGTTTTTTTTTTCCACTCTGAGATCAATCCACGAACCATTTCGAAAGTCGTTTGTAAGGACGGATCGTGACACCCCAGCCATATGCACTGTCTGTCACTCGCTGCTGTGGGCATCACTCCCCTGGCTGATGGCTCTTTGGATGAAGGGAAAGGAGCGAGGTCATGTCTGTCCCCACGTGTAGTTGGGCCTTGGTGGGAGGAGGGTGGGGACAGGATGGGGGCAGGGTGGGGACCTGATGGGACATGGGGGTGATGGTGGCACATGTTTGTGATGGTGGGACATGGTGGGGACATGGTGTTGCCAGAATTTTGAGGCTGAGGCAGTATAGGGGGCCAGGCATGGGTGTTCAGGGTAATGGGAGGCCCGGGGATGGTGTCTCAGGGGAATGGGGGACCCAAGGATTTGGTGGACTCAGGCTTGGGGTGAGGGTCCCAGAACAACGTGGCCTCCAGGGATTTGTGATCATGGGATGGGGCTGAGGGATTGGCATGCCATGGGAATGAGATTCCTGGTGGAACCAAGGCCCCCAGGGGAAGGGGGGGGCCCCCAGAGGCCAGAATTACCAAGTTGGGGTTCCTTGGGAATTAAGATCCTGGGGACTGCCAGCCCTGGGATAATAAAGCCTCATTCGGCGTTATTATAAAGCAGAGCAATAGGGCTCAGGAGCTCAGTCCCTGGGTAGGGACTGGGTTCCCGAAGCTAGCTCGCTCATGCCAAGGCCGCAGGGCTACCATCTAGCAAGCATGGTGATTATCAGCTCTATAGTGATTGCAAGCTCTTAGGATTTCAGCTCTGCTTGCTAGGTAGTGGTGCCCTGGGCTGGAGGCTGCAGCAGACGGAGAGAGAGGAGAAGGAGAAGGCACAGGCTGTTCCACGAAGATGGCTTTATTTGGGGAGGTCCGTGAAGGGTCTCTGCTCTTCTTCTTTCCCCCCTAATGGGGTACAGTATGCTTCTTTTATAGGGTTGTAATGGATCCAAGCTTGACCAATGGGTAAGGGGTTAACATGACATTGCCTTATAGGGTTACAGAGATAGGTTAAGGGTGGAGGACAGGAAAACAGGAATTTTCTTTTGCTGTTTCAGCATTCCTATTGTTCATATCCTCTATGGTGCTTTTCCTAAATTTATGGGGTTTGCTACAACTCCACTTTCTGTTTTTACAAAAAAGGCGTTCACTATAGTTCTTTTGAAAGAGTGAACAAGGCACGAGAACATAGCTAACACAACAACTACAAGGAGAATCAACAACATTCCCTTATCCAAGGATGCAGCCCATCCTGTTAATCCCCATTGCCCGAAAAGTTCATTGACCCAGTCTGGGATTCTTTCTACTTTCAAGTCCTTCACGAGATCTTTCAGTTTCTGGATGTTCGCATGGATGGATTCCGAGCGTGAAGAGAGGTTGAAGCAGCACATCCCTTCAAAGTCTTCACAGCCGTGTCCATGGGCAAGCAGCAGGAAGTCAATTGCTGCTCGATTTTGGAGCGAAGCATGTCTTGTGGTTTCTTCTTCCTTTAAGAGATCACTCAAGGCTGCAGATGTAGTGTTAGCTTGTTTACTGAGCCAGCACCCAAGGTGATTGATTTCACCAAGGGCTTTAGCTGCAGCTACCCAGGGTAAGAACAGGGAGACAGCAATCTTTTTTGGTTTGTTCCAATCATACAATTTAGGATCGCAATTTTCATCAAATTCAGTGTAGGACCTTTTTTGTAGTTTTGATTCGCTTTCTTTTTTCCAATTATGTAACAGGGTGATGTTTGGAGTAAGGGTAGAAAGTTTTCCAAGGGTACAGGGACCTCCCTGGAGTTGGGAGGGGATCCCATCCCATACTCTGTCACCACAGATGAGAAACATTCCCTTGGGTAATACTTTAGGATGGAGAGAGGACACAGAAATCACATGAGCCGTGTAATTGCACCAATCGTGAGAATTATAGGCTTTGTTAATTGGTGATATCTCTTTTCGATATGTGTCGCAGACATCTTTCATGAAAAATCCTTTCTTAGGATTTTTCCTTGTGAGAAGCTGCAGTTTCAGCAACTAAAATAAACAATGGTTATCTGCTGCTGTGGAATGCAACAGGTAGACCTGTGATTGGTCTCCTGTGGGTGTTTGGATTTCCTGACCACTCATGGCAGAGCTGGCTCTTGCTCTGTCTGAGACACAGATCTTTGTTATTTATTCTTGTCTATTCTTAGCTTAGCTAGCTGCTGAAGAAACCTTTTCCTTTCTATTGCCTTTTAGTATAGTCTTAATGTAATATATCATAAAATAATAAATCAAGCCTTCTGATCATGGAGTCAACATTCTCGTCTCTTCTTCATCCTGAAAACCCTTGTGACCACAGTCACAGATATGTGTTTTTGTTCTGGTCAATTTCTGGCCAATTGTTTTTTGGACGTCTAAAGTAAAATTTGACACAGTATGTGGCCTTGGAGGACCCCAACAGATCTAATTCTTGGGGTTCCTCTCGAGCACCTGGCAGAATTTTTGTCCACTCATCCCAAGTATCAGCCACATTGGGTCTCTTACCTGTGGTGCTGAGGATCTCTGAGTTATAGACAGGCCAGTCATCTGCTACAAAGGGAATTCCTACTAGACACGTGGAAGGTGGATTATCAATGCTTTGCATGGACAAGCACATGTTGTCCTGTTTTAATGTTTTTGCTAAGGTTACCCAAACATTATGGCTGGGCTGTGGGCTAATCCAGCCGAAGGCACGCGGTACGGTGAAGAACTTCCAGGCAGCAGTGAGGACAGCAGCAACGGAGATATTATTCATCTTTGGGCAGGAATAGGGCTTCTGATAGGGAATATAAGCAGAATTTGTTATCTTTATGATGAGAGGGTTTTCTGCCTTGTTCTTTTCTTGTTCCCCTCCTCCCCCCCTTTTTCTTTTAATTTCTAAGCTACACTATGGGAGGAGGAGTGGGTAGAGGGTTAAGGGGTTTTAAAAGGTGAGGGAGAGGGAATATCAGGGTTTTTTTGGTTTTTTTGGTTTTTTTGTTTCTTTCTTTAAATACAAAAAAAACAGTGTAACAACATATAGTTCAGAGAACACTTTTGTGTTAAGGCCATCTATAGCCTGATGCAGCAGACTGTTGTTTAGCTTTTCAGTTTTGTCTGCTGTCTTGTAATGGGGTGGTCTGTTCTTGTGTTTGTGGGTATGCGGCGACGTCTTCATCTCCAGGCAGAGCTGGTTTGGTTTTGAGGTGGTCTTGTGTTTGCCTCTGGAGAGTTCTTGTCCCCGTTTGCAGGAGTAGTGTTTGCAGTGCCTAGGTATGGCTTTATGTTTTTGCCTGGGTACCATCTCGGACTGGATGGTAGTAGCACGCACACATATCCTCTACCCCAGGTAATCAACTGGTGAGGCCCAGAAATTTGGTGTGTTTCAGGGTCCTTCACGAGCACAGGTGGTTTCTCAGTGAGCTTTGCTTGGGTGGTATTTGCAAAGTGGCGAAGTATTGGTGGCTCAGGCTCTGATGCTGTACAGTTCAGGAAGTTGATGACGTAGAGAGCCTTGCAAAGTCTTTCCACTGGAGATGTGATTCTCGTGTCTCTGTTCTGTTGATCGAGGACTCTTTTGAGGGTTTGATGTGTCCTTTCCACAATGGATTGTCCTGTGGGGTTTACAGGTATGCCGGTCTTGTGTGCTATTCCCCATTCATTGAAGAACTCCTTTAACTTGTGGGAAGTGTAGGCTGGTCCATTATCTGTTTTAATCTCTTTTGGTACACCCAGGATGGCAAAAGCGAGGAGAAAGTGTTTTATTGTGTGCATGGTATTTTCTCCTGCATGTGATGATGCAAATACTGCTCCTGAAAACGTGTCGACCGATACATGCACGTATTCTTACCTTCCAAAAGGTGCGAAGTGAGTTACATCTGTCTGCCACAGCTGGCAGCTATTCAAACCTCGGAGATTGACTCCCATCCCCATAGATGGTATCTGATAATTCTGACAGTTCGGACACGTAGCCACAATAGCCTTTGCCTGATCCTTTGAGAGCTTAAACATTCTCATAAGGGCAGGTATATTTTGATGAAAAAACGCATGTGACAACTTTGCCTGGGCAAAGATGTTAGGAACATTAGCAGTTTCTGCTGCCATTGCGAATGCATCCGCTTTTCTGTTGCCTTCTGCAACAAAACCTGGGAGGTCTGTGTGTGACCTCACATGCATTATATGGTAAGGTTGCTTTCTGTGGGAGATTAGGTATATTAATTTAGAGAGCAGTTGGTACAACTTTGGATTAGAGACCTCTTTGAGAAGAGCATGTTCTGCTCTCATCGCTATTCCAGCAACATAAGCTGAATCTGTAACCAGATTAAAAGGCTCATTTTTAAATTTTTCAAAGGCTCTGACAACAGCTGCTAATTCTGCGATCTGTGAAGATCCCTCCACTATTTGTATGTCAGAGTGCCAATCTTGTATTTGGGGCTCTCTCCATGTAACCACCGACTTGTGGGAAGACCCTGAGCCATCTGTAAAGAGGGTTAGAGCCTTGAGAGGTTTTCTACTTTGGATTTGTTTTGGAATCAAATGGAAGGTTACATCAGGATTAAAAAGTTTGTGTTTTGGGATCTTAACTGAAGTTTGGTCCGTGTAGCTATCCAGGGCAAACTGGAGGCTTTCATTGGTCTGGATCAAATCCTCGAAGTCTGTAAGAGTTATTGGTAAGTATATGCATTTGAACTCACAACCTGAAAGAGATCGAAGGTGAGTCCTTGCCTTTTTTATTAAATGTGCTATGACCTCCTGGTAGGTGGTGAGTGTCTTTGTGGGCTGGCTACTTGTAAAGACCCATTCTGGAAAATCAGTCCATGGAATTGAGGTGCTTTTCCCAGGATGATGAACTGGAAAGGGAGGCTGGGCTCGAAGCAATGGGCTTTGCGTGAAGACAGGGCTTCCTGGACTTTGGTGATGGCACCTCTGGCTTCTTCTGTGAGAGTGCAGGGAGAGTCCAGGTCCTTAGGTCCGCAAAGAAGGTCGAACAAGGGAGCAAGGTCCTCTGTTGTAATTCCTAGCAGTGGATGTACCCAGTTGATGGATCCGCAAAGGCCGTGTAAGTCCCTGAGGGTTTTTGGGTCGTCATTTATGGTGAGCTGCTGAGGTACAATGGTTCTTTCCTGGATCTGGACTCCAAGGTAAGTCCATGGCTTGGTGTACTGGATTTTGTCCTCTCGAATCTCCATTCCTGCCTTTTCTATGGTTTCAATAGTCTTTTTAACTGTTTTGTCCAATTAAGCTTTGTCTGAAGCACACACCAGGATGTCATCCATATAGTGATGGATGATAGCATCGGGGAATGATTTCCGAATGGGAGACAGGATGTGAGCCACGTACCACTGGCAAATAGTGGGGCTGTTTTTCAGGCCTTGAGGAAGATAACACCAATGATATCTTTTGAGCGGGGCCTCCTTGTTAAGAGAGGGAATGGAAAAAGCAAACCGTGGAGCATCCTCAGGGTGCAGAGGAATGCTGAAGAAACAGTCCTTAATGTCTATGATAGCAAGTGTCCAGTCTCTAGGCAGCATCGATGGGGAGGGCAGGCATGGCTGGAGGGGGGACCATGTCCTCGATGACCTCGTTGATTCTGTGAAGGTCGTGGAGAAGCCTCCACCTGTCTGTCCCAGGCTTTGGTAGAACGAAGACTGGAGAGTTCCAAGGGCTGTTGGATTCCACTATGTGGCCTTTTGTGAGCTGATCTTCCACAAGGGTGTTTAGGGCGCGCAGTTTGGCTTTATTGAGGGGCTACTGTTCAATCCAGAGTGGCTTGTGACTTTTCCAGGTGAGACGAGGTGTTTCTGGCAGCGCGCTTAGCTCAGTGGCCCCGATTAGAAATCCTGAGTGGGAATACATAGGGAAGCTCCCCAATGGGATAGAATGTCTCTGACCTAAAGGGTGATAGGGGCCCTTACCACAAATGGACGAATGGTTGCCAGCTTGCCTTCAGGCCCTTCCATGAGGATGTTGTTCTTGCTTCTCATGGACACTGTGGCTCCACCAATCCCTGAAATCATGCCTGCAACAGGTTGTAGATCCCAGTGTGCTGGCCATTCTTAGTGGGCGATGATGGTCACATCAGCACCGGTGTCCAGCATCCCTGGTAGGTGGGTCTTCTTGCCTTTGCAGGTGAGGCCACACTCGATGGTAGGCTTGGATGGTCCCACAACTTGTGCCCACATAGCTGTAGGGTTGAGAGGAATCTGTTCCCTGTGATCCTTTGGGAGTAAAAAGGCTTGTGCTATTGGAGTTCCCTTTGAAAGAAAAAATGGCGAGTCTATGCAGTATACCTGGACGAGAATCTCTTGTCCTGGCTGCACTGTCAGCACTTCTGGAACAACAAAGATCTCCTTTGGGCTATTAAGAGAGTCGCCTATAATTAAAATGTGCGAAGGACCACCTTTTGGCCCACATTTGCCTGTGGGAACACGGTGAACATTCTCGTTATTACAGTCAATGGACAAAGCAGTTACCAGTTGACGGTGGGTTCACATCTGGGTTGCCCCGTGGGTTGGATCCTCTTCTTGTGGTCCAGAACGTCCTGGGATGGTGCGTGGTTGGGTCTGGGTGGCCTTTGATTTGTTGTCAGTGCCCGGGGCTCGACCAGGCGGCGCAAGGAGTTTAACGGGCGCTGCTGGTAGCGCTGCTGATTCTGGGGTCTTTGGTAATTGGTACGGTGGTATCGGGGAGGTGACCTTTCTGGGCAGTCCTTTATGTAATGTCCAAGATCCCCACAGTGATAGCATTTAGCTTGGTCTTTAGAAGCTATTACTGCATATGCACCAGAAACTCCTTCAGCAATACCCTTAGCAACTGCTTGCGCCACTGTATTTTCAGTGGACATGTGACGTGTACAGCATTCCAGCATTTGCTCTATGGTGGGGTCTGTATCCATGGGTAGAGACCTCAAAATGGCTTTGCATTTTTCATTTGAGTTACACAAGGCAAGTTTACATAAGAGTTCCTTCTTTGCCTCTGTGCTCTCTATCTGTTTCTCCAGAGCATCTCTAAGTCTGTCCACAAATTTGATAAAACTTTCATCTATTCCTTGTTTAATAGTAGAAAAATGCATTGTTGGCATTGACTCATCATGCACGAGAAGTAAAGAGGTTTTTGCTGCGAGAGCGATGTCCTGCAGTGCCTCTTTATTCAAGGTTTCCAATTGGTCTGCTGGTTTCTGTAAGTCACCTTCACCAGCTAGTTGGGCTACCGTAAAATTCGTCTTATTAGCATCCGCAGAATATGAATCTGATAATGTTTTTAAATGTCTTTTCCAATGCCTGTCCCATAACAAATATTCTGCTGGGGACAGGAGGCAGTGTGAAATATTTTTTACATCATGGGGAAGTAAGACATGTGCTGAGAACATGGCTTCTAAGAAATTTCTAAAAATATGTGAGCTTCGCCCATTTTCTTTGGCTATATTTCTTAATTGCACTAGTTCTTTATTCGAGTTAGCCTTCCATGTCTTTATATGGACTCGCCACCATTCCGTCCTTGCTTATATTCTACTGGGAAAGCATTAATTTTCTGTGCCAGCTCCCAGTCTCCAGCCTTTGTCGCTTTTATTTTAATAAGACCCCATGGATCCGTGTGGATCGTATCAGAATCAGATTCACTGCAAGAGCTCTGGTCCTCTGAGGAGGACTGGGGGGGGGTTGCTATCCGTGACTTGCGCTTTTTTCGTTTAGAAGCGTTTTTCAAAGGTTTCAGTGGCTGGGGGGCGAGACATGGCATGGCCCGGCTAGGGGGAGGCGCCAATGGAGCTGGGATGGCAGCACAGCACGTACAGGACCGGGTGGGGGGGGGAGCACCGTGGGGGGTGTCTGGGATCCGTTCGGGTGGCATTGAGGGTGGGTGGGGGATTGGGGGCACGCGTGGTGTGGGCAGGGGGGCTGGGCGGGGTGGGGGTGTGGGCATGGGGCGAGTGAGGGGAGGCAGGCGGTGGTACCAGTCTGGGCTGCTGCAGTTACGGGGTGGGTTGGTGGCACTGCGCTTGTGCGAGGTCCCCCTGCTGTGGCGGGCAGGGAGCAGAGGGAGGCGGTGGAGATGGACACGGGCTCGGGAGCGGCGGGGGTGAGGCCCGGGGAGCCCTCGGGAGGGGCCGGGCCGGTCAGAGCCGGGGTGGGGGGAGCGGGGGCGGCGGGCGCGGCGGTGGGAGGGATGGTGGGGGACACCAGCGCGGGGGTGGGGGGGTACGCAGCGGCGGGGGGCAGAGCCGACGCAGGGGTGGAGGGGGCAGCAGAGGCAGGAAAAGAGACCCCCGGGACCGGAAGCAAGGAGGAAGCCAAGCCGGGGGTAGGGGGGATGTGTGGAATTATAGATAAGACAGGATCCGCGGAGTTGGGCAGCGCAGGTCCCGCAGGGGTGGAGGATGTGGGAGGGGGAACTGGGGTGGGCAGCGTAACCTCTGCTTTAGGAGTAATGGAGGCAAGAGGGACTTTAGGACCTAAGAGGTGGTGTGACATATGCATGTGACATTCCTCTGAGTTCTTATCAATCTCATTAGTATTTGAAGAGGAATGTCTGTTAAGCCCTGCAAGATTTTTTCTCTGTTAAATCTTTCAACGGTTTTAGTTATTATATGGAATAAAGTCAAATAGTTAGTTGTAGAGAGCTTTTTGGATAATTGGTTAGCTGAGAAAGGACATTTCGATGTGATACCAATGGATAAGGATAGGGGAAACAAGCTGGGAACTGAGCAACCAGTGTCCAATCACTGACAAAGGTCACAGTGACCTTCCCTGAAACGGGAAGACGGGAGAGAAAATTGCTTGCCAGAAAATGTAGTTATCTTAGGTAGAAAAGTTAGAAGAATGCAAACATAGAAGCAAAATAATTGTTAGAAGATAGAAGTAGGTGTGGTTGATCTAAGTGTGCTTTAACCAATAATGATCTCAGCTTTTGCAATATGTATAAGCTTCATTAACACCAATATAAATATGTGTGGGGTTTCAATAAACTTCGGGATTTGCTATTCATCGCATATGGTGTGTCGCATTTCTCCCGCCGTATCACGACAGTTAGTTACAGAGAAATCCTGGTTTGTTTGGGAGATATATATTGTGTTCCTGGTCATATCCCAAAACGAATTTTCAATGACTGCTTTCTTATCAGTATCAGGGTGTTGCGAAATAATCCAAGTTACAAATTTTTTAAGGTTAGTTTTTGAGAGCTTGCCTTTAGAAAAGGAGAAGTTGTTAGCAGATAAGATTTCTAAAATAGTTAAATATATCTCTCTCGGTTTTACTTAGTTTTAATGTACTAAAAATTGTACCCATGTTAATGGTTAGCCCTTCCAGCAGAAAAAACGCAAAAAAAAAAAAAAGGAAAAAAAATGAAAAAAAATTTTGGAGCCCCAAAGTTATGTGCGCAATATTAGCTAATACTTACAGTTCCTGGGGTCAAAGATCTGTGGAAGGGGTCTGCTGTCGTCAGTTCTCCTCGGAACTTTCTCTCGTTCAGATGTAAGTTTTGAGTGTCGAACTGACCCTCCTGGGGAAAGGATTTTCTAAAACAAAAAGTCCCTTCACAGAAGGAGCGGCTACCCAAACAGGCAATCACAGAAAACCCCAGGGGGCTTCGTTGCTCAACCGACGGATATCACCTCTGGGGGAGTCCGTTGTCGTTGGGATGCCACTTTAATAAAGCCTCATTGGCGCTATTATAAAGCAGAGCAATATGGCTCAGGAGCTCAGTCCCTGAGTAGGGACCGGGTGCCCGAAGCTAGCTCGCTCATGCCAAGGCCGCGGGGCTACCATCTAGCAAGCATGGTGATTATCAGCTCTATAGTGATTGCAAGCTCTTAGGATTTCAGCTCTGCTTGCTAGGTAGTGGTGCCCTGGGCTGGAGGCTGCAGCAGACGGAGAGAGAGGAGAAGGAGAAGGCACAGGCTGTTCCACGAAGATGGCTTTATTTGGGTCTCTGCTCTTCTTCTTTCTCCCCTAATGGGGTACAGTATGCTTCTTTTATAGGGTTGTAATGGATCCAAGCTTGACCAATGGGTAAGGGGTTAACATGACATTGCCTTATAGGGTTACAGAGGTAGGTTAAGGGCGGAGGACAGGAAAACAGGAATTTTCTTTTGCTGTTTCAGCATTCCTATTGTTGATATCCTCCATGGTGCTTTTCCTAAATCTATGGGGTTTACTACACTTGGGGACCGCTGGTGCCACGACCTGGTACAAGGACAGGCAGCGCTGGGGGCAGCAGGCACCTGACCATTTCACTTTCACCAAGAGTGGCACCTGTGAGTGTGACAGACCCGGCACCAGGTTCAGCCCACCTGTGACTGTCTTAAATGGTGAGGGAGGTTTGGGTGTCCCCAGCCTGGCACCCACGGGGACACCAAGGGCTCTGGGTGTGCTCTGCTCCATGGGTCACCTCCTAGTGTGACCAGAGCCCATCCCCTGCTCTGGGGACATCCCAGATCATCCCAGACCGGGGGGATCCCAGTGTTGGCATCGGGAACCCCCGATGCACTGTGTGTGACCCAGTGGGGAGGTCTTGGTTCCATGGGATGTGACAGGATCCCTCTGTCCCCCAGACGGGCTGGTGCTGCAGGTGCCTGCACAGGCGCTGCTGGAGGGGGACACGGTGACCCTGCGCTGCTAGGTGCAGTTGGCTCAGCCCCTGTCACCTTCACCTGGTTGCACAATGGGCAGGAGGTGGCCCGGGGTCCCCTCCTGGATCTTGGAGACATCGATGTGGGACATTTGGGCACCTACCGGTGTGTGGCCACCAACCAGCTGGACCTGCACTGCGTGTTCCAGGCACCCAGCACTGAGCTGGTCGTGGCTGTGACACTGCAACAAAGGTGGGGCCACACGGGGTCATCAGGGAGTGCAGGACACCCAGGGTTCAGGGTAACCCTGATGTGTCCCCTTCTGTTTCTTGCAGTGGCCACAAGGGTCAGTGGGGCCCTTTTGTTCCTGCTCCTGCTCGTGGGTGTCATTGTAGCCTGGTGCCCGTGGCACCACCTGGGTGGGTGACAATGGGGGGACAGGGGTTCCAGGGAGCTGTAGAGACCCCCAGAGTTGGGGAGCAATAGGGCAGCACCCATAGCCCCAGAATTGTGACCTTGGCTGGGGGTGCTGATGGGGTTTGGGGAGGTACTGGAGGGTCCTGTGGGGATGTTGGGGGTTCTTTCAGGGGCCCTGGGGGTATTCGGGGGGGTCTCTCTCCCTGCTGGGCTTTGGATATAGAGGCTGAGTTGGTAGGGGGCACTGGGGAGGTTCATGGATTCTCGGAGCTCCAGAGATGTTTGGGGGTCCTGAGGAAAATTGAGGGTCCTCTGGGGGGTGAGCAATCCTGAGAGGGGTCAGGGCCCCGGGGAACTCCCACAGTCACCCCTCCCCTCTTTGCTTTGAAGCTGCCAGGAAGCAGCAGGAAAGGTGAGTGGGGGGCTCAAACCACACTCTCCCCTTTTACCCCACCCCCAAGATCTCCCATTCCCTCCCCCACATCCCCTTTATTCCCTCAGGGCGCCCCCAGATCCCCCGGCCCCCCAGATGAGGGGGAGGTGCTGTACACCCACGTCGTGGTCACCAAGAGAGCAGGGGGTGAGTACGGGGGGGACACACGCAGAGGGACACGTCACCCATGAGTGTCACCCCACCCAGATCCCACAGCCTGTGTCTCTCGCAGCGTCCCCCCGTGCCACCACCCTCCAGGATCCCCAGGTGACCTACGCGGAGCTGCGGGGACCCCAGGGGCGATTGCGGGAACCTGGTGACATCTACGGGAATGTGCTGTGACACTGGGGGGAACTGGGGGCACTGGGGGTCCCCACCCATGGGCACCCACTCGTGTGTGTGCTGACACTAAAAACTGCTCCTCCTACTTCCTTTGGGGGCACAAAGATCCCAAAGGGCTGAGAGAAGAAAAATTTCCTGAAACAGCAATGAGAGAGAATAAAACCAAGAGCAACAGCAACAAGGTTCAGAGTCCAAAGGATCAGAGAAGGAACGATTTCCAGGGAAAGCCCCCAAAAGGGAACAAACCTCAGACATTTCCCCCAGCATGTTTCCTCCATCAGAGGAACCTGGCAGAGCTGTGGATCTTCGTTCCTCTGGTGGCCAAAGCGGCCTTCAGGAGGCTCTGGATTCTCGTGTCTCTGTCCCAAACCCCTCCTCTGTCATGTTCTCCTCACGATGATCTCACAAAGGCTCTGTGGGCATTCTGGAGTCTCCCCTTTTGCCAGGGCAGTTGGGATCAAGCCATGGTACAGGGCAGGTTGTCAGAGGCAGGAAAATTTGATGTCTGGAGACATTTTGGAACACCTGTGTGTGGCAGGGGTGGGTCAAGACTTTCATTTAAATGAGAAATCTCAGTAAAGGAAAGTGGGAATTTTCTCGGAATGGAAAGAAGACCCATGTAAAAAATTTTTTAAATTTGAAAAATGATGAGGCTTGCAGGCCAAAATGTGGGAAAAGGAATAACAGCTCTTTACCAGGAAATTTATAATGCAGAAGAGAAGAAACAACACAAACCCAGAACTTTCCCTTCCGCTCAGCGCTGTTGGTTTTTGTGGCAGTTATAACCGCGGCCAGCAGGGGGCGCTGCAGGGAGCACTCCCGGCCAGCAGGGGCCGCCCCGCTCCAGCTCCATCCCCTCAGGGGCCATGGCGGCCTCGGCCGGGAGGGAGGAGGGCAAATCGCTCCTTTTGCAAACTCACGGCCACCAATCGGTCCCGGCACCACCACCGGCAGCGGGCAGAAGCCGCCAAGGCAGCAGGTTGGATCCCAGTGCCCACTGGCAGCGTAGCAGTGTCCCGGGGCCAGGCCCTGCACGCCCTGCACAACACCCGCGACCGCTCTCCATGATCCCGAATGGAAGGAAGGCAGCGCTTGACCCCAGGCAGTTTTCAGGTCCACAGCAGCACCTCTGGTGGCTTTACACCACAATTCCTGCAAACCCTCAGCCTTTCACTCAGGTGAGGAGGGCAGGGATGGAGCAGCTTTGGGGCCACCTGGAATCCAGAGAGGGTCACTCCCCACAATGGCCAGAGCTCCTGCTCAATATTTCCACACTTTTCTCTCTTATCTAATGACCACAGCCAGAGGCCAAACATTCCTTCCATGAGGTTTCAGAAGGCCGCAGGTTTTCTTTAAGAATGAAGGCCCACTTCAGCTTGTTAAGCAGAGAGTTGTTGTCTTTGCAGTAGTTCTGGGGCTCTCTCAGTCCCTTGCCAAGAGGGACAAAATGATCAATTGCTGCATTTCTCGACTGGTTCCCTCTCAGCTACCCCTGCAGGGGCAGTTTCCAGCCAGCCCTGCTCTGAAAACCATCAAAGGTCCTCACAGAGCCACTGCTTGGGCTCCCTTTGGGCTTTGTGCTTCTTGCAGGGCTGAGCAAACCACAGCCAGGCCTTCTCCCCCATAGAATTCTCACCTCTGCAGCAGCTCTAAAGCTGCCAGAATCAAAGCCAAGGGGGCAGGGGAGATCCTCATGTCCTGGCTGCCACCTGGGGCTGGGCAGAGCAGGGCTGGGCAATGGCCATCCCTGTGCAGTGGGGCTGGGCCATGGCTGGGCCCAGGCTGGGCCCCAGTATTAAATGGACATCCCAACAACATCAGCCACTCCACAATACACATCACTGTCCCAACACTAAAAACATCACAATATTTAATCAACAATATCATCAATAATATCAATTAATATAATATCCAGCAAAAGTCAACTTCCATTTACTTGTTTCTCACAGTACATACCAGTAAAGAACTCTTATTCCTGTTCCCACATCTTTGACTAAAAGCCACGTAATTTCAATGTTACAATAATTCAGAGTGATGGGGTTGTATTTTCCATTCCAAGGGAGGTTCCCACCTTGTTCAGCTTCCTTGACAGAGCAGAACAAAGAAACACCATTTCTGCTCGTTTAACCAAAGAGCTGCATTTTTGTCCCAGGAGCAGGGAACCAGGTCCTGTACCCCTTTGGAACTGGGACGGGCACCAGTAAGCCACTTTAGTGGGAGCACTGGGAGGGGGATTGCAGAGCCACAAAGCACACTGGGGTTAAGAGGAACAAATCTGAATTTTATTTATGTCTTAACATATGCTACACATGACTGAATAATTACTCTGTGGTTGTCCATGTGCTGGGAACCCTGTCCCTGGTGAGGCTTCACACAACAGAGAATCAGGGGAGAGAAAGCTTCAGTGATCTGGCTGTGAGTGACCCACAGGCTGGTAGGACAGATGCCTGGGAAAAATGTCTGGAAAAAAATGCCCAGGAAATCCGGCTGTGGGAGGAGCCTTTGCAAATCAAAGCAGCAAACTGTGACACAACAGGAGTGTTTTGCTTTGGGTTTCTTGGAGGGATCAGGGGCTTGCTGGGAGGGTCAGCTTGTTCCTCCTCCCCTGTGGGATTCACATTCTCTGAACCTGGGAGGAGCAGTGAGAGAAGCAAAGAATGATCCAAACAATTCTTACCTCAGATACTGTTCCTCTGTTTTTCACAAGTGGAATGCATTGTGGAAGATTGTGTACCTGAAAGGAATTGGTAATTGGATTCTGGTGTGAGTGTTTTGATTCACTGACCAATTGAATCCAGGTGTGTGTGTGTGGGGACTGTTGGCTGACAGTCATGAGATTGTGTGCAGTGGAGTGCAGTGGAGTGCTTGGCAGATTCAGTTTAGATGTAATGTAATATGGCATAGAATAATATAGTATAATAAAGTAAATAATTAGCCTTCTGAAAAGACGGACTCAGATGCATCATTCCTCCCAGTCGTCAGGCAAAAATATCACCGACACTCCCCCTCCTCACCTTTTCCTCCCGGTGGTCCTTCTTCCCTGTCCGCACCCGTTCTTCCCTGCTTCACTGCTTCCCCGAGGCAGCTCATTCCTGCTCCTCCTGGACGTTCCTTCATTGCTTCCCCGATGGAGCGGATGCTGCCTGCACCCACCCGCCACCTCTGCCGCGTTTCCCACGCTGCCCCCAGCCCCGAGCCTGCTGCACCTGCCCACGGCAGCCCCAGCCCGCGGCAGCCAGCCCAGAGCCAGCAGTGCCCAGCACCAGCCCGCAGCCAGCCCGCAGCAGCCCCTGCAGCCATCGCTGGCAATGTCAGAGACACGCAGGTGCCGTCCTTGGAAATCACGCCCAGCCACTCACAAAAGCCGTGTGGGCTCGCCCTGGCTTGCAGCACACACACTCCATCTGCCGAGCTGATGCCCACAGAGCGCCCGGGCTTCTTGCGGTAACGCTGTCCCTGTCTTCTGTTTCTCTCTCTGTCCTTTTCCCTTTCTACTCCCTTCTCTCCCTCTTCGGTAAGAACCCTTAACCTCCTTTTTCAATAAACAGTTCTCAGATATAATATTGCCGTGTTTGTGCTTCATTTTCATCTGAGAAATCGTTCAGCAAGAATCCTCCCTGACTCCCCCTTTTACAGTGGGATGGGACAGGGGTAGTGGGAGGGGGAATGGGGAAGCCCTGGGTGTACTGCAAGCACTGTGGGGAGAGAATGGGGCAGTCCCTGAGGGTACATGGACACTTGGATGGGGCTGGGGAGCCCCTGCAGGTACGAGCAAAGGGATGGGGGAGCCCTTGGGGGTACTGGGAGAGGAAATGGGGAGCACAGGGTGCCCTGTGTAGCCTCCCCCTGACCCATGACCACCTCCCTTGGAAGGACGGGCAACCACAGGAGCCATGGAGGGAGCACCCCCAGTGTCACCCAGTGCCTCTCGCTTCCCAGAGCATCACAACTTTTGGTGTAGATTGTCATAGATGTCACTGGGCTCCCATGGTTGCCTTTGCAGCTCCATGTACGTCGCCTGAGGATCCTCCACTGAGGGTGCCAGGGGGTCTTGGGGGGCCCTGTAGGAATAAGGGGGAGTGTGGAAGGGGATGGGAGGTGCTGGGGGTTTGGGTAAAAGGTGTATCATGGCTGGAGCCTGCACCCACCTTTCCTGGTGCTTCCTGGCATCTGCAAAGGAAAACTGGAGGGGTGACTTTGGAGACCCAGGGGCCCCCATCCACCCTTGGGAATGCTGAACCACCACCAGAGACACAATCCTCCCCAGGCCCCCCAGTATCCCTGATGGTCCCCCCACTTGCACCAGCAGCCTGAGCCCCCAGAACCCTGAGCCTGGCAGGGAGGGGAACCCCTGATAGAACCCCCAACATCCCTGCAGGACCCTCCAACAGCTCCCAGGGCTCTGAGCCATGGACACTGGGGGCTCAGCCCCACCCAAGTCAGGGGCTGTGGGTGCTGCCCTAGGGCCCCACTTCTCTTGGGGCCTTCCCACCCCTCTCCATGACCCCTGTGCCCCCATTGTCACTCACACACACGGTGCCACCGGTGCCAGGCCACAATAACACCCACGAGCAGGAGCAGGAAGGAAAGGGCCCCACTGACCCCTGCGGCCACTGCAAGAAACAGAGGGGGACACATCAGGGTCACCCATCATCTCCAGGGGTCCTGCACTCCCTGGTGACCCCGTGTGAACCCACCTGTGACCCAGGGTGAGCCAGGTGTCACCTCCAGGGCCAGCTCAGGGCTGAGTGCCTGGAACACGCGGTGCCCGTCCTGTCCCAGCTGGTTGGTGGCCATGCACTGGTAGGTGCCCGAATGTCCCACATCGAAGGCCCTGAGCTCCAGGAGGGGACCCCAGGCCACCTCCTTCCCGTTGTGCAGCCAGGTGAAGGTGACAGGGGCTGAGCCCACCTGCACTGAGCAGCGCAGGGTCACGTTGTCACCTGCATGCACCTGGTGTGATGGGGGACTGGGGATGATGGTGGCATTGGCCACAGGCACTGTGGGGACATAAAGAAGGCTGGCACTGGGTGAGGTGGGATGGGGGTGCTGTGGCTGGGGTCAATCCCAGCCCGAGGGTCCTGCTCACCCAGGACGGTGACATTCAGGGGGTCACTCTCGGCCACGCTGTCCCCATTGCTGACCCGGCACCGGTACTGGCCGCTGTCATTGTCCCCAACGTGGTGAAGCTCCAGGTGGGGGCTGGTGCCGAGCAGTGCCCCCGAGCCCTCCCGGTGCCAGGAGAAGGACAGGGGACCTGTCCCTGTGGCCACTGCGCAGCTCAGCACCAGGCGGTCCCCGAGTGCCACCTGTCCCCTGGGGGGCTGTGCTGAGAGGGACACCCCCGAGAGCGGGGCCCCTGTGGGAGGGGGTGACAGAAGGGGACAGTGAGGGACCTGGGGGGTAAGGGAGGGGAAGAGGGATCCCAGTGAGGGAGAGGGGGCGAAGAGACTGGGGGGTCTTGAAAGGGACTCCGAGGAAGGATGAGGGGTCAGGGAAGGGACACCTGGTGAGGGAGGGGGCTGAATCCAGGGAGGGTACAGGGACCCAAGGGGGGATGGTGAGACCTGGGGAATGTGATGGGACTTGAGAGAGGGGTGAGGGGACCTAGGGAGGCGTGAAGGGACCCAGTGAGGGATGGGGTCTCCTGGCACTGATGGAAGTCCCCAGAAAGTGATGGGGGACCCAAGCAGACTGTGAGGGCTCCCCATGCCCATCCCCGCACTCACTGTGCACCGTGACGCGGAGCTGGGCTCTGCTCTTCCGCACGACCCCCCTCGGAGTGCACCTGGCAGCTGTAATTCCCCGAGTGGGAGACCCCCAGGGTGGGCACCAGCAGCTGCAGGGACCCCTGCGGGCCCCCCACCACCTGCCCGTCCTGGTAGAAAACGTGCAGGAGGGGGGCTCTGGGCCACAGGGGACTGGGGGTGCTGAGGCAGCTGAGAGTCAGGGGGACCCCTCGGTGTGCTTGGGGGGACCCTCCAGCACCAGCACCGAGAAGAGCTCAGGGAAGGAGAGGGGAGGTGAGGACTGTGACTCTGAGTCTGCTGGGAAGGGGCTTTGGAGGTGTCAGGAGATCAGAATTCCAACTGTGGGAGTGCTCACCGTGCACTGTCACTGGCACTGCTGCTGACAGTGAAAGAAAGGGCCTCACCAAGCCACTGCAGCTGTAGTGACCGCTGTGGTGCAGCTGCAGAGGGGACAGGGACAGCTCGGTTCCCCTGAGGGACTCTGTCAGATCCTTCTTGTCCTGGTAAAATCGCACCCTGGTGACCGGGTTGTCCTGCCGGCCCCGGCAGCGCAGGGTCACTGTGTCCCCCTCCAGCAGTGCCCGTGCTGGCACCTGCAGCACCAGCTCATCTGTGGGACAGGAGGGTCCCATCTCAGTGAGAGGCTTGAGACAGGTGCAAGGAGGGTCCCCATGGCACTGGGGACATGTGGGTGCACTGGGATGAACTGGGATGTTCCTGTGTGCAGGGCACCACACAAGGGGTGTGAGGCCACCCACAGAGTGGAGCCCACCCAGATCTATCAGCGGCCACCCAGATGATTTAAGATCCCCACTCACCATCTAAGACCCTAACGGGGGGGCTGTGCCCACTGCCAGGTCTGTCACACGTGTAGGTGCCACTCTCAGTGACACTCAGGTGGTCGAGTCCCTGCTGCCCCCAGCGCTGCCCGTCCTTGTACCAAGTTGTGGCACCGGCAGTCCCCAAGCCCTGGCAGGTCAGGGTCACCCGGTCCCACAGCACCGCCGGCCTCCAGGGGGGCTCCACCAGGAGCTGGGTGGTCTGGGCACCTGTGGGTGACAGGGGACACCAGCCTGCCAGGGCCAGCGAGGGGCTGGGGACAGCGGGGTGGGGCCATGGCATCCCCTGAGGACTCACCAGTGAGGCCGAGGGTCTGGGCTGGAAGGGAGAAGGGACAGGGCTAGGTGGGGGTGGCACCATGGGGACAGAGGCACCGGGGGCACAGGGTGTGGGAGATGTCCCCAAACTGTCCCATAGGGGACAGCAGTACATTCCTGTCCCCCTTCCTCTATCCCCACAGTCACCCCATGGCTCTGGCGACCTCATGCTCTGGCTCTGCTGGCATTGGAGACCTCAGGGGACCCCGCAGCCCCCCTGTGCCCCCTCCCCTCCCCATCCCCGGGGTGTCAGGCCCGTGCCCGGGGCACTCACCCCACAGGAGCAGCGCCACCTTCCCGGCCATCCCGGTGTCCCCAGCCATGTGCCCTGGCTGTCACTTGCTGCTGTGGCACCGCTCCCCTGGCTGGCAGCTCTTCGGATGAAGGGGAAGGAAGCGAGGTCACGTCCATCCCCATGTGTAGGTGGCCCTTGGTGGGGGCAGGGTGGCCACAAACTGGGGACAGGCTGGGGACAAGGCTGGGTGGGACAAGGTGGGACATGGAGTTCCCAGGAAGGGGGGGGATCAATGGTTTTGGGGAGCCAGGGATGGGTGTCCAGGAGAATGGGGGGTCCCAGGGATGGGGTCCCTGAGCAATGGGGATCCTGAAGAGGGGGAGTCACCTAGGATTGGGGTGGGAGGCATGGAAATACGGATCCCAGGGCTGGGGAGACTCAGGGATGGGAATCCTAATGGAACGTGGGCTCCAGGGATTTGGAGTCATGGGATGGGGGTTCTTTGGATGTGGATGATGGGAGAATGGGGGAGCTGAGAGGATGAAGGTCCTGGGGGATGGGAGATTTCAGGGCTTGGAATGAACAGGAGAGGGTTCCTTGGGAATGGGTTCCTGGGCCATGGAGATCCTGGGGAATGTCAGTACAGGGATGGGGCTCCCAGGCAAGGTGGGACAGAAGGAATGGGGGTGCCATGGTTGGGGTCCAGGGGAACGGAGGTGCCAGGGATGGGCAGTTGCTTGATGGACACAGGGATCTCAGCTCCTTCCCTGGGTACCTCAGATTCTGGTGTGACCCAGGGTCCAGCACTGCCCCCCCTGGGGTGCTCATTAGCTGTGCAGGCATCACATGGGGGTCCTGGGTAGCTCTGCCTCTGTGCCCTCCCCTGCCCTTGACATTTTCCTCTCTTTATTTCTCTTTTTTCCTTATTCTCCTCATTTTTGTGCCAGGTCCCCTCTGCCCCCATTCCCGGCTCAGCAATCCCCGGGAGCACCTGAGCAAGGAATGGATTGGGGGGAGCCAGGGGAGGAGGAAAATGGGGAGCAGGGGGTGCAGGGAATGGTGGGGAGGCTGGGGGGGATGGAGGTGTTGGGCTGTGCCCCCTCAACACTTTCACTTTCCTTTTCCTGGGCAAGAAGGATGAGGCCGTTTGTGCTGAGAGTCAGATGGGAAAGGGGGGGTTCTGTCCTGGGGGGGCACATCCAGAGGCTCCTGTCCTGGGGGGATCCTGTCCCAGGGGGTGACACATCCTGGCATGGGGGGTCCTGTCCCAGGTGTGGCAGCTCTGGAAATGTCCCTGCACATTCCTGGCCGGGTGCCTGTCCCAGGGGTGGCACATCCTGGGGACCCCTGTCAATGCAAGGGTGGGGCCCAGCCATGGCCCAGCCCCACTGCACAGGGATGGCCATTGCCCAGCCCTGCTCTGCCCAGCCCCAGGTGGCAGCCAGGACCTGAGGGTCCCCCCTGCCCCCTTGGCTTTGATTCTGGCAGCTTTAGAGCTGCTGCAGAGGTGAGAATTCTGTGGGTGGAAAAAGGCCCTGCCTGTGGTTTGCTCAGCCCTGCAAGAAGCACAAAACCCCAAAGGGAGCCCAAGCAGTGGCTCTGGGAGGGCCTTTGATGGTTTTCAGAGCAGGGCTGGCTGGAAACTGCCCCTGCAGGTTCAGCTGTGAGGGAACCAGTCCGGAAATGCAGCAACTGATTATTTGTCCCTGTCCCCAAGGGACTGAGAAAACCACAAAACAACTGCAAATCCCACACCAATCTGCTCAACAAGCTGACCTGGACCCTCCTTCTAGAACAAAACCTGCAGCCCTTTGGTACCTCCCAGAAAGAATATTTGGGTTCTGGATGTGCACACCAGAAGAGAGGGAAAAGTGTCAAAATATTGAGCAGGGGCTGCACACGAGGGGCTGGGGAACAGGGGTGTCACAGCAGGAGCAGGGAGTGCCCAGGCAGTGGAATTCAGGGCAGGCTGGAGTGGATTTACCAGGGAATCAGACCCTGAGGCACACAGGGGCATTTCCACAGATTCCTGTGCACTGTCCCAAGCATGGACAGAGCTTCTCCCCTTCCTCCAAGGAAAGTCAATCAAGTTTCAGGGTAGGAATGAGAAAAATGGGGAGAGTTCCTAAATATGGCCCACGAAAGGGCTTCCTTAGGGGCTGGGTTGCTGCCCAGCAGGCAGGGAACAATCCCATGGAGCTTTTGGACACTCAGGGAGATTCCACACTCTGCGTTATCCACAAGAAAATGCTACTGTGGGATGCACCAGAGGGGCTCCAAAAGGGAACCAAAAAGTCTCATTTCTTTGTGATTTGTTTGTGTCTTTATTGTGAGGGACTTGTTGGGAGAGAAAGCGTTATAAGGATTCTACAAACCAGAGCATTTTATACCTTGCCAGATTGATTTTTGCTGAGTTTGTTCTTTATTGGGAAAATAATGTGGGAAAGATTTTTGGTTTTATTCTATGGATGTGTAATTTTGTCTGAACCAATTGGGCATCAAGTGTTGCCTGGGATGGCTGAGCCAGGAAATGGGGGGACCTGACCCAGGGGTGAGTGGGGCAGGGACACAGAGACTCCCAGGACAGCCCTGGTGTGCCCCAGGGTGGGGACTGTGCTGGGCTCTGAGTCACCCCAAAATCTGAGGCACCCCAGGAAGGAGCTGTGACCCCTGTGCCCACCCAGCCACTGCCCATCCCTGGCACCCCCATTCCCCTGGGAACCCAACCATGGGACCCCCATTGCCTTGGTCTCTCCTCCCTGGGGACCCCCATCCCAGGACTGACATTGCCCAGCACCACCATTGCCTTGATCCCATCCCATGGGCTGCTTCTTCCCCAGAACCCCTATTCCCGAGGGTCCCCTTTTTCCCCCTGCACCCCCAGCCCTGGCACCCACACACCATGACCCCAAATCCCTGGGGACCATGTTCCCACAGCACCCCCATCCCTGAATCCCCCCAGGCATGGAGACCCCAGTTCCCCTGGACCCCCATTCTGCTGGACACCCATCCTTGGTTCCCCACATCCCCTGAGCCCCCCACTCCTGGCAAGACCATCCCCCACCATGTCCCCAGGCTGTCCCACCATGTCCCCAGCCTGTGCCATCTTGTGGCCACCCTGCCCCCACCAAGGGCCACTTCCATTTTGGGACAAGATGTGACCTCGCTTCCTTGCCCTTCATCCGAAGAGCCGCCAGCCATGGGAGCGGTGGCCACAGCAGTGAGTGACAGCCAGTTGTCACAAGCCGTCCTCACGGATGGGTTTCGTGATGGTTCGTGATCTCAGAGTGCAAGAAGAACCAACACGGTCGAACAGGGTTTGCAGTGATAATCAAAACAAATCACCTTTATTGAAATAACGACAGTGAAAATGCCTTGGGGAGGAATTGGGGGAAAGGGAAAAATAAAAGGGAAAAGAGGGAGTAAAAAGAAAAAGGTATGTAGCTACCAAACGTAGTACTGCAGAGTCCTTTGGTGTCCAGCCGATGGAGTTCACCAGGTCACGTCCAGGGAGATCTCAGGGGTGCAGTCCATCTGCACTCTAATAATACCCTTTTTTGATGGGGGAAGGGGAATAGATCTTGAAACTGAATCAAAGGTAGTCTATTGTATCCTTGGGGAAAAGAATGGTATTTGGAAAGGGTACACACAGTCCATATTCTCTGCAGTGGGCAAGAGCCATTTTTGTCTTCATGGTCCAATGCTCCCACCTGCAACATCCATCTTGCTTTGGTCAGCTTGCCTCCCCCCGCACACCTCCCCGGGGTTGGGGGTTTCAGTCCCAGGCCTTGGAAAGTATGAGAGGGGGCCTTCTCACATAGGGGTTCCATGTCTGGGTTTTTCTCTGGTGAAGAGGCTTCTTACATTTCAGTTTGTCTGTCACGGTGATTGCAAACGAGCCAGAGGGGTCTTCTTAGGAGGACCAGCCAGAACTCAGGAGAAGTTCAGCCAGGCCAAGAGAAAAATCCCACAGCTATTGTTGCAAAAGGTCAGAATGTCCTTCTTTCTTTTTGTTGAGCTCAGTGTAGCATATAGATGATACACGTGTGAAAACAAAATTTTAGCAATGATCTCAGGTCTTGGGGCCTGGCTGGTATATGACTTTGTCCTACAGGGCTAGACAGGGGGGTCTTCTTCAAGAATCATCATTCTTCTTCATAATCATCATTGGTCCCCCAGGTGCCCAGACCACCCAGCTCCTAGTGGAGCCCCCTTGGAGTCCTGTGGTGCATTGGGACCGGGTGACACTGACCTGCCAGGGCTTGGGGACCGCTGGTGCCACCACCTGGTACAAGGACAGGCAGCCATGGGGGCAGCAGGGACCTGACCATTTCACTTTCACTGAGAGTGGCACCTGTGAGTGTGACAGACCCGGCACCAGGTTCAGCCCCCCTGTGACTGTCTTAAATGGTGAGGGAGGTTTGGGTGTCCCCAGCCTGGCACCCACGGAGGCCCCTAAGGGCTCTGGGTGTGCTCTGCTCCATGGGTCACCTCCTGTGTGACCAGAGCCCATCCCCTGCTCTGGGGACATCCCAGATCATCCCAGACTGGGGGGATCCCAGTGTTGGCATCGGGAACCCTGGATGCACTGAGTGTGACCCAGTGGGGAGGTCTTGGTGCCATGGGATGTGACAGGATCCCTCTGTCCCCCAGACAGGCTGGTGCTGCAGGTGCCTGCGCAGGCGCTGCTGGAGGGGGACACGGTGACCCTGCGCTGCTCGGTGCAGGTGGGCTCAGCCCCTGTCACCTTCACCTGGTTGCACAACAGGCAGGAGGTGGCCTGGGGTCCCCTCCTGGAGCTTGGAGACATCGAAGTGGGACATTCGGGCACCTACCGGTGTGTGGCCACCAACCAGCTGGACCTGCACTGCGTGTTCCAGGCACCCAGCACTGAGCTGGTCGTGGCTGTGACACTGCAACAAAGGTGGGGCCACACGGGGTCATCAGGGAGTGCAGGACACCCAGGGTTCAGGGTAACCCTGATGTGTCCCCCTCTGTTTCTTGCAGTGGCCGCAGGGGTTCAGTGGGGCCCTTTTGTTCCTGCTCCTGCTCGTGGGTGTCATTGTGGCCTGGCACTGGTGGCACCATGTGGGTGGGTGACAGTGGGTGGATGGGGGTCCCAGGGAGCTCCTGAGGCCCCCAAAGTTGGGAAGCAATAGGGAAGCACCCCAGCCCCACAATTGTGACCTTGTTTGGGGGTCCTGTGGAGTATGGTGAGGTGCTGGAAGGTCCTGCATGGATGTTGGGGTTTCTTTCAGGGGCCCTGGGGGTGATGGGTTTTTCTGTCCCTGGCAGGCTTTGGGTTCTTGAGGCTGACTTGGTCAGGGGGTTGGGAGAGGTTAATGATTTCTGGGGGGCTTTGGGGATTCTTGGGGGTACCTTGGGAGTTTAGGAATCCTGATAATATTCAGGGCCCTGGGACCCCACAGTCACCCATCCCCTTCTTCCTTTGAAGCTGCCAGGAAGCAGCAGGAAAGGTGAGTGGGAGGCTCAAACCAACCGCTCTCCTTTTTCCCCAACCCACAAGACCTCCCATTCACCCCCCCTCCCCCCACATCCCCTTTATTCCCTCAGGGCCCCCCCGGATCCCCCGGCCCCCCCAGAGGAGGGGGAGCTGCTGTACACCCACGTCGTGGTCACCAAGAGGGCAGGGGGTGAGTACGGGGGGGACACACGCAGAGGGACACGTCACCCACCAGTGTCACCCCACCCAGATCCCACAGCCCGTGTCTCTCGCAGCGTCCCCCCGTGCCACCACCCTCCAGGATCCCCAGGTGACCAACGCGGAGCTGCGGGGACCCCAGGGGCGACCGCGGGAACCCGGTGACATCTACGGGAATGTGCTGTGACACTGGGGGGAACTGGGGGCACCGTGGGTCCCCACCCATGGGCACCCACTCGTGTCGGTGCTGCCACTAAAAACTGCCCCTCTTGCTCCCCATGGGGGCACAAAAATGCCAAAGACCTGAGAGGAGAACAATTTCCTGAAACAGCAACGAGAGAGAATGAAACCAACAGCAACAGCAACAAGGTTCAGAGTCCAAAGGATCAGAAAACTAATGATTTCCTGGGAAAGCCGCCAAAAAAGAGGCAAATCCCAGATGATTGCCCCAGCACGTTTTCTCCACTAGGGGAACCTGCAGGGCCCTGGACCTTCCTTGTTCTGAAGTGGCCTTCAGGAGGCTCTGGATTCTCTTGTCCTCTGTCCCAAAACCCCTCCTCTGATGTGTTCCCCACACATGGATGTCACAAAGGCCCTGGGGGGTTCCAGAGCCTCCCCCTCTCCCAGGGCAGTCGGGATCAGGCCATGGCACAAAGTGGAGTGTCAGAGACAGGAAAAGTTTGATGTCAGGAGACATTTTGGAACAGCTGTGTGTGGCAGGGGTGGGTCAGGCCTTGCTTTTTGTGAGACAGGCCCCGTCTGTCAATCAGTCTGTCAGCCTTGGCACACTGGGGACAGCATGACACTCTGCCAAAGCCAGCTCCTGAGTGTCCACATGACCAGAAGTGCCCGCTGGGGAGAGGGCCCTTGGTGGCCCTAATGGCTCAAAAGGCAGACCATGAGGTGGCCAACTCCCTGACCGTGTCTGCTCTTGGGTTGTCTGTCTCATCCACACTGGAAGCCAGCAGCTGGCAACTCATTTAAATGAGAAATATCTGCCATGGAAAGTGGGAACATTCCTGGAATCGAAAGAAGACACATGTCTAAAATGTTTTTTAATTTCAAAAATGATGATGCTTCCAGGCAAAAGTGTAAGAAAAGTAATAGGGCTCTTTACTAGGAAATTTATAAAGCAGAACAGAACCAACAACACAAACGCAGAACTTTCCCTCCCGCTCAGCGCTGTTGGTTTTTGTGGCAGTTATAACCGCGGCCAGCAGGGGGCGCTGCAGGGAGCACTCCCGGCCAGCAGGGGCCGCCCCGCTCCAGCTCCATCCCCTCAGGGGCCATGGCGGCCTCGGGCGGGAGGGAGGAGGGCAAATCACTCCTTTTGCAAACTCACGGCCACCAATCGGTCCCGGCACCACCGCCGGCAGCGGGCAGAAGCTGCCAAGGCAGCAGGTTGGATCCCAGTGCCCAGTGGCAGCGTAGCAGTGTCCCGGGGCCAGGCACACGCCCTGCACAACACCCGTGGCCGCTCTCCATGATCCCGAATGGGAGGAAGGCGGCGCCCGACCTCAGGCAGGTCTTGGGTCCACAGCAGCATCTCTGGTGGCTTTGTGCCACAATTCCTGCCAACCCTCATCCTTTCACTCCTCTTTCCTTTTCCAGCCCTCGTACAGCAGCTCTGGGAATGTTGAATTGCCCTGCGATGTTGAGGAAAGCTGGTGCTCGGTGCTGACTCTGCCAGAGCTCGTCGGGGGGCTCCAGAGCACGTTTGGACTTCCTGCTCTTCCTGGGCCACTGCTGATCCCCACACAGTATTCACGGGGGTGGGGGGGGAGGAGGAGGAGGAGGAGGAGGACGGCAGAGGCACAGCCCCAAGGGCTCTGCAGCTGCACCTGGAGCACAGGGAGAGCCTGGGCTGGAAGCAGTGCCTTGGGAGGGCAAAATGGGGCAAAACTGCAGCTGGTTGGGCCAATGCCCCTGTTCCGCTCTGGGAGCTCAGACTCTTAAGGAGGTGTTGTAATTATACCTGGAGTTACTGAAGTTCAGCCGTGCTCCTAAAGCATCCCTGTGCACAAACACAGGGCTCCGCTGGCTCTCACAGGGCTTCTGGGCTACAGAAGGCAGTATTTGATACCATTTGGGGGTCAGATGCCCCCAGCTCTGCCCAACAAGAGCTTCCTTTATTGCCGGGAAGGTTTTTGCGTGTGCTGGGGATGATTCAGTGCCTGTGCCATGGCGAGGCCTGACATCTCCTCCTCTGGAATGGAGCTTTTCCAGTTACAACATCATTTCACGCTTGGCCAGTGCGTGAGATGAGGCTGCAATGACTTGTGATACTCCCTCCATGCCAAGCACAGCTCCATTGTGGCACAGCTTCCCATCCATTGACCAGTCCATTGTTTCCCTCAAGGGTCAAATTCCCACCAGTTAAACCATAAGGTTTCCTTCATTGTCTGTTCTTCATTATCTTGTTGACACGCACAACAGCGGACCAAATATGGCAGGGCCTTAGACACCACTTTGGTCCTGACACACAGGCTCCTTGTGCCACTGCTGGCCTCCAGTGTGCTCAGCAAGATCTGGAACCACACAGTGCTCTGCAACTGCACCTTCAGCACAGGGACCTTTCCAGCCTGGCCTGCCCTTGTTCCTCTGGCTCTGTGCACAAAACACGGCGTGGCAGAGAACGGCAGCAGGGGCCTGTGTGTCCCAGGGCCCCGGATTTGCTTCACCTCCACAGGCATGCGGGCAAAGGGAAGAAGCCAAACTGTTTATTGACGGAAGGCCAAGCAAAGGGAGGAGTGGTGAGGGAAGAAAGGGGACGGGCAGGGTCTGAGGGCTGGGGAGGCACGCAGTTGTCAACAGGCAGGGAGAAGGCAGGAGCTATGGCAACTTCCCACAGGCTCAGCTGTGCCAATCATCAGCTGTGCCTGAAGCTCCAGCTGGTCTCTCCTGGTCTCTTCTGGTCTCTCCAGGTGATCTCCTCTTCCATGGTGTCTTTAGGCCTTTTAGCAGCAATGGTTCTTCTGAGCCACCAGATAAACGGAGTTCTGCAGATCTCTCCATGATTCTCTGCTGAAGCGCTATGTTCATTTGGGAAGGGCTGTCATCTCTTCTCAGGCCTTGAAGGGCTGCAAGAGAGATGAGCAGAGCCACGGTCAGAGCCTGGATCTGCAGGTAGCCAAGGAGGCCTTCCTGCCAGGGCCATAGCTCCTAACTCTGGCCATGGACAGGAGGCAGCAGGAGACAAGGGGATGGGTTAGAAGGTGCTGGCCACCAATCTCCCCTGCGCGTCTCCCTGAGATCTCTCTGTGCTTGTCCACACAGGCAGCGAAGCCTGCCGCAGCCAGGGCAGGATTTGCAGTTCCCCCAGCGGCAGCCCCCGCTGTCAGCCCGCTGCCCGCACTCACCCTCATTGAGGAGCTGAAGCTCTTCCTTGCGGCCCCTCATGACCGTCCCGGCCATCCCTGCCAAAACAGAGCCTGTCACGGCCCCAGCGGCGCAGCTCCCTGCCAGCGCCGCTGCCGGCGCCGTGGCCACACGGGCTGCTGGCCCGGCAGGGCTCAGCCCGCGCCCTTGCCGCACGCTGCCGCCCCAGGGCGCGGCTGCCAGAGGGCGGCAGCAGCGCCCAGCCCGGCCGGGGCTCCACGGCGCCGGGCCCGGCCGGCGCTGCCGGGGCAGCAGGCGGGGCCGGGGCCGAGCTGCGGCGGCCCGGGGAGGGAGCCCGGGCTCGGGACTCACCGATGATCTTGACGGCCGCCTCTCGCAGGGGCTCCTGTGGGCTCTGCAGGTAGCGCAAGGCCCCGCGCAGGTGCTCGGCCGCTCGGCTCCTGTCCTCTGCCAGCTGCAGAGAGCGGCAGGAGGGAAGCGTTGGCGCGGGCTCAGCCCCTGGGCCGGGCGCTGCCTGCGCCCAGCCCCGGCCTCCCCTGCCCGCACAGCCCTGAGGCGCGGCCACAGCAGCCGCTGGCCAAGGGCTCCCGAGGGGAGGGGCCAGAGGGACGGCTGCTGCCCGGGGAGCCGCCGTGCCGCCCCGCAGCCCCGCCGGGCCGGGGCTCCATGGGCACCCGCCTCGGGCCCACGGGAGCCTGGAGAAGAGCCCGCGCGGCCTCTGCCTGCAGCAGCGGCCAGGGGCTCAGCTGCCAGCCCCTCATCCTGAGCACCGCCCTCAGGGGCCTTCTCCAGCCTCAGCCTGGGGCTTCCAGGCCCTCCTTACCAGCACCTCGCTGAACTTTGACAGCTGCCCCTTCTTCACCAGCTGCTTCAGCTTCCTCCTCTTCAGCAACTTGGCCACACCAAGCAGCGTTTCCCGAGAGGCCTGCAGGGCACCAGACACCCACAGATGGCCCCACGGGCCAAGGCACAGGACCCACATCCCTGTGCCAAGGCCTGCACCAGGCTGCACTCCTGGAGGTGCCAGGGCAGGAGGCAGCCCAGCCCCCTCCCCAAGATCCACCAGCATCACACAAAACCTCACCTTTGCCACACACCGCTTCTCATCATGGCACTGGAAGAAGAGTGGAAGGAGGCTTTGGCTCAAAACCTTCGCAAGGGCCTTTTTCCCCTTGTCCACTACCGACTCCATCACCCTGAAGAAGAGCTCAAGGGAGAGCACTTGCACATGGCTGTTGTCCTGGAGGAATGCAAGAGGATCAGGCCTTTACACCAAATACTCCACGCTCACCTGGCCAAAGTTTCTGGGCAGCAGGCAGTGCCCGCAGCTGGGGACACAGAGCCTTACGTGGTCAAAGAGCAGCAGCAGTGCCTCAGCCAGCTTGGGGGCAGTGGTGCTGGATACCAGCATGTCTGCCTGGAGCACATTTGTCAACACATGCATGGACATGCTGACCACCTTTCCATCGGCCTCACCCAGCAGCTCCAGAAGGCTCTCAGAAAGGCTGCACATTCTCCTGGCCTGGGTGGAACACAAGGCTGTGCTGCAAAGCCATGGACGGCTGCACCGCAAACACCGCCCTGGCACTGCAAGCCCACCCTGCTGCTGCTGCTGCTGCTGCTGCTGCTGCTGCTGCAGGGCCCACAGGCCAAAGGCCTGAGCCAAAGCACTGGGGCAGCTGAGGCAGGAGAGCTGGGAGCAGCTGCCTCAGCTCCTGAAGCCCTGCACGCCCAAGGGGCTGCTTTCCACAGCGCAGCTTCAGCCGCAGCCCCCTTCTCACCATCCACGGCTCCCTGCTGAGCACCACCAGGCCTCTGAGCGCCAGGCGCCGCCGCTCCCTGCACTCCATCTGCAGGCAACTTGACATCATCTTCACAACAGTGCCAGCACATTTCCTCAAGTGCAGGCACTCGAGGACCTGAAAGGCACGGGGCAGTGACAGGGGAACCATCCAGCAGGAGCCCAGAACCGCACAGGGCCGGGCACGGGCAGCAGCACAGGGCGTGGGCACTGGCCCAGGCAGCTGTGGCTCTGAGAGGCCAGAGAGCTGCGAGGCAGCTCAGCCAGGCACTGCTGGCCACCAGGCTCACCTCCACAAGGAATGCCAGCAAGGGCAGATCCCAGCTTGGCTTTTCACTGCTGAGCAGCAGGAGAAGGCGATATGCCACATGGGAACACAGTGGGCTCAAGTCATAACGCATCTCCCTGGCAGGGGGAAAAAAGGCACCGAGAGCCTGAGGTGGGGGACAAACCTCTCCCAGAACTGACTCACAGAGGCCTGGTCTTTCCCCAGCATCCCTGCAGGGGATGTGGCTGCTCTGGGAGGCGGCCCCTTCTGGGCACTCTCCTCTCCCAGGCTTTTTCAGCCTCCTTGGCCGTCCCTCAGTGACGAGCCTCTGTGGCCCATGAGCACAGGGACTGCCTGGAGCACAGGGCACAAATGCCGGGGACAGCGGGGACAAGGGGGTCTCACCTGGCCAGCAGAGCCATGGCATAGTGCTGGGTGTCAGCACACAGCAGCGTCTCCCAGGCACACTTGCGCTCCATAGACATCACCACGTGCTCACACCGCAGTCGGCAGAGCAGAACCTTCATGGCCTGCACTGCAAACCTGTGTGCAGAGCAAAGCCCAGGTCACACTAGGAGCGCTGGCGCTGGCCACAAGGGCATGGCAAGGACAGGAGGACTGGCACCTGTTAAGCGTGATGGGAAGGCGCTGCTCCTCCTGGCACGCTCTCCAGAAGCTATCAACTTCCTCTGCTGGCGGCTGCTGCGTAGTGATGACAATATGGAAGAGCAGTGCCAGAAACAGTTGCTCAGAATAAGGGATCATGGCCTTGAGCAACCCGGGCACCTGCACAGTCACCAGAGCTGCCTGCAAAAGAAGCAGCCAGAGACAGCGCTCAGTGCCAAGGTGTCCATGGGGCAGGGCCCAAGGGCAGATGCAGGAGGAGCAGTGGGCCTGGTGCCCCCTGAGCCTGCCCCTAGCCCAGCTTTCAGCCCAGTGACTCCAGCACTGAGAGCACTGAGAGCTATTGCAGAGGCCACCTGGCGGCGAGCATGGGCCCAGAAACTCACAGCCAGGGCAAAAACGTCCCTGTCGTCCCCATCAGAGGCGCATGCGCTGTGCAGTGGCCAATCCTCCATTACACGGACCAGTGTTGGCAGCACTTTCTCCATTGTCACTCCTGACGAGCCAATGCTTCTCCATATCCTCGCAGCAGCTCTGTGGGATCAGATCTCTGTGTCAGGGGCATCTCAGTCACAGTACCGTGCCCTGTGCAGCTGTGCGAGTGCAGGTGAAAGAGCCCCGGTGCCCTGGGGGGCAGGGGGGGAGCATTGGCAGCAGGCTCGGGAAACAGAGGGGCCCGAGGCTCCTGGACCTCTCTGCCTGTCCGGCAGACCCCATAGCACAGGCTGCGCAGGGCCACGGGCCCTAAAGGCTGCTGAGCCCTGAGCTCTCCAGGCACGTGGGCCCCGTACCTGTCACATGTTGGGGCACAGCGCAGGAGGGTCAGCACCACGTCGGCAGGGTGCTCTTCAGCCAGCCTCACAATGTGGCTGTGCAGCCTGGCATCCACAGTGCCATGGGACAGTAGAGTCTGGTGGATGTTTCTTACCATGGCCGGCACCTGGAGGAGGCATGGGGGAGATTTGGAGTGCTGTCCAAGGGAGCAACTTGCCCAGCTTCCCCCAAGAAGTGCTTCCCTTCCCGCCACACTCTGCTGGCCTCAAAGGCTGAGGGGCCCAGGGACCATGGCTTGAGGGGACACACCATCCTGGCAGGCCTCCAGGCCCGGCCCCAGGCTGCTTACCTGCTCCTGAGAAGGAGCAGCACTGTCCTCCAAAAGATCCTTAGTGGGAGCATGAATGCCAGTGAGAGTGGGCCTGCTGCCAGTATTTGAGATGTCCTCAGTCTCGGCGGTGTTGCTGTTTGTCACGGCCACATCCTCACTTGCTGCCTTGTCTGCCTTTGCCCTGTCCTCGTTCATTGCAGCCTCAGAGTCTTCTGAGTGCTCAGCCCAATCTGGGTTGACATCAGGCTCTGCCTGGAGCTCGGTCAGCCCCGAGGCAGGCTGGGCTGTGCCCTCAGCTGCTGTGGGGCCCACCTTTCTACGTCGTCGAATGCGCAGCAATTTCCCAAACATCTGCAGGAGAATAAAGGGCAGGGAAGCCAGGCATGCTCCGTGGCATGCTCCAAGCGTGCTGCTGGGCTCAGCAGGGACAGCAGGCCCAGCCCAGCCGGGGGTAACTGCAGGTACCTTCAGGGTTTTGCGCAAGCGGCCACGGCTGGCTTCCTGCTCTTGTGTCTTCTCCAGGGCTGCACCTGGCAAAGAGCGAGCGCAGCCAGAGCTGAGGGGCTGCGGGAGAGGCCGGAGAACACAGCCCAGCCCTGCGCTCCCCAGGCAGGGAGAGCCCCGGCATGACCCAGGCGATGGAGCGCGGCCATTGTGGGCTGTCTGCTCTGCCCCTCGTCCATCCTGTCCATGGGCATGTCCCCAGGGCATGGGATGGGATGGCATGGGGCCAAGCTGGCTGTAGCCATCAGCCCTGTGGCCCAGCTCTGCTACTCACCATCCTGCAGCGTCTGGATCTGCTCCGGGTCTTCAGGCTCTTGTGCTGGGGCGGCTCCAGGCCTTCTCTTTTTTTCCCCCCTGAACACTTTCAACAAGCCGGGCAATCTGGCTGCCATGCCAGAGTCTGTTCTTGAGGGCGCCTTCAAGAGAGATGCCTCAGGATATCGCCAAGTCAACAACTGCACTTGTGCCTTCAAGGCACCTGTGACAGACAAGCCTCAGGAAGGCTGCAGGACAGCAAGTCCTGCACTCTGGTCTTGAGGGCTCCTGCCACAATGACAGGAGACTCCTCCTAAGCCATTCAGGTGACCAAATCCCACCGTCTGGACTTGATGGCGCTGGCCGCAGGAATGGCAGACGCCTCAGAAAAGCTCCGAGTCACAGAGTCCCGCAGGCTGGCCTCGAGCTCAGCTGCGGGAATGACGCTGCGGAAAAGCTCCGGCTGAGACGGGAACGAGCGAGCTGTGCGGGGGCTCCTCACGGCACCGCTCTGTCCCCTTCTGTCCTGTCGCCTGTTCCGAGCACCCGGGCAGGCTTCTGATTCCCACGTGTCACAAAGGGCCCTTGGTCACCGGCTTCCATTGCATGCAACGCTGACCCTGCTGCAGCGTGCCAGCCAGGGCCCTTGCACACACTGCCGCCTGCCCTGGGGCCGCCCCCAGCCCGGCCAAAGTGGCCCAGGCTGGAAGCAATCCCTGCACCCAGGTGTCTAAGGCAGCCCCACAGGATCTCTTGCAACTGCTCCAAACATCAGCAAATGCTGCCCTGCTCTGTGGGCTCGGGCCAGTTAAGAATCCTCACTTCAGGAAAGCTTTACTTCCCATTGCTCAACTCAAGTACTTCCAAAAGTTGCAAACTTCTCCAATGAATAGCCACGAGAATGGGAATGCTTTGGAAGTTTCTTCCCATCTCAAAGCAGCAACTCCTTTGCCTTAACATCATCCACTGGAAGTCACTTGACCAAACATAACACTACACAGAGCCAAAAAGAAGGCCATTCTATGATTGGCAAGTGCTTTCCAAGAAGGGATTATCATCTCCTCATTCTCTTAAAGGAATAAAAGCTCTCAAGAAATGAAAGACCACTCAGTGTTACAAGAGTAACCCAAACAAATGAGTAGATGGCAAAAGGGCTAATCCTCCCCCAGTACAGATATCTAAGTGGCCAAGAAAGTACAGCTCTCCCCTCTTGTTCCCTGCAGGAGAAACAGGACCAGGAAAAGAAATAGTCACAGAGATTTTTTCTGCCCTCCAGAACCAAAGCTGTGCCAAAGCACAGATGCTGCCTTCAAAGGGACTCAAATTCAAGCCCAGACCTCTCACCTTCCAGAAAACTCCTTCCTCAAAGCCCACCCCCCAAACCCCCCCACAGAAGCCCTCAACAGCCCGCCAGGACCCCCAGCTCTGCCCGTCCCTCCGCAGAGCTTTCCCAGCCTCCAGCAGGGCCCCTGCTTCCCTGCACCTGCCGTGGGATGGCACGCAGGAGGATCTGCTCCAAGGCCTTCCCTGGCTTGGAGCAAAGCCAGCCTGCCAGGCCTATGGTTCCTGGGTCATCCTTCCCAGCCAGCCTTCCCGTGCACGGCTCTTCCATGGGCACATCTGCGCTCAGCTCGCACTTCTCCACTCTGGCAGGCCTGCTGGGAAAGGATCCAGAGCAGCCTGGCAAGCTCTTTCTCCAGCTCCTTCTTCACTCTTGGGGGAGCTAGAACATCCCACAGGAAAGACACTGCTGCCACAAGAAGTGGGTGGCATCAGGCAGCTCTGGGGAGACCCCTCAGCACTGCTGTATCCTGAGGGAACGCTGCTGGCCATCCCCTGTGCGTATCCGCAAAAGCTTCAAATCAGCTGCCTCAGCTTCCAGGGCCTCTCTTGGCCAGCATCCTGATGTGGATGCAGGGCTGCTGCCAGGCACCGCTGGCACCCAGCGGGACAGGACCGGCTGTCTCGTGTCCACGCAGCAGCCCTGACACACAGCCAGGGCCATGCCGAAAGCAGACAAACGCTCCCGGCTCAGCAGAGAGGAGCAAGGAGCACTGGGCTGCTCTCAGCCTGTCTCAGCTGGGCTCACTCCACCACACACCCCCATTTTAAGGCTGGCTGATGCCCAGCTGCCAGAAATCCCTGCCTTGTTCTCTCCAAGATGCACAGGGTGAGCCAATGAGCAGGACACCTTGGGGAGGCCTTTTCCTAGGCCAGGGACACACCAAGATCAGCCAAGGCTCTCCGCGCTCCCTGGCCCACACATCCGCGCTCTGTGCTTGCCCTGGGTCACAGCAGCTCCCGCCAAGCAGGAGGCAAATGCATATTGCCAAGAGTTGAAACACAGCAGACAGGAAAGATGTGAAAAGTGTGTGTGTAAAGGCCTTTTAATTCACAGCTCTCACAGAGGGCTTTGGGGCTCATGGCTGGACAGAGATGCTCCTGCTCACACCTTTGTCCAAAGGGGGTAACACACCCTGCTGCAGGTGCTTGGGTTGGTTTCCACAGGTCCAGGCAGATGCCAAACCCTCCCTCTGCTCTCCCTTGGTTGGCTTTCTGCCTGGGTCTGAGCCTGGGGCTGCCATTCCTCACTTGTGGGGACCAGAACCACAGCCGGGATCCCGGCACTGCCTGACAGCGCTCCGGGCACTGCCTGTCACAGTGAGGGTGGCTGTGACAAACCTTTGGGGCCCCTGACTTCAGGGTGAACGTGGTGCAAAATAGGAGAGAAGGAGAGGGAACAATGGAGTGCCCAACAAGGAAATTACTTTTAATGAGAAATAAAAATGGGAACTATGCTTAGGAACAGAACACAACATAGGGAGAAGCTCCAAGGGCCAGAAACAAGGAAGAGGTAAGAATATATAGTCTTGGGGGTGGAACATTCTAGAAACCATACTATATATGGAACACATGTAACCAATAGGGGAGTGGAACTTGGACTAATGAGCATAACTACTCCAAAGGCTCTTGGGAGGAGATCTGAGGCTTGCCCTGATTTAGATGAATGTTTCCCAGACCTTGAAGATCAGGCTTGGTTTGTTTGGTGTGAAGTCCAGCTGACCCTATGCCTTAGTTTGGTTGACTCCAACATCTTACTCTTTTCTTGTAAAGCTAGAAATAAATTCCGTAGACACTGCATTTCTTGCAGTGTTAGGAGAAAAAATGCAACTTTATGGTCTCATTTTTCAATGGAACACCTCTGAGAAAGATCCTTTGTTAATCACACAGTGGGTTTTTCTTCCTTATAGGTCTCCAAAAACAATTTTTACAACCATGGAGATGACAGCTGAAATCATAATTAGAGCCAGAACGAGATTGATAACGATGGCAAGCCAAGATTTTGTATTTATTTACCTGTGAAAAGGGTTGATTGGGCTTTGCAAAATTCAGACTTGCAAATTGCATTGCTAAATTATTCAGGTGTTTGTTCTATTCATTACCCAGGCCACAAATTGTTGCAAGCTAAATTAAGTTTTAGAGAAAAACCCATGCTAAGTGAGGAGCCTTTAAGTGCTATAACTCTCCTCACTGATGGAGCAGGGAAAACACACAAATCAGTAATAGTATGGCAAAATCAAACAACCAAAACATGGGAGTCAGATGTTCAAACAATAGAGGGCTCTTCTCAGATTGCTGAACTGGCTGCAGTAGTTTAGAGCATTTCAGCTCTTTTCAGAACTTTTGAATTTAATTACAGATTTATCTTATATTGCTAGTATTGTTAAAAGAATAGAAGCATCAGTTTTAAAGGATGTTACAAATGATATTGTTGGCTTTCATGTCTTTCTACAATTTTGACACTCAGAACTAACCAATATTTTGTCTCTCATATCAGGGTTCATTCCTCACTTCCAGGATTCATGGCAGAAGGAAATGCGAGAGCCGACAAACTGACAATGGTTTTTGCAAACACTTTGCCAAACATTTTGAACAAGCAAAACTGAGTCATGCTTTTTTCCATCAAAATGCACAAGCACTGGTGCCAATGTTTGGCACAAGCATGATCAGCACAGATCAAAACTGCACTTTTGGCAGCTGCAAAGGCACATGAGAGGCACAGATGTCAGGAATTTTCAATCCCCCCATTTACCTTCCAATTTCTCATGGAATAACGGCATTCCAGGCATCGGGAATTTTGAATGCTCCAGCTGCTCTCCCCAATCCCCATTAGATAATGGCTTTCCGGCCATGAGGAATTTGAATCCTCCAGCTCTCCCTCCAAATTCCCATGGAATAATGGCATTCCAGGCATCAAATCCTCCAGTTCGCCTCCAAAATTCCCCCCAAAACTATGGACTAATGGCATTCCAGGCATTGGAAATTTTGAATGCTCCAGCTCCTCTCCCAAATGCTCACGGAATAATGGCATTCAAAGTGTTGGGAATTTCAAATCCTCCAGCTCCTCTCCCAAATTCCCACCAAATTCCCATGGAATAACAGCATTCTGGGTGTCAGGAAGTTTGAATCCTCCAGCTCCAATGTCATATTCCTACCAAAACTGGAGAATGGAATGACTGCATTCCGGGCACCAGGGATCCCAAATCCTCCAGCTCCCCTCCCAAATTCCCATAGAAAAACAGCATTCTGGGCATCAGGAAGTTTGAATCCTTCAGTTCCCTTCCCAAATTCCCATGGAATAATTGCATTCCGAGCATCAGAAATTGAGAATCGTCCAGTTCCCTTCCCAAATTCCCATGAAATAACTACATTCCAGGCATTGGGAATTTCAAATCCTCCAGTTCCCATCCAAAATTCCCCCCAGACTATGGAAAAATTGCCTTCTGGGCATTGGGAATTTTGAATCCTGCAGCTCCCTTCCCAAATTCCCATGAAATAATGGCATTCAGGGCACAGGGAATTTGGAATCCTTCAGTTCCCCTCCCAAATTCCCAAGGAATAAGGGTATTCTGGGTGTCGGGAATTTAGAATGCTCCAGTTCTCCTCCCAAATTCCCACCAGAACTATGGAATAATTGCATTCTGGGCATCAGGAATTTTGAAGGCTTCAGCTCCCTTCCCAAATTCCCCATGGAACTCCCATGGAATACTGGCATTCCGGACATTGGGAATTTTGAATCCTGCAGTTCCCCTCCAATATTCCCAAGGAATGAAAGCATTCCAGGCATTTAGAATCCTTCAGTTCCCCTCCCCAATTCCTATCAAATTCCCATGGCATGGGAAATTCCCATCAAATTCCCATGGATTTCTCACCCTTGTGTACTGTCGCTACTATGAATCCAGAAAAGGTCTCAGGAGAAACATGGACATATTTAAAAGTCCCAAAGCTCGAGAAGTGTGTTACATCTGTTTGCCAGATGTCATTAGGTTTCAACCCTTGTGAGTTTGTACCTGACATTTGTGGCAAAGAAAGAGTCTGCTGACACTGTGAGCAAGGATTCCCTACATCCCGTGCTTGTGGCAAAGTCAGATGGAATTGTTTTCCCAGTGCTCGGGCATTTTGATGGTAGAAATCATGAGAAAGTTTGGCCTGCCCTAACTTTTGTGGTATAGTGACTGTCATGGCAAGGCCATCCGCCTTCACATCACCTTCCAGTGCAGGTCCAGGCAGAGGGGTGTGTGATCCAAAGTGCAGAAGGTTGTATTGCTGAGACCTGGGAAGTGAAAAGTTGTACAGAAGAGGTTAATAACAGAAAAAGAACTTTGCTAGAAACTTCCTTCAGGAATGAGTGCTGAATTCTCTCAATGATTCCTGTACCATAAAGAGAATCACAAACAATGTTAATACAGCCCGGGGACATCGCAGGGACAGCCCAGGGCATTCCCGGTGTCTTCCTGGGGGTCATTCCCAGGGATGTCCCCGGGACAGCCCCTGGACATTTTGGGGACATCCCTGGGATATCCCGAGGCATTCCTGGGGACATTCCCAGAGCCATTCCTGGCGACATTCCCAGGGACATCCCGGGGCATTCCCTGGATCATTAAAATCAGGATCAGGAGCAACGGGATCCAGAAAATCAGGATCAGGAAAAGTGGGATTGGGAAAATCGGGATTGAGAAAATTGGGATCAGAAAGGTGGGATCAGGGAGAGTGGGGTCAGGAAAAGCAGGATCAGGAAAAGCGGAATCAGAAAATTTGGGATTGGGAAGATCGAGATTGGGAAATTTGGGATAGGGAAAATTGGGCTCAGGAAATTTGGGACGAGGAATAGCGGGATCGGGAAAATCAAGATCAGAAAAAGTGGGATTGGGAAATTTGGGATTGGGAAATTTGGGATCAGGAAAAGGGGGATCAGAAAATTTGGGATTGGGAAATTGGGGCTCAGGGAATCAGGAGATGCCCTCAAAAGCCGCGTCCTGGTGGGATTTGAGGATCCGCAGCCGATCCGCGAGCTGCCGCGGAGGCTGAGCCTCCTCCTGGATCCGCTGGAATTCATCGGTGCCAACGATGAGCGAGGCCAGGGGTCGATCCCTGGGAGTTCTGGGGGACACGGACCGGGATCAGTGACAGGGGAAAAATACCCCAGAATTTGGGGGGAAAAGCCACCAGATTTTCAGCCAAAAAATCCAGTTTTTTTTTTTTTTAATATCCTGAATTTTGGAGGAAAAAACCCCTGACTTTTCAATGAAAAAATCCTGAATTTTGGGTAAAAAATTCCTAAATTTTGGGGCAAAATATCCTGAATTTTCAGTGAAAAAATCCTGAATTTTCAGTGAAAGAATCACGAATTTTGGGGCAAAAAATCCCAGATTTTGAGGTGGGGGCGGCGGGGGGAAATAGTAGATGTTGGGGGAAAAATGTTGGATTTTGGGAACCTCACATGAGCTGCCAGATCAGGTCCCTGATGATGATGACTTGGATAGTTTTGGGTTTGTCCCACAGCGAGAGCAGTGCTCCAGGGGTGGCGGTGACATTGGTGACATCGTGGAGCAGCACGATGGGGCTGGAGCGGCCCTCGGGCTGTGGGAAAGGATGGAATGAGACCCCAAAATCGCCCCCAAATTCTCCCAAAATCCCATGAAAAACTCCCATAAAAATCACCCCCAAAATACCATTAAAATCCCCTGAAAATCCACCAAAATCAACCGAAAATCAACCCCAAACTCCTCAAAATCCCTACAACCCAAATTGCCCCAAAATTCCCCCAAATCATCCCTAAAGCCTCCAAAATCCTCCAAATCACCCCATCCTCCAAATTCTGCACAAAATATCCAAATATCCTCTAAATCCCCCAAATCACCCCAAACTCTCCAAAATCTGCCCAAAATCACCCCAAATCTCACCAGACTTCCCCAAAATCACCTCTGAATCACCCTCAAAATCCCTTAAAATCACCCCAAGACCCCTCCTAATTTCCCCACCCTCCAAAAATCCCCCAAATGGCCCCCAAAATAATCCCAAATCACTTCAAAATGCCTTCCAAATCCCCCAAATCACCCTAAATTCTTCCCAAATCCTCCCAAAATCCCTCCGGTGCCCAGATCCCCCCTCCCCAGCCCTGCCCGGTTCCCCTCCCGGTGCCCCCTCGGTGCCCGACCCCGCACCCGGCGCTCCCCGGGCGGGCTCCGAGCCCCGGAGCTTCTGCGGAGCCTCCGCCGGGTCCGGGAGGGACCGAGGGGGTCAGGGGGGCCCGAGTTGTCCCCAGGAGGGTTTTGGGGGACCCGGGACCCCGGGGTGTCCCCGGCATGGAGGGAGGCGGATCCCGGGCAGGGGCGGCTGTCGCGTGTCGCCATTGGTGGATGCGGATGTCGCGATTGTCGCCAGGCCCGGCCTTGCCAGCGGCAGCGGCTGTCGCGAGATGTCCCCAACGGCCCCCGGCGTGAGCGGTGCTGTCCCCAACGTCCCCAACAGCCCCGGAGGCGCGGGGGGATGGGGGATTGGGGGGTCCCGGAAAGGACGGGGTGAGACCCCAAAATCCCCCCGCGGGACACAGCGACACCGTCGGTCCCCGCAGCCCGGGACAGTCCCGGCTCCCGCAGTGCGATGGCAGCCGCGACCGGCGACAGTGACCCGAGGCCGGGACTCCGCTCCCGCAGCGCCGGGGGCTCCTCCCCGGGGTCCCCGGTCCCCTCCGCCCTCCCGGTGCCCCCGGCCAGGGCTCCGCAGCAGCTCCGGGGCTCAGACGCCGCTCGGGGAGCGCCGGGTGCGGGCTTTGGGCACCGGGCGGGGATGGGCTGAGCTGGGGTGGGCCCGAGGGGCTCGGCAGATGCCGGATCGGTGCCCGAGGTAACGGGGCAGCACCGCCACAGGTGCCCGAGCCCTTGGTCGGTGTCACCAAGAGGGGACAAACAGGGAGCGGCAGCTCCTTCCCCGCTGTGGGGCAGGGGTGAGGGAACCAGATCGGAAATGCCCCAATTGATCATTTTGTTCCTGTCCCCAACGGACTGAGGGAGCCCCAAAAATCCTGCAAATCCCACAAGGATCTGCTCAACAACCTGACCGGAACCCTCCTCAATCCTGAGCTCGTCAGGCAGAGCTGAACAAACAAAAACCATTTCTCCCAGTTTAATCACAAAGCTGCATTTTGGGTCCAATAAGAGGGACAAGGATCCTGTGCCCCCTGGCACTGGGGGAGGGAATGGGGAGCCCCTGGGGGTACTGGGAGCACTGGGAGCACTGGAACGAGGAGCTCTGGGCAGCCCCACATGGGAGCCCCCCACTTGTGGGCAACCCCTGAGTATGGGAGCACAGGATCCAGGGCGGGGAACACACGGGGAGTGCCCTGGGGCAGGGACCCCCAGTGCCCCCAGTGCCCCCAGTGCCCCCAGTGCGCCCAGTGTCACAGCACGCTCTCGTAGTCACAGGGGTCCCACTGTCCCTCGTGGGGTCCCGACAGCTCCGCATTGGTCACTTGTGGATCCCGAGGTGAGGCAGGGCTGGGGGACACCCGTGGGGGCTGTGAGAGTGACTCCGGTTGTAGGGACCTGGGTGAGGGTGACACACCTGTGGGTGACGTGTCCCTGTCCCCCCCAAAATTCTCCCACTGCCCACTCGGTGCCCATGATGTGGGTGTTGAGCACAGCCCCCTCCTCCACGGGGGGTCTTGTGGGGATAAGGGGGGGTCTCAGTAGTCTGGGGAAGGGAAAAGGGGAGTCCCAGCCCAAGCCCCGACTCACCTGTCCTGGAGCTTCCTGGGTTCTGCAAGGGAAAGGGGAGGGGGTGACCGAGGGGACCCCGGGACCACTGAACCTTCCTGGGACCTTGCAGCTCCAACCACCCAGGGGTCCCCCAAATCCCCACTGCAGCCCTGATTCCCACCAGATCCCTGATTCTCCCCAGACACTCTGAGCACCCCTGCACCCTCTGGAACTTCTGCACCACTGCAATGCCCCGAATCCCCCCAGTGTCCGCAACGCTCTGAGCCCCAAGAACCCCAAGCCTGGCAGGGAGGGGCACCCCCAAATTCCCCCAGGACGCCAGAAAGATCCCCCAACATCCCTGCACAGACATCCAGGAGCTCCCCAAATCCTTCAGGAGTTCCCAGTGCCACCCCAATGTGCCACAAAGCCCACCCAGCAATGACCCTGGAGCCCAACCAAGACCCTCCAAATTGCCCCCACATCCTCCAGAACCCCCAGCCGAGGTCACTGCAGGCTCAGTGTCCCCCAGCTCAGGGGCCCTGGGTGCTGCCGATCTCTGCCACCACTCTGGGGCTTCCCCTCACTCCAGGACCCCCATCCCCCCCATTGTCACCCACCCTGGTGATGCCACCAGTGACAGCCCCCGATGACAGCCAGGAGCAGGAGCAGGAACAGGAGGGTCCTGCCGACATTCACAGCCACTGCTGGGGACAGAGGGGACACATTGGGGTCACCTGGAACCCCGGGGGTCCTGCTCTCCCTGGTGACCCCGTGTGACCTGCCCTGAGACCCAGGGTGTCACCTCGAGGGCCAGCTCTGGGCTGAGTGCCCGGAACACACGGTGCCCGTCCTGTCCCAGCTGGTTGGTGGCCATGCACTGGGAGGTGCCCGAATGTCCCACATTGACATCCCCGATCTCCAGGAAGGGACCCCAGCCACCTCCTGCCTGTTGTGCAGCCAGGTGAAGGTGACAGGGGCTGAGCCCACCTGCACTGAACAGCGCAGGGTCACGGGGTCACCTGCATGCACCTGGTGTGACAGGGGACCAGGGGTGATGGTGGCATTGGCCACGGGCACTGTGGGGACACAGACAGGGCTGGCACAAAGAAAGGTGGGATGGGGGTGCCGTGGGTGGGGTCACCTCCAGCCCAAGGGTCCTGCTCAGCCAGGACAGTGACATTCATGGGGTCACTCACGGCCTCTCTGTCCCCATCACTGACCCGGCACCGGTACTGGCCGCTGTCATTGTCCCCAACATGGTGCAGCTCCAGGCAGGGGGCAGGAGCCCAGAGGTGCCCATGAGTCCTGCTCATGCCAGGAGAAGGACAGGGGACCTGTCTCCACAGCCACCGTGCAGCTCAGCACCAGGCTGTCCCCCAGTGCCACCTGTCCCCCGGGGGCCTGCACTGACAGGGAAACCTACAAGAGCGGGACCCCTTTGGGGGGACACAGGAGGGATTGGGGACCCAGGGTGGGTGGGGAACACGGGAGGGGAAAGAAGGGGATTGGAGGGGAGCAGAGAGGATCCCAGTGAGCAGAAGGGGACCCTGGGAGGCATGCTGGGACCTGGGGACAATGGCGAGACCCCGTGGAAATATGGAGGGACCCCGGCAGGGATGGGGAACCAGACGAGAGACTGAGGAGCCTCAGGGATTGATTTGGGGTTCAGAGATGGGCGGGAGGACCCAGGGAAGGGAGGGAGACCAGAGGGTGGAGCAGGGCCCTTGGAAGGGGTGGGGAATCCAGGGAGGGCTGGGGAGGACAAAGAGAGGGATGAGGGATCTGCAGGGGGAACTGGGCAGTCATGGGGGAAACCAAGAGGGACTTGGGAATTTGGGGTGACCCAGAGAGGAGTAAAGGGAGGGATGAAGGATTCAGGCAGTGCTGGGGAAAATCTCGGTGGATGTCGGGCTTCCCTGTCCCCATCCCTGCACTCACTGTGCACTGTCACTATCACCTGCTCTGAATCTCTCCTCTGTGACACCACCCGGCCCGTGCAGTGGTAGCGGCCGCTGTGGTGCAGCCGCAGGGGGGACAGGGAGAGCTCAGTCCCATCATGGAGCCCCTCCAGTTTCTTCTCATCGTGGTAGAAGTACACATCCGTGAGTGGTTTGTTCTGCCAGCTCCGGCAGCGCAGTGTCACCGTGTCCCCCTCCAGCAGCGCCCGTGCTGGCACCTGCAGCACCAGCCAGTCTGGGGGACAGAGGGGACCTGTCACACCAGGGCCATCAGGAGGGTCATGATGGCACCAGGAGGCACCAGGAGCCGCCCAATGTGAGAGAGAAGTCTCCTTGCACAGGGATGCTCTGGGATGTCCCCAGAGGAGGGGATGGGCTCTGGTCACACCAGGAGGTGACCCATGGAGCGGAGCCCACCCAGAGCCCTTGGGGTCCCCATAGGAGCCAGGCTGGGGACAACCAAACCCCCCTCACCATGTAAGACTGTCACCGTAGGGCTGTGCCCGGCGCCAGGTCTGTCACACGTGTAGGTGCCACCTTCGGTGACAATGAGGTGGTCACGTCCCTGCTGTCCCCAGTGCTGCCCGTCCTTGTACCAGGTGGTGGCACCAGCGGTCCCCGAGCCCTGGCAGGTCAGTGTCACCCAGTCCCACAGCACCGCCGGCCTCCAGGGGGCTCCACCAGGAGCTGGGTGGTCTGGGCACCTGTGGGTGACAGGGGACACCAGCCTGCCAGGGCCAGTGCGGGGCTGGGGACAGCGGGGTGGGGCCATGGCATCCCCTGAGGACTCACCAGCGAGGCCGAGGGTCTGGGCTGGAAGGGAGAGGGACAGGGCTGGGTGGGGGTGGCACCGTGGGGACAGAGGCACAGGGGCATGGGGTGTGGGGGATGTGCCCAAAGTGTCCTTGTGTGACATGGACCCCTTGGGGACAGGGACACTGCGGCCACCCCTTGCTCAGGCAGGACATGGGGACACTGTGGGCACCCCTGAACTGGGGATGTCACAGCCACCCCGTGCTGGCACAGGTCACCCCCACCTGCCCCATGTTGCCTCCCCAAATCCCTGACCCCCTGTTATTGTCCTCACATTCCTGTCCCCCTTCCCCTGTCCCCAAAGCCACCCCCTGACCCAAGTCACCTCATGCACTGGTTCTGATGGCCTTGGGGACCTCTGGGGACCCCACAGCCCCCCTGTGCCCCCTCCCCTCCCTATCCCTGGGGTGTCAGGCCCGTGCCCGGGGCACTCACCCCACAGGAGCAGCGCCACCTTCCCGGCCATCCCCGTGTCCCCAGCCATGTGCACTGGCTGTCACTCGCTGCCGGGGGTGGCTGTTCCCTGGGTGGTGGCTCTTTGGATGAAGGGGAAGGAAGCGAGGTCAGGTCTTGTCCTCACGTGTTGGTGGCCCCTGGTGGGGGCAGGGTGGCCACAAGCACAGGATCATGGGGATGTGGCTGTGGGGACAGGCTGTGGGCAGGTTGGGAACAGGATGGGGACAAGGCTGGGTGGACATTATGGGACATGGAATTCCCATGAGTGGGGGATTTGGTGGGTTTGGGGACCCAGGTATGGGTGTCCAAGGGAATGGGAGGGTCCCAGGGATGGGGGGGGAATCAGGGATGGGAGTCCCAGGGGAACGTGGGCTCCAGGGATTTGGGGTCATGGGATGGGGATGCTGGGGGAATGGGGGTCCCTGTGGGAATGGGGGTCCTGGGAGAATCAAGGTCCTGGGGGAAGGAGGGTTTCAGGGGAAGGAATGAACAGGAGAGGGTTCCTTGGGAATGGGGTCCTGGGCCATGGAGATCCTGGGGAATGGCATTACTGGGATGGGGGTCCCAGGCAAGGTGGGACATAAGGAATGGTGCTCCCATGATTTGATTTCAAGGGGAATGAGGGTGCCAGGGATGGGCAGTGGCCTTGTGAGCCTCTGGGTCAAAGCTTCTTCCCTGGCTGGCTCCAGCAAATTCCCCTCAAGGTGCTTGTGGTTTGGGAGCATCACCCCAGGTAGATTCAAAGAAGGTCTGGGTCTGTGTCCTCATAGACCTCAGGGAGTCTTCCCCTCTTTATTTCCACTTCCATAATTTTCCCCCTCAATTTCACAACCCTCAATTTCGTGCCTTGATGATCCTGTGGAGGCCCTGAGCAGGGAATGGGCAGGGGGAAGCCCAGGGTGGGGGAAGCAGGGGTGAGGGGTGTGCAGGGAGCGCTGGGGCGGCTGTGGGGGATGGGGGTGTCCAGCTTTTACCCCCCAACATTTTCAGTTTCTCCCTCCTGCAGAAGAAGGAAGAGGCCGTTTGACACGTTTGTCACAGGGGAGAGCGGGGGGAAGAGGGGCAGGTTCTGTCCTGGGGGGACCCATCCAGGGGGCTCCTGTCCTGGGGGGATCCTGTCCCAGGGGGACACATGCTGGACAAGGGGCACCTGTCCTGGAGCATGGCAGCTCCAGAGGGGTCCAGACTTTTCCATTCTTGCTCGTCCCCTGCAGGATTTGAGCCAGCAAGAGCAGCTGGGGAGTGGAGCCCCAGGCAGGAAGGAGCTCCCAGACTCCTGCTCCTTGAAGCCAGTGGCCATCCAAGGTTGTGACCAGCCATGGCCCAGCCCCACTGCACAGGGATGGCCATTGGCCAGCCCTGCTCTGGTGTCGTGGTTTGAGAGGAAGTGAATTTTTTGGGATGCTGTGGTCAGACCAATAGGTGCTCAGATTTGAATACTGGCACCTGGTGTGACCACTGAGGACATGGATATGCCTCTGAGAACACAGGGGGTTAAAAGCAGAGAACACCCAGGAAAACTTTCTCTTGGTTCCGGTCAGTGAAAGGTTCAGAGCTCCCCTGCCCGGCTGCGGGCTGGGTGCGGGAGGGGAAGCCATGCGGCCGGGTGAGGTAGGCCGGGGCCTTGGACAGAGAGGGGAGGTGAAGAGGCCCTTGCAGGATGGAAGGGTGGAGGAACATTGGAGAGGCATCGGGCAGCCACCCCCCACCAGGAGAGAGAGAGAGAGAGAGAGAGAGAGCGAGCCGGTGTCTGTGCCTGTGCCGCCTTGAAATTTGATAGCGGCCGGCTGGGAAGGAGAAGGGGGGCATGGGGAGAGAAGGTGCCTGGCAAGGCAGCCGTGGGAGTTCTGGACAGGCAGAGCCTGAGATTTTTAACCCTTTTCTTGGATGATGGAAACCTTACAAATGCTGATCCTCCTGGAAGTGAATGAGAAGAGCGATAGAGATAAGAGGAAATGGGCCACAAGAGAAGCGGAGAAGAATCTTAGGAGGGAGGAGGTGATGGAGTGGCCTTTGGCTGGACTTTTCTTGTATAGCCATGGACAGAACCGTTTTTCCTGTGACACAGAGACAGCATTTAGGGGGAGGCAATGGCTCAGAGCCAAGGGAGTGCAGTGATGTTATGTGAAGGAGTGTGTGAACAGAGACGATGGGTGAGGAGGGTGGTTGGTGCCCTCGATCTTCAGTGGAGGAGAAGATCTCTGTTCTTGAGACCCCTCGGCCCCAGGGGGTGAAATGTGGGGGGGACTGGTGCCCTGAAAGTGAGAGACTGTGCTCTTCTTGGAACGGGACAAAGCACCCTTAAAAGGAAAACCCTAGAAGCAGCTCTGGTCCATGCGCAGTGGGGAGGGCTTGGAAGGAAGATGTCACGATGGCAAATGACTATGGGCAGTGCCACGTGTGACACGGAAACACAAGAGGTCTCCACTGTGTTTCCAGGGGAAGCCTATGGCACAAGAGGGACTCCTCACTCCTTGATGAACTGAGAATTGATTATTTAAAGAGGGGTGATGGACTGAGAGTTGGTGATCTGAGGGATGGATGTATTGGAAATTTGGTGGGGGGAGGAGGAATGTTTTTGGAAGGTTTTCATTCTTTCTGTGTGTTTCTTTTTGCAAATAATTTTAGGTTAATAAAGTTTTCTCTTCTTTATTCCTAAGTTGGAGCCTGCTTTGCTCTATTCCTAGTCACATCTCACAGCAGACACCAGGGAGAATGTATTTTCATGGGGGCACTGGCATTGTGCCAGCGTCAAACCATGACACTGGCCAGCCCCAGGTGGCAGCCAGGACCTGACGGCTCCCCCCCCACCCCGACCCCTTGGCGTTGATTTTGGCAGCTTTAGAGCTGCTGCAAAGGTGAGAATTCTGTGGGGGAAAACAGCCTGGCTTTTGGTGGTTTGCTCAGCTCTGCAAGAAGCACAAACCCAAAATGAGCCCAAGCAGTGGTTCTGTAAGAGCCTTTGATGTATTTCAGGGCAGGGCTGGCTGGAAACCACCCCTGCAGGGGCAGCTGTGGGGGAACCAGTCCAGAAATGCAGCAGTTTATCATTTGTTCCTCTTGGTAAGGGAATGAGAGAGCACTGGAACTACTGCAAATCCCACAATGCCCTGCTCAACAACCTACCTGGGACGCTCCTTCTTGAACAAAACCTGCGGCCTTCTAGACCCTTATGGATTGAATGTTTGGGTTCAGGCTGGGGCCACCAGGTAAAAGGGAAAAGTGTGGAAATACTGAGCAGGGGCTCTGCCCGCGGCCCTGGTGGGGCAGTGGGGAGTGACCCAGTCTGGATTCCAGGTGTCCCCAAAGCTGCTCCATCCCTGCCCTCCTCACCTGTGTGAAAGGCTGAGGGTTTGCAGGAATTGTGGTGTAAAGCCACCAGAGGTGCTGATGTGGACCTGAGACCTGCCTGGGGTCAGGCCCTGCCTTCCTTCCATTTGGGAACATGGAGAGCGGTCGTGGGTGTTGTGCAGGGTGTGTGCCTGTCCCCGGGACACTGCTACGCTGCCAGTGGGCACTGGGATCCAACCTGCTGCCTTGGCGGCTCCTGCCCGCTGCCGGTGGTGGTGCCGGGACCGATTGGTGGCCGTGAGTTTGCAAAAGGAGCGATTTGCCCTCCTCCCTCCCGCCCGAGGCCGCCATGGCCCCTGAGGGGATGGAGCTGGAGCGGGGCGCCCCCTGCTGGCCGGGAGTGCTCCCTGCAGCGCCCCCTGCTGGCCGCGGTTATAACTGCCACAAAAACCAACAGCGCTGAGCGGGAGGGAAAGTTCTGGGTTTGTGTTGTTTGTTCCCTTCTGCTTTATAAATTTCCTAGGAAACAGCTGTTATTCCTTTTCCTACACTTTTGCCTTGAAGCCCCGTCATTTTTGAAATCAAAAAAAGTTTTAGACATGTGTCTTTCAATTCCAGGAACGCTCCCATTTACCTTGGTGGATATTTCTCATTTAAACAAGTTGCCAACTCCTGGGTTCCAGCCTGGATGGGAAAGACAACCCAAGAGGAGACACGGTCAGGAACTTGGCCACCTCATGCTCTGCCTTTTAAAAGCCAGTTAGGCAAACAAGGGCCATCTCCCCAGCTGGCACTTCTGGTCACCCGGCCACTCAAGAGTTGGATTTGGCAAAGCATCACACTGTCCCCAGTGTGCCATGGCTGACAGACTGATGGAAAGACGGGGCCCTGTCTTACCAAAAGGAAGGCCTGACTCACCCCTGCCACACACAGGTGTTCCAAAATGTCTCCAGACATCAAACTTTTCCTGCCTCTGACACCCCACCCTGTGCCATGGCCTGATCCCGACTGCCCTGGAAAAGGGGGAGGCTCCAGTACCCCCACAGGGCCTTTCTGACATCCTCGTTTGGGGAACAGGGAAGAGGAGGTGTTTGGGACAGGGAACAAGAGAATCCAGAGCCTCCTGAAGGCCACTTTGGCCATCAGATCAAGGAAGGTCCAGGCCCCTGCAAGATTCCTCTGGTGAAGGAAACCTGCTGGGGGAAATGTCTGGGGTTTGTTCCTTATTGGGGGCTTTCCCTGGAAATTGTTCCTTCTGTGATCCTTTGGACTCTGAACCTTGTTGCTGTTGCTGTTGGTTTTATTCTCTCTCATTGCTGTTTCGGAAATTGTTCATCTTTTAGCTCTTTTGGGATCTTTGTGCCCCTGCAGGGAGGGATGGGGGCAGTTTTTAGTGGCAGCACCGACACGAGTGGGTGCCCATGGGTGGGGACCCCCAGTGCCCCCAGTTCCCCCCAGTGTCACAGCACATTCCCGTAGATGTCACCGGGTTCCCGCGGTCGCCCCTGGGGTCCCCGCAGCTCCGCGTTGGTCACCTGGGGATCCTGGAGGGTGGTGGCACGGGGGGACGCTGCGAGAGACACGGGCTGTGGGATCTGGGTGGGGTGACACTGGTGGGTGACGTGTCCCTCTGCGTGTGTCCCCCCCGTACTCACCCCCTGCCCTCTTGGTGACCACGACGTGGGTGTACAGCACCTCCCCCTCCTCTGGGGGGCCGGGGGATCCGGGGGGGTCCTGAGGGAATAAAGGGGATGTGGGGGAGAGAATGGAGAGCTGTGGGGCGGGGGTAAAAGGGGACTCATGTTGGGAGCCCTTCACCAACCTTTCCTGGTGCTTCCTGGCAGCTGCAGTGGAAAGAGGGGAGATGTGACTGTGGGATCGCAGGGCCCTGAACCCTCCCAGGATTCCTGACCCCCCACGGGACCCTCATATTACAACAGAACCCTCAAGCATCCCTGAAGCCTCCCAGAATTCGGGAACCTCCCCAGTGTCCCCAGCCAACTCAGCCTCAGGAACCCAAAGCCCAGCAGGGACAGAGACCTCCTAACTGCCCCAAGGGCCTCTGAGAGAACCCCCAGCATCCCTGCAAGACCCTCCAGCACCTCCCCAAACCCTAAAGGAACCCCAGACAATGCCCCAATTTTGGGGCTGTGGGTGCTGCCCAATCATTGTCCAACACTGGGGGCCTCTACAGCTCCCTTGGACGCCTGTGCCCCCATTGTCACCCACCCACACGGTGCCACCGGCGCCAGGTCACAATGACACCCAGGACGGTGACATTCATGGGGTCACTCTTGGCCACGCTGTCCCCGTGGGACAGGGACAGCTCGGTGCCATCATGGAGCCCCCCCGGACCCTTCTCCTCACGGTAGAAGGACACCGAGGTGACCGTTGCAGTTCCACCAGCGCTGGCAGCGCAGTGTCACCGTGTCCCCCTCCAGCAGCGCCAGTGCCAGCACCTGCAGCACCAGCGGGCCTGGGGGACAGAGGGGTCCTGTTACACCCGATGGCACCGGGACCCCATCTGGGTTACACCCAGTGCACCAGGGGTCCCCAATTCCCACATGGTTTCCCCAACACTAGGGTGCTCTGGGATGTCCCCATAGCAGGGGACAGGCTCTGGTTACACCAGGAGGTGAACCATGGAGTGGAGCCCACTGAGAGCCCTGGGGGTCCCCTGGGTGCCAGGCTGGGGACACCCAAACCCCCCTCCCTGTCTGAGACACTCACAGGGGGACCGAGACTGATGCCAGGTCTGTCACACGTGTAGGTGCCACTCTCGGTGACAGTGAGGTGTTCAGGTCACTCCTGCCCCCAGCCCTGCCCGTCCTTGTACCAGGTGGTGGCACCGGGGGTCCCCGAGCCCTGGCAGGTCAGTGTCACCCGGTCCCACAGCACCGCCGGCCTCCAGGGGGGCTCCACCAGGAGCTGGGTGGTCTGGGCACCTGTGGGTGACAGGGGACACCAGCCTGCCAGGGCCAGTGTGGGGCTGGGGACAGCGGGGTGGGGCCATGGCATCCCCCGAGGACTCACCAGCGAGGCCGAGGGTCTGGGCTGGGAGAAGGGACAGGGCTGAGTGGGGGTCATGGGGACACTGTGGACACCCCATGTTTGCACACGTCAGCTCCACCAGCCCTACAGCACCTGTCCCCACAGCCATAAATCCATGGCCCTGTGCCCATCATCCCATTCCAATGGCACCTGTTCTCCCGGGCCATCCCCATGCAACGTGGCCCTTGTCCCTGTCCCTGCATCCCTGTTCCCCTGTCCCTGTCCCCACACCTACCCAAGCCCCAAGGCTCCTTCTGCCACATCCTTGTTCCCACATCTCTAACCCCCTGTTCCTGTCCCCACATCCCAGTTCCCCTGTTCCTGTCCCCAAAGCCACCCCACAACTCTGGTCACACTGGGCTCCATGCCCTGCTCTGGCTCTGCTGGCATTGGGGACCTCAGGGGACCCCGCAGCCCCCCTGTGCCCCCTCCCCTCCCCATCCCCGGGGTGTCAGGCCCGTGCCCGGGGCACTCACCCCACAGGAGCAGCGCCACCTTCCCGGCCATCCCGGTGTCCCCAGCCATGTGCACTGGCTGTCACTCGCTGCTGTGGCCACCGCTCCCCTGGCTGGCGGCTCTTTGGATGAAGGGGAAGGAAGCGAGGTCACGTCCGTCCCCAGGTGTAGGTGGCCCTTGGTGGGGGCAGGGTGGGGACGCTGTGGGGCATGGGGGGGATGCTGGGACATGGTGGGGACATGGTGTTGCCAGAATCTCAGTCTAAGGCTGTGTAGGGAGCCAGGGATGGGTGTCCAGGGGAATGGGGTGCCCAGGGATGGGGTCCCGGGGAAATGGGGGTCCCAAGGGTTGGGTGGACTCAGACTTGGGAATGAGGGTCCCAGAACAACGTGGGCTCCAGGGATTTGTGATCATGGGATGGGGGCCATGGCATGCGAGTGCCAGGGGAAAGGGGGTCCCTGTGACAATGGGAGCCCTGGGGAAATCAAGGTCCCCAAGGGAAGGGGTGTCCCAGGGACTGGAATTACTGGGATGGGGTTCCTTGGGGTTGGAGATCCTGGGGAATTGCAGTCCAGGGATGGGGGTGTCAGGGAAGGAGAGGAAGGAAGCAAATTGGGTCCCAGGGTTGGGGTCCCAGGAGAATGGGGGTGCCAGGGATGGGCGGTGGCTGGGGGGGCCTGGGGGTCACAGCTCCTTCCTGGATGCTTCAGATTTTGGAGTGACCCAGGGCCCTGCAAAATCAGCCCTGGGGTGCTCATTTCCTGGCCAGGCATTGCATGGGGGTCCTGGGTAGCTCAGCCTCTGTGTCCTCCCCTGCCCCTGACTTTTTCCTCTCTTTATTTCTCTTTTTTCCTTATTGTCCTTACTTTTTGCCATGTCCCCTCACCCCTAGTTCCTGGCTCAGCAACCCTGGGAAGCACCTGAGATGGGAAGGGGTTGGGGGGACCCAGGGGAGGGGGTAAATGGGGAACAGGGGGTGCAGGGTATGGTGGGGAGGCTGTGGGGGATGGAGGTGTTGGGCTGTGCCCCCTCAACACTTTCACTTTCTTTTTCCTGGACAAGAAGGAAGAGGCCGTTTGTGCTGAGAGTCAGATGGGAAAGGTGGGAGGTTCTGTCCTGGGGGGGCACATCCAGAGGCTCCTGTCCTGGGGGGATCCTGTCCCAGGGGGTGACACATCCTGGCATGGGGGGTCCTGTCCCAGGGGTGGCAGTTCCAGAAATGTCCCTGCACATTCCTGGCCGGGTGCCTGTCCCAGGGGTGGCACATCCTGGGGACCCCTGTCAATGCAAGGCTGGGGCCCAGCCATGGCCCAGCCCCACTGCACAGGGATGGCCATTGCCCAGCCCTGCTCTGCCCAGCCCCAGGTGGCAGCCAGGCCCTGAGGGTCCCCCCTGCCCCCTTGGCTTTGATTCTGGCAGCTTTAGAGCTGCTGCAGAGGTGAGAATTCTGTGGGTGGAAAAAGGCCCTCCCTGTGGTTTGCTCAGCCCTGCAAGAAGCTCAAACCAAAGGGAGACCAAGCAGTGGCTCTGGGAGGGCCTTTGATGGTTTTCAGAGCAGGGCTGGCTGGAAACTGCCCCTGCAGGGGCAGCTTTAGGGGAACCAGTCTGTAAATGCAGCAATTGATCATTTTGTCAGTCTCAGCAAGGGACTGAGAGAGCCCCAGAACTGCTGCAAATCCCACACCGATTTTCTCAACAAGCTGACCTGCACCGTCCTTCTTGAACAAAACCTGCAGACCTTTGGAACCTCATGGAAAGAATGTTTGTGTTCTGGATGTGCACACCAGAAGAGAGGGGAAAGTGTCTAAATATTGAGCAGGGGCTGCACACGAGGGGCTGGGGAACAGGGGTGTCACAGCAGGAGCAGGGAGTGCCCAAGCAGGGGAATTCAGGGCAGGCTGGAGTGGATTTACCAGGGAATCAGACCCTGAGGCACACAGGGGCATTTCCACAGATTCCTGTGCACTGTCCCAGGCATGGACAGAGCTTCTCCCCTTCCTCCAGGGGGAGTCAATCAAGTTTCATGGTGGGAATGTGAAAATGGGAAGAGTTCCTCAATATGGCCCAAGAAAGGGCTTCCTTAGGGGCTGGGTTGCTGCCCAGCAGGCAGGGAACAATCCCATGGAGCTGTTGGACACTCAGGGAGATTCCACCCTCTGTGTTATCCACAAGCAAACGCTGCTGTGGGATGCAGCAGGGGGCTGCTAAAGGGAACCAAAAAGTCTCATTTCACTGTGATTTGTTTGTGGTTTTATTGTGGTTTTTATATCCACTTATTTCTGGTTTTATTGTGTTTTGATTTTCTCTTGTTGGGAAAGCAATGATTTAAAGGATTCTATAAACCAGAGCATTTTATACCTTGTCAGTTTGATTTTTGAGGAGTTTGTTTTTTATTGGGAAAATAATGGTATAGGAAAAGATTTATGCCTTTTTTCTATGGATGTATAATTTTGTCACAGTCAATTGGGCATCAAGTGTTTCCTGCGATTGCTAAGACAGGAAATTTGGGTGACAGGAAAAAGCCCAGGGATTTGTGGGGCAGAGACCCAGAGCCTCCCAGGACAAGCCTGGGGTGCCCCAGGGTGGGGTCTGTGCTGGGCTCTGAGTCATCTCAAAATCTGAGACCAAAATATGACCCCAAAATTGTCCAAAGCAATTGGGCATCAGGGAATTCAACCAGCTTGATCCTGGGATTTCCCATCATCAGGGCAAGGTCATAAAAGATGCCTCCTTAAGTTTGGGCACCCCAGAGGTCACAGGGCCCCACTGGGGACAGCGGGAATGCTCAAGGCCCACCCAGGACAGAGGACCCCAGGATGTGCCACCTCTGGGAAAGGAATCCCCAAGGCTGTGGCACCCCCAGAACGAGGAGGAGCTCCCAGGGACAAGAGGCTGGGACAAGACCCGGGTGTCAGCACAGCAGAGCTGCCCTTTTCCCTAAAGGCTGGACCCCTCTGGATGTGCCCCCCTGGACAGAATTCATGTCCTTGCCTCTGCACAAACCACTGCAGGAAAGAGAAAGAGTTGGGGGGTCACAGACAGGGAGCCCCATCCCCCACAGCCCTGAAACCACTGCCTGCACCCCCAAACTTTTTTTTCCCATCCTGGGATTGTCCCAGCTGTTCCCTGGGATGGTTCAGCCAGGAAATGCGGGGAGACAGGAAAAAGCCCAGGAGTGAGTGGGGCAGAGACACAGAACCTCCCAGGAGAGCCATGGGGTGCCCCAGGGTGGGGACTGTGCTGGGCTCTGAGTCACCCCAAAATCTGAGGCACCCCAGGAAGGAGCTGTGACCCCCGTGCCCACCCAGCCACTGCCCATCCCTGGCACCCCCATTCCCCTGGGAACCCAACCATGGGACCCCCATTGCCTTGGTCTCTCCTCCCTGGGGACCCCCATCCCAGGACTGACATTGCCCAGCACCACCATTGCCTTGATCCCATCCCATGGGCTGCTTCTTCCCCAGAACCCCTATTCCCGAGGGTCCCCTTTTTCCCCCAGCCCCCCCAGCCCTGGCACCCACACACCATGACCCCAAATCCCTGGGGACCATGTTCCCACAGCACCCCCATCCCTGAATCCCCCCAGGCATGGAGACCCCAACTCCACTGGACCCCCATTCTGCTGGACACCCATCCTTGGTTCCCCACATCCCCTGAGCCCCCCACTCCTGGCGACAGCATCCCCCACCACGTCCCCAGGCTGTCCCCACCCTGCCCACAGCCTGTGCCCAGCTTGTGGCCACCCAGCCCCCACCAAGGGCCACCTACACATGGGGACGGACGTGACCTCGCTTCCTTCCCCTTCATCCAACGAGCCGCCAGCCAGGGGAGCGGTGGCCACAGCAGCGAGTGACAGCCAGTGCACATGGCTGGGGACACCGGGATGGCCGGGAAGGTGGCGCTGCTCCTGTGGGGTGAGTGCCCCGGGCACGGGCCTGACACCCCAGGGATGGGGAAGGGAGGGGGCACAGGGGGGCTGTGGGGTCCCCTGGGGTCCTCAAGGCCAGCAGGGCATGGAGCCCAGTGTGACCAGAGTTGTGGGGTGGCCATGGGGACAGGAACATGGGACACACACAGGGGAACTGGGATGTGGGGACAGAGACAGGAGGATGGAGTTGTTGGGACAAGGGTGCTCCAGAAGAAAACTTGGGGCTTGGGCAGCTGTGGGTACAGAGACAGGGGAACAGGGACACAGGGATGCAGGCACAGGAACAAGGGGACAAGCACCATGTGCTTGAACCATGGGGACAGGTGCCACCGGAATGGGACCATGGGCACAGGGTCATGGGAATGTGGCTATGGGGCTGGCAGGGATGACCTTTGCCAGCACAGGGTCCCCATGCCTGAGCATGGGTTGGCTGCTGTGTCCCTGTCCGTGAGACCTCTGTGCCACACCAGTGCCCCCACTGAGACCTTTTTCAGGGAAAGCCCCCACCACCCCTGCCCCATGTGCCTCTGTCACTACCGTGCCTCCCCCACCCAGCCCTGTCCCTTCTCTCTTCCAGCCCAGACCCTCAGCGTCGCTGGTGAGTCCTCAGGGGATGCCATGGCCCCACCCCGCTGTCCCCAGCCCCACGCTGGCCCTGGCAGGCTGGTGTCCCCTGTCACCCACAGGTGCCCAGACCACCCAGCTCCTGGTGGAGCCCCGCTGGAGGCCGGCGGTGCTGTGGGACCGGGTAACACTGACCTGCCAGGGCTTGGGGACTGCCGGTGCCACCACCTGGTACAGAAATGGGCAGCACTGGGAGCAGCAGGGACGCACCAATGTCACTGTCACCATGAAAGGCATTTACCGGTGTGACAGACCCGGCACTGGGCTCAGCCCCCCTGTGATTGTCTCAGAAGGTGAGGGGGGTTTGGCTGTCCCCAGCCTGGCACCCACGGGGACCCCAAAGGGTCTGGGTGGGCTCCGCTCCATGGGTCACCTCCTGTGTGACCAGAGCCCATCCCCTGCTCTGGGGACATCCCAGAGCATCCCAGAGCAAGAGGACCCTGTTTGTGGAATTGATGACCTCTGGTGCACTGGGTGTGACTCCGTGAGGGTCCCGATGTCAGCGGGACCCTTGAGATCCCTGTGATGTGATGAATCCCCTCTGTCCCCCAGATGATCTGGTGCTGCAGGTGCCGGCGCGGGCGCTGCTGGAGGGGGACACGGTGACACTGCGCTGCCGGGGCTGGTGGAACAGCACGGTCACCTCGGTGTCCTTCTACCACGAGGGCAAGGAACTGGGGGTGTTCCCCGATGTCACTGAGCTGTCCCTGTCCCCTCTGCAGCTGAACCACAGTGGCCACTACAGCTGCAGGGGCAAGGTGGGATCCTGGGGGTGGAGGGAGTCACCACCAGTGACAGTGACAGTGCACGGTGAGCACCACAAAGTCCCCTCCCCGACCCCCCCACAGCCCCTCCCCAGGGAATCGGGGCCAAAATTCCCTCTCCCCTCTCCTTCCCAGAGCTCTTCTTGGTGCCGGTGCTGGAGGGTCCCCCCAGCCCACCCAGGGGTCCCCCCTGACTCTCAGCTGCCTCAGCACCCCCAGCCCCCTGCGGCCCCGAGCCCCCCTCCTGCCCGTGTTCTACCGGGATGGGAAGATGGTGGGAGACCCGCAGGGGTCCCCACAGCTGCTGTTGCCCGCCCTGGGGGTCTCCCACTCAGGGAATTACAGCTGCCAGCTGCGCCCTGAGGGGGGGTGGGGTTGGGGAAAAGCAGCACCTGGCTCCATGTCATGGTGCACAGGGAGTGCGGGATGGGCACAGGGAGCCCCCACAGACACCTCGGGTCCCCTGATTGGGCATCTCCAAGTCCCCAAACAAAAATTTCCTTGCTCCTTCTATTATTCCCCTTGTGCCCACACCCTTCTGTGTTATGACCCCATCCCTGACATCCCCCATCACACCCATGCCCCATCCCTGTCCCCCCACACCGGCTGCCAGCCCCTCCCTGTGCCCTCAGCCCTGTCTCTGTCCCCACAGTGCCCGTGGCCAATGCCACTATCACCCCCTGTGCCCTGGACGTGACACCGCAGGACACAGGGACACACAGGGACACAGGTGGGGTCCTACAGGGTAACCAGGGAGTGCAGGAGCCCTGGGGTGATGGGTGACCCTGAATGATTCCCCTCTGTTTCTTGCAGTGGCCGCAGGGGTCGGTGGGGCCCTTTTGTTCCTGCTCCTGCTCGTGGGTGTCATTGTGGCCTGGAACTGGTGGCACCGTGTGGGTGGGTGACAATGGGGGGACAGGGGTCCAAGGGGACTGTAGAGGCCCCCATAAATGGGAACGATAGTGTGGCATTCACAATCCCTGAGTTGTGACATTGGCTGGGGGTGCTGTAGAGCTTGGGGAGGTGCTGGAAAGTTGTTCAGGGATGCTGGGGGTTCTTTCAGGGGCCCTGGGGGTGTTTGGGGGGGTCTCTGTCCCTCCTGGGCTTTGGGTACTTAAGGCTGAGTTGATTCGGGGCACTGAGGTTGTTCATGAATTCTGGGGGGCTCCAGGGATGCATGGGGGTCCTGTTGAAGATTGAGGGTCCCATGGGAGTTGAGCAATCCTGAGAGCAGTCAGGGCCCTGGGAACCCCACAGTCACCCCTCCCCTGTTTCCTCTGCAGCTGCCAGGAAGCAGCAAGAAAGGTGAGTGGGAGGCTCAAACCACACGCTCCCTATTTGCCCCAACCCTCAAGATCTCCCATTCCCCCCCCACATCCCCTTTATTCCCTCAGGGCCCCCCCGGATCCCCCGGCCCCCCCAGAGGAGGGGGAGGTGCTGTACACCCACGTCGTGGTCACCAAGAGGGCAGGGGGTGAGTACGGGGGGGACACACGCAGAGGGACACGTCACCCACCAGTGTCACCCCACCCAGATCCCACAGCCCATGTCTCTCGCAGCGTCCCCCCGAGCCACCACCCTCCAGGATCCCCAGGTGACCTACGCCGAGCTGCGGGGACCCCAGGGGCGACCGCGGGAACCCGGTGACATCTACGGGAATGTGCTGTGACACTGGGGGGAACTGGGGGCACTGGGGGTCCCCACCCATGGGCACCCACTCATGTCTGTGCTGCCACTAAAAACTGCCCCAATCCCTCCCCGTGGGGTCACAAAGATCCCAAAAGAGCCAAAAGATGAACAATTTCCTGAAACAGCAATGAGAGAGAATAAAACCAACAGCAACAGCAACAAGGTTCAGAGTCCAAAGGATCACAGAAGGAACAATTTCCAGGGAAAGCCCCCAATAAGGAACAAACCCCAGACATTTCCCCCAACAGGTTTCTTCCACCAGAGGAATCTTGCAGGGCCCTGGACCTTCCTTGCTCTGATGGCCAAAGTGGCCTTCAGGAGGCTCTGGATTCTCTTCTCCCCTGTCCCAAACACCTCCTCTTCCCTGTTCCCCACACGAGGATGTCACAAAGGCCCTGTGGGGGTTCTGGGGCCGCCTCCTTTCCCCGGGCAGTCGGGATCAGGCCATGGCTCCGGGTGGGGTGTCAGAGACAGGAAAAGTTTGATGTCTGGAGATATTTTGGAACAGCTGTGTGTGGTAGGGGTGGGTCAGGCCTTGCTTATGGTGAGACAGGGCCCCGCCTGTCCATCAGTCTGTCAGCCATGGCACACTGGGGACAGTGGGATGCTCTGGCAAAGCCAGCTCCTGAGTGGCCGGGTGACCAGGAGTGCCAACTTGGGCGAGGGCCCTTGCTGGCCCAACTGGCTTAAAGGACAAAGCATGAGGTGGCCAAGTCCCTGACCGTGTCTGCTCTTGGGGTGTCTGTCCCATCCACGCTGGGAGCCAGCAGCTGGCAACTCATTTAAATGAGAAATATCTACCAAGGAAAGTGAGAATGTTCCTGGAATGGAAGACCCATGTGTAAAAATCTTTTTAATTTCAAAAATGATGGGGCTTCCAGGCAAAAGTGTAGGAAAAGGAATAACAGCTGTTTCCTAGGAAATTTATAAAGCAGAAGGGAACAAACAACACAAACGCAGAACTTTCCCTCCCGCTCAGCGCTGTTGGTTTTTGTGGCAGTTATAACCGCGGCCAGCAGGGGGCGCTGCAGGGAGCACTCCCGGCCAGCAGGGGGCGCCCCGCTCCAGCTCCATCCCCTCAGGGGCCATGGCGGCCTCGGCCGGGAGGGAGGAGGGCAAATCGCTCCTTTTGCAAACTCACGGCCACCAATCGGTCCCAGCACCACCAGCGGCAGCGGGCAGGAGCCGCCAAGGCAGCAGGTTGGATCCCAGTGCCCAGTGGCAGCGTAGCAGTGTCCCGGGGACAGGCACACCCTGTGCAACACCCGTGACCGCTCTCCATGATCCCGAATGGAAGGAAGGCAGCGCCCGACCCCAGGCAGGTCTCGGGCCTACAGCAGCACCTCTCGTGGCTTTTCACCATAATTCCTGCAAACCCTCAGCCTTTCACACAGGTGAGGAGGGCAGGGATGGAGCAGCTTTGGAGACACCTGGAATCCAGACAGGGTCACTCCCCACAATGGCCAGAGCTCCTGCTCGATATTTCCACACTTTTCTGTCTTATCTGATGACCACCGCCTGGGGCCAAACATTCTTTCCATGAGGTTTCAGAAGGCCGCTGGTTTTGTTCAAGAATGAAGGTCTATTACAGCTTGTTGAGCAGAGTGTCGTTGTCTTTGCAGTAGTTCTGGGGCTCCCTCAGTCCCTTGCCAAGAGGGACAAAATGATCAATTGCTGCATTTCCGGACTGGTTCCCTCACAGCTGCCCATGCAGGGGGAGTTTCCAGCCAGCCCTGCTCTGAAAACCATCAAAGGCCCTCCCAGAGCCACTGCTTGGGCTCCCATTGGGGTTTGTGCTTCTTGCAGGGCTGAGCAAACCACAGGCAGGGGCTTTTCCACCCACAGAATTCTCACCTCTGCAGCAGCTCTAAAGCTGCCAGAATCAAAGCCAAGGGGGCAGGGGGGACCCTCATGTCCTGGCTGCCACCTGGGGCTGGGCAGAGCAGGGCTGGGCAATGGCCATCCCTGTGCAGTGGGGCTGGGCCATGGCTGGGCCCCACCCTTGCATTGACAGGGGTCCCCAGGATGTGCCACCCCTGGGACAGGCACCCGGCCAGGAATGTGCAGGGACATTTCTGGAACTGCCACCCCTGGGACAGGACCCCCCATGCCAGGATGTGTCACCCCCTGGGACAGGATCCCCCCAGGACAGGAGCCTCTGGATGTGCCCCCCCAGGACAGAACCCCCCCTTTCCCATCTGACTCTCAGCACAAACGGCCTCATCCTTCTTGTCCAGGAAAAAGAAAGTGAAAGTGTTGAGGGGGCACAGCCCAACACCTCCATCCCCCACAGCCTCCCCACCCTTCCCTGCACCTCCTTCTCCCCATTTCCCCCTCCCCTGGCTCCCCCCAACCCATTCCCTGCTCAGGTGCTTCCCAGGATTGCTGAGGCAGGAACCGGGGGTGAGGGGACATGGCAAAAAGTAAGGAGAATAAGGAAAAAAGAGAAATAAAGAGAGGAAAAAGTCAGGGGCAGGGGAGGACCCAGAGGCTGAGCTACCCAGGACCCCCATGCAATGCCTGGCCAGGAAATGAGTACCCCAGGGCTGATTTTGCAGGGCCCTGGGTCTCCCCAAAATCTGAGGCACCCAGGGTAGGAGCTATGACCCCCAGGCCCCCCCAGCCACCACCCATCCCTGGCACCCCCATTCCTCCTGGGACCCCAACCTTGGGACCCAATTTCCTTCTGTCCCCCCTTCCCTGAGACCCCCATCCCTGGACTGCAATTCCCCAGGATCTCTAACCCCAAGGAACCCCATCCCAGTAATTCCAGTCCCTGGGACACCCCTTCCCTTGGGGACCTTGATTTCCCCAGGGCACCCATTGTCACAAGGACCCCCTTTCCCTGGCACCCCCATGTAGAGAGCTTTTTGGATAATTGGTTAGCTGAGAAAGGACATTTCGATGTGATACCGATGGATAAGGATAGGGGAAACAAGCTGGGAACTAAGCAACCAGTGTCCAATCACTGACAAAGGTCACAGTGACCTTCTCTGAATAGGGAAGACGGGGGAGAAAATCGCTTGCCAGAAAATGTAGATATCTTAGGTAGAGAAGTTAGAAGAATGCAAAAATAGAAGCAAAATAATTGTTAGAAGATAGAAGTAGGTGTGGTTGATCTAAGTGTGCTTTAACCAATGATGATCTCAGCTTTTGCAATATGTATAAGCTTCATTAACACCAATATAAATATGTGTGGGTTTTCAATAAACTTCGGGATTTGCTATTCATCGCATATGGTGTGTCGCATTTCTCCCGCCGTTCACGACACCCCCATGCCATGGCCCGCATCCCGTGATCACAAATCCCTGGAGGCCACGTTGTTCTGGGACCCTCATTCCCAAGTCTGAGTCCACCCAACCCTTGGGACCCCCATTTCCCTGGGACCCCATCCCTGGGCACCCCATTCCCCTGGACACCCATCCCTGGTTCCCTAGACCGCCTTAGACCCCAGATTATGGCAACACCATGTCCCCACCATGTCCCAGCATCCCCCCCATGTCCCACAGCGTCCCCACCCTGCCCCCACCAAGGGCCACCTACACATGGGGACAGACGTGACCTCGCTTCCTTCCCCTTCATCCAAAGAGCCGCCAGCCAGGGGAGTGGTGGCCACAGCAGCGAGTGACAGCCAGTGCACATGGCTGGGGACACCGGGATGGCCGGGAAGGTGGTGCTGCTCCTGTGGGGTGAGTGCCCCGGGCACGGGCCTGACACCCCGGGGATGGGGAGGGGAGGGGGCACAGGGGGGCTGTGGGGTCCCCTGAGGTCCCCAATGCCAGCAGAGCCAGAGCAGGGCATGGAGCCCAGTGTGACCAGAGTTGGGGAGTGGCTTTAGGGACAGAAACAGGGGAACTGGGATGTGGGGACAGGAACAGGGGGGTAGAGATGTGGGAACAAGGATGTGGCAGAAGGAGCCTTGGGGCTTGGGTAGGTGTGGTGACAGGGACAGGGGAACAGGGATGCAGGGACAGGGACAAGGGCCACGTTGCATGGGGATGGGCCGGGAGAACAGGTGCCATTGGAATGGGATGATGGGCACAGGGCCATGGATTTATGGCTGTGGGGACAGGTCCTGTAGGGCTGGTGGAGCTGACGTGTGCAAACATGGGGTGTCCACAGTGTCCCCATGACCCCCACCCAGCCCTGTCCCTTCTCCCTTCCAGCCCAGACCCTCGGCCTCGCTGGTGAGTCCTCAGGGGATGCCATGGCCCCACCCCACTGTCCCCAGCCCCACACTGGCCCTGGCAGGCTGGTGTCCCCTGTCACTCACAGGTGCCCAGACCACCCAGCTCCTGGTGGAGCCCCCCTGGAGGCCAGCGGTGCTGTGGGACCGGGTGACACTGACCTGCCAGGGCTCGGGGACCCCCGGTGCCACCACCTGGTACAAGGACGGGCAGCGCTGGTGGCAGCAGGGACGTGACCACCTCAGTGTCACCGAGAGTCGCACCTACAGATGTGACAGACCCGGCACCAGGCGCAGCCCCCCCGTTAGGGTCTTAGATGGTGAGGGGGGATCTTTAATGATCAGGGTGGCCCCTGAGAGGTCAGGGTGGGCTCCACTCCATGGATGGCCTCACATCTGTCGTGTGGCGAGAGCCTGTGCCCTGCACACAGGGACATCCCAGTGCAGCCCAGTGCACTCCAGAGCACCCAGATGTCCCTGGTGCTATGGGCACCCACCTCAGAATGGTCTCATCAGTCAAATGTGACCTTCCTGTCCCACAGACCCACTGGTGCTGCAGGTGCCAGCGCGGGCACTGCTGGAGGGGGACACAGTGACCCTGCGCTGCCGGGGCCGGCAGGAAATCCATCTCAGCAGGGTGCGATTTTACCGGGAGGAGAAGGATCTCGGGGGGTCCCTCAGGGGAACCGAGCTGTCCCTGTCCCCCCTGCAGCTGCACCACAGCGGCTGCTACAGCTGTGCAGGCTTGGTGGGGTCCTCTATGTCACGGTCAGCAGCAGTGCCAGTGACAGTGCATGGTGAGCACCCCCATGGCTGGAACTCCAATATCTTGACAACCCCAAAGCCACTTCCCAGCAGATTCAGAGCCACAGTCCTCACCTCCCCTCTCCTTCCCAGAGCTGTTCTCGGTGCCGGTGCTGGAGGGTCCCCCCACACCCACCGAGGGGTCCCCTCTGACTCTCAGCTGCCTCAGCACCCCCAGCCCCCTGCGGCCCCGAGCCCCCCTCCTGCACGTGTTCTACCGGGACGGGCAGGTGGTGGGGGGCCCGCAGGGGTCCCCACAGCTGCTGGTGCCCGCCCATGGGGGTCTCCCACTCGGGGAATTATGGCTGTGAGGTGCACTCCCAGGGTGGGGCCGTGCGGAAGAGCAGCGCCCGGCTCCGCGTCACGGTGCACAGTGAGTGCGGGGATGGGCACGGGGAGCCCCCACAGCCTCCTTGGGTCCCCCACACTGCCTGGCATCGCCCAGCCCTCCCTGATGCCTGCTCTGTGGTACTCAACCTTTCCCGGATCCCTCCCTGGCTCCCACCATCCTTTCTTGGGTCCCTCACCAGGTCCCCCAGCCCCTACATGGGTACCCCCATCCTTCCCTGGCACCGTTTCTGTGTCCTGCCATTGCTGCCCCGGGTCCCTCCCCCGGTCCCCCCATTCCTGGCTCGTGTTTCCCTCCATCCCACATTGGGTCCCCTCACCCCTCCATGGGTCCCATCACCCCTCTCTGAGTTCTCTGCACATTTCCCAGATCACACCATCCGCTCCCTGGGTCCCCCTACCTGCCCTGGTGTTGCCCATCTCCCTCTCCAGGTGTTCCCTCCCTGACCCCCCCAGCATCCCTCAGGGTTCCTTTTGAAGCACTGCCCCCCCTGCCCCGCTCCATCTCTGGGCCCGCTCTCCATCACTGGAGTTCCCCTGCCCCTCCCTGAACCTCCTGGGTCCCTCACCGTCCCCTGGGGTCCCCCTCTCCTGAAGGGGTCCTGCCCTCGGGGGTGTCCCTGTCAGTGCAGCCCCCTGGGGAACAGGTGGCACTTGGGGACAGCCTGGTGCTGAACTGCTCAGTGACCATGGGAACAGGTCCCCTGTCCTTCTCCTGGCACCGGGAGGGCTCGGAGGCACTGCTGGGCACAGCCCCCGCCTGGAGCTGCGCCACATTGGGGACAATGACAGTGGCCAGTACTGGTGCCGGGTCAGTGACAGGGACAGCGTGGCTGAGCGTGACCCCCTGAATGTCACCGTCCTGGGTGAGCGGGACCCTCGGGCTTGGGATGACCGCACCCAGAGCACTCCCATCCCACCCTGCCATTTGTCAGCCCTGTCTGTGTCCCCACAGTGCCTGTGGCCAATGCCACCATCACCCCTGGTCCCCTGTCACACCAGGTGCATGCAGGTGACCCCGTGACCCTGCACTGCTCGGTGCAAGTGGGCTCAGCCCCTGTCACCTTCATCTGGCTGCACAATGGGCAGGAGGTGGCCCAAGGTCCCCTCCTGGAGCTCAGGGACATCAATGTGGGACATGTGGGCACCTACCAGTGCGTGGCCACCAACCAGCTGGGACAGGACGAGCACCGCGTGTTCCGGGCACTCAGCCCAGAGCTGGCCCTGTAGGTGACACCTGGCTCACCCTGGGTCACAGCTGGGGTCACATAGGGTCACCAGGATGTTCATGACCCCCTGGGTTCAGGGTGACCCCAATGTGTCCCCTCTGTCCCCAGCAGTGGCTGTGAATGTCGGCAGGACCCTCCTGTTCCTGCTCCTGCTCCTGGCTGTCATCGGGGGCTGTCACTGGTGGCGCCGCCGGGGTGGGTGACAATGGGGGGGATGGGGGTCCTGGAGTGAGGGGAGCCCCCAGAGTTGAGGCAGAGATTGGCAGCACCCAGGGCCCCTGTGCTGGGGGACACTGAGCCCACAGTGACCTCAGCTGGGGGTCCTGAGTGATTTGGGGGCAATTTGGAGGGTCTTGCTTGGGCTCCAGGGCCTTCCCTGGGTGAGCTTTGAGGAACATTGGTGTGGCACAGGGGGCTCGTGGAGCATTTGTGGAGGTCCTGGAGGGATGTGCAGGGATGTTGGGGGATCTTTCTGGGGTCCTATGGGAGTTTGGGGGTGCCCATCCCTGCCAGGCTTGGGGTTCTGGGGGCTCAGAGGGTTGGAGGACTGGAGGCAGTGCAGTGATGCAGAAGTTCCGGGGGGTTCATTGGTGCTCAGAGTCTCCGGGGGGAGTCAGGGATCCATCAGGAATTGGGGCTGCAGTGGGGATTTGGGGGTCCCGTGGGTGGTTGGAGCTGCAAGGTCCCAGGAAAGTTCAGGGCTCCCGGTGTCCCCACCCCATCCCGGTCACCCCCTCCTCTTTCGCTTGCAGCTGCCAGGAAGCTCCAGGACAGGTGAGTGGGGGGCTCAGGCTGGGACTCCCCTTTCCCCCTCCCCAGACACCACCCAGACCCCCCCTTATCCCCACAGGACGCCCCCGTGGAGGAGGGGGCTGTGCTCAACACCCACATCAGGGGCACCAAGTGGGCAGAGGGTGAGTACAGGGGGGAACAGGGACACATCACCCACAGGTGTCACCCCCCAACCAGATCCCCACAACCGGTGTCTCTCTCAGGGCCCCCACGGGTGTCCCCCAGCCCTGCCCCACCTCGGGATGCACAAGTGACCAACACGGAGCTGTCGGGACCCCACGAGGGACAGTGGGACCCCTGAGACTGCGATGATGTGCTGTGACACTGGGGGCACTGGGGGCATCGATTCCCCTCAGGGGTCTCTTCTTCCTCTTCACAGCACCCACAGGGCTCCTCATTCCCCCTCCCAGAGCCAGGGGGGCACACAATGTTTTTCCCTCTTATTGTACACAAAATGACACGATTGATTAAACTGCGTGAGAAACAAGGCTCACTCTTTAAAATTTGTAAATGTTTAATAAGGGATAAAAGAGACAGTAAACAGTGGGCTGGGTGCTTGGCAACTGCCAGAGGCCTACAGTTAACTACAACAATTCTCCTTACATACCTTTCCATTGTATTGGATAAATACATACTCAGGAGGGTTATACATATTCAAACACTCTTTTGAGTTTACATGTTCCGGGAATTCTTTTGCTTAGTTTGACCCTTGATTAATTTTCATAAAGTACACACCATACTGTAGATTAAATTTAAATATTTTATATTCTCACAAGTCCGCCCTGTTCTGTGGTTTGACAGTTCTTGATAAATGAAGGGTCAGTGGTAAATTCCTCTTTGCATTCTCTTTTTTGATGTTTATTTACTCACTACTTTTCATTGTGTTCTTCTCATACAGATAAGATAATCCACTAGTACATTAAATTAACATTAGCTATTTCACAAAATTATCTGAGTTATTCTCACCATTGTCACTTAGTTACACAAAGAAAGGTATTAGCTACTTCTGCAACAGTTAATGTTGTAATACACAGCACATTGTCTTTATCTTGATACTTTGTGACTGCCTAAACTAGAATATATTTATTACACTATAAATATATATTTTACACAGGGATTAGGGTAAAAGGCTGACAAAAATTGTAGTGTATCAAAAGCTGTTAAAAAGTGATTGCAAACTGTATTATACCAAAATAATTTGGAAAAACCAATATAATAGAGAAAGTAAAGACTACATAGTTATTCATAACAGGGAGAAGGTGTATGGAAGGGTTTATTTGATTTCTCCTTACCCTGTTCTGATTTTGTCAGCAATAAATTCAATTCATATCTCTAATTCCGAGGCAGTTTTGCCCGTGACAGGATTTGATGAGTGATCTCTCCTGGTCCTTGTCTCAACCCAGGAACCTTTCATTCAATTTTCTCTCCCCATCCAGGTGTGGAGGGCAGTGAGAGAGCGGCTGTGGTGGGCACGGGGCATCCGGGCACTGTCCATCCATGGCAAGGCAGGGAGGAGGAGGAGGGTCCAGGTCAGGTTGTTGAGCAGCTTGGTGTGGGATTGGCAGCAGTTCTGGGGCTCTCCCAGACCCTTGGGGACAGGGACAAAGTGATCAATTGCTGCATTTCCAGACTGGTTCCCCCACAGCTGTGCCTGCAGGGGCGGTTTCCAGCCAGCCCTGCTCTGGAAACCATCAAAGGCTCTCCCAGAGCCACTACTTGGGCTCCCTTTGGGCTTTGTGCTTCTTGCAGGGCTGAGCAAACCACAGGCAGGGCCTTTTTCCACTCACAGAATTCTCACCTTTGCAGCAGCTCTAAAGCTGCCAGAATCAAAGCCAAGGGGGCAGGGGGGACCCTCAGGGCCTGGCTGCCACCTGGGGCTGGGCAGAGCAGGGCTGGGCAATGGCCATCCCTGTGCAGTGGGGCTGGGCCATGGCTGGGCCCCAGTCTTAGATGGCCTCTGGCTTCAAGGAGCAGGAGTCTGGGAGCTCCTTCCTGCCTGGGGCTCCATTCCCCAGCTGCTCTTCCTGGCTCAGATTCAGCAGGGGACGAGCAAGAATGGAGAAGTCTGGACCCCTCCAGAGCTGCCATGCCCCAGGACAGGAGCCCCTTGTCCAGCATGTGTCCCCCCTGGGACAGGATCCCCCCAGGACAGGAGCCCCCTGGATGTGCCCCCCAGGACAGAACCTGCCCCCACCCCACCCCATGTGACACTCAGCACAAACGGCCTCTTCCTTTTTCTGCAGCAGAGAGAAAGTGAAAGTGTTGGGGAGGGCACAGTTGGACACCCCCATCCCCCACAGCCTCCCCAGCCCTCCCTGCAGACCCCTCACCCCTGCTTCCCCCACCCTGGGCTTCCCCCGACCCCTTCCCTGCTCAGATGCCCACCGGGATCATCAGGACACAAACTGGGGACTTGTGAAATTGAGGGGTAAAATGATGGAAATGGAAAATAAGAGAGGGAAAAGTCCCTGGGGGCTGGGGGGACACAGACCCAGAGCACCTCAGAGTCTGTCTGGACTGACCCCCGGGCTGCCAGCACCTTGTGGGGGCAGGACTGGGCCCTGGGTCACCCCAAAATCTGAGGCACCCAGGGAAGGAGCTGTGAACCACAGGCTCACCAAGCCACTTCTCATGCCCATGACCTCCATTCACCTGGAAATCAAATCATGGGACCCCCATTTCTTGTGTCTCTCCCCTCTGCAACCCCCATCCCAGCACTGACATTCCCCAGGATCTCCATGGCCCAGCACCCTACTCCCAAGGAACCCTCTCCAGTTCATTCCATCCCCTGAAATCCTCCTTTCCCCAGGACCTTGATTCTTCCAGGACCTCCATTCCCACGGGGTCCCCTATTCCCCCAGCATCCCCATCCCATGACCCAAAATCCCTGGACCCCACGTCCCCCTGGGACTCCCATCCCTGAGTCCCCCCAGCTCTGGGAACCCCCATTCCCATGGCACCCCCATTCCCAGGGACTCCCCCAGTTCAGGACCCCCATTCCCTGGCACCCCATCCCTGGCTCCCCAAACCCCTGAGGCCCCCACTCCTGGGAAACCCATGTCCCACTTTGTCCACCCAGCCTTGTCCCCAGACTGTTTGCACCCTTCCCACAGCTGTCCCCATGGCCACATCCCCATGATCCTGTGCTTGTGGCCACCCAGCCCCCACCAGAGGCCACCAACACGTGAGGACAAGATCTGACCTCGCTTCCTTCCCCTTTGGCCACAGAGCCACCACCCAGGGGACAGCCACCCCCGGCAGTGAGTGACAGCCAGTGCACATGGCTGGGGACACCGGGATGGCCGGGAAGGTGGCGCTGCTCCTGTGGGGTGAGTGCCCCGGGCATGGGCCTGACACCCCAGGGATGGGGAGGGGAGGGGGCACAGGGGGGCTGTGGTGTCCTCTGAGGTCCCCAAGGCCATCAGAACCAGTGCATGAGGTCACTGGAGCCATGGGGTGGCTTTGGGGGCAGGGGAAGGGGGACAGGAATGTGGGAACAATAACAGGGGGTCAGGGATTTGGGGAGGCAACATGGGGCAGGTGGGGGTGACCTGTGCCAGCACGGGGTGGCTGTGACATCCCCAGTTCAGGGGTGCCCACAGTGTCCCCATGTCCTGCCTGAGCAAGGGGTGGCCGCAGTGTCCCTGTCCCCGAGGGGTCCATGTCACACAAGGACACTTTGGGCACATCCCCCACACCCCATGCCCCTCTGCCTCTGTCCCCACAGTTCCACCCCCACCCAGCCCTGTCCCTCTCCCTTCCAGCCCAGACCCTCGGCCTCGCTGGTGAGTCCTCAGGGGATGCCATGGACCCACCCCACTGTCCCCAGCCCCATGCTGGCCCTGCCAGGCTGGTGTCCCCTGTCACCCACAGGTGCCCAGACCACCCAGCTCCTGGTGGTGCCACCCTGGAGACCAGCATTGCTGTGGGACCGGGTGACACTGACCTGCCAGGGCTCGGGGACCGCTGGTGCCACCATCTGGTACAAGGACGGGCAGCGCTGGGGGCAGCAGGGACGTGACCACCTCATTGTCACCGAAGGTGGCACCTACACGTGTGACAGACCTGGCACCGGGCACAGCCCTACGGTGACAGTCTTACATGGTGAGGGGGGTTCGGATGTCCCCAGCCTGGCACCCACAGGGACCCCAAGGGCTCTGGGTGGGCTCCGCTCCATGGGTCACCTCCTGTGTGACCAGAGCCCGTCCCCTCCTCTGGGGACATCCCAGACCATCCCTGTGCAAGGAGACTACTCTGTCACATTGGGTGGCTCCTGGTGCCTCCTGGTGCCATCATGACCCTCCTGATGGCCCTGGTGTGACAGGTCCCCTCTGTCCCTCAGACTGGCTGGTGCTGCAGGTGCCAGCACGGGCGCTGCTGGAGGGGGACACGGTGACACTGCGCTGCCGGAGCTGGCAGAACAAACCACTCACGGATGTGTACTTCTACCACGATGAGAAGAAACTGCAGGGGCTCCATGATGGGACTGAGCTCTCCCTGTCCCCTCTGCGGCTGCACCACAGTGGCCGCTACCACTGCACGGGCCGGGTGGTGTCACAGTGGAGAGAGTCAGAGCAGGTGACAGTGACAGTGCACAGTGAGTGCAGGGATGGGGACAGGGAAGCCCGACATCCTCCGAGGGTTTCCCCAGCACTGCCTGAATCCTTCATCCCTCCCTTTACTCCTCCCTGGGTCACCCCAAATTTCCCAAGTCCATCTTGGTTTCTCCCATGACTGCCCAGTTCCCCGTGCAGATCCCTCATTCCTCTCTTTGTCCTCCCCAGCCCTCCCTGGATTCCCCACCCCTTCCAAGGGCCCTGCTCCACCCTCTGGTCTCCCTCCCTTCCCTTGGTCCTCCCGCCCATCTCTGAACCCCAAATCAATCCCTGAGGCTCCTCAGTCTCTCGTCTGGTTCCCCATCCCTGCCTGGGTCTCTCCCCCTTTCTACAGGGTCTCGCCATTGTCCCCAGGTCCCAACATCCTCCCAGGGTCCCCTTCTGCTCACTGGGATCCTCTCTGCTCCCCTCCAAACCCCTTCTTTCCCCTCCATGTCCTCCACCCCTCTGGGGTCCCCAGTCCCTCCTGTGTCCCCCTGCAGGGGTCCCGCTCTCAGGGGTGTCCCTCTCAGCACAGCCCCCTGGGGGACAGGTGGCACTTGGGGACAGCCTGGTGCTGAGCTGCATGGTGGCCGTGGGGACAGGTCCCCTGTCCTTCTCCTGGCACCGGGAGGGCTCGGGGGCACCGCTGGGCATTTCACCCCGCCTGGAGCTGAACCACATTGCGGAAAATGACAGCGGCCAGTACCGGTGCCGGGTCAGCGACGGGGACAGCATGGCTGAGAGTGACCCCATGAATGTCACCGTCCTTGGTGAGCGGGACCCTCGGGCTGGGGATGACCGCACCCATGGCACCCTCATCCCACCTTTCTTCATGCCAGCCCTGTCTCTGTCCCCACAGTGCCCGTGGCCAATGCCACCATCACCCCTGGTCCCGTGTCACACCAGGAGCATGCAGGTGACCCCGTGACCCTGCACTGCTCAGTGCAGTTGGGCTCAGGCCCTGTCACCTTCATCTGGCTGCACAATGGGCAGGAGGTGGCCCTGGGTCCCCTCCTGGAGCTCAGGGATATCAGTGTGGGACATTCGGGCACCTACCAGTGCATGGCCACCAACCAGCTGGGACAGGACGGGCACCGCGTGTTCTGGGCACTCAGCCCAGAGCTGGACCTGGAGGTGACACCTGGCTCACCCTGGGTCACAGGTGGGGTCCCGCAGGGTCACCAGGGAGTGCAGGACCCCTGGGGGGATGGGTGATCCTGATGTATCCCCCTCTGTTTCTTGCAGTGGCTGCAGGCGTCAGCGGGGCCCTTTTGTTCCTGCTCCTGCTCGTGGGTGTTATTGTGGCCTGGCACCGGTGGCACCGTGTGGGTGGGTGACAATGGGGGGACGGGGGTCATGGAGAGAGGTGGGAAGGACCCCACAGAAGGGGGGCCATAGGGCGACACCCACAGCCCCTGACTTGGGTGGGGCTGAGCCCCCAGTGTCCATGGCTGAGAGCCCTGGGAGCTGTTGGAGGGTCCTGCAGGGATGTTGGGGGTTCTGTTAGGGGTTCCCCTCCCTGCCAGGCTCAGGGTTCTGGGGGCTCAGGCTGCTGGTGCAAGTGGGGGGACCATCAGGGATACTGGGGGGCCTGGGGAGGATTGTGTGTCTGGTGGTGGTTCAGCATTCCCAGGGGTGGATGGGGGCCCCTGGGTCTCCAAAGTCACCCCTCCAGTTTTCCTTTGCAGATGCCAGGAAGCACCAGGAAAGGTGGGTGCAGGCTCCAGCCATGATACACCTTTTACCCAAACCCCCAGCACCTCCCATCCCCTTCCACACTCCCCCTTATTCCTACAGGGCCCCACAAGACCCCCTGGCACCCTCAGTGGAGGATCCTCAGGCGACGTACATGGAGCTGCAAAGGCAACCGTGAGAGCCCAGCGACATCTATGACAATCTACACCAAAAGTTGTGATGCTCTGGGAAGCAGGAGGCACTGGGTGACACTGGGGGTGCTCCCTCCATGGCTCCTGTGGATGCCCATCCTTCCAAGGGAGGTGGTCATGGTCAGGGGGAGGCTACACAGGGCACCCTGTGCTCCCCATTCCCCCTCCCACTACCCCTGTCCCATCCCACTGTAAAAGGGGGATTTGGAGAGGATTCTTGCTGAAAGGTTTCTCGGATGAAAATGAAGCACAAACATGGCAATATTATATCTGAGAACTGTTTATTGATAAAGGAGGGTAAGGGTTCTTCCCAAAGGGGAAGAGAAGGGAGTAGAAAGGGGAAAGGACAGAGAGAGAAAAAGAAGACAGGGACAGCGTTACCACAAGAAGCCCGGGCGCTCTGTGGGCATCAGCTCGGCAGATGGAGTGTGTGTGCTGCAAGCCAGGGCGAGCCCACATGGCTTTTGTGAGTGGCTGGGCGTGATTTCCAAGGACGGCACCTGCGTGTCTCTGGCATTGCGAGCGATGGCTGCAGGGGCTGCTGCGGGCTGGCTGCGGGCTGGTGCTGGGCACTGGTGGCTCTGGGCTGGCTGCCGCGGGCTGGGGCTGCCGTGGGCAGGTGCAGCAGGCTCGGGGCTGGGGGCAGCTGGGGAAACGCGGCAGAGGCGGCGGGTGGGTGCAGGCAGCATCCGCTCCATCGGGGAAGCAATGAAGGAACGTCCAGGAGGAGCAGGAATGAGCTGCCTCGGGGAAGCAGTGAAGCAGGGAAGAACGGGTGCGGACAGGGAAGAAGGACCACCGGGAGGAAAAGGTGAGGAGGGGGAGTATCGGTGATATTTTTGCCTGACAACTGGGAGGAATGATGCATCTGACTCCATCTTTTCAGAAGGCTAATTAATTACTTTATTATACTCTATTATTCTATGCCATATTACATTACATCTAAACTGAATCTGCCAAGCACTCAACTGCCCTCCACTGCACACAATCTCATGACTGTCAGCCAACAGTCCTCACATACACACACCTGGATTCAATTGGTCAGTGAATCAAAACACTCACACCAGAATCCAATTACCAATTCCCTTCAGGTAAACAATCTTCCACAATGCATTCCACTTGTGAAAAACACAGGAGCAGTAAATGAGATAAGAACTCTTTGGATCATTCTTTGCTTCTCTCACTGCTTCTCCCAGGTTCAGAGATTGTCAATCCCACAGGGGAGGAGGGCCAAGCTGACCCTCTGAGCAAGCCCCTGATCCCTCCAAGAAACCCAAAGCAAAACGCTCCTGTTCTGTCAGAATGTGTTGCTGTTATTTGCAAAGGCTCCTCCCACAGCCGGATTTCCTGGGCATTTTTTCCCAGACATTTTTCCCGGGCATCTGTCCCACCAGCCTGTGGGGGTCACTCACAGCCAGATCACTGAAGCTTTCTCTCCCCTGATTCTCTGTTGCGTGAAGCCTCACCAGGGACAGGGTTCCCAGCACATGGACAACCACAGAGTAATTATTCAGTCATGTGTAGCATATGTTAAGACATAAATCAAATTCAGATTTGTTCCTCTTAACCCCAGTGTGCTTAGTGGCTCTGCAATCCCCCTCCCAGTGCTCCCACTAAGGTGGCTTACTGGTGCCCATCCCAGTTCCAAAGGGCTACAGGACCTGGTTCCCTGCTCCTGGGACAAAAATGCAACTCTTTTGTTAAACAGGCAGAAATGGTGTTTCTTTGTTTAGCTCTGTCAAGGAAGCTGAACAAGGTGGGAACCTCCCTTGGAATGGAAAATACAACCCCCATCACTCTGAATTATTGTAACATTGAAATTACGGGGCTTTTAGGCAAAGATGTAGGAACAGGAATACAGTTCTTTACTGGTATGTACTGTGAGAAACAAGTTAATGGAAGTTGACTTTTGCTGGATATTATATTAATTGATATTACATTATTGATGATATTGTTGATTAAATATTGTGATGTTGTTAGTGTTGGGACAGTGATGTGTATTGTGGAGTGGCTGATGTTGTTGGGGTGTCCATTTAATACTGGGGCCGAGCCTGGGCCCAGCCATGGCCCAGCCCCACTGCACAGGGATGGCCATTGCCCAGCCCTGCTCTGCCCAGCCCCAGGTGGCAGCCAGGACCTGAGGGTCCCCCCTGCCCCCTTGGCTTTGATTCTGGCAGCTTTAGAGCTGCTGCAGAGGTGAGAATTCTCTGGGTGGAAAAAGGCCCTGCCTGTGGTTTGCTCAGCCCTGCAAGAAGCACAAACCCAAAGAAAGCCCAAGCAGTGGCTCTGTGAGGGCCTTTGATGGTTTTCAGAGCAGGGCTGGCTGGAAACTGCCCCTGCAGGGGCAGCTCTGGGGCAACCAGTCCAGAAATGCAGCAATTGAATGCATTGTCTCTGTCCCCAAGGGACTGAGAGAGCCCCTGCCCTGCTGCCAATCCCACACCAAGCTGCTCAACAACCTGACCTGGACCCTCCTCCTTCTTCCTGCCTTGCCGTGGATGGACAGTGCCCGGATGCCCCTCACCCACCACAGCCGCTCTCTCACTGCCCTCCACACTTGGATGGGGGGAGAGAATTTAATGAATGGTTCCTGGGTTGAGACAAGGACTGGGAGAGATCACTCATCATATCCTGTCACGGGTGTGAGAGTCAGTCAGAATTTTCCCTCATCTGCCTCACGATCATCATTTGGGGACCACTGTAGAGAAGACCCCCCTGTCTAGAATCTCTGGCTCTGAAGGAGAAAGTCACATGCCAACAAGGCCCTGAGATCTGAGAGCATTGCTAAGTTATTGTTTTCACGGGTGCTGTTTGCTGTATGCTAAGAAAGGGACACTGTGCCCTTTTTGCTACAATAGCCTTGGGAGCTGTCCCACCTCTCGGCCTGGCTGGACTTTTCCTGAGTTCTGGGTGGTCCCCTGCAGAAGACCCTCACCTGTTTTACAACCACCGTGACAGACAGACTGAGATGCAAGAAGCCTTTCCATCAAGGACTGAGACATGAAACCCCCACGTGAAAAGTCCTCCTCTCCTCCTTCCAAGGCCTGGGACTGAAACCCCCAACCCGGAGGAGCTGTGTGGGGGGAGGCAAGCTGACCAAAGCGAGATGCTTGCCTGCAGCTTGTGACCACAGGACCAACAAAACAATGGTTCTCACCTGCTGCCTAGCTTGGACTCTGTGTACCCCCCTTTCTATTTTTCCCCCCCTGAAGACCTTTGTTTCAGTTGCAAAATTTATTACCCCTTGCCCCAATGAAAAAGAGGATAATTGGGGTCCAGATGAACGGTGCCTCTGAGATCTCCGGATCGTGACAACGGGCCAAGCTGCCTGGGATTTAGAGATACGAATTGAATATATTGCTGACAAAATCAGAGTAGGATCAGGAGAAGTCAAATAAACCCTTCAATACCCCTTCACCCTGTTTTGAATAACTATGTAGTCATTGGCTTTCACTATTGTATTGGTTTTTGCAAATTATTTTGATACAATACAGTTTGTAATCATTTTTTAACTGCTTTTGATACACTACTATTTGTCAGCCTTGTACCCTAATCCCTGTGTAGAATATATATTTAGTGTGAAAAATATAGTTTAGGCTCTCCTAAAAGACCAAGATAGAGACAATGTGCAGTGTATTACAACATTAACAGTTGCAGAAGTAGCTAATGCCTTTATTTGTGTAACTAAGTGACAATGGTGAGAATAACTCAGATAATTTTGTGATATAGCTAATGTTAATTTAATGTACTAGTGGATTATCTTATCTGTATGAGAAGAACACAATGAAAAGTAGTGAGTCAATAAACATCACAAAAGAGAATGCAAAGAGGAATTTACCACTCACCCTTCAGTTATCAAGAACTGTCAAACCACAGAACAGGGGGACCTTGTAAGGACATAAAATATATAAACTTAATCTGCAGTATGGCATGTACTTTATGAAAATGAATAAAGGGTTAAATCAAGCAAAAGAATTCCCAGAACATGTGAACTGGAAGGATGTTTGAATATGTATAACCCTCCTGAGTATGTATTTACCAATACAATGGAAAGGTATGTAAGGAGCATTGTTGTAGTTAACTGTAGGCCTCTGGCAGTTGCCAAGCACCCAGCCCACTGTTTACTGTCCCTTTTATCCCTTATTAAACATTTACAAATTTTAAAGAGTGAGCCTTGTTTCTCACACAGTTTAATCAAACGTGTCATTTTGTGTACAGTAAGAGGGAAAAACATTGTGTGCCCCCCTGGCTCTGGGAGGGGGAATGAGGAGCCCTGTGGGTGCTGTGAAGAGGAAGAAGAGACCCCTGAGGGGAATCGATGCCCCCAGTTTCCCCAGTGTCACAGCACATCATCGTAGTCACAGGGCTCCCACTGTCCCTCGTGGGGTCCCGACAGCTCCGTGTTGGTCATTTGTTGGGGTCCATCACATCCCCCTCCTCCGGGGGGTCTTGTGGGGATAAAGGTGGTCTGGGTGGTGTCTGGGGAGGCAGAAATGGGAGTCCAGGCCCGAGCCCCCCCCTCACCTGTCCTGGAGCTTCCTGGCCGCTGCAAAGGAAAGGGGAGGGGGTGACTGTGGGGACACTGGGACCCCTGAACTTTCCTGGAACCTCAACAGTTTCAACCACCCACGGGACCCCCAACTCCCCACTGCAGGCCTGATTCCCAATGGACCCCTGATTTCCCCCCGGACACTCTGAACATCCCTGAACCCCCCAGAACTTCTGCATCAATGCAGAGCCACAACCCCCCCCCCCCGGCCCCCAGTGCCCCTAACCTTCTGAGTCCCCAGAACCCCAAGCCTGGCAGGGAGGGGAACCTCCAAACTCCCACAGGACCCCCAAAAGATCCCCCAACATTCCTGTACAGCCTGCCAGGTGCTTCCCAAACCCTCCAGGAGCTCCAGTGCCACCCCAATGTTCCTCAAAGCCTGCCAAGGAATAACCCTGGAGCCCAACCAAGACTCTCCAAATTCCCCCAAAATCCCCCAGGACCCCCAGCTGAGGTCACTGCAGGCTCAGTGTCCCCCAGCTCAGGGGCCCTGGGTGCTGCCAATCTCTGCCCCCACTCTGGGGTTTCCCCCTCACTCCAGGACCCCCATCCCCCCCATTGTCACCCACCCCGGTGGTGCCACCAGTGACAGCCCCTGATGACAGCCAGGAGCAGGAGCAGGAACAGGAGGGTCCTGCTGACATTCACAGCCACTGCTGGGGACAGAGGGGACACATTGGGGTCACCCTGAACCCAGGGGGTCATGAACATCCTGGTGACCCTATGTGACCCCACCTGTGACCCAGGGTGAGCCAGGTGCCACCTCCAGGGCCAGCTCTGGGCTGAGTGCCCGGAACACGCGGTGCCTGTCCTGTCCCAGCTGGTTGGTGGCCACGCACTGGTAGGTGCCCGAATGTCCCAATTCAACATCCCTGAGCTCCAGGAGGGGACCCTGGACCACCTCCTTCCTGTTGTGCAGCCAGATGAAGTTGACAGGGGCTGAGCCCACCTGCACCGAGCAGTGCAGGGTCAAGTTGTCACCTGCATGCACCTGGTGTGACAGGGGACCAGGGGTGATGGTGGCATTGGCCACGGGCACTGTGGGGACATAAAGAAGGCTGGCACTGGGTGAGGTGGGATGGGGATGCTGCGGTTGGGGTCACCTCCAGCCCGAAGTTCCTGCTCACCAAGGACGGTGACATTCATGGGGTCACTCTCGGCCACGCTGTCCCCATTGCTGACCCGGCACCGGTACTGGCCGTTGTCTTTGTCCCCAACGTGGTGCAGCTCCAGGTGGGGGCTGGTGCCCAGCAGTGCCCCTGAGCCCTCTCGGTGCCAGGAGAAGGACAGGGGACCTGTCCCTGTGGCCACCACGCAGCTCAGCACCAGGCGGTCCCTGAGTGCCACCTGTCCCCTGGGGGGCTGTGCTGACAGGGACACCCCCGAGAGCGGGACCCCTGTGGGAGGGGGTGACAGAAGGGGACAGTGAGGGACCTGGGGCAAAAGGGAGGGGAAGAGGGATCCCAGTGAGGGAGAGGGGGCGAAGAGACTGGGGGGTCTTGAAAGGGACTCCAAGGAAGAATTGGGGGGTCAGGGAAGGGACACCTGGTGAGGGAGGGGGCAGAATCCAGGGAGGGTACAGGGACCCAAGGGAGGGGATGGTGAGACCTGGGGAATGTGATGGGACTTGAGAGAGGGGTGAGGGGACCTCGGGAGGGGTGAAGTGACCCAGTGAGGGATGGGGTCTCCTGGCACTGATGGAGGTCCCCAGACAGTGATGGGGGACCCAAGCAGACTGTGAGGGCTCCCCATGCCCATCCCCGCACTCACTGTGCACCGTGACATGGAGCCGGGCTCTGCTCTTCCGCACGACCCCCCCTCGGAGTGCACCTGGCAGCTGTAATTCCCCGAGTGGGAGACCCCCAGGGCGGGCACCAGCAACTGCAGGGACCCCTGCGGGCCCCCCACCACCTGCCTGTCCTGGTAGAACACATGCAGGAGGGGGGCTCAGGGCCGCAGGGGGCTGGGGGTGCTGAAGCAGCTGAGAGTCAGGGGGGACCCCTCGGTGGGCTTGGGGCGACGCTCCAGCACCAGCACCGAGAAGAGCTCAGGGAAGGAGAGGGGAGGTGAGGACTGTGACTCTGAGTCTGCTGGGAAGGGGCTTTGGAGGTGTCAGGAGATCAGAATTCCAACTGTGGGGGTGCTCACCGTGCACTGTCACTGTCACTGCTGCTGACCGTGAAAGAAAGGGCCTCACAAAGCCACTGCAGCTGTAGTGACCGCTGTGGTGCAGCTGCAGAGGGGACAGGGACAGCTCGGTTCCCCTGAGGGACTCCCACAGATTCTTCTCCTCCCGGTAAAATCGCACCCTGGTGACCGGGTTGTCCTGCCGGCCCCGGCAGCGCAGGGTCACTGTGTCCCCCTCCAGCAGTGCCCGTGCTGGCACCTGCAGCACCAGCTCATCTGTGGGACAGGAGGGTCCCATCTCAGTGAGAGGCTTGAGACAGGTGCAAGGAGGGTCCCCATGGCACTGGGGACATGTGGGTGCACTGGGATGAACTGGGATGTTCCTGTGTGCAGGGCACCACACAAGGGGTGTGAGGCCACCCACAGAGTGGAGCCCACCCAGATCTATCAGCGGCCACCCAGATGATTTAAGATCCCCACTCACCATCTAAGACTCTAATGGGGGGGCTGTGCCCACTGCCAGGTCTGTCACACGTGTAGGTGCCACTCTCAGTGACACTCAGGTGGTCGAGTCCCTGCTGCCCCCAGCGCTGCCCGTCCTTGTACCAAGTTGTGGCACCGGCGGTCCCCGAGCCCTGGCAGGTCAGGGTCACCCAGTCCCACAGCACCGCCGGCCTCCAGGGGGGCTCCACCAGGAGCTGGGTGGTCTGGGCACCTGTGGGTGACAGGGGACACCAGCCTGCCAGGGCCAGTGTGGGGCTGGGGACAGTGGGGTGGGGCCATGGCATCCCCCGAGGACTCACCAGTGAGGCCGAGGGTCTGGGCTGGAAGGGAGAAGGGACAGGGCTGGGTGGGGGTGGCATTGCAGGGACAGAGGCACTGGGGGCACAGGGTGTGGGAGATGTCCCCAAACTGTCCCATAGGGGACAGCAGTACATTCCTGTCCCCCTTCCTCTATCCCCACAGCCACCCCATGGCTCTGGTGACCTCATGCTCTGGCTCTGCTGGCATTGGAGACCTCAGGGGACCCCGCAGCCCCCCTGTGCCCCCTCCCCTCCCCATCCCCGGGGTGTCAGGCCCGTGCCCGGGGCACTCACCCCACAGGAGCAGCGCCACCTTCCCGGCCATCCCGGTGTCCCCAGCCATGTGCACTGGCTGTCACTCGCTGCTGTGGCCACCGCTCCCCTGGCTGGCGGCTCTTTGGATGATGGGGAAGGAAGCGAGGTCACGTCCGTCCCCATGTGTAGGTGGCCCTTGGTGGGGGCAGGGTGGCCACAAACTGGGGACAGGCTGGGGACAAGGCTGGGTGGGACAAGGTGGGAGTTCCCAGGAGGGGGGGGCTCAATAGGTTTGGGGAGCCAGGGATGGGTGTGCAGGAGAATGGGGGGTCCCAGGGATGGGGTCCCTGAACAATGGGGGTCCTGAAGAGGTGGAGTCAGAAAGGATTGGGGTCGGGGGCATGGAAATGGGGATCCCAGGTCTGGGGAGACTCAGGAATAGGATTCGTGATGGAACGTGGGCTCCAGGGATTTGGAGTCATGGGATGGGGGTTCTTTGGATGTGGATGATGGGAGAATGGGGGAGCTGAGAGGATGAAGGTCCTGGGGGATGGGAGATTTCAGGGCTTGGAATGAACAGGAGAGGGTTCCTTGGGAATGCGTTCCTGGGCCATGGAGATCCTGGGGAATGTCAGTACAGGGATGGGGCTCCCAGGCAAGGTGGGACATACGGAATGGGGGTGCCATGGTTGGGGTCCAGGGGAACGGAGGTGCCAGGGATGGGCAGTGGCTTGATGGACACAGGAATCTCAGCTCCTTCCCTGGGTGCCTCAGATTTTGGTGTGACCCAGGGCCCAGCACTGCCCCCCCTGGGGTGCTCATTTCCTGTGCAGGCATCACATGGGGGTCCTGGGTAGCTCTGCCTCTGTGCCCTCCCCTGCCCTTGACATTTTCCTCTCTTTATTTCTCTTTTTTCCTTATTTTCCTCACTTTTTTGCCAGGTGCCCTCTGCCCCCGTTCCTGGCTCAGCAATCCCGGGGAGCACCTGAGCAAGGAATGGATTGGGGGGAGCCAGGGGAGGAGGAAAATGGGGAGCAGGGGGTGCAGGGAAGGGTGGGGAGGCTGTTGGGGAATGGAGGTGTTGGGCTGTGCCCCCTCAACACTTTCACTTTCCTTTTCCTGGACAAGAAGGAAGAGGCCGTTTGTGCTGAGAGTCAGATGGGAAAGGGGGAGTTCTGTCCTGGGGGGGCACATCCAGAGGCTCCTGTCCTGGGGGGATCCTGTCCCAGGGGTGACACATCCTGGCATGCAGGGTCCTGTCCCGGGTGGTGGCAGTTCCGGAAATGTCCCTGCACATTCCTGGCCGGGCGCCTGTCCCAGGGGTGGCACATCCTGGGGACCCCTGTCAATGCAAGGGTGGGGCCCAGCCATGGCCCAGCCCCACTGCACAGGGATGGCCATTGCCCAGCCCTGCTCTGCCCAGCCCCAGGTGGCAGCCAGGCCCTGAGGGTCCCCCCTGCCCCCTTGGCTTTGATTCTGGCAGCTTTCGAGCTGCTGCAGAGGTGAGAATTCTGTGGGGGGAAAAAGGCCCTGCCTGTGGTTTGCTCAGCCCTGCAAGAAGCACAAAGCCCAAAGGGAGCCCAAGCAGTGGTTCTGTGAGGGCCTTTGATGGTTTTCAGAGCAGGGCTGGCTGGAAACTGCCACTGCAGAGGCTACTGTGAGGGAACGAGTCCGGAAATGCAGCAATTGATCATTTTGTCCCTTGCCCCAAGGGACTGAGAAAACCACAAAACTACTGTAAAGACAATAACAATCTGCTCAACAACCTGACTGGAACGCTCCTTCTTGAAGAAAATATGCAGACTTCTGGAACATCATGGAATGAATATTTGGATTTGGGCTCTGGCCACCAAAGAAGAGGGAAAAGTGTGGAAATATTGAGCAGGGGCTGCACACGAGGGGCTGGGGAACAGGGGTGTCACAGCAGGAGCAGGGAGTGCCCAGGCAGGGGAATTCAGGGCAGGCTGGAGTGGATTTACCAGGGAATCAGACCCTGAGGCACACAGGGGCATTTCCACAGATTCCTGTGCACTTTCCCAAGCATGGACAGAGCTTCTCCCCTTCCTCCAAGGGAAGTCAAACAAGTTTCAGGTTAGGAATGAGAAAAATGGGAAGAGTTCCTAAATATGGGCCAAGAAAAGGCTTCCTTAGGGGCTGGGTTGCTGCCCAGCAGGCAGGGAACAATCCCATGGAGCTGTTGGACACTCAGGGAGATTCCACCCTCTGTGTTATCCACAAGCAAACGCTGCTGTGGGATGCACCAATGGGCTCCTAAAGGGAATCAAAAAGTCTCATTTCATTGTGATTTGTGTTTTATTGTGAGGGTCTTGTTGAGAAAGCAATGGATTCTATAAACCAGAGTATTTTATACCTTGCCAGATTGATTTTTCCTGAGTTTGTTCTTTATTGGGAAAAAAAAAAAGGTGTGGGGAAGATTTTTGGTTTTATTCTATGGATGTGTAATTTTGTCTGAACCAATTGGGTATCAAGTGTTGCCTGGGATGGCTGAGCCAGGAAATGGGGGGACCTGACCCAGGGGTGAGTGGGGCAGGGACACAGAGACTCCCAGGACAGCCCTGGTGTGCCCCAGGGTGGGGACTGTGCTGGGCTCTGAGTCACCCCAAAATCTGAGGCACCCCATGAAGGAGCTGTGACCCCCGTGCCCACCCAGTCACTGCCCATCCCTGGCACCCCCATTCCCCTGGGAACCCAACCATGGGACCCCCATTGCCTTGGTCTCTCCTCCCTGGGGACCCCATCCCAGGACTGACATTGCCCAGCACCACCATTGCCTTGATCCCATCCCATGGGCTGCATCTTCCCCAGAGCCCCTATTCCCGAGGGTCCCCTTTTTCCCCCTGCATCCCCAGCCCTGGCACCCACATGCTATGACCCCAAATCCCTGGGGACCATGTTCCCACAGCACCCCCATCCCTGAATGCCCCCAGGCATGGAGACCCCAACTCCACTGGACCCCCATTCTGCTGGACACCCATCCTTGGTTCCCCACATCCCCTGAGCCCCCCACTCCTGGCAACAGCATCCCCCACCATGTCCCCAGGCTGTCCCCACCCTGCCCACAGCCTGTGCCCAGCTTGTGGCCACCCTGCCCCCACCAAGGGCCACCTACACATGGGGACGGACGTGACCTCGCTTCCTTCCCCTTCATCCGAAGAGCCGCCAGCCAGGGGAGTGGTGGCCACAGCAGCGAGTGACAGCCAGTGCACATGGCTGGGGACACCGGGATGGCCGGGAAGGTGGCGCTGCTCCTGTGGGGTGAGTGCCCTGGGCACGGGCCTGACACCCCGGGGATGGGGAGGGGAGGGGGCACAGGGGGGCTGCGGGGTCCCCTGAGGTCCTCAAGGCCAACAGGGCAAAGAGCCCAGTGTGACCAGAGTTGTGGGGTGGCTTTGGGGACAGGAACAGGGGAACTGGGATATGGAGACAGGGACAGGAGGATGGAGATGTGGGGACAAGGATGTGGCAGAAGGAACCTTGGGGCTGGGGCAGCTGTGGAGACAGGGACACATGGATGCAGGGACAGGAACAAGGGGGCAAGCACCATGTTGATGCGCCATGGGAACAGGTGCCACTGGAATGGGACCATGGGCACAGGGCCATGGGAATGTCGCTGTGGGGTCGGCAGGGGTGACCTGTACCAGCACGGGGACACAGCTTGGCTGCTGTGTCCCTGTCCTCGAGACATATTGGCCACCCCAGTGCCCCCACAGAGACCTTTTGGTGAACCTGCCTTTGAACATCTCAGATGGTGAGGGGGGTTTGGGTGTCCCCAGCCTGGCATCCTCTAGACCCCGAGGGCTCTGGGTGGGCTCTGCACCATGGGTCACCTCCTGTGTTACCAGAGCCCGTCCCCTGCTCTGAGGACATCCCAGAGCATCCAGTGTGAGGAAAACCATGTGGGTGCTGGGGACACCTGGTGCGCTGGGTGTCACCCAGTGGGGGGATCCTTGTGACATGGGGACCCTCCAGATGCCTGAGATGTGACAGGACCCCTCTGTCCCCCAGACTGCCTGGTGCTGCAGGTGCCAGCATGGGCACTGCAGGAGGGGGACACGGTGACACTGCGCTGCTGGGCCTGGCAGAACAGAACGGTCAACTCGGTGTCCTTCTACCATGAGGAGAAAGAGCTGCAGGTAGTCCCCAATTGGACCGAGCTGTCCCTGTCCCCTCTGCAGCTGAACCACAGTGGCAGATATTGGTGCAAAGCCTGGGTGAAACCCTGGGGGTGGAAGGAGTCAGTGCCAGTGACAGTGACAGTGCATGGTGAGGACCCCACTGCTGCCACCCTGACATCTCCACAGCCCCTCCCCAGGGACTCAGGCTCACAAATCCCCCTCCCCTCTGGTGCCTGTGCTGGAGGGTCCCCCCAAGCCCACCCTGGGGTCCCCCCCCCTGACTCTCAGCTGCCTCAGCACCCCCAGCCCCCTGCGGCCCCGAGCCCCCCTCCTGCACGTGTTCTACTGGGACAGGCGGTGGTGGGGGGCCCGCAGGGGTCCCCGCAGCTGCTGGTGCCCGCCCTGGGGGTCTCCCACTCGGGGAATTACAGCTGCCAGGTGCACTCTGAGGAGGGGCCGTGTGGAATAGCAGCGCCTGGCTCCAGGTCATGGTGCGCAGTGAGTGTGGGGATGGGCATGGGGAGCCCCCACGGCCTGCTTGTGTCTCCTGGTTGGGTACCTCCATGTCCCCCTGACACCTTTCTTGGGTCCTTCCATCACTCCCCTTGTCCCCTCGCCCCTCTGTGGTGTGACCCCATACCCAAAATCCCCCACCACACCCATCCCCCCTGTCCCTATCCCCCCATACCGGCTGCCAGCCCCTCCCTGTGGCCTCAGCCCTGTCTCTGTCCCCGCAGTGCCCGTGGCCAATGCCACCATCACCCCCAGTCCCCTGTCACGCCAGGTGCATGCAGGTAAAAACGTGACCCTGCACTGCTCAGTGCAGGTGGCCTCAGCCCCTGTCACCTTCACCTGGCTGCACAATGGGCAGGAGGTGGCCCGGCGTCCCCTCCTGGAGCTCAGGGACATCGATGTGGGACATTCGGGCACCTACCAGTGCGTGGCCACCAACCAGCTGGGACAGGACGGGCACCGCGTGTTCCGGGCACTCAGCCCTGAGCTGGCCCTGGAGGTGACACCGCAGGACAAAGAGACACACAGGGACATAGGTGGGTTTACACGGGGTCACTGTAGGGTGCAGCATCCCTGGGGTGATGGGCGACCCTGATATGTCCCCCTCTGTTTCTTGCAGTGCCCGCAGGGGTCAGTGGGGCCCTTTTGTTCCTGCTCCTGCTCGTGGGTGTCATTGTGGCCTGGCACTGGTGGCACTATGTGGGTGGGTGACAGTGGGTGGATGGGGGTCCCAGGGAGCTCCTGAGGCCCCCAGAGTTGGGGAGCAATAGGGAAGCACCAACAGCCCCAAAATTGTGACCTTGTCTGGGGGTCCTGTGGAGTATGGTGAGGTGCTGGAAGGTCCTGCATGGATGTAGGGGTTTCTTTCAGGGGCCCTGAGGGTGATGGGTTTTCTGTCCTTGGCAGGCTTTGGGTTCTTGAGGCTGACTTGGTCAGGGGGTTGGGAGAGGTTAATGATTTCTTGGGGGCTTCGGGGATTCTTGGGAGTACCTAGGGAGTTTAGGAATCCTGATAATATTCAGGGCCCTGGGACCCCACAGTCAGCCATCCCCTCCTTCCTTTGAAGCTGCCAGGAAGCACCAGGAAAGGTGAGTGGGAGGCTCAAACCAACCGCTCTCCTTTTTCCCCAACCCCCAAGATCTCCCATTCCCTCCCCCACATCCCCTTTATTCCCTCAGGGCCCCCCCAGATCCCCCGGCCCCCCCAGAGGAGGGGGAGGTGCTGTACACCCACGTCGTGGTCACCAAGAGGGCAGGGGGTGAGTACGGGGGGGACACACGCAGAGGGACACGTCACCCATGAGTGTCACCCCACCCAGATCCCACAGCCCGTGTCTCTCGCAGTGTCCCCCCGTGCCACCACCCTCCAGCATCCCCAGGTGACTAACGCGGAGCTGCCAGGACCCCAGGGGCGACCACGGGAACCTGGTGACATCTACGGGGATGTGCTGTGACACTGGGGGGAACTGGGGGCACTGGGGGTCCCCACACATGGGTACCCACTCGTTTCTGTGCTGCCACTAAAAACTGTCCCTCTTGCACCCCATCGAGGCACAAAGATGCCAAAGGGCTGAAAGAAGAACAATTTCCTGAAACAGCAATGAGAGAGAATAAAACCAACAGCATCAGCAACAAGGTTCAGTGTGTAAATGGTCAAAAAATGAACGATTTCCTTGGAAAGCCACCAAAAGGGAACAAACCTCAGACGTTTCCCCCAGCACATTTCCTCCACCAGAGGAACCTGGAAGGGCCTCGACCTTCCTTGCTCTGATGGCCAAAGCAGCTTTCAGGAGGCTCTGGATTCTCGTGTCCCCTGTCCCAAACCATTCCTCTGCCCTTTTCCCCACACAAGGATGTCACAAAAGCCATGGGGGGTTTCTGGAGCCTCCGCCTTTTCCAGAGCAGTCGGGATCAGGCCATGGCACAGGGCGGGTGTCAGAGACAGGAAAAGTTTGATGTCTGGAGACATTTTGGAACACCTCCATGTGGCAGGGGTGGGTCAGGCCTTGCTTTTGGTGAGACAGGGCCCCGTCTGTCCCTCAGTCTGTCAGCCATGGCACACTGGGGACAGTGTGATGCTCTGGCAAAGCCAGCTCCTGAGTGGCTGGGTGACCAGAAGTGCCAGCTGGGGAGAGGGTCCTTGGTGGCCCAACTGGCTTAAAAGGCAGAGCATGAGGTGACCAAGTCCCTGACCGTGTCTCCTCTTGAGAGTGTCTGTCCCATCCAGGCTGGAACTCAGGATTCGGCAACTCGTTTAAATGAGATATGTCTGCCATGGAATGTGGGAACATTCCTGGAATGGAAAGAAGACCCACATCTAAAACTCTTTTTTCATTTCAAAATGATATGGCTTTCAGTCCAAAAGGTAGGACAAGGAATAACAGCTGTTTCCTAGAAAATTTATAAACCAGAAGAGAACAAACAACACAAACCCAGAACTTTCCCTCCCGCTCAGCGCTGTTGGTTTTTGTGGCAGTTATAACCGCGGCCAGCAGGGGGCGCTGCAGGGAGCACTCCCGGCCAGCAGGGGCCGCCCCGCTCCAGCTCCATCCCCTCAGGGGCCATGGCGGCCTCGGGCGGGAGGGAGGAGGGGAAATCGCTCCTTTTGCAAACTCACGGCCACCAATCGGTCCCGGCACCACCAGCGGCAGCGGGCAGGAGCCGCCAAGGCAGCAGGTTGGATCCCAGTGCCCAGTGGCAGTGTAGCAGTGTCCCGGGGCCAGGCACACGCCCTGCACAACACCCGCGACCGCTCTCCATGATCCTGAATGGAAGGAAGGCAGCACCTGAACCTTGACAGGTTTTCGGTCCACAGCAGCACCTCTGGTGGTTTTACACCACAATTCTTGCAAATCCTCAGCCTTTCTCTCCCTTTTCCTCTTTCAGCCCTGTCACAGCCAATCTGCAAATGTTGAATTGCTCTGGAATGTTGAGGAAAGCTGATGTTCAGTCCTGGCTCTGCCCGGGCTCCTCAGGGGGCTCCAGAGCACATTTGGAGTTCCTGCTCTTCCTGGGCCACTGCTGGTCCCAACACAGCATTTGCAGGGAAAGGAAGAGCAGATGGAGAGGAGAGCCACAATTCCAAGGGCTCTGGAGCTGCCGCTGGAGCACAGGGACAGCCCTGGCCGGGAGCAGTGCCTTGGGACGGAAAAATGGGGAGAAATTGGATCTAGTTGGGCTAATGTCCCTGTTCTGCTGAGGGACCAGCAGACCCTTAAGGAGGTGTTATAATTAGTTCTGGAGCTCCTAAAGTTCAGCCATGCTCCTAACACATCCCTGTGCACAAACACAGGGTTCTGGTGCCTCTCCTGGGGATTTTGGGATCCTGCAGCTGAGGCAGCAGCAGCTGGAGCAAGTGGGCCACTGGAACAGCACCTGGCCATGGAGATAAGCAGGAGTGCCGGGAATTATGCAGGGTGCTCAGACGAGGGCCACAGGGCACCACTTGCCATTCCTGCTCCCCCCAGATTTTGAGATGGAGCAGTGAAACCCATCGGGTTCCCAAACCCCTCACGGCTCGGGCACAGCCTCACAGGAGGTGCCGGCCCAGGCCTTGGGGATGATTTGGGCACTCTCGGGCTCGTTCCCGACAAAGGGCAGCACTCCAGAAGCAGTCGGCACATCCCGAAGGAGCAGCCCGGGGCTGCTGGAGCCTGAGTGCTGTGGGCAAGGACGGCGTGAGGAAGCCGGGCCCTGCTCAGCCGGCGCTGCCCCAGGAACGTCTCATCCTGCAGGAGCTCGGCAGCCTCTGCCGGTGCCGGCCCCGGGGCTGTCGGGGGGCGCCGCCGGAGAGGCCGGGGGGCAGCGGGTGGGAGGGGCCGGGATGGAGGGACCGGGACCCCACTGGGGAGCCCCGAGCGTGGAGGGAGCGAAACGGCGGAGGGGAGACCCCAGGACAGGGGGGAGCAGAGACCCTGCGGTGGGGTCTGCGGAAAGGAGGGACCGCAATGGTGGTCCTGGAGCACCGGGAAGGGGCCCAGCTGCCATCGCGCTGCGAGTGCCGGGACGGTCCCGGGGTGTCCGAACCGACTGTGGCAGCGTGTCCAAAGCCACTGTCGCGATGTGTCGGGACCAAGCGTTGCCAGGGTAAGGCCCCCACAGCTCCGGGAAGTGGAGGGGTACCCTGGAAGGGGCGGGGCAGGGGCGGGGCAGAGCCCTGTCTATTCCCTGTGCCCTGTGCAGGTGAGGAGGGCAGGGATGGAGCAGCTCTGGGAACACCTGGAATCCAGACAGGGTCACTCCCCACAGCCCCACCACAGCCGCAGGCAGAGACACTCCTCTCTATTCCCTCACTTTTCTCTCTTGTCTGGCAGCCAAGCAAGAACTCAAATATTCTTCTCAGGACATTCCAAAGGGCTGCAGGTTTTAGACAGGAAGGAGGAGGGACCCAGTCAGGTTGTTGCGCAAAACATTATTGTGTTTGCAGAAGTTAGGGAGCTATCTCAGACCCTTGCTGCTAGGGACAAAGTGATCAATTGCTGCATTTCCGGACTGCTTCCTCCAGAGCTGCCCTTGCAAGGGTGGTTTCCAGCCAGCCCTGCTCTGAAAACCACCAAAGGCCCTCGCAGAACCACTGCTTGGGCTCCCTTTGGGTTTTGTGCTTCTTGCAGGGCTGAGCAAACCACAGCCAGGCCTTTTTCCACCCACAGAATTCTCACCTCTGCAGCAGCTCCACAGACTCAGAGCCCCTCAGAATCTCTCTGGGGTGACGCCCAGGCCGCCGGCACCTTGTGGGGCCTGTGCTGGGCTTGGGTCACCCCAAAATCTAAGGCACCCAGGGAAGGCGCTTTGACCCACAGGCCCACCCAGCAATTGCCCATCCCTGGGACCTCCATTCGCATGGGAACCAACCATGGGACCCCCTTTCCTTGTGTCCCCCCCTCCCTGGGACCCCCATCCTAATACTGACATTCCCCAAGATCTCCATGGCCCAGGACCCCATTCCCAAGGAACGTTCTCCTGTTCATTTCATCTCCTGCAATCCTCCTTCCTCCAGGAACTTGATTCTACCAGGACCCCCACTCCCATGGGACCCCCCATTCCCCCAGCATCCCCATCCCATGACCCCAAATCCCTGGAGCCCACATTCCCCTGGGACTCCTATCCCTGAGTCCCCCCAGCCCTGGGCACTGCCATTCCCATGGCACCCCCATTCCCAGTGACTCTCCTTCCTCAGCACCCCCATTCCCAGGGACCCCATCCCTGGGACCTCCCATTCCCCTGGACACCCACTCCCCATCCCCAAACCCCCTGACCCCCCCACACTTCTGGGAGCCCCATGTCCCACTGTGTCCCTCCCAGCCTTGTCCCCATCCTGTCCCCACCCTGCCCACAGCCTGTGCCCAGCTTGTGGCCACCCTGCCCCCACCAGCTGCCACCTATGCATGAGGACGAGACCTGACCTCATTTCCTTCCCCTTTGGCCAAAGAGCCACCAGGCAGGGGACAGCCACCCCTGGCAGCGAGTGACAGCCAGTGCACATGGCTGGGGACACCGGGATGGCCGGGAAGGTGGCGCTGCTCCTGTGGGGTGAGTGCCCTGGGCAGGTGTCTGACGCCCTGGGGATGGGCTCTGGTGAGGGAGAAATGAGTGGGTAGGGGGCACATGGGGGCTGCGCAGTTCCTTGAGATCCCCAGGGCCACCAGGACATAGAGCCTAGTGTGACCAGAGCTGTGGGATGGCCGTGGGGACAGGAAAAGGGGGAGAGGAACAGGGGAACTGTGATGAGTGCACAGGAGCATGGGATGGAGATGTTGGGACAATGATGTGGCAGAAGGAACCTTGGGGCCAGGGCAGCTGTGGGGACAGGGACACAGAGATGCGGGGACAGGGACAAGGGGACAAGCACCCTGTGTTTGGGCCATGGGGACAGGTGTCACCAAAATGGGATCATGGGCACAGGGCCATGGGGATGTGTCTGTGGGGCTGGCAGGGGTGACCTGTGCCAGCACAGGGTCCCCATGCCTGAGAAGGGGTTGGCTGCTGTGTCCCTGTCCTCGAGACCTCTGTGCCACACCAGTGCCCCCACAGAGACCTTCTGGGGACAGCCCCCACACCCAGTGCCATCGTGCCTCTGTCCCCATGGTGCCACCCCCACCCAGCCCTGTCCCTTCTCCCTTCCAGCCCAGACCCTCGGCCTCGCTGGTGAGTCCTCGGGGGATGCCATGGCCCCACCCCGCTGTCCCCAGCCCCACACTGGCCCTGGCAGGCTGGTGTCCCCTGTCACCCACAGGTGCCCAGACCACCCAGCTCCTGGTGGAGCCCCCCTGGAGGCCGGCGGTGCTGTGGGACCGGGTGACCCTGACCTGCCAGGGCTCGGGGACTGCCGGTGCCACCACCTGGTACCAGGATGGGCGGCAGTAGAGGCAGGAGGGATGCGACCCCTTCAAGGTCACTGAGAGTGACACCTACATGTGTGACAGACCCAGACGTGGGCTCAGCCCCCCTGGGACAGTCTTAAATAGTGAGGAGTTCTGGGAGTCCTGTGAGAGTCAGTCCGAATTTTCCCTCATCTGCCTCACGATCGTCATTGGGGAACCACTGAAGAGAAGACCCCCCCTGTCTAAAATATCTGGCTCTGAAGGAGAAAGTCACATGCCAACAAGCCCCTGAGACCTGAGAGCATTGCTAAGTTTTTGTTTTCACAGGTGTTGTTTGCTGCATGCTACACTGAGCCCAATGAGAAGAAGAAGGGGGCACCGTGCCCTTCTTGCAACAATAGCCTTGGAAGCTGTCCCACCTCTCGGCCTGGCTGGACTTTTCCTGAGTTCTGGGTGGTCCCCTGCAGAAGACCCTTCTCACTCATTTGCAACCACTGTGACAGACAGACTGAGATGTAAGAAGCCTTTCCATCAAAGACCGAGACATGAAACCCCTATGTGAGAAGGCCCCCTCTCCTCCTTCCAAGGCCTGGGACTGAAACCCCCAACCCGGCGGAGATGTGCGGGGGGAGGCAAGCTGACCAAAGCAAGATGGATGTTGCAGGTGTGAGCATTGGACCATGAACACAATGGCTCTCACCTACTGCTGAGAACATGGACTGTGTGTACCCTTTGCAAATACCATTCCCCCTTCCCCCATCGAAAGAGAGTAGAATTGGAGTCCAGATGAACTGCACCTCTGAGATCTCCCCGATGTAACAGGCAGATCCTCAGCTGGACTGCACCAAAGGACTTCGTCTCTACGTTTGGTAGCTATATTCCCCCTCTTTCTCTCTCTTTTTTCTCTCTCTTTCTCCATTTCTCTCCCTTAATCTCTCTATCGCATTTTGCTATGGTCATTCAATAAAAGTGCATTTGTTTTGATTATTACTGCAAATCCCCTGTGCCCTGTCAGTTTTTTTTTTCCACTCTGAGATCAATCCACGAACCATTTCGAAAGTCGTTTGTAAGGACGGATCGTGACACCCCAGCCATATGCACTGTCTGTCACTCGCTGCTGTGGGCATCACTCCCCTGGCTGATGGCTCTTTGGATGAAGGGAAAGGAGCGAGGTCATGTCTGTCCCCACGTGTAGTTGGGCCTTGGTGGGAGGAGGGTGGGGACAGGATGGGGGCAGGGTGGGGACCTGATGGGACATGGGGGTGATGGTGGCACATGTTTGTGATGGTGGGACATGGTGGGGACATGGTGTTGCCAGAATTTTGAGGCTGAGGCAGTATAGGGGGCCAGGCATGGGTGTTCAGGGTAATGGGAGGCCCGGGGATGGTGTCTCAGGGGAATGGGGGACCCAAGGATTTGGTGGACTCAGGCTTGGGGTGAGGGTCCCAGAACAACGTGGCCTCCAGGGATTTGTGATCATGGGATGGGGCCGAGGGATTGGCATGCCATGGGAATGAGATTCCTGGTGGAACCAAGGCCCCCAGGGGAAGGGGGGGGCCCCCAGAGGCCAGAATTACCAAGTTGGGGTTCCTTGGGAATTAAGATCCTGGGGACTGCCAGCCCTGGGATAATAAAGCCTCATTCGGCGTTATTATAAAGCAGAGCAATAGGGCTCAGGAGCTCAGTCCCTGGGTAGGGACTGGGTTCCCGAAGCTAGCTCGCTCATGCCAAGGCCGCGGGGCTACCATCTAGCAAGCATGGTGATTATCAGCTCTATAGTGATTGCAAGCTCTTAGGATTTCAGCTCTGCTTGCTAGGTAGTGGTGCCCTGGGCTGGAGGCTGCAGCAGACGGAGAGAGAGGAGAAGGAGAAGGCACAGGCTGTTCCACGAAGATGGCTTTATTTGGGGAGGTCCGTGAAGGGTCTCTGCTCTTCTTCTTTCCCCCCTAATGGGGTACAGTATGCTTCTTTTATAGGGTTGTAATGGATCCAAGCTTGACCAATGGGTAAGGGGTTAACATGACATTGCCTTATAGGGTTACAGAGATAGGTTAAGGGTGGAGGACAGGAAAACAGGAATTTTCTTTTGCTGTTTCAGCATTCCTATTGTTCATATCCTCTATGGTGCTTTTCCTAAATTTATGGGGTTTGCTACAACTCCACTTTCTGTTTTTACAAAAAAGGCGTTCACTATAGTTCTTTTGAAAGAGTGAACAAGGCACGAGAACATAGCTAACACAACAACTACAAGGAGAATCAACAACATTCCCTTATCCAAGGATGCAGCCCATCCTGTTAATCCCCATTGCCCGAAAAGTTCATTGACCCAGTCTGGGATTCTTTCTACTTTCAAGTCCTTCACGAGATCTTTCAGTTTCTGGATGTTCGCATGGATGGATTCCGAGCGTGAAGAGAGGTTGAAGCAGCACATCCCTTCAAAGTCTTCACAGCCGTGTCCATGGGCAAGCAGCAGGAAGTCAATTGCTGCTCGATTTTGGAGCGAAGCATGTCTTGTGGTTTCTTCTTCCTTTAAGAGATCACTCAAGGCTGCAGATGTAGTGTTAGCTTGTTTACTGAGCCAGCACCCAAGGTGATTGATTTCACCAAGGGCTTTAGCTGCAGCTACCCAGGGTAAGAACAGGGAGACAGCAATCTTTTTTGGTTTGTTCCAATCATACAATTTAGGATCGCAATTTTCATCAAATTCAGTGTAGGACCTTTTTTGTAGTTTTGATTCGCTTTCTTTTTTCCAATTATGTAACAGGGTGATGTTTGGAGTAAGGGTAGAAAGTTTTCCAAGGGTACAGGGACCTCCCTGGAGTTGGGAGGGGATCCCATCCCATACTCTGTCACCACAGATGAGAAACATTCCCTTGGGTAATACTTTAGGATGGAGAGAGGACACAGAAATCACATGAGCCGTGTAATTGCACCAATCGTGAGAATTATAGGCTTTGTTAATTGGTGATATCTCTTTTCGATATGTGTCGCAGACATCTTTCATGAAAAATCCTTTCTTAGGATTTTTCCTTGTGAGAAGCTGCAGTTTCAGCAACTAAAATAAACAATGGTTATCTGCTGCTGTGGAATGCAACAGGTAGACCTGTGATTGGTCTCCTGTGGGTGTTTGGATTTCCTGACCACTCATGGCAGAGCTGGCTCTTGCTCTGTCTGAGACACAGATCTTTGTTATTTATTCTTGTCTATTCTTAGCTTAGCTAGCTGCTGAAGAAACCTTTTCCTTTCTATTGCCTTTTAGTATAGTCTTAATGTAATATATCATAAAATAATAAATCAAGCCTTCTGATCATGGAGTCAACATTCTCGTCTCTTCTTCATCCTGAAAACCCTTGTGACCACAGTCACAGATATGTGTTTTTGTTCTGGTCAATTTCTGGCCAATTGTTTTTTGGACGTCTAAAGTAAAATTTGACACAGTATGTGGCCTTGGAGGACCCCAACAGATCTAATTCTTGGGGTTCCTCTCGAGCACCTGGCAGAATTTTTGTCCACTCATCCCAAGTATCAGCCACATTGGGTCTCTTACCTGTGGTGCTGAGGATCTCTGAGTTATAGACAGGCCAGTCATCTGCTACAAAGGGAATTCCTACTAGACACGTGGAAGGTGGATTATCAATGCTTTGCATGGACAAGCACATGTTGTCCTGTTTTAATGTTTTTGCTAAGGTTACCCAAACATTATGGCTGGGCTGTGGGCTAATCCAGCCGAAGGCACGCGGTACGGTGAAGAACTTCCAGGCAGCAGTGAGGACAGCAGCAACGGAGATATTATTCATCTTTGGGCAGGAATAGGGCTTCTGATAGGGAATATAAGCAGAATTTGTTATCTTTATGATGAGAGGGTTTTCTGCCTTGTTCTTTTCTTGTTCCCCTCCTCCCCCCCTTTTTCTTTTAATTTCTAAGCTACACTATGGGAGGAGGAGTGGGTAGAGGGTTAAGGGGTTTTAAAAGGTGAGGGAGAGGGAATATCAGGGTTTTTTTGGTTTTTTTGGTTTTTTTGTTTCTTTCTTTAAATACAAAAAAAACAGTGTAACAACATATAGTTCAGAGAACACTTTTGTGTTAAGGCCATCTATAGCCTGATGCAGCAGACTGTTGTTTAGCTTTTCAGTTTTGTCTGCTGTCTTGTAATGGGGTGGTCTGTTCTTGTGTTTGTGGGTATGCGGCGACGTCTTCATCTCCAGGCAGAGCTGGTTTGGTTTTGAGGTGGTCTTGTGTTGGCCTCTGGAGAGTTCTTGTCCCCGTTTGCAGGAGTAGTGTTTGCAGTGCCTAGGTATGGCTTTATGTTTTTGCCTGGGTACCATCTCGGACTGGATGGTAGTAGCACGCACACATATCCTCTACCCCAGGTAATCAACTGGTGAGGCCCAGAAATTTGGTGTGTTTCAGGGTCCTTCACGAGCACAGGTGGTTTCTCAGTGAGCTTTGCTTGGGTGGTATTTGCAAAGTGGCGAAGTATTGGTGGCTCAGGCTCTGATGCTGTACAGTTCAGGAAGTTGATGACGTAGAGAGCCTTGCAAAGTCTTTCCACTGGAGATGTGATTCTCGTGTCTCTGTTCTGTTGATCGAGGACTCTTTTGAGGGTTTGATGTGTCCTTTCCACGATGGATTGTCCTGTGGGGTTTACAGGTATGCCGGTCTTGTGTGCTATTCCCCATTCATTGAAGAACTCCTTTAACTTGTGGGAAGTGTAGGCTGGTCCATTATCTGTTTTAATCTCTTTTGGTACACCCAGGATGGCAAAAGCGAGGAGAAAGTGTTTTATTGTGTGCATGGTATTTTCTCCTGCATGTGATGATGCAAATACTGCTCCTGAAAACGTGTCGACCGATACATGCACGTATTCTTACCTTCCAAAAGGTGCGAAGTGAGTTACATCTGTCTGCCACAGCTGGCAGCTATTCAAACCTCGGAGATTGACTCCCATCCCCATAGATGGTATCTGATAATTCTGACAGTTCGGACACGTAGCCACAATAGCCTTTGCCTGATCCTTTGAGAGCTTAAACATTCTCATAAGGGCAGGTATATTTTGATGAAAAAACGCATGTGACAACTTTGCCTGGGCAAAGATGTTAGGAACATTAGCAGTTTCTGCTGCCATTGCGAATGCATCCGCTTTTCTGTTGCCTTCTGCAACAAAACCTGGGAGGTCTGTGTGTGACCTCACATGCATTATATGGTAAGGTTGCTTTCTGTGGGAGATTAGGTATATTAATTTAGAGAGCAGTTGGTACAACTTTGGATTAGAGACCTCTTTGAGAAGAGCATGTTCTGCTCTCATCGCTATTCCAGCAACATAAGCTGAATCTGTAACCAGATTAAAAGGCTCATTTTTAAATTTTTCAAAGGCTCTGACAACAGCTGCTAATTCTGCGATCTGTGAAGATCCCTCCACTATTTGTATGTCAGAGTGCCAATCTTGTATTTGGGGCTCTCTCCATGTAACCACCGACTTGTGGGAAGACCCTGAGCCATCTGTAAAGAGGGTTAGAGCCTTGAGAGGTTTTCTACTTTGGATTTGTTTTGGAATCAAATGGAAGGTTACATCAGGATTAAAAAGTTTGTGTTTTGGGATCTTAACTGAAGTTTGGTCCGTGTAGCTATCCAGGGCAAACTGGAGGCTTTCATTGGTCTGGATCAAATCCTCGAAGTCTGTAAGAGTTATTGGTAAGTATATGCATTTGAACTCACAACCTGAAAGAGATCGAAGGTGAGTCCTTGCCTTTTTTATTAAATGTGCTATGACCTCCTGGTAGGTGGTGAGTGTCTTTGTGGGCTGGCTACTTGTAAAGACCCATTCTGGAAAATCAGTCCATGGAATTGAGGTGCTTTTCCCAGGATGATGAACTGGAAAGGGAGGCTGGGCTCGAAGCAATGGGCTTTGCGTGAAGACAGGGCTTCCTGGACTTTGGTGATGGCACCTCTGGCTTCTTCTGTGAGAGTGCAGGGAGAGTCCAGGTCCTTAGGTTCGCAAAGAAGGTCGAACAAGGGAGCAAGGTCCTCTGTTGTAATTCCTAGCAGTGGATGTACCCAGTTGATGGATCCGCAAAGGCCGTGTAAGTCCCTGAGGGTTTTTGGGTCGTCATTTATGGTGAGCTGCTGAGGTACAATGGTTCTTTCCTGGATCTGGACTCCAAGGTAAGTCCATGGCTTGGTGTACTGGATTTTGTCCTCTCGAATCTCCATTCCTGCCTTTTCTATGGTTTCAATAGTCTTTTTAACTGTTTTGTCCAATTAAGCTTTGTCTGAAGCACACACCAGGATGTCATCCATATAGTGATGGATGATAGCATCGGGGAATGATTTCCGAATGGGAGACAGGATGTGAGCCACGTACCACTGGCAAATAGTGGGGCTGTTTTTCAGGCCTTGAGGAAGATAACACCAATGATATCTTTTGAGCGGGGCCTCCTTGTTAAGAGAGGGAATGGAAAAAGCAAACCGTGGAGCATCCTCAGGGTGCAGAGGAATGCTGAAGAAACAGTCCTTAATGTCTATGATAGCAAGTGTCCAGTCTCTAGGCAGCATCGATGGGGAGGGCAGGCATGGCTGGAGGGGGGACCATGTCCTCGATGACCTCGTTGATTCTGTGAAGGTCGTGGAGAAGCCTCCACCTGTCTGTCCCAGGCTTTGGTAGAATGAAGACTGGAGAGTTCCAAGGGCTGTTGGATTCCACTATGTGGCCTTTTGTGAGCTGATCTTCCACAAGGGTGTTTAGGGCGCGCAGTTTGGCTTTATTGAGGGGCTACTGTTCAATCCAGAGTGGCTTGTGACTTTTCCAGGTGAGACGAGGTGTTTCTGGCAGCGCGCTTAGCTCAGTGGCCCCGATTAGAAATCCTGAGTGGGAATACGTAGGGAAGCTCCCCAATGGGATAGAATGTCTCTGACCTAAAGGGTGATAGGGGCCCTTACCACAAATGGACGAATGGTTGCCAGCTTGCCTTCAGGCCCTTCCATGAGGATGTTGTTCTTGCTTCTCATGGACACTGTGGCTCCACCAATCCCTGAAATCATGCCTGCAACAGGTTGTAGATCCCAGTGTGCTGGCCATTCTTAGTGGGCGATGATGGTCACATCAGCACCGGTGTCCAGCATCCCTGGTAGGTGGGTCTTCTTGCCTTTGCAGGTGAGGCCACACTCGATGGTAGGCTTGGATGGTCCCACAACTTGTGCCCACATAGCTGTAGGGTTGAGAGGAATCTGTTCCCTGTGATCCTTTGGGAGTAAAAAGGCTTGTGCTATTGGAGTTCCCTTTGAAAGAAAAAATGGCGAGTCTATGCAGTATACCTGGACGAGAATCTCTTGTCCTGGCTGCACTGTCAGCACTTCTGGAACAACAAAGATCTCCTTTGGGCTATTAAGAGAGTCGCCTATAATTAAAATGTGCGAAGGACCACCTTTTGGCCCACATTTGCCTGTGGGAACACGGTGAACATTCTCATTATTAAAGTAGATGGACAAAGCAGTTACCAGTTGACGGTGGGTTCACATCTGGGTTGCCCCGTGGGTTGGATCCTCTTCTTGTGGTCCAGAACGTCCTGGGATGGTGCGTGGTTGGGTCTGGGTGGCCTTTGATTTGTTGTCAGCGCCCGGGGCTCGACCAGGCGGCGCAAGGAGTTTAACGGGCGCTGCTGGTAGCGCTGCTGATTCTGGGGTCTTTGGTAATTGGTACGGTGGTATCGGGGAGGTGACCTTTCTGGGCAGTCCTTTATGTAATGTCCAAGATCCCCACAGTGATAGCATTTAGCTTGGTCTTTAGAAGCTATTACTGCATATGCACCAGAAACTCCTTCAGCAATACCCTTAGCAACTGCTTGCGCCACTGTATTTTCAGTGGACATGTGACGTGTATAGCATTCCAGCATTTGCTCTATGGTGGGGTCTGTATCCATGGGTAGAGACCTCAAAATGGCTTTGCATTTTTCATTAGAGTTACACAAGGCAAGTTTACATAAGAGTTCCTTCTTTGCCTCTGTGCTCTCTATCTGTTTCTCCAGAGCATCTCTAAGTCTGTCCACAAATTTGATAAAACTTTCATCTATTCCTTGTTTAATAGTAGAAAAATGCATTGTTGGCATTGACTCATCATGCACGAGAAGTAAAGAGGTTTTTGCTGCGAGAGCGATGTCCTGCAGTGCCTCTTTATTCAAGGTTTCCAATTGGTCTGCTGGTTTCTGTAAGTCACCTTCACCAGCTAGTTGGGCTACCGTAAAATTCGTCTTATTAGCATCCGCAGAATATGAATCTGATAATGTTTTTAAATGTCTTTTCCAATGCCTGTCCCATAACAAATATTCTGCTGGGGACAGGAGGCAGTGTGAAATATTTTTTACATCATGGGGAAGTAAGACATGTGCTGAGAACATGGCTTCTAAGAAATTTCTAAAAATATGTGAGCTTCGCCCATTTTCTTTGGCTATATTTCTTAATTGCACTAGTTCTTTATTCGAGTTAGCCTTCCATGTCTTTATATGGACTCGCCACCATTCCGTCCTTGCTTATATTCTACTGGGAAAGCATTAATTTTCTGTGCCAGCTCCCAGTCTCCAGCCTTTGTCGCTTTTATTTTAATAAGAGCCCATGGATCCGTGTGGATCGTATCAGAATCAGATTCACTGCAAGAGCTCTGGTCCTCTGAGGAGGACTGGGGGGGGGTTGCTATCCGTGACTTGCGCTTTTTTCGTTTAGAAGCGTTTTTCAAAGGTTTCAGTGGCTGGGGGGCGAGACATGGCATGGCCCGGCTAGGGGGAGGCGCCAATGGAGCTGGGATGGCAGCACAGCACGCACAGGACCGGGTGGGGGGGGGAGCACCGTGGGGGGTGTCTGGGATCCGTTCGGGTGGCATTGAAGGTTGGGTGGGGGATTGGGGGCACGCGTGGTGTGGGCAGGGGGGCTGGGCGGGGTGGGGGTGTGGGCATGGGGGGAGTGAGGGGAGGCAGGCGGTGGTACCAGTCTGGGGTGCCGCGGTTACAGGGTGGGTTGGTGGCACTGCGCTTGTGCGAGGTCCCCCTGCTGTGGCAGGCAGGGGGCAGGGGGAGGCGGTGGAGATGGACACGGGCTCGGGAGCGGCGGGGGTGAGGCTCGGGGAGCCCTCGGGAGGGGCCGGGCCGGTCGGAGCCGGGGCGGGGGGAGCGGGGGCGGCGGGCGCGGCGGCGGGAGGGATGGTGGGGGACACCAGCGCGGGGGTGGGGGGGGTACGCAGCGGCGGGGGGCAGAGCCGACGCAGGGGTGGAGGGGGCAGCAGAGGCAGGAAAAGAGACCCCCGGGACCGGAAGCAAGGAGGAAGCCAAGCCGGGGGTAGGGGGGATGTGTGGAATTATAGATAAAACAGGATCCGCGGAGTTGGGCAGCGCAGGTCCCGCAGGGGTGGAGGATGTGGGAGGGGGAACTGGGGTGGGCAGCGTAACCTCTGCTTTAGGAGTAATGGAGGCAAGAGGGACTTTAGGACCTAAGAGGTGGTGTGACATATGCATGTGACATTCCTCTGAGTTCTTATCAATCTCATTAGTATTTGAAGAGGAATGTCTGTTAAGCCCTGCAAGATTTTTTCTCTGTTAAATCTTTCAACGGTTTTAGTTATTATATGGAATAAAGTCAAATAGTTAGTTGTAGAGAGCTTTTTGGATAATTGGTTAGCTGAGAAAGGACATTTCGATGTGATACCAATGGATAAGGATAGGGGAAACAAGCTGGGAACTGAGCAACCAGTGTCCAATCACTGACAAAGGTCACAGTGACCTTCCCTGAAACGGGAAGACGGGAGAGAAAATTGCTTGCCAGAAAATGTAGTTATCTTAGGTAGAGAAGTTAGAAGAATGCAAACATAGAAGCAAAATAATTGTTAGAAGATAGAAGTAGGTGTGGTTGATCTAAGTGTGCTTTAACCAATAATGATCTCAGCTTTTGCAATATGTATAAGCTTCATTAACACCAATATAAATATGTGTGGGGTTTCAATAAACTTCGGGATTTGCTATTCATCGCATATGGTGTGTCGCATTTCTCCCGCCGTATCACGACAGTTAGTTACAGAGAAATCCTGGTTTGTTTGGGAGATATATATTGTGTTCCTGGTCATATCCCAAAACGAATTTTCAATGACTGCTTTCTTATCAGTATCAGGGTGTTGCGAAATAATCCAAGTTACAAATTTTTTAAGGTTAGTTTTTGAGAGCTTGCCTTTAGAAAAGGAGAAGTTGTTAGCAGATAAGATTTCTAAAATAGTTAAATATATCTCTCTCGGTTTTACTTAGTTTTAATGTACTAAAAATTGTACCCATGTTAATGGTTAGCCCTTCCAGCAGAAAAAACGCAAAAAAAAAAAAAAGGAAAAAAAATGAAAAAAAATTTTGGAGCCCCAAAGTTATGTGCGCAATATTAGCTAATACTTACAGTTCCTGGGGTCAAAGATCTGTGGAAGGGGTCTGCTGTCGTCAGTTCTCCTCGGAACTTTCTCTCGTTCAGATGTAAGTTTTGAGTGTCGAACTGACCCTCCTGGGGAAAGGATTTTCTAAAACAAAAAGTCCCTTCACAGAAGGAGCGGCTACCCAAACAGGCAATCACAGAAAACCCCAGGGGGCTTCGTTGCTCAACCGACGGATATCACCTCTGGGGGAGTCCGTTGTCGTTGGGATGCCACTTTAATAAAGCCTCATTGGCGCTATTATAAAGCAGAGCAATATGGCTCAGGAGCTCAGTCCCTGAGTAGGGACCGGGTGCCCGAAGCTAGCTCGCTCATGCCAAGGCCGCGGGGCTACCATCTAGCAAGCATGGTGATTATCAGCTCTATAGTGATTGCAAGCTCTTAGGATTTCAGCTCTGCTTGCTAGGTAGTGGTGCCCTGGGCTGGAGGCTGCAGCAGACGGAGAGAGAGGAGAAGGAGAAGGCACAGGCTGTTCCACGAAGATGGCTTTATTTGGGTCTCTGCTCTTCTTCTTTCTCCCCTAATGGGGTACAGTATGCTTCTTTTATAGGGTTGTAATGGATCCAAGCTTGACCAATGGGTAAGGGGTTAACATGACATTGCCTTGTAGGGTTACAGAGGTAGGTTAAGGGCGGAGGACAGGAAAACAGGAATTTTCTTTTGCTGTTTCAGCATTCCTATTGTTGATATCCTCCATGGTGCTTTTCCTAAATCTATGGGGTTTACTACACTTGGGGACCGCTGGTGCCACGACCTGGTACAAGGACAGGCAGCGCTGGGGGCAGCAGGCACCTGACCATTTCACTTTCACCAAGAGTGGCACCTGTGAGTGTGACAGACCCGGCACCAGGTTCAGCCCACCTGTGACTGTCTTAAATGGTGAGGGAGGTTTGGGTGTCCCCAGCCTGGCACCCACGGGGACACCAAGGGCTCTGGGTGCGCTCTGCTCCATGGGTCACCTCCTAGTGTGACCAGAGCCCATCCCCTGCTCTGGGGACATCCCAGATCATCCCAGACCGGGGGGATCCCAGTGTTGGCATCGGGAACCCCCGATGCACTGTGTGTGACCCAGTGGGGAGGTCTTGGTTCCATGGGATGTGACAGGATCCCTCTGTCCCCCAGACGGGCTGGTGCTGCAGGTGCCTGCACAGGCGCTGCTGGAGGGGGACACGGTGACCCTGTGCTGCTAGGTGCAGTTGGCTCAGCCCCTGTCACCTTCACCTGGTTGCACAATGGGCAGGAGGTGGCCCGGGGTCCCCTCCTGGATCTTGGAGACATCGAAGTGGGACATTTGGGCACCTACCGGTGTGTGGCCACCAACCAGCTGGACCTGCACTGCGTGTTCCAGGCACCCAGCACTGAGCTGGTCGTGGCTGTGACACTGCAACAAAGGTGGGGCCACACGGGGTCATCAGGGAGTGCAGGACACCCAGGGTTCAGGGTAACCCTGATGTGTCCCCTTCTGTTTCTTGCAGTGGCCACAAGGGTCAGTGGGGCCCTTTTGTTCCTGCTCCTGCTCGTGGGTGTCATTGTAGCCTGGTGCCCGTGGCACCACCTGGGTGGGTGACAATGGGGGGACAGGGGTTCCAGGGAGCTGTAGAGACCCCCAGAGTTGGGGAGCAATAGGGCAGCACCCATAGCCCCAGAATTGTGACCTTGGCTGGGGGTGCTGATGGGGTTTGGGGAGGTACTGGAGGGTCCTGTGGGGATGTTGGGGGTTCTTTCAGGGGCCCTGGGGGTATTCGGGGGGGTCTCTCTCCCTGCTGGGCTTTGGATATAGAGGCTGAGTTGGTAGGGGGCACTGGGGAGGTTCATGGATTCTCGGAGCTCCAGAGATGTTTGGGGGTCCTGAGGAAAATTGAGGGTCCTCTGGGGGGTGAGCAATCCTGAGAGGGGTCAGGGCCCCGGGGAACTCCCACAGTCACCCCTCCCCTCTTTGCTTTGAAGCTGCCAGGAAGCAGCAAGAAAGGTGAGTGGGGGGCTCAAACCACACTCTCCCCTTTTACCCCACCCTCAAGATCTCCCATTCCCTCCCCCACATCCCCTTTATTCCCTCAGGGCGCCCCCAGATCCCCCGGCCCCCCAGATGAGGGGGAGGTGCTGTACACCCACGTCGTGGTCACCAAGAGAGCAGGGGGTGAGTACGGGGGGGACACACGCAGAGGGACACGTCACCCACCAGTGTCACCCCACCCAGATCCCACAGCCTGTGTCTCTCGCAGTGTCCCCCCGTGCCACCACCCTCCAGGATCCCCAGGTGACCTACGCGGAGCTGTGGGGACCCCAGGGGCGATTGCGGGAACCTGGTGACATCTACGGGAATGTGCTGTGACACTGGGGGGAACTGGGGGCACTGGGGGTCCCCACCCATGGGCACCCACTCGTGTGTGTGCTGACACTAAAAACTGCTCCTCCTACTTCCTTTGGGGGCACAAAGATCCCAAAGGGCTGAGAGAAGAAAAATTTCCTGAAACAGCAATGAGAGAGAATAAAACCAAGAGCAACAGCAACAAGGTTCAGAGTCCAAAGGATCAGAGAAGGAACGATTTCCAGGGAAAGCCCCCAAAAGGGAACAAACCTCAGACATTTCCCCCAGCATGTTTCCTCCATCAGAGGAACCTGGCAGAGCTGTGGATCTTCGTTCCTCTGGTGGCCAAAGCGGCCTTCAGGAGGCTCTGGATTCTCGTGTCTCTGTCCCAAACCCCTCCTCTGTCATGTTCTCCTCACGATGATCTCACAAAGGCTCTGTGGGCATTCTGGAGTCTCCCCTTTTGCCAGGGCAGTTGGGATCAAGCCATGGTACAGGGCAGGTTGTCAGAGGCAGGAAAATTTGATGTCTGGAGACATTTTGGAACACCTGTGTGTGGCAGGGGTGGGTCAAGACTTTCATTTAAATGAGAAATCTCAGTAAAGGAAAGTGGGAATTTTCTCGGAATGGAAAGAAGACCCATGTCAAAAATTTTTTAAATTTGAAAAATGATGAGGCTTGCAGGCCAAAATGTGGGAAAAGGAATAACAGCTCTTTACCAGGAAATTTATAATGCAGAAGAGAAGAAACAACACAAACCCAGAACTTTCCCTTCCGCTCAGCGCTGTTGGTTTTTGTGGCAGTTATAACCGCGGCCAGCAGGGGGCGCTGCAGGGAGCACTCCCGGCCAGCAGGGGGCGCCCCGCTCCAGCTCCATCCCCTCAGGGGCCATGGCGGCCTCGGCCGGGAGGGAGGAGGGCAAATCGCTCCTTTTGCAAACTCACGGCCACCAATCGGTCCCGGCACCACCACCGGCAGCGGGCAGAAGCCGCCAAGGCAGCAGGTTGGATCCCAGTGCCCACTGGCAGCGTAGCAGTGTCCCAGGGCCAGGCACACGCCCTGCACAACACCCGCGACCGCTCTCCATGATCCCAAAAGGAAGGAAGGCAGCGCTTGACCCCAGGCAGTTTTCAGGTCCACAACAGCACCTCTGGTGGCTTTACACCACAATTCCTGCAAACCCTCAGCCTTTCACTCAGGTGAGGAGGGCAGGGATGGAGCAGCTTTGGGGCCACCTGGAATCCAGAGAGGGTCACTCCCCACAATGGCCAGAGCTCCTGCTCAATATTTCCACACTTTTCTCTCTTATCTAATGACCACAGCCAGAGGCCAAACATTCCTTCCATGAGGTTTCAGAAGGCCGCAGGTTTTCTTTAAGAATGAAGGCCCACTTCAGCTTGTTAAGCAGAGAGTTGTTGTCTTTGCAGTAGTTCTGGGGCTCTCTCAGTCCCTTGCCAAGAGGGACAAAATGATCAATTGCTGCATTTCTCGACTGGTTCCCTCTCAGCTACCCCTGCAGGGGCAGTTTCCAGCCAGCCCTGCTCTGAAAACCATCAAAGGTCCTCACAGAGCCACTGCTTGGGCTCCCTTTGGGCTTTGTGCTTCTTGCAGGGCTGAGCAAACCACAGCCAGGCCTTCTCCCCCATAGAATTCTCACCTCTGCAGCAGCTCTAAAGCTGCCAGAATCAAAGCCAAGGGGGCAGGGGAGATCCTCATGTCCTGGCTGCCACCTGGGGCTGGGCAGAGCAGGGCTGGGCAATGGCCATCCCTGTGCAGTGGGGCTGGGCCATGGCTGGGCCCAGGCTGGGCCCCAGTATTAAATGGACATCCCAACAACATCAGCCACTCCACAATACACATCACTGTCCCAACACTAAAAACATCACAATATTTAATCAACAATATCATCAATAATATCAATTAATATAATATCCAGCAAAAGTCAACTTCCATTTACTTGTTTCTCACAGTACATACCAGTAAAGAACTCTTATTCCTGTTCCCACATCTTTGACTAAAAGCCACGTAATTTCAATGTTACAATAATTCAGAGTGATGGGGTTGTATTTTCCATTCCAAGGGAGGTTCCCACCTTGTTCAGCTTCCTTGACAGAGCAGAACAAAGAAACACCATTTCTGCTCGTTTAACCAAAGAGCTGCATTTTTGTCCCAGGAGCAGGGAACCAGGTCCTGTACCCCTTTGGAACTGGGACGGGCACCAGTAAGCCACTTTAGTGGGAGCACTGGGAGGGGGATTGCAGAGCCACAAAGCACACTGGGGTTAAGAGGAACAAATCTGAATTTTATTTATGTCTTAACATATGCTACACATGACTGAATAATTACTCTGTGGTTGTCCATGTGCTGGGAACCCTGTCCCTGGTGAGGCTTCACACAACAGAGAATCAGGGGAGAGAAAGCTTCAGTGATCTGGCTGTGAGTGACCCACAGGCTGGTAGGACAGATGCCTGGGAAAAATGTCTGGAAAAAAATGCCCAGGAAATCCGGCTGTGGGAGGAGCCTTTGCAAATCAAAGCAGCAAACTGTGACACAACAGGAGTGTTTTGCTTTGGGTTTCTTGGAGGGATCAGGGGCTTGCTGGGAGGGTCAGCTTGTTCCTCCTCCCCTGTGGGATTCACATTCTCTGAACCTGGGAGGAGCAGTGAGAGAAGCAAAGAATGATCCAAACAATTCTTACCTCAGATACTGTTCCTCTGTTTTTCACAAGTGGAATGCATTGTGGAAGATTGTGTACCTGAAAGGAATTGGTAATTGGATTCTGGTGTGAGTGTTTTGATTCACTGACCAATTGAATCCAGGTGTGTGTGTGTGGGGACTGTTGGCTGACAGTCATGAGATTGTGTGCAGTGGAGTGCAGTGGAGTGCTTGGCAGATTCAGTTTAGATGTAATGTAATATGGCATAGAATAATATAGTATAATAAAGTAAATAATTAGCCTTCTGAAAAGACGGACTCAGATGCATCATTCCTCCCAGTCGTCAGGCAAAAATATCACCGACACTCCCCCTCCTCACCTTTTCCTCCCGGTGGTCCTTCTTCCCTGTCCGCACCCGTTCTTCCCTGCTTCACTGCTTCCCCGAGGCAGCTCATTCCTGCTCCTCCTGGACGTTCCTTCATTGCTTCCCCGATGGAGCGGATGCTGCCTGCACCCACCCGCCACCTCTGCCGCGTTTCCCACGCTGCCCCCAGCCCCGAGCCTGCTGCACCTGCCCACGGCAGCCCCAGCCCGCGGCAGCCAGCCCAGAGCCAGCAGTGCCCAGCACCAGCCCGCAGCCAGCCCGCAGCAGCCCCTGCAGCCATCGCTGGCAATGTCAGAGACACGCAGGTGCCGTCCTTGGAAATCACGCCCAGCCACTCACAAAAGCCGTGTGGGCTCGCCCTGGCTTGCAGCACACACACTCCATCTGCCGAGCTGATGCCCACAGAGCGCCCGGGCTTCTTGCGGTAACGCTGTCCCTGTCTTCTGTTTCTCTCTCTGTCCTTTTCCCTTTCTACTCCCTTCTCTCCCTCTTCGGTAAGAACCCTTAACCTCCTTTTTCAATAAACAGTTCTCAGATATAATATTGCCGTGTTTGTGCTTCATTTTCATCTGAGAAATCGTTCAGCAAGAATCCTCCCTGACTCCCCCTTTTACAGTGGGATGGGACAGGGGTAGTGGGAGGGGGAATGGGGAAGCCCTGGGTGTACAGCAAGCACTGTGGGGAGAGAATGGGGCAGTCCCTGAGGGTACATGGACACTTGGATGGGGCTGGGGAGCCCCTGCAGGTACGAGCAAAGGGATGGGGGAGCCCTTGGGGGTACTGGGAGAGGAAATGGGGAGCAGAGGGTGCCCTGTGTAGCCTCCCCCTGACCCATGACCACCTCCCTTGGAAGGACGGGCAACCACAGGAGCCATGGAGGGAGCACCCCCAGTGTCACCCAGTGCCTCTCGCTTCCCAGAGCATCACAACTTTTGGTGTAGATTGTCATAGATGTCACTGGGCTCCCATGGTTGCCTTTGCAGCTCCATGTACGTCGCCTGAGGATCCTCCACTGAGGGTGCCAGGGGGTCTTGGGGGGCCCTGTAGGAATAAGGGGGAGTGTGGAAGGGGATGGGAGGTGCTGGGGGTTTGGGTAAAAGGTGTATCATGGCTGGAGCCTGCACCCACCTTTCCTGGTGCTTCCTGGCATCTGCAAAGGAAAACTGGAGGGGTGACTTTGGAGACCCAGGGGCCCCCATCCACCCTTGGGAATGCTGAACCACCACCAGAGACACAATCCTCCCCAGGCCCCCCAGTATCCCTGATGGTCCCCCCACTTGCACCAGCAGCCTGAGCCCCCAGAACCCTGAGCCTGGCAGGGAGGGGAACCCCTGATAGAACCCCCAACATCCCTGCAGGACCCTCCAACAGCTCCCAGGGCTCTGAGCCATGGACACTGGGGACTCAGCCCCACCCAAGTCAGGGGCTGTGGGTGCTGCCCTAGGGCCCCACTTCTCTTGGGGCCTTCCCACCCCTCTCCATGACCCCTGTGCCCCCATTGTCACTCACACACACGGTGCCACCGGTGCCAGGCCACAATAACACCCACGAGCAGGAGCAGGAAGGAAAGGGCCCCACTGACCCCTGCGGCCACTGCAAGAAACAGAGGGGGACACATCAGGGTCACCCATCATCTCCAGGGGTCCTGCACTCCCTGGTGACCCCGTGTGAACCCACCTGTGACCCAGGGTGAGCCAGGTGTCACCTCCAGGGCCAGCTCAGGGCTGAGTGCCTGGAACACGCGGTGCCCGTCCTGTCCCAGCTGGTTGGTGGCCATGCACTGGTAGGTGCCCGAATGTCCCACATCGAAGGCCCTGAGCTCCAGGAGGGGACCCCAGGCCACCTCCTTCCCGTTGTGCAGCCAGGTGAAGGTGACAGGGGCTGAGCCCACCTGCACTGAGCAGCGCAGGGTCACGTTGTCACCTGCATGCACCTGGTGTGATGGGGGACTGGGGATGATGGTGGCATTGGCCACAGGCACTGTGGGGACATAAAGAAGGCTGGCACTGGGTGAGGTGGGATGGGGGTGCTGTGGCTGGGGTCAATCCCAGCCCGAGGGTCCTGCTCACCCAGGACGGTGACATTCAGGGGGTCACTCTCGGCCACGCTGTCCCCATTGCTGACCCGGCACCGGTACTGGCCGCTGTCATTGTCCCCAACATGGTGAAGCTCCAGGTGGGGGCTGGTGCCGAGCAGTGCCCCCGAGCCCTCCCGGTGCCAGGAGAAGGACAGGGGACCTGTCCCTGTGGCCACTGCGCAGCTCAGCACCAGGCGGTCCCCGAGTGCCACCTGTCCCCTGGGGGGCTGTGCTGAGAGGGACACCCCCGAGAGCGGGGCCCCTGTGGGAGGGGGTGACAGAAGGGGACAGTGAGGGACCTGGGGGGTAAGGGAGGGGAAGAGGGATCCCAGTGAGGGAGAGGGGGCGAAGAGACTGGGGGGTCTTGAAAGGGACTCCGAGGAAGGATGAGGGGTCAGGGAAGGGACACCTGGTGAGGGAGGGGGCTGAATCCAGGGAGGGTACAGGGACCCAAGGGGGGATGGTGAGACCTGGGGAATGTGATGGGACTTGAGAGAGGGGTGAGGGGACCTAGGGAGGCGTGAAGGGACCCAGTGAGGGATGGGGTCTCCTGGCACTGATGGAAGTCCCCAGAAAGTGATGGGGGACCCAAGCAGACTGTGAGGGCTCCCCATGCCCATCCCCGCACTCACTGTGCACCGTGACGCGGAGCTGGGCTCTGCTCTTCCGCACGACGCCCCTCGGAGTGCACCTGGCAGCTGTAATTCCCCGAGTGGGAGACCCCCAGGGTGGGCACCAGCAGCTGCAGGGACCCCTGCGGGCCCCCCACCACCTGCCCGTCCTGGTAGAACACGTGCAGGAGGGGGGCTCTGGGCCACAGGGGACTGGGGGTGCTGAGGCAGCTGAGAGTCAGGGGGACCCCTCGGTGTGCTTGGGGGGACCCTCCAGCACCAGCACCGAGAAGAGCTCAGGGAAGGAGAGGGGAGGTGAGGACTGTGACTCTGAGTCTGCTGGGAAGGGGCTTTGGAGGTGTCAGGAGATCAGAATTCCAACTGTGGGAGTGCTCACCGTGCACTGTCACTGGCACTGCTGCTGACCGTGAAAGAAAGGGCTTCACCAAGCCACTGCAGCTGTAGTGACCGCTGTGGTGCAGCTGCAGAGGGGACAGGGACAGCTCGGTTCCCCTGAGGGACTCCCACAGATCCTTCTCCTCCCGGTAAAATCGCACCCTGGTGACCGGGTTGTCCTGCCGGCCCCGGCAGCGCAGGGTCACTGTGTCCCCCTCCAGCAGTGCCCGTGCTGGCACCTGCAGCACCAGCTCATCTGTGGGACAGGAGGGTCCCATCTCAGTGAGAGGCTTGAGACAGGTGCAAGGAGGGTCCCCATGGCACTGGGGACATGTGGGTGCACTGGGATGAACTGGGATGTTCCTGTGTGCAGGGCACCACACAAGGGGTGTGAGGCCACCCACAGAGTGGAGCCCACCCAGATCTATCAGCGGCCACCCAGATGATTTAAGATCCCCACTCACCATCTAAGACCCTAACGGGGGGGCTGTGCCCACTGCCAGGTCTGTCACACGTGTAGGTGCCACTCTCAGTGACACTCAGGTGGTCGAGTCCCTGCTGCCCCCAGCGCTGCCCGTCCTTGTACCAAGTTGTGGCACCGGCAGTCCCCAAGCCCTGGCAGGTCAGGGTCACCCGGTCCCACAGCACCGCCGGCCTCCAGGGGGGCTCCACCAGGAGCTGGGTGGTCTGGGCACCTGTGGGTGACAGGGGACACCAGCCTGCCAGGGCCAGCGAGGGGCTGGGGACAGCGGGGTGGGGCCATGGCATCCCCTGAGGACTCACCAGTGAGGCCGAGGGTCTGGGCTGGAAGGGAGAAGGGACAGGGCTAGGTGGGGGTGGCACCATGGGGACAGAGGCACCGGGGGCACAGGGTGTGGGAGATGTCCCCAAACTGTCCCATAGGGGACAGCAGTACATTCCTGTCCCCCTTCCTCTATCCCCACAGTCACCCCATGGCTCTGGCGACCTCATGCTCTGGCTCTGCTGGCATTGGAGACCTCAGGGGACCCCGCAGCCCCCCTGTGCCCCCTCCCCTCCCCATCCCCGGGGTGTCAGGCCCGTGCCCAGGGCACTCACCCCACAGGAGCAGCGCCACCTTCCTGGCCATCCCGGTGTCCCCAGCCATGTGCCCTGGCTGTCACTTGCTGCTGTGGCACCGCTCCCCTGGCTGGCAGCTCTTCGGATGAAGGGGAAGGAAGCGAGGTCACGTCCATCCCCATGTGTAGGTGGCCCTTGGTGGGGGCAGGGTGGCCACAAACTGGGGACAGGCTGGGGACAAGGCTGGGTGGGACAAGGTGGGACATGGAGTTCCCAGGAAGGGGGGGGATCAATGGTTTTGGGGAGCCAGGGATGGGTGTCCAGGAGAATGGGGGGTCCCAGGGATGGGGTCCCTGAGCAATGGGGATCCTGAAGAGGGGGAGTCACCTAGGATTGGGGTGGGAGGCATGGAAATACGGATCCCAGGGCTGGGGAGACTCAGGGATGGGAATCCTAATGGAACGTGGGCTCCAGGGATTTGGAGTCATGGGATGGGGGTTCTTTGGATGTGGATGATGGGAGAATGGGGGAGCTGAGAGGATGAAGGTCCTGGGGGATGGGAGATTTCAGGGCTTGGAATGAACAGGAGAGGGTTCCTTGGGAATGGGTTCCTGGGCCATGGAGATCCTGGGGAATGTCAGTACAGGGATGGGGCTCCCAGGCAAGGTGGGACAGAAGGAATGGGGGTGCCATGGTTGGGGTCCAGGGGAACGGAGGTGCCAGGGATGGGCAGTTGCTTGATGGACACAGGGATCTCAGCTCCTTCCCTGGGTACCTCAGATTCTGGTGTGACCCAGGGTCCAGCACTGCCCCCCCTGGGGTGCTCATTAGCTGTGCAGGCATCACATGGGGGTCCTGGGTAGCTCTGCCTCTGTGCCCTCCCCTGCCCTTGACATTTTCCTCTCTTTATTTCTCTTTTTTCCTTATTCTCCTCATTTTTGTGCCAGGTCCCCTCTGCCCCCATTCCCGGCTCAGCAATCCCCGGGAGCACCTGAGCAAGGAATGGATTGGGGGGAGCCAGGGGAGGAGGAAAATGGGGAGCAGGGGGTGCAGGGAATGGTGGGGAGGCTGGGGGGGATGGAGGTGTTGGGCTGTGCCCCCTCAACACTTTCACTTTCCTTTTCCTGGGCAAGAAGGATGAGGCCGTTTGTGCTGAGAGTCAGATGGGAAAGGGGGGGTTCTGTCCTTGGGGGGCACATCCAGAGGCTCCTGTCCTGGGGGGATCCTGTCCCAGGGGGTGACACATCCTGGCATGGGGGGTCCTGTCCCAGGTGTGGCAGCTCTGGAAATGTCCCTGCACATTCCTGGCCGGGTGCCTGTCCCAGGGGTGGCACATCCTGGGGAGCCCTGTCAATGCAAGGGTGGGGCCCAGCCATGGCCCAGCCCCACTGCACAGGGATGGCCATTGCCCAGCCCTGCTCTGCCCAGCCCCAGGTGGCAGCCAGGCCCTGAGGGTCCCCCCTGCCCCCTTGGCTTTGATTCTGGCAGCTTTAGAGCTGCTGCAGAGGTGAGAATTCTGTGGGTGGAAAAAGGCCCTGCCTGTGGTTTGCTCAGCCCTGCAAGAAGCACAAAACCCCAAAGGGAGCCCAAGCAGTGGCTCTGGGAGGGCCTTTGATGGTTTTCAGAGCAGGGCTGGCTGGAAACTGCCCCTGCAGGTTCAGCTGTGAGGGAACCAGTCCGGAAATGCAGCAACTGATTATTTGTCCCTGTCCCCAAGGGACTGAGAAAACCACAAAACAACTGCAAATCCCACACCAATCTGCTCAACAAGCTGACCTGGACCCTCCTTCTAGAACAAAACCTGCAGCCCTTTGGTACCTCCCAGAAAGAATATTTGGGTTCTGGATGTGCACACCAGAAGAGAGGGAAAAGTGTCAAAATATTGAGCAGGGGCTGCACACGAGGGGCTGGGGAACAGGGGTGTCACAGCAGGAGCAGGGAGTGCCCAGGCAGTGGAATTCAGGGCAGGCTGGAGTGGATTTACCAGGGAATCAGACCCTGAGGCACACAGGGGCATTTCCACAGATTCCTGTGCACTGTCCCAAGCATGGACAGAGCTTCTCCCCTTCCTCCAAGGAAAGTCAATCAAGTTTCAGGGTAGGAATGAGAAAAATGGGGAGAGTTCCTAAATATGGCCCACGAAAGGGCTTCCTTAGGGGCTGGGTTGCTGCCCAGCAGGCAGGGAACAATCCCATGGAGCTTTTGGACACTCAGGGAGATTCCACACTCTGCGTTATCCACAAGAAAATGCTACTGTGGGATGCACCAGAGGGGCTCCAAAAGGGAACCAAAAAGTCTCATTTCTTTGTGATTTGTTTGTGTCTTTATTGTGAGGGACTTGTTGGGACAGAAAGCGTTATAAGGATTCTACAAACCAGAGCATTTTATACCTTGCCAGATTGATTTTTGCTGAGTTTGTTCTTTATTGGGAAAATAATGTGGGAAAGATTTTTGCTTTTATTCTATGGATGTGTAATTTTGTCTGAACCAATTGGGCATCAAGTGTTGCCTGGGATGGCTGAGCCAGGAAATGGGGGGACCTGACCCAGGGGTGAGTGGGGCAGGGACACAGAGACTCCCAGGACAGCCCTGGTGTGCCCCAGGGTGGGGACTGTGCTGGGCTCTGAGTCACCCCAAAATCTGAGGCACCCCAGGAAGGAGCTGTGACCCCCGTGCCCACCCAGCCACTGCCCATCCCTGACACCCCCATTCCCCTGGGAACCCAACCATGGGACCCCCATTGCCTTGGTCTCTCCTCCCTGGGGACCCCCATCCCAGGACTGACATTGCCCAGCACCACCATTGCCTTGATCCCATCCCATGGGCTGCTTCTTCCCCAGAACCCCTATTCCCGAGGGTCCCCTTTTTCCCCCTGCACCCCCAGCCCTGGCACCCAGGGCTGGCACACCATGACCCCAAATCCCTGGGGACCATGTTCCCACAGCACCCCCATCCCTGAATGCCCCCAGGCATGGAGACCCCAGTTCCCCTGGACCCCCATTCTGCTGGACACCCATCCTTGGTTCCCCACATCCCCTGAGCCCCCCACTCCTGGCAAGACCATCCCCCACCATGTCCCCAGGCTGTCCCACCATGTCCCCAGCCTGTGCCATCTTGTGGCCACCCTGCCCCCACCAAGGGCCACTTCCATTTTGGGACAAGATGTGACCTCGCTTCCTTCCCCTTCATCCGAAGAGCCGCCAGCCATGGGAGCGGTGGCCACAGCAGCGAGTGACAGCCAGTTGTCACAAGCCGTCCTCACGGATGGGTTTCGTGATGGTTCGTGATCTCAGAGTGCAAGAAGAACCAACACGGTCGAACAGGGTTTGCAGTGATAATCAAAACAAATCACCTTTATTGAAATAACGACAGTGAAAATGCCTTGGGGAGGAATTGGGGGAAAGGGAAAAATAAAAGGGAAAAGAGGGAGTAAAAAGAAAAAGGTATGTAGCTACCAAACGTAGTACTGCAGAGTCCTTCGGTGTCCAGCCGATGGAGTTCACCAGGTCACGTCCAGGGAGATCTCAGGGGTGCAGTCCATCTGCACTCTAATAATACCCTTTTTTGATGGGGGAAGGGGAATAGATCTTGAAACTGAATCAAAGGTAGTCTATTGTATCCTTGGGGAAAAGAATGGTATTTGGAAAGGGTACACACAGTCCATATTCTCTGCAGTGGGCAAGAGCCATTTTTGTCTTCATGGTCCAATGCTCCCACCTGCAACATCCATCTTGCTTTGGTCAGCTTGCCTCCCCCCGCACACCTCCCCGGGGTTGGGGGTTTCAGTCCCAGGCCTTGGAAAGTATGAGAGGGGGCCTTCTCACATAGGGGTTCCATGTCTGGGTTTTTCTCTGGTGAAGAGGCTTCTTACATTTCAGTTTGTCTGTCACGGTGATTGCAAACGAGCCAGAGGGGTCTTCTTAGGAGGACCAGCCAGAACTCAGGAGAAGTTAAGCCAGGCCAAGAGAAAAATCCCACAGCTATTGTTGCAAAAGGTCAGAATGTCCTTCTTTCTTTTTGTTGAGCTCAGTGTAGCATATAGATGATACACGTGTGAAAACAAAATTTTAGCAATGATCTCAGGTCTTGGGGCCTGGCTGGTATATGACTTTCTCCTACAGGGCTAGACAGGGGGGTCTTCTTCAAGAATCATCATTCTTCTTCATAATCATCATTGGTCCCCCAGGTGCCCAGACCACCCAGCTCCTAGTGGAGCCCCCTTGGAGTCCTGTGGTGCATTGGGACCGGGTGACACTGACCTGCCAGGGCTTGGGGACCGCTGGTGCCACCACCTGGTACAAGGACAGGCAGCCATGGGGGCAGCAGGGACCTGACCATTTCACTTTCACTGAGAGTGGCACCTGTGAGTGTGACAGACCCGGCACCAGGTTCAGCCCCCCTGTGACTGTCTTAAATGGTGAGGGAGGTTTGGGTGTCCCCAGCCTGGCACCCACGGAGGCCCCTAAGGGCTCTGGGTGTGCTCTGCTCCATGGGTCACCTCCTGTGTGACCAGAGCCCATCCCCTGCTCTGGGGACATCCCAGATCATCCCAGACTGGGGGGATCCCAGTGTTGGCATCGGGAACCCTGGATGCACTGAGTGTGACCCAGTGGGGAGGTCTTGGTGCCATGGGATGTGACAGGATCCCTCTGTCCCCCAGACAGGCTGGTGCTGCAGGTGCCTGCGCAGGCGCTGCTGGAGGGGGACACGGTGACCCTGCGCTGCTCGGTGCAGGTGGGCTCAGCCCCTGTCACCTTCACCTGGTTGCACAACAGGCAGGAGGTGGCCTGGGGTCCCCTCCTGGAGCTTGGAGACATCGAAGTGGGACATTCGGGCACCTACCGGTGTGTGGCCACCAACCAGCTGGACCTGCACTGCGTGTTCCAGGCACCCAGCACTGAGCTGGTCGTGGCTGTGACACTGCAACAAAGGTGGGGCCACACGGGGTCATCAGGGAGTGCAGGACACCCAGGGTTCAGGGTAACCCTGATGTGTCCCCCTCTGTTTCTTGCAGTGGCCGCAGGGGTTCAGTGGGGCCCTTTTGTTCCTGCTCCTGCTCGTGGGTGTCATTGTGGCCTGGCACTGGTGGCACCATGTGGGTGGGTGACAGTGGGTGGATGGGGGTCCCAGGGAGCTCCTGAGGCCCCCAAAGTTGGGAAGCAATAGGGAAGCACCCCAGCCCCAAAATTGTGACCTTGTTTGGGGGTCCTGTGGAGTATGGTGAGGTGCTGGAAGGTCCTGCATGGATGTTGGGGTTTCTTTCAGGGGCCCTGGGGGTGATGGGTTTTTCTGTCCCTGGCAGGCTTTGGGTTCTTGAGGCTGACTTGGTCAGGGGGTTGGGAGAGGTTAATGATTTCTGGGGGGCTTTGGGGATTCTTGGGGGTACCTTGGGAGTTTAGGAATCCTGATAATATTCAGGGCCCTGGGACCCCACAGTCACCCATCCCCTTCTTCCTTTGAAGCTGCCAGGAAGCAGCAGGAAAGGTGAGTGGGAGGCTCAAACCAACCGCTCTCCTTTTTCCCCAACCCACAAGACCTCCCATTCACCCCCCCTCCCCCCACATCCCCTTTATTCCCTCAGGGCCCCCCCGGATCCCCCGGCCCCCCCAGAGGAGGGGGAGCTGCTGTACACCCACGTCGTGGTCACCAAGAGGGCAGGGGGTGAGTACGGGGGGGACACACGCAGAGGGACACGTCACCCACCAGTGTCACCCCACCCAGATCCCACAGCCCGTGTCTCTCGCAGCGTCCCCCCGTGCCACCACCCTCCAGGATCCCCAGGTGACCAACGCGGAGCTGCGGGGACCCCAGGGGCGACCGCGGGAACCCGGTGACATCTACGGGAATGTGCTGTGACACTGGGGGGAACTGGGGGCACCGTGGGTCCCCACCCATGGGCACCCACTCGTGTCGGTGCTGCCACTAAAAACTGCCCCTCTTGCTCCCCATGGGGGCACAAAAATGCCAAAGACCTGAGAGGAGAACAATTTCCTGAAACAGCAACGAGAGAGAATGAAACCAACAGCAACAGCAACAAGGTTCAGAGTCCAAAGGATCAGAAAACTAATGATTTCCTGGGAAAGCCGCCAAAAAAGAGGCAAATCCCAGATGATTGCCCTAGCACGTTTTCTCCACTAGGGGAACCTGCAGGGCCCTGGACCTTCCTTGTTCTGAAGTGGCCTTCAGGAGGCTCTGGATTCTCTTGTCCTCTGTCCCAAAACCCCTCCTCTGATGTGTTCCCCACACATGGATGTCACAAAGGCCCTGGGGGGTTCCAGAGCCTCCCCCTCTCCCAGGGCAGTCGGGATCAGGCCATGGCACAAAGTGGAGTGTCAGAGACAGGAAAAGTTTGATGTCAGGAGACATTTTGGAACAGCTGTGTGTGGCAGGGGTGGGTCAGGCCTTGCTTTTTGTGAGACAGGCCCCGTCTGTCAATCAGTCTGTCAGCCTTGGCACACTGGGGACAGCATGACACTCTGCCAAAGCCAGCTCCTGAGTGTCCACATGACCAGAAGTGCCCGCTGGGGAGAGGGCCCTTGGTGGCCCTAATGGCTCAAAAGGCAGACCATGAGGTGGCCAACTCCCTGACCGTGTCTGCTCTTGGGTTGTCTGTCTCATCCACACTGGAAGCCAGCAGCTGGCAACTCATTTAAATGAGAAATATCTGCCATGGAAAGTGGGAACATTCCTGGAATCGAAAGAAGACACATGTCTAAAATGTTTTTTAATTTCAAAAATGATGATGCTTCCAGGCAAAAGTGTAAGAAAAGTAATAGGGCTCTTTACTAGGAAATTTATAAAGCAGAACAGAACCAACAACACAAACGCAGAACTTTCCCTCCCGCTCAGCGCTGTTGGTTTTTGTGGCAGTTATAACCGCGGCCAGCAGGGGGCGCTGCAGGGAGCACTCCCGGCCAGCAGGGGCCGCCCCGCTCCAGCTCCATCCCCTCAGGGGCCATGGCGGCCTCGGGCGGGAGGGAGGAGGGCAAATCGCTCCTTTTGCAAACTCACGGCCACCAATCGGTCCCGGCACCACCGCCGGCAGCGGGCAGAAGCTGCCAAGGCAGCAGGTTGGATCCCAGTGCCCACTGGCAGCGTAGCAGTGTCCCGGGGCCAGGCACACGCCCTGCACAACACCCGTGGCCGCTCTCCATGATCCCGAATGGGAGGAAGGCGGCGCCCGACCTCAGGCAGGTCTTGGGTCCACAGCAGCATCTCTGGTGGCTTTGTGCCACAATTCCTGCCAACCCTCATCCTTTCACTCCTCTTTCCTTTTCCAGCCCTCGTACAGCAGCTCTGGGAATGTTGAATTGCCCTGCGATGTTGAGGAAAGCTGGTGCTCGGTGCTGACTCTGCCAGAGCTCGTCGGGGGGCTCCAGAGCACGTTTGGACTTCCTGCTCTTCCTGGGCCACTGCTGATCCCCACACAGTATTCACGGGGGTGGGGGGGGAGGAGGAGGAGGAGGAGGAGGACGGCAGAGGCACAGCCCCAAGGGCTCTGCAGCTGCACCTGGAGCACAGGGAGAGCCTGGGCTGGAAGCAGTGCCTTGGGAGGGCAAAATGGGGCAAAACTGCAGCTGGTTGGGCCAATGCCCCTGTTCCGCTCTGGGAGCTCAGACTCTTAAGGAGGTGTTGTAATTATACCTGGAGTTACTGAAGTTCAGCCGTGCTCCTAAAGCATCCCTGTGCACAAACACAGGGCTCCGCTGGCTCTCACAGGGCTTCTGGGCTACAGAAGGCAGTATTTGATACCATTTGGGGGTCAGATGCCCCCAGCTCTGCCCAACAAGAGCTTCCTTTATTGCCGGGAAGGTTTTTGCGTGTGCTGGGGATGATTCAGTGCCTGTGCCATGGCGAGGCCTGACATCTCCTCCTCTGGAATGGAGCTTTTCCAGTTACAACATCATTTCACGCTTGGCCAGTGCGTGAGATGAGGCTGCAATGACTTGTGATACTCCCTCCATGCCAAGCACAGCTCCATTGTGGCACAGCTTCCCATCCATTGACCAGTCCATTGTTTCCCTCAAGGGTCAAATTCCCACCAGTTAAACCATAAGGTTTCCTTCATTGTCTGTTCTTCATTATCTTGTTGACACGCACAACAGCGGACCAAATATGGCAGGGCCTTAGACACCACTTTGGTCCTGACACACAGGCTCCTTGTGCCACTGCTGGCCTCCAGTGTGCTCAGCAAGATCTGGAACCGCACAGTGCTCTGCAACTGCACCTTCAGCACAGGGACCTTTCCAGCCTGGCCTGCCCTTGTTCCTCTGGCTCTGTGCACAAAACACGGCGTGGCAGAGAACGGCAGCAGGGGCCTGTGTGTCCCAGGGCCCCGGATTTGCTTCACCTCCACAGGCATGCGGGCAAAGGGAAGAAGCCAAACTGTTTATTGACGGAAGGCCAAGCAAAGGGAGGAGTGGTGAGGGAAGAAAGGGGACGGGCAGGGTCTGAGGGCTGGGGAGGCACGCAGTTGTCAACAGGCAGGGAGAAGGCAGGAGCTATGGCAACTTCCCACAGGCTCAGCTGTGCCAATCATCAGCTGTGCCTGAAGCTCCAGCTGGTCTCTCCTGGTCTCTTCTGGTCTCTCCAGGTGATCTCCTCTTCCATGGTGTCTTTAGGCCTTTTAGCAGCAATGGTTCTTCTGAGCCACCAGATAAACGGAGTTCTGCAGATCTCTCCATGATTCTCTGCTGAAGCGCTATGTTCATTTGGGAAGGGCTGTCATCTCTTCTCAGGCCTTGAAGGGCTGCAAGAGAGATGAGCAGAGCCACGGTCAGAGCCTGGATCTGCAGGTAGCCAAGGAGGCCTTCCTGCCAGGGCCATAGCTCCTAACTCTGGCCATGGACAGGAGGCAGCAGGAGACAAGGGGATGGGTTAGAAGGTGCTGGCCACCAATCTCCCCTGCGCGTCTCCCTGAGATCTCTCTGTGCTTGTCCACACAGGCAGCGAAGCCTGCCGCAGCCAGGGCAGGATTTGCAGTTCCCCCAGCGGCAGCCCCCGCTGTCAGCCCGCTGCCCGCACTCACCCTCATTGAGGAGCTGAAGCTCTTCCTTGCGGCCCCTCATGACCGTCCCGGCCATCCCTGCCAAAACAGAGCCTGTCACGGCCCCAGCGGCGCAGCTCCCTGCCAGCGCCGCTGCCGGCGCCGTGGCCACACGGGCTGCTGGCCCGGCAGGGCTCAGCCCGGGCCCTTGCCGCACGCTGCCGCCCCAGGGCGCGGCTGCCAGAGGGCGGCAGCAGCGCCCAGCCCGGCCGGGGCTCCACGGCGCCGGGCCCGGCCGGCGCTGCCGGGGCAGCAGGCGGGGCCGGGGCCGAGCTGCGGCGGCCCGGGGAGGGAGCCCGGGCTCGGGACTCACCGATGATCTTGACGGCCGCCTCTCGCAGGGGCTCCTGTGGGCTCTGCAGGTAGCGCAAGGCCCCGCGCAGGTGCTCGGCCGCTCGGCTCCTGTCCTCTGCCAGCTGCAGAGAGCGGCAGGAGGGAAGCGTTGGCGCGGGCTCAGCCCCTGGGCCGGGCGCTGCCTGCGCCCAGCCCCGGCCTCCCCTGCCCGCACAGCCCTGAGGCGCGGCCACAGCAGCCGCTGGCCAAGGGCTCCCGAGGGGAGGGGCCAGAGGGACGGCTGCTGCCCGGGGAGCCGCCGTGCCGCCCCGCAGCCCCGCCGGGCCGGGGCTCCATGGGCACCCGCCTCGGGCCCACGGGAGCCTGGAGAAGAGCCCGCGCGGCCTCTGCCTGCAGCAGCGGCCAGGGGCTCAGCTGCCAGCCCCTCATCCTGAGCACCGCCCTCAGGGGCCTTCTCCAGCCTCAGCCTGGGGCTTCCAGGCCCTCCTTACCAGCACCTCGCTGAACTTTGACAGCTGCCCCTTCTTCACCAGCTGCTTCAGCTTCCTCCTCTTCAGCAACTTGGCCACACCAAGCAGCGTTTCCCGAGAGGCCTGCAGGGCACCAGACACCCACAGATGGCCCCACGGGCCAAGGCACAGGACCCACATCCCTGTGCCAAGGCCTGCACCAGGCTGCACTCCTGGAGGTGCCAGGGCAGGAGGCAGCCCAGCCCCCTCCCCAAGATCCACCAGCATCACACAAAACCTCACCTTTGCCACACACCGCTTCTCATCATGGCACTGGAAGAAGAGTGGAAGGAGGCTTTGGCTCAAAACCTTCGCAAGGGGCTTTTTCCCCTTGTCCACTACCGACTCCATCACCCTGAAGAAGAGCTCAAGGGAGAGCACTTGCACATGGCTGTTGTCCTGGAGGAATGCAAGAGGATCAGGCCTTTACACCAAATACTCCACGCTCACCTGGCCAAAGTTTCTGGGCAGCAGCCAGTGCCCGCAGCTGGGGACACAGAGCCTTACGTGGTCAAAGAGCAGCAGCAGTGCCTCAGCCAGCTTGGGGGCAGTGCTGCTGGATACCAGCATGTCTGCCTGGAGCACATTTGTCAACACATGCATGGACATGCTGACCACCTTTCCATCGGCCTCACCCAGCAGCTCCAGAAGGCTCTCAGAAAGGCTGCACATTCTCCTGGCCTGGGTGGAACACAAGGCTGTGCTGCAAAGCCATGGACGGCTGCACCGCAAACACCGCCCTGGCACTGCAAGCCCACCCTGCTGCTGCTGCTGCTGCTGCTGCTGCTGCTGCTGCAGGGCCCACAGGCCAAAGGCCTGAGCCAAAGCACTGGGGCAGCTGAGGCAGGAGAGCTGGGAGCAGCTGCCTCAGCTCCTGAAGCCCTGCACGCCCAAGGGGATGCTTTCCACAGCGCAGCTTCAGCCGCAGCCCCCTTCTCACCATCCACGGCTCCCTGCTGAGCACCACCAGGCCTCTGAGCGCCAGGCGCCGCCGCTCCCTGCACTCCATCTGCAGGCAACTTGACATCATCTTCACAACAGTGCCAGCACATTTCCTCAAGTGCAGGCACTCGAGGACCTGAAAGGCACGGGGCAGTGACAGGGGAACCATCCAGCAGGAGCCCAGAACCGCACAGGGCCGGGCACGGGCAGCAGCACAGGGCGTGGGCACTGGCCCAGGCAGCTGTGGCTCTGAGAGGCCAGAGAGCTGCGAGGCAGCTCAGCCAGGCACTGCTGGCCACCAGGCTCACCTCCACAAGGAATGCCAGCAAGGGCAGATCCCAGCTTGGCTTTTCACTGCTGAGCAGCAGGAGAAGGCGATATGCCACATGGGAACACAGTGGGCTCAAGTCATAACGCATCTCCCTGGCAGGGGGAAAAAAGGCACCGAGACCCTGAGGTGGGGGACAAACCTCTCCCAGAACTGACTCACAGAGGCCTGGTCTTTCCCCAGCATCCCTGCAGGGGATGTGGCTGCTCTGGGAGGCGGCCCCTTCTGGGCACTCTCCTCTCCCAGGCTTTTTCAGCCTCCTTGGCCGCCCCTCAGTGACGAGCCTCTGTGGCCCATGAGCACAGGGACTGCCTGGAGCACAGGGCACAAATGCCGGGGACAGCGGGGACAAGGGGGTCTCACCTGGCCAGCAGAGCCATGGCATAGTGCTGGGTGTCAGCACACAGCAGCGTCTCCCAGGCACACTTGCGCTCCATAGACATCACCACGTGCTCACACCGCAGTCGGCAGAGCAGAACCTTCATGGCCTGCACTGCAAACCTGTGTGCAGAGCAAAGCCCAGGTCACACTAGGAGCGCTGGCGCTGGCCACAAGGGCATGGCAAGGACAGGAGGACTGGCACCTGTTAAGCGTGATGGGAAGGCGCTGCTCCTCCTGGCACGCTCTCCAGAAGCTATCAACTTCCTCTGCTGGCGGCTGCTGCGTAGTGATGACAATATGGAAGAGCAGTGCCAGAAACAGTTGCTCAGAATAAGGGATCATGGCCTTGAGCAACCCGGGCACCTGCACAGTCACCAGAGCTGCCTGCAAAAGAAGCAGCCAGAGACAGCGCTCAGTGCCAAGGTGTCCATGGGGCAGGGCCCAAGGGCAGATGCAGGAGGAGCAGTGGGCCTGGTGCCCCCTGAGCCTGCCCCTAGCCCAGCTTTCAGCCCAGTGACTCCAGCACTGAGAGCACTGAGAGCTATTGCAGAGGCCACCTGGCGGCGAGCATGGGCCCAGAAACTCACAGCCAGGGCAAAAACGTCCCTGTCGTCCCCATCAGAGGCGCATGCGCTGTGCAGTGGCCAATCCTCCATTACACGGACCAGTGTTGGCAGCACTTTCTCCATTGTCACTCCTGACGAGCCAATGCTTCTCCATATCCTCGCAGCAGCTCTGTGGGATCAGATCTCTGTGTCAGGGGCATCTCAGTCACAGTACCGTGCCCTGTGCAGCTGTGCGAGTGCAGGTGAAAGAGCCCCGGTGCCCTGGGGGGCAGGGGGGGAGCATTGGCAGCAGGCTCGGGAAACAGAGGGGCCCGAGGCTCCTGGACCTCTCTGCCTGTCCGGCAGACCCCATAGCACAGGCTGCGCAGGGCCACGGGCCCTAAAGGCTGCTGAGCCCTGAGCTCTCCAGGCACGTGGGCCCCGTACCTGTCACATGTTGGGGCACAGCGCAGGAGGGTCAGCACCACGTCGGCAGGGTGCTCTTCAGCCAGCCTCACAATGTGGCTGTGCAGCCTGGCATCCACAGTGCCATGGGACAGTAGAGTCTGGTGGATGTTTCTTACCATGGCCGGCACCTGGAGGAGGCATGGGGGAGATTTGGAGTGCTGTCCAAGGGAGCAACTTGCCCAGCTTCCCCCAAGAAGTGCTTCCCTTCCCGCCACACTCTGCTGGCCTCAAAGGCTGAGGGGCCCAGGGACCATGGCTTGAGGGGACACACCATCCTGGCAGGCCTCCAGGCCCGGCCCCAGGCTGCTTACCTGCTCCTGAGAAGGAGCAGCACTGTCCTCCAAAAGATCCTTAGTGGGAGCATGAATGCCAGTGAGAGTGGGCCTGCTGCCAGTATTTGAGATGTCCTCAGTCTCGGCGGTGTTGCTGTTTGTCACGGCCACATCCTCACTTGCTGCCTTGTCTGCCTTTGCCCTGTCCTCGTTCATTGCAGCCTCAGAGTCTTCTGAGTGCTCAGCCCAATCTGGGTTGACATCAGGCTCTGCCTGGAGCTCGGTCAGCCCCGAGGCAGGCTGGGCTGTGCCCTCAGCTGCTGTGGGGCCCACCTTTCTACGTCGTCGAATGCGCAGCAATTTCCCAAACATCTGCAGGAGAATAAAGGGCAGGGAAGCCAGGCATGCTCCGTGGCATGCTCCAAGCGTGCTGCTGGGCTCAGCAGGGACAGCAGGCCCAGCCCAGCCGGGGGTAACTGCAGGTACCTTCAGGGTTTTGCGCAAGCGGCCACGGCTGGCTTCCTGCTCTTGTGTCTTCTCCAGGGCTGCACCTGGCAAAGAGCGAGCGCAGCCAGAGCTGAGGGGCTGCGGGAGAGGCCGGAGAACACAGCCCAGCCCTGCGCTCCCCAGGCAGGGAGAGCCCCGGCATGACCCAGGCGATGGAGCGCGGCCATTGTGGGCTGTCTGCTCTGCCCCTCGTCCATCCTGTCCATGGGCATGTCCCCAGGGCATGGGATGGGATGGCATGGGGCCAAGCTGGCTGTAGCCATCAGCCCTGTGGCCCAGCTCTGCTACTCACCATCCTGCAGCGTCTGGATCTGCTCCGGGTCTTCAGGCTCTTGTGCTGGGGCGGCTCCAGGCCTTCTCTTTTTTTCCCCCCTGAACACTTTCAACAAGCCGGGCAATCTGGCTGCCATGCCAGAGTCTGTTCTTGAGGGCGCCTTCAAGAGAGATGCCTCAGGATATCGCCAAGTCAACAACTGCACTTGTGCCTTCAAGGCACCTGTGACAGACAAGCCTCAGGAAGGCTGCAGGACAGCAAGTCCTGCACTCTGGTCTTGAGGGCTCCTGCCACAATGACAGGAGACTCCTCCTAAGCCATTCAGGTGACCAAATCCCACCGTCTGGACTTGATGGCGCTGGCCGCAGGAATGGCAGACGCCTCAGAAAAGCTCCGAGTCACAGAGTCCCGCAGGCTGGCCTCGAGCTCAGCTGCGGGAATGACGCTGCGGAAAAGCTCCGGCTGAGACGGGAACGAGCGAGCTGTGCGGGGGCTCCTCACGGCACCGCTCTGTCCCCTTCTGTCCTGTCGCCTGTTCCGAGCACCCGGGCAGGCTTCTGATTCCCACGTGTCACAAAGGGCCCTTGGTCACCGGCTTCCATTGCATGCAACGCTGACCCTGCTGCAGCGTGCCAGCCAGGGCCCTTGCACACACTGCCGCCTGCCCTGGGGCCGCCCCCAGCCCGGCCAAAGTGGCCCAGGCTGGAAGCAATCCCTGCACCCAGGTGTCTAAGGCAGCCCCACAGGATCTCTTGCAACTGCTCCAAACATCAGCAAATGCTGCCCTGCTCTGTGGGCTCGGGCCAGTTAAGAATCCTCACTTCAGGAAAGCTTTACTTCCCATTGCTCAACTCAAGTACTTCCAAAAGTTGCAAACTTCTCCAATGAATAGCCACGAGAATGGGAATGCTTTGGAAGTTTCTTCCCATCTCAAAGCAGCAACTCCTTTGCCTTAACATCATCTACTGGAAGTCACTTGACCAAACATAACACTACACAGAGCCAAAAAGAAGGCCATTCTATGATTGGCAAGTGCTTTCCAAGAAGGGATTATCATCTCCTCATTCTCTTAAAGGAATAAAAGCTCTCAAGAAATGAAAGACCACTCAGTGTTACAAGAGTAACCCAAACAAATGAGTAGATGGCAAAAGGGCTAATCCTCCCCCAGTACAGATATCTAAGTGGCCAAGAAAGTACAGCTCTCCCCTCTTGTTCCCTGCAGGAGAAACAGGACCAGGAAAAGAAATAGTCACAGAGATTTTTTCTGCCCTCCAGAACCAAAGCTGTGCCAAAGCACAGATGCTGCCTTCAAAGGGACTCAAATTCAAGCCCAGACCTCTCACCTTCCAGAAAACTCCTTCCTCAAAGCCCACCCCCCAAACCCCCCCACAGAAGCCCTCAACAGCCCGCCAGGACCCCCAGCTCTGCCCGTCCCTCCGCAGAGCTTTCCCAGCCTCCAGCAGGGCCCCTGCTTCCCTGCACCTGCCGTGGGATGGCACGCAGGAGGATCTGCTCCAAGGCCTTCCCTGGCTTGGAGCAAAGCCAGCCTGCCAGGCCTATGGTTCCTGGGTCATCCTTCCCAGCCAGCCTTCCCGTGCACGGCTCTTCCATGGGCACATCTGCGCTCAGCTCGCACTTCTCCACTCTGGCAGGCCTGCTGGGAAAGGATCCAGAGCAGCCTGGCAAGCTCTTTCTCCAGCTCCTTCTTCACTCTTGGGGGAGCTAGAACATCCCACAGGAAAGACACTGCTGCCACAAGAAGTGGGTGGCATCAGGCAGCTCTGGGGAGACCCCTCAGCACTGCTGTATCCTGAGGGAACGCTGCTGGCCATCCCCTGTGCGTATCCGCAAAAGCTTCAAATCAGCTGCCTCAGCTTCCAGGGCCTCTCTTGGCCAGCATCCTGATGTGGATGCAGGGCTGCTGCCAGGCACCGCTGGCACCCAGCGGGACAGGACCGGCTGTCTCGTGTCCACGCAGCAGCCCTGACACACAGCCAGGGCCATGCCGAAAGCAGACAAACGCTCCCGGCTCAGCAGAGAGGAGCAAGGAGCACTGGGCTGCTCTCAGCCTGTCTCAGCTGGGCTCACTCCACCACACACCCCCATTTTAAGGCTGGCTGATGCCCAGCTGCCAGAAATCCCTGCCTTGTTCTCTCCAAGATGCACAGGGTGAGCCAATGAGCAGGACACCTTGGGGAGGCCTTTTCCTAGGCCAGGGACACACCAAGATCAGCCAAGGCTCTCCGCGCTCCCTGGCCCACACATCCGCGCTCTGTGCTTGCCCTGGGTCACAGCAGCTCCCGCCAAGCAGGAGGCAAATGCATATTGCCAAGAGTTGAAACACAGCAGACAGGAAAGATGTGAAAAGTGTGTGTGTAAAGGCCTTTTAATTCACAGCTCTCACAGAGGGCTTTGGGGCTCATGGCTGGACAGAGATGCTCCTGCTCACACCTTTGTCCAAAGGGGGTAACACACCCTGCTGCAGGTGCTTGGGTTGGTTTCCACAGGTCCAGGCAGATGCCAAACCCTCCCTCTGCTCTCCCTTGGTTGGCTTTCTGCCTGGGTCTGAGCCTGGGGCTGCCATTCCTCACTTGTGGGGACCAGAACCACAGCCGGGATCCCGGCACTGCCTGACAGCGCTCCGGGCACTGCCTGTCACAGTGAGGGTGGCTGTCACAAACCTTTGGGGCCCCTGACTTCAGGGTGAACGTGGTGCAAAATAGGAGAGAAGGAGAGGGAACAATGGAGTGCCCAACAAGGAAATTACTTTTAATGAGAAATAAAAATGGGAACTATGCTTAGGAACAGAACACAACATAGGGAGAAGCTCCAAGGGCCAGAAACAAGGAAGAGGTAAGAATATATAGTCTTGGGGGTGGAACATTCTAGAAACCATACTATATATGGAACACATGTAACCAATAGGGGAGTGGAACTTGGACTAATGAGCATAACTACTCCAAAGGCTCTTGGGAGGAGATCTGAGGCTTGCCCTGATTTAGATGAATGTTTCCCAGACCTTGAAGATCAGGCTTGGTTTGTTTGGTGTGAAGTCCAGCTGACCCTATGCCTTAGTTTGGTTGACTCCAACATCTTACTCTTTTCTTGTAAAGCTAGAAATAAATTCCGTAGACACTGCATTTCTTGCAGTGTTAGGAGAAAAAATGCAACTTTATGGTCTCATTTTTCAATGGAACACCTCTGAGAAAGATCCTTTGTTAATCACACAGTGGGTTTTTCTTCCTTATAGGTCTCCAAAAACAATTTTTACAACCATGGAGATGACAGCTGAAATCATAATTAGAGCCAGAACGAGATTGCTAACGATGGCAAGCCAAGATTTTGTATTTATTTACCTGTGAAAAGGGTTGATTGGGCTTTGCAAAATTCAGACTTGCAAATTGCATTGCTAAATTATTCAGGTGTTTGTTCTATTCATTACCCAGGCCACAAATTGTTGCAAGCTAAATTAAGTTTTAGAGAAAAACCCATGCTAAGTGAGGAGCCTTTAAGTGCTATAACTCTCCTCACTGATGGAGCAGGGAAAACACACAAATCAGTAATAGTATGGCAAAATCAAACAACCAAAACATGGGAGTCAGATGTTCAAACAATAGAGGGCTCTTCTCAGATTGCTGAACTGGCTGCAGTAGTTTAGAGCATTTCAGCTCTTTTCAGAACTTTTGAATTTAATTACAGATTTATCTTATATTGCTAGTATTGTTAAAAGAATAGAAGCATCAGTTTTAAAGGATGTTACAAATGATATTGTTGGCTTTCATGTCTTTCTACAATTTTGACACTCAGAACTAACCAATATTTTGTCTCTCATATCAGGGTTCATTCCTCACTTCCAGGATTCATGGCAGAAGGAAATGCGAGAGCCGACAAACTGACAATGGTTTTTGCAAACACTTTGCCAAACATTTTGAACAAGCAAAACTGAGTCATGCTTTTTTCCATCAAAATGCACAAGCACTGGTGCCAATGTTTGGCACAAGCATGATCAGCACAGATCAAAACTGCACTTTTGGCAGCTGCAAAGGCACATGAGAGGCACAGATGTCAGGAATTTTCAATCCCCCCATTTACCTTCCAATTTCTCATGCAATAATGGCATTCCAGGCATCGGGAATTTTGAATGCTCCAGCTGCTCTCCCCAATCCCCATTAGATAATGGCTTTCCGGCCATGAGGAATTTGAATCCTCCAGCTCTCCCTCCAAATTCCCATGGAATAATGGCATTCCAGGCATCAAATCCTCCAGTTCGCCTCCAAAATTCCCCCCAAAACTATGGACTAATGGCATTCCAGGCATTGGAAATTTTGAATGCTCCAGCTCCTCTCCCAAATGCTCACGGAATAATGGCATTCAAAGTGTTGGGAATTTCAAATCCTCCAGCTCCTCTCCCAAATTCCCACCAAATTCCCATGGAATAACAGCATTCTGGGTGTCAGGAAGTTTGAATCCTCCAGCTCCAATGTCATATTCCTACCAAAACTGGAGAATGGAATGACTGCATTCCGGGCACCAGGGATCCCAAATCCTCCAGCTCCCCTCCCAAATTCCCATAGAAAAACAGCATTCTGGGCATCAGGAAGTTTGAATCCTTCAGTTCCCTTCCCAAATTCCCATGGAATAATTGCATTCCGAGCATCAGAAATTGAGAATCGTCCAGTTCCCTTCCCAAATTCCCATGAAATAACTACATTCCAGGCATTGGGAATTTCAAATCCTCCAGTTCCCATCCAAAATTCCCCCCAGACTATGGAAAAATTGCCTTCTGGGCATTGGGAATTTTGAATCCTGCAGCTCCCTTCCCAAATTCCCATGAAATAATGGCATTCAGGGCACAGGGAATTTGGAATCCTTCAGTTCCCCTCCCAAATTCCCAAGGAATAAGGGTATTCTGGGTGTCGGGAATTTAGAATGCTCCAGTTCTCCTCCCAAATTCCCACCAGAACTATGGAATAATTGCATTCTGGGCATCAGGAATTTTGAAGGCTTCAGCTCCCTTCCCAAATTCCCCATGGAACTCCCATGGAATACTGGCATTCCGGACATTGGGAATTTTGAATCCTGCAGTTCCCCTCCAATATTCCCAAGGAATGAAAGCATTCCAGGCATTTAGAATCCTTCAGTTCCCCTCCCCAATTCCTATCAAATTCCCATGGCATGGGAAATTCCCATCAAATTCCCATGGATTTCTCACCCTTGTGTACTGTCGCTACTATGAATCCAGAAAAGGTCTCAGGAGGAGCATGGACATATTTAAAAGTCCCAAAGCTCGAAAAGTGTGTTACATCTGTTTGCCAGATGTCATTAGGTTTCAACCCTTGTGAGTTTGTACCTGACATTTGTGGCAAAGAAAGAGTCTGCTGACACTGTGAGCAAGGATTCCCTACATCCCGTGCTTGTGGCAAAGTCAGATGGAATTGTTTTCCCAGTGCTCGGGCATTTTGATGGTAGAAATCATGAGAAAGTTTGGCCTGCCCTAACTTTTGTGGTATAGTGACTGTCATGGCGAGGCCATCCGCCTTCACATCACCTTCCAGTGCAGGTCCAGGCAGAGGGGTGTGTGATCCAAAGTGCAGAAGGTTGTATTGCTGAGACCTGGGAAGTGAAAAGTTGTACAGAAGAGGTTAATAACAGAAAAAGAACTTTGCTAGAAACTTCCTTCAGGAATGAGTGCTGAATTCTCTCAATGATTCCTGTACCATAAAGAGAATCACAAACAATGTTAATACAGCCCGGGGACATCGCAGGGACAGCCCAGGGCATTCCCGGTGTCTTCCTGGGGGTCATTCCCAGGGATGTCCCCGGGACAGCCCCTGGACATTTTGGGGACATCCCTGGAACATCCCGAGGCATTCCTGGGGACATTCCCAGAGCCATTCCTGGCGACATTCCCAGGGACATCCCGGGGCATTCCCTGGATCATTAAAATCAGGATCAGGAGCAACGGGATCCAGAAAATCAGGATCAGGAAAAGTGGGATTGGGAAAATCGGGATTGAGAAAATTGGGATCAGAAAGGTGGGATCAGGGAGAGTGGGGTCAGGAAAAGCAGGATCAGGAAAAGCGGAATCAGAAAATTTGGGATTGGGAAGATCGAGATTGGGAAATTTGGGATAGGGAAAATTGGGCTCAGGAAATTTGGGACGAGGAATAGCGGGATCGGGAAAATCAAGATCAGAAAAAGTGGGATTGGGAAATTTGGGATTGGGAAATTTGGGATCAGGAAAAGGGGGATCAGAAAATTTGGGATTGGGAAATTGGGGCTCAGGGAATCAGGAGATGCCCTCAAAAGCCGCGTCCTGGTGGGATTTGAGGATCCGCAGCCGATCCGTGAGCTGCCGCGGAGGCTGAGCCTCCTCCTGGATCCGCTGGAATTCATCGGTGCCAATGATGAGCGAGACCAGGGGTCGATCCCTGGGAGTTCTGGGGGACACGGACCGGGATCAGTGACAGGGGAAAAATACCCCAGAATTTGGGGGGAAAAACCACCAGATTTTCAGCCAAAAAATCCAGTTTTTTTTTTTTTTAATATCCTGAATTTTGGAGGAAAAAACCCCTGACTTTTCAATGAAAAAATCCTGAATTTTGGGTAAAAAATTCCTAAATTTTGGGGCAAAATATCCTGAATTTTCAGTGAAAAAATCCTGAATTTTCAGTGAAAGAATCACGAATTTTGGGGCAAAAAATCCCAGATTTTGAGGTGGGGGCGGCGGGGGGGAAATAGTAGATGTTGGGGGAAAAATGTTGGATTTTGGGAACCTCACATGAGCTGCCAGATCAGGTCCCTGATGATGACGACTTGGATGGTTTTGGGTTTGTCCCACAGCGAGGGCAGTGCTCCAGGGGTGGCGGTGACATTGGTGACATCGTGGAGCAGCACGATGGGGCTGGAGCGGCCCTCGGGCTGTGGGAAAGGATGGAATGAGACCCCAAAATCGCCCCCAAATTCTCATGAAAAACTCCCATAAAAATCACCCCCAAAATACCATTAAAATCCCCTGAAAATCCACCAAAATCAACCCAAAATCAACTCCAAACTCCTCAAAATCCCTACAACCCAAATTGCCCCAAAATTCCCCCAAATCATCCCTAAAGCCTCCAAATTCCTCCAAATCACCCCATCCTCCAAATTCTGCACAAAATATCCAAATATCCTCTAAATCCCCCAAATCACCCCAAACTCTCCAAAATCTGCCCAAAATCACCCCAAATCTCACCAGACTTCCCCAAAATCAGCTCTGAATCACACTCAAAATCCCTTAAAATCACCCCAAAACCCCTCCTAATTTCCCCACCCTCCAAAAATCCCCCAAATGGCCCCCAAAATAATCCCAAATCACCTCAAAATGCCCTCCATATCCCCCAAATCACCCTAAAATCTCCCCAGATCCTCCCAAAATCCCTCCGGTGCCCAGATCCCCCTCCCCAGCCCTGCCCGGTTCCCCTCCCGGTGCCCCCTCGGTGCCCGACCCCGCACCCGGCGCTCCCCGGGCGGGCTCCGAGCCCCGGAGCTTCTGCGGAGCCTCCGCCGAGCCTGGGAGGGACGGGGGGGGTCAGGGGGGGCCGAGGTGTCCCCAGGAGGGTTTTGGGGGACCCGGGACCCCGGGGTGTCCCCGGCATGGAGGGAGGCGGATCCCGGGCAGGGGCGGCTGTCGCGTGTCGCCATTGGCGGATGCGGATGTCGCGATTGTCGCCAGGCCGGGCCGTGGGCAGCAGCAGCGGCTGTCGCGAGATGTCCCCAACGGCCCCCGGCGTGAGCGGCGCTGTCCCCAACATCACCAACAGCCCCGGAGGCGCGGGGGGATGGGGGATTGGGGGGTCCTGGAAAGGACGGGGTGAGACCCCAAAATCCCCCCTCGGGACACAGCGACACCGTCGGTCCCCGCAGCCCGGGACAGTCCCGGCTCCCGCAGTGCGATGGCAGCCGCGACCGGCGACAGTGACCCGAGGCCGGGACTCCGCTCCCGCAGCGCCGGGGGCTCCTCCCCGGGGTCCCCGGTCCCCTCCGCTCTCCCGCTGCCCCCGGCCGGGGCTCCGCAGCAGCTCCGGGGCTCAGACGCCGCTCGGGGAGCGCTGGGTGCGGGCTTTGGGCACCGGGCGGGGATGGGCTGAGCTGGGGTGGGCCCGAGGGGCTCGGCAGATGCCGGATCGGTGCCCGAGGTAACGGGGCAGCACCGCCACAGGTGCCCGAGCCCTTGGTCGGTGTCACCAAGAGGGGACAAACAGGGAGCGGCAGCTCCTTCCCCGCTGTGGGGCAGGGGTGAGGGAACCAGTTCGGAAATGCCCCAATTGATCATTTTGTTCCTGTCCCCAATGGACTGAGGGAGCCCCAAAAATCCTGCAAATCCCACAAGGATCTGCTCAACAACCTGACCGGGACCCTCCTCAATCCCGAGCTCGTCAGGCAGAGCTGAACAAACAAAAACCATTTCTCCCAGTTTAATCACAAAGCTGCATTTTGGGTCCAATAAGAGGGACAAGGATCCTGTGCCCCCTGGCACTGGGGGAGGGAATGGGGAGCCCCTGGGGGTACTGGGAGCACTGGGAGCACTGGAACGAGGAGCTCTGGGCAGCCCCACATGGGAGCCCCCCACTTGTGGGCAACCCCTGAGTATGGGAGCACAGGATCCAGGGGGGGAACACACGGGGAGTGCCCTGGGGCAGGGACCCCCAGTGCCCCCAGTGTCACAGCACGCTCTCGTAGTCACAGGGGTCCCACTGTCCCTCGTGGGGTCCCAACAGCTCCGTGTTGGTCACTTGTGGATCCCGAGGTGAGGCAGGGCTGGGGGACACCCGTGGGGGCTGTGAGAGTGACTCTGGTTGTGGGGACCTGGGTGAGGGTGACACCCATGTGTGACGTGTCCCTGTCCCCCCCAAAATTCTCCCACTGCCCACTCGGTGCCCATGATGTGGGTGTTGAGCACAGCCCCCTCCTCCACGGGGGGTCCTGTGGGGATAAGGGGGGGTCTCAGTAGTCTGGGGAGGGGGAAAGGGGAGTCCCAGCCCAAGCCCCGACTCACCTGTCCTGGAGCTTCCTGGGTTCTGCAAGGGAAAGGGGAGGGGGTGACTGAGGGGACACCGGGACCCCTGAACCTTCCTGGGACCTTGTAGCTCCAACCACCCAGGGGACCCCCAAATCCCCACTGCAGCCCTGATTCCCACCAGATCCCTGATTCTCCCCAGACACTCTGAGCACCCCTGAATCCTCTGGAACTTCTGCACCACTGCAGTGCCCCGAATCCCCCCAGTGTCCGCAACGCTCTGAGCCCCAAGAACCCAAAGCCTGGCAGGGAGGGGCACCCCCAAATTCCCCCAGGACGCCAGAAAGATCCCCCAACATCCCTGCACAGACATCCAGGAGCTCCCCAAATCCTTCAGGAGTTCCCAGTGCCACCCCAATGTGCCACAAAGCCCACCCAGCAATGACCCTGGGGCCCAACCAAGACCCTCCAAATTGCCCCCACATCCTCCAGGACCCCCAGCCGAGGTCACTGTGGGCTCAGTGTCCCCCAGCTCAGGGGCCCTGGGTGCTGCCAAACTCTGCCACCACTCTGGGGCTTCCCCTCACTCCAGGACCCCCATCCCCCCCATTGTCACCCACCCTGGTTATGCCACCAGTGACAGCCCCCGATGACAGCCAGGAGCAGGAGCAGGAACAGGAGGGTCCTGCCGACATTCACAGCCACTGCTGGGGACAGAGGGGACACATTGGGGTCACCTGGAACCCCGGGGGTCCTGCTCTCCCTGGTGACCCCGTGTGACCCGCCCTCAGACCCAGGGTGTCACCTCCAGGGCCAGCTCAGGGCTGAGTGCACGGAACATGCGGTGCCCGTCCTGTCCCAGCTGGTTGGTGGCCATGCACTGGGAGGTGCCCGAATGTCCCACATTGACATCCCCGATCTCCAGGAAGGGACCCCAGCCACCTCCTGCCTGTTGTGCAGCCAGGTGAAGGTGACAAGGGCTGAGCCCACCTGCAGAGAGCAGCGCAGGGTCACGGGGTCACCTGCACGCACCTGGTGTGACAGGGGACCAGGGGTGATGGTGGCATTGGCCACGGGCACTGTGGGGACACAGACAGGGCTGGCACAAAGAAAGGTGGGATGGGGGTGCCGTGGGTGGGGTCACCTCCAGCCCAAGGGTCCTGCTCAGCCAGGACAGTGACATTCATGGGGTCACTCTCGGCCTCTCTGTCCCCATCACCGACCCGGCACCGGTACTGGCCACTGTCATTGTCCCAACATGGTGCAGCTCCAGGCAGGGGGCGGGAGTCCAGAGGTGCCCATGAGTCCTGCTCGTGCCAGGAGAACGACAGGGGACCTGTCCCCACAGCCACCGTGCAGCTCAGCACCAGGCTATCCCCAAGTGTCACCTGTCCCCCGGGGGGCTGTGCTGACAGGGACACCCCCGAGGGCGGGACCCCTGTGGGGGGACACAGGAGGGTTTGGGGACCCAGGGTGGGTGGGGAACATGGGAGGGGAAAGAAGGGGATTGGAGGGGAGCAGAGAGGATCCCAGTGAGCAGAAGGGGACCCTAGGAGGAATGCTGGGACCTGGGGACAATGGCGAGACCCCGTGGAAAGGTGGAGAGACCCCGGCAGGGATGGGGAACCAGACGAGAGACTGAGGAGCCTCAGGGAATGATTTGGGGTTTAGAGATGGGCGGGAGGACCCAGGGAAGGACCCAGAGACCAGAGGGTGGAGCAGGGCCCTTGGAAGGGGTGGGGAATCCAGGGAGGGCTGGGGAGGACAAAGAGAGGGATGAGGGATGTGCAGGGGGAACTGGGCAGTACTGGGAGAAACCAAGAGGGACTTGGGAATTTGGGGTGACCCAGAGAGGAGTAAAGGGAGGGATGAAGGATTCAGGCAGTGCTGGGGAAACCCTCTGAGGATGTCGGGCTTCCCTGTCCCCATCCCTGCACTCACTGTGCACTGTCACTATCACCTGCTCTGACTCTCTCCACTGTGACACCACCCGGACCCCGCAGAGGTAGCGGCCGCTGTGGTGCAGCCGCAGAGGGGACAGGGAGAGCTCAGTCCCACCATGGAGCCCCTGCAGTTTCTTCCCATCGTGGTAGAAGTACACATCTGTGAGTGGTTTGTTCTGCCAGCTCCGGCAGCGCAGTGTCACCGTGTCCCCCTCCAGCAGCGCCCGTGCTGGCACCTGCAGCACCAGCCAGTCTGGGGGACAGAGGGGACCTGTCACACCAGGGCCATCAGGAGGGTCATGATGGCACCAGGAGGCACCAGGAGACACCCATTGTGAGAGAGAAGTCTCCTTGCACAGGGATGCTCTGGGATGTCCCCAGAGGAGGGGACGGGCTCTGGTCACACCAGGAGGTGACCCATGGAGTGGAGGCCACCCAGAGCCCTTGGGGTCCCTGTGGGTGCCAGGCTGGGGACATCCAAACCCCCCTCACCATGTAAGACTGTCACCGTAGGGCTGTGCCCGGTGCCAGGTCTGTCACACGTGTAGGTGCCACCTTCGGTGGCAATGAGGTGGTCACGTCCCTGCTGCCCCCAGCGCTGCCCGTCTTTGTACCAGGTGGTGGCACCAGCGGTCCCCGAGCCCTGGCAGGTCAGTGTCACCCAGTCCCACAGCGCTGCCAGCCTCCAGGGGGGCTCCACCAGGAGCTGGGTGGTCTGGGCACCTGTGGGTGACAGGGGACACCAGCCTGCCAGGGCCAGTGAGGGGCTGGGGACAGCGGGGTGGGGCCATGGCATCCCCTGAGGACTCACCAGCGAGGCCGAGGGTCTGGGCTGGAAGGGAGAGGGACAGGGCTGGGTGGGGATGGCACCATGGGGACAGAGGCACATGGGGCATGGAGTGTGGGGGATGTGCCCAAAGTGTCCTTGTGTGACATGGACCCCTTGGGGACAGGGACACTGCGGCCACCCCTTGCTCAGGCAGGACATGGGGACACTGTGGACACCCCTGAACTGAGGATGTCACAGCCACCCCGTGCTGGCACAGGTCACCCCCACCAGCCCCATGTTGCCTCCCCAAATCCCTGACCCCCTGTTATTGTCCTCACATTCCTGTCCCCCTTCCCCTGTCCCCAAAGCCACCCCCTGACCCCAGTCACCTCATGCACTGGTTCTGATGGCCTTGGGGACCTCTGGGGACCCCACAGCCCCCCTGTGCCCCCTCCCCTCCCTATCCCTGGGGTGTCAGGCCCGTGCCCGGGGCACTCACCCCACAGGAGCCGCGCCACCTTCCCGGCCATCCCGGTGTCCCCAGCCATGTGCACTGGCTGTCACTCGCTGCCGGGGGTGGCTGTTCCCTGGGTGGTGGCTCTTTGGATGAACGGGAAGGAAGCGAGGTCAGGTCTTGTCCTCACGTGTTGGTGGCCCCTGGTGGGGGCAGGGTGGCCACAAGCACAGGATCATGGGGATGTGGCTGTGGGGACAGTCTGTGGGCAGGTTGGGAACAGGATGGGGACAAGGCTGGGTGGACATGATGGGACATGGAATTCCCACGAGTGGGGGATTTGGTGGGTTTGGGGACCCAGGTATGGGTGTCCAAGGGAATGGGAGGGTCCCAGGGATGGGGGGGGAATCAGGGATGGGAGTCCCAGGGGAACGTGGGCTCCAGGGATTTGGGGTCATGGGATGGGGATGCTGGGGGAATGGGGGTCCCTGTGGGAATGGGGCTCCTGGGAGAATCAAGGTCCTGGGGGAAGGAGGGTTTCAGGGGAAGGAATGAACAGGAGAGGGTTCCTTGGGAATGGGGTCCTGGGCCATGGAGATCCTGGGGAATGGCATTACTGGGATGGGGGTCCCAGGCAAGGTGGGACATAAGGAATGGTGCTCCCATGATTTGATTTCAAGGGGAATGAGGGTGCCAGGGATGGGCAGTGGCCTTGTGAGCCTCTGGGTCAAAGCTCCTTCCCTGGCTGGCTCCAGCAAAGTCCCCTCAAGGTGCTTGTGGTTTGGGAGCATCACCCCAGGTAGATTCAAAGAAGGTCGGGTCTGTGTCCCCATAGACCTCAGGGAGTCTTCCCCTCTTTATTTCCATTTCCATAATTTTCCCCCTCAATTTCACAACCCTCAATTTCGTGCCTTGATGATCCTGTGGAGGCCCTGAGCAGGGAATGGGCAGGGGGAAGCCCAGGGTGGGGGAAGCAGGGGTGAGGGGTCTGCAGGGAGGGCTGGGGAGGCTGTGGGGGATGGGGGTGTCCAGCTTTTACCCCCCAACATTTTCAGTTTCTCCCTCCTGCAGAAGAAGGAAGAGGCCGTTTGACACGTTTGTCACAGGGGAGAGCGGGGGGAAGAGGGGCAGGTTCTGTCCTGGGGGGACCCATCCAGGGGGCTCCTGTCCTGGGGGGATCCTGTCCCAGGGGGGACACATCCTGGACAAGGGGCTCCTGTCCTGGAGCATGGCAGCTCCAGAGGGGTCCAGACTGCAGGATCTGAGCCAGCAAGAGCAGCTGGGGAGTGGAGCCCCAGGCAGGAAGGAGCTCCCAGACTCCTGCTCCTTGAAGCCAGTGGCCATCCAAGGTTGTGACCAGCCATGGCCCAGCCCCACTGCACAGGGATGGCCATTGGCCAGCCCTGCTCTGGTGTCGTGGTTTGAGAGGAAGTGAATTTTTGGGATGCTGTGGTCAGACCAATAGGTGCTCAGATTTGAATACTGGCACCTGGTGTGGCCACTGAGGACATGGATATGCCTTTGAGAACACAGGGGGTTAAAAGCAGAGAACGCCCAGGAAAACTTTCTCTTGGTTCCGGTCAGTGAAAGGTTCAGAGCTCCCCTGCCCGGCTGCGGGCTGGGTGCGGGAGGGGAAGCCATGCGGCCGGGTGAGGTAGGCCGGGGCCTTGGACAGAGAGGGGAGGTGAAGAGGCCCTTGCAGGATGGAAGGGTGGAGGAACATTGGAGAGGCATCGGGCAGCCACACCCCACCAGGAGAGAGAGAGAGAGCGAGCGAGCCGGTGTCTGTGCCTGTGCCGCCTTGAAATTTGATAGCGGCCGGCTGGGAAGGAGAAGGGGGGCATGGGGAGAGAAGGTGCCTGGCAAGGCAGCCGTGGGAGTTCTGGACAGGCAGAGCCTGAGATTTTTAACCCTTTTCTTGGATGATGGAAACCTTACAAATGCTGATCCTCCTGGAAGTGAATGAGAAGAGCGATAGAGATGAGATAAGAGGAAATGGGCCACAAGAGAAGCGGAGAAGAATCTTAGGAGGGAGGAGGTGATGGAGTGGCCTTTGGCTGGACTTTTCTTGTATAGCCATGGACAGAACCGTTTTTCCTGTGACACAGAGACAGCATTTAGGGGGAGGCAATGGCTCAGAGCCAAGGGAGTGCAGTGATGTTATGTGAAGGAGTGCGTGAACAGAGACGATGGGTGAGGAGGGTGGTTGGTGCCTTCGATCTTCAGTGGAGGAGAAGATCTCTGTTCTTGAGACCCCTCGGCCCCAGGGGGTGAAATTTGGGGGGGAGTGGTGCCCTGAAAGTGAGAGACTGTGCTCTTCTTGGAACGGGACAAAGCACCCTTAAAAGGAAAACCCTAGAAGCAGCTCTGGTCCATGCGCAGTGGGGAGGGCTTGGAAGGAAGATGTCACGATGGCAAATGACCTATGGGCAGTGCCACGTGTGACACGGAAACACAAGAGGTCTCCACTGTGTTTGCAGGGGAAGCCTATGGCACAAGAGGGACTCCTCACTCCTTGATGAACTGAGAATTGATTATTTAAAGGGCGGTGATGGACTGAGAGTTGGTGATCTGAGGGATGGATGTATTGGAAATTTGGTGGGGGGAGGAGGAATGTTTTTGGAAGGTTTTCATTCTTTCTGTGTGTTTCTTTTTGCAAATAATTTTAGGTTAATAAAGTTTTCTCTTCTTTATTCTTAAGTTGGAGCCTGCTTTGCTCTATTCCTAGTCACATCTCACAGCAGACACCAGGGAGAATGTATTTTCATGGGGGCGCTGGCATTGTGCCAGCATCAAACCATGACACTGGCCAGCCCCAGGTGGCAGCCAGGACCTGACGGCTCCCCCCCCACCCCGACCCCTTGGCTTTGATTTTGGCAGCTTTAGAGCTGCTGCAAAGGTGAGAATTCTGTGGGGGAAAACAGCCTGGCTTTTGGTGGTTTGCTCAGCTCTGCAAGAAGCACAAACCCAAAATGAGCCCAAGCAGTGGCTCTGTAAGAGCCTTTGATGTATTTCAGGGCAGGGCTGGCTGGAAACCACCCCTGCAGGGGCAGCTGTGGGGGAACCAGTCCAGAAATGCAGCAATTTATCATTTGTTCCTCTTGGTAAGGGAATGAGAGAGCACCGGAACTACTGCAAATCCCACAATGCCCTGCTCAACAACCTACCTGGGACGCTCCTTCTTGAACAAAACCTGCGGCCTTCTAGACCCTTATGGATTGAATGTTTGGGTTCAGGCTGGGGCCACCAGGTAAAAGGGAAAAGTGTGGAAATACTGAGCAGGGGCTCTGCCCGCGGCCCTGGTGGGGCAGTGGGGAGTGACCCAGTCTGGATTCCAGGTGTCCACAAAGCTGCTCCATCCCTGCCCTCCTCACCTGAGTGAAAGGCTGAGGGTTTGCAGGAATTGTGGTGTAAAGCCACCAGAGGTGCTGCTGTGGACCTGAGACCTGCCTGGGGTCAGGCCCTGCCTTCCTTCCATTTGGAATTATGGAGAGCAGTCGCGGGCATTGCACAGGGTGTGTGCCTGGCCCCGGGACACTGCTACGCTGCCAGTGGGCACTGGGATCCAACCTGCTGCCTTGGCGGCTTCTGCCCGCTGCCGGTGGTGGTGCCGGGACCGATTGGTGGCCGTGAGTTTGCAAAAGGAGCGATTTCCCCTCCTCCCTCCTGGCCGAGGCCGCCATGGCCCCTGAGGGGATGGAGCTGGAGCGGGGCGCCCCCTGCTGGCCGGGAGTGCTCCCTGCAGCGCCCCCTGCTGGCCGCGGTTATAACTGCCACAAAAACCAACAGCGCTGAGCGGGAGGGAAAGTTCTGCGTTTGTGTTGTTGGTTCCCTTCTGCTTTATAAATTTCCTCGGAAACAGCTGTTATTCCTTTTCCTACACTTTTGCCTTGAAGCCCCATCATTTTTGAAATCAAAAAAAGTTTTAGACATGTGTCTTTCAATTCCAGGAACGCTCCCATTTACCTTGGTGGATATTTCTCATTTAAACAAGTTGCCAACTCCTGGGTTCCAGCCTGGATGGGAAAGACACCCCAAGAGGAGACACGGTCAGGAACTTGGCCACCTCATGCTCTGCCTTTTAAAAGCCAGTTGGGCAAACAAGGGCCATCTCCCCAGCTGGCACTCCTGGTCACCCGGCCACTCAAGAGTTGGATTTGGCAAAGCATCACATTGTCCCCAGTGTGCCATGGCTGACAGACTGATGGAAAGACGGGGCTCTGTCTTACCAAAAGCAAGGCCTGACTCACCCCTGCCACACACAGCTGTTCCAAAATGTCTCCAGACATCAAACTTTTCCTGCCTCTGACATCCCACCCTGTGCCATGGCCTGATCCCGACTGCCCTGGAAAAGGGGGAGGCTCCAGAACTCCCACAGGGCCTTTCTGACATCCTCGTTTGGGGAACAGGGCAGAGGAGGTGTTTGGGACAGGGAACAAGAGAATCCAGAGCCTCCTGAAGGCCACTTTGGCCATCAGATCAAGGAAGGTCCAGGCCCCTGCAAGATTCCTCTGGTGAAGGAAACCTGCTGGGGGAAATGTCTTGGGTCTCTTTCTTATTGGGGGCTTTCCCTGGAAATTGTTCCTTCTGTGATCCTTTGGACTCTGAACCTTGTTGCTGTTGCTGTTGGTTTTATTCTCTCTCATTGCTGTTTCGGAAATTGTTCATCTTTTAGCTCTTTTGGGATCTTTGTGCCCCTGCAGGGAGGGATGGGGGCAGTTTTTTAGTGGCAGCACAGACACGAGTGGGTGCCCATGGGTGGGGACCCCCAGTGCCCCCAGTTCCCCCCAGTGTCACAGCACATTCCCGTAGATGTCACCGGGTTCCCGCGGTCGCCCCTGGGGTCCCCGCAGCTCCGCGTTGGTCACCTGGGGATGCTGGAGGGTGGTGGCACGAGGGGACGCTGCGAGAGACACGGGCTGTGGGATCTGGGTGGGGTGACACTGGTGGGTGACGTGTCCCTCTGCGTGTGTCCCCCCCGTACTCACCCCCTGCCCTCTTGGTGACCACGACGTGGGTGTACAGCACCTCCCCCTCCTCTGGGGGGCCGGGGGATCTGGGGGGCCCCTGAGGGAATAAAGGGGATGTGGGGCAGAGAATGGAGACCTGTGGGGTAGGGGTTAAAGGGGACTCATGTTGGGAGCCCTTCACCAACCTTTCCTGGTGCTTCCTGGCAGCTGCAGAGGAAAGAGGGGAGATGTGACTGTGGGATCGCAGGGCCCTGAACCCTCCCAGGATTCCTGACCCCTCACGGGACCCTCATATTACAACAGAACCCTCAAGCATCCCTGAAGCCTCCCAGAATTCAGAAACCTCCCCAGTGTCCCCAGCCAACTCAGCCTCAAGAACCCAAAGCCCGGCAGGGACAGAGACCTCCTAACTGCCCCAAGGGCCTCTGAGAGAACCCCCAGCATCCCTGCAGGACCCTCTAGCACCTCCCCAAACCCTAAAGGACCCCCAGACAATGCTCCAATTTTGGGGCTGTGGGTGCTGCCCAATCATTGTCCAACACTGGGTGCCTCTACAGCTCCCTTGGACGCCTGTGCCCCCATTGTCACCCACCCACATGGTGCCACCGGCGCCAGGTCACAATGACACCCAGGACGGTGACATTCATGGGGTCACTCTTGGCCACGCTGTCCCCGTCGCTGGTCCGGCACCGGTACTGGCCGCTGTCACTGTCCCCAACGTGGCACAACTACAGGCAGCGGCCGGTGCCCAGTGGTGCCCCCGAGCCCTCCCGGTGCCAGGAGAATGACAGGGCACCTGTCCCCGCAGCCACCGTGCAGCTCAGCACCAGGCTGTCCCTGAGTGCCACCTGTCCCCTGGGGGGCTGCGCTGAGAGGGACACCCCGGAGGGCAGGACCCCTGCGGGAGGGGAGGATAGCAAGGGACAGAGAGGGACCCGGGGGGGTGGTAGGGGAGGGGCAGGGAGACCCCAATGAAGGGGAAGGGGGCAAAGCGATTGGTGGGGCTTGGAAAGGAACCACAAGGGACACCTGGAGAGGGAGGGGGCGATGACACCAGGGTGGGTATGGGGACTGAGGGAAGGGATGATGTGACCTCAGAGAGGGGTGGGGGGGAATGTGTGGGGACCAGGGGAATGTGTGGGGACCTCAGAGAGGAGGGGGGGGATGCTGGGAGGGGTGAGGGGACTCAGAGAGGGATGGGGAGACGCAAGCCAGGAATGGGGGGACCTGGGAAGGGACCCGGGGCAGGGATGGCAGGACAGGGAAAATGTGTAGGGGTAGGATGGGGTAGCCCTCTAGGGGTGGGGGACCCTGAGAGGGACATGAGAAGGGAGCAGGGGAGCAAGGGTAGGATCCGGGAAAGGTTGGGGCCACAGGGCAGGTGTCTGGAAGGACTGGGCATCCCCTGAAGGCCCGGGAGAGCTGAGGAGGCTGTGGGGGCTCCCCATGCCCTTCCCCGTGCCATCACGGAGCCCGCCCAGGCTCTGGGAAGGAGAGGGGAGGGGTATTTGTGAGCCTGAATCCCTGGGGAGGGCTGTGGGGGTGTCAGGGTGGCAGCTGTGGGGTGCTCACCGTGCCCTGTCACTGTCACTTGTGCTGAATTTCATGACCTCCCTGACCACCAGGATTTCACCAGACCCTGCAGCTGTAGCGACCGCTGTGGTTCAGCTGCAGAGGGGACAGGGACAGCTCGGTGCCATCATGGAGCCCCCCCGGACCCTTCTCCTCACGGTAGAAGGACACCGAGGTGACCGTGCAGTTCCACCAGCCCTGACAGCGCAGTGTCACCGTGTCCCCTCCAGCAGCGCCTGTGCCGGCACCTGCAGCACCAGCGGGCCTGGGGGACAGAGGGGTCCTGTTACACCCGATGGCACCGGGACCCCATCTGAGTTGCACCCAGTGCACCAGGGGTCCCCAATTCCCACATGGTTTCCCCAACACTAGGGTGCTCTGGGATGTCCCCATAGCAGGGGACAGGCTCTGGTTACACCAGGAGGTGACCCATGGAGTGGAGCCCACTGAGAGCCCTTGGGGTCCCCTGGGTGCCAGGCTGGGGACACTCAAACCCCCTCACTGTCTGAGACATTCACAGGGGGACTGAGACCGATGCCAGGTCTGTCACACGTGCTGGTGCCACTCTTGGTGACAATGAGGTGTTCAGGTCCCTCCTGCCCCCAGTGATGCCCGTCCTTGTACCAGGTGGTGGCACCGGGGGTCCCCAAGCCCTGGCAGGTCAGTGTCACCCGGTCCCACAGCACCGCCGGCCTCCAAGGGGGCTCCACCAGGAGCTGGGTGTTCTGGGCACCTGTGGGTGACAGGGGACACCAGCCTGCCAGGGCCAGTGTGGGGCTGGGGACAGTGGGGTGGGGCCATGGCATCCCCTGAGGACTCACCAGCGAGGCCGAGGGTCTGGGCTGGAAGGGAGAAGGGACAGGTCTGGGTGGGGGTCATGTGGACACTGTGGACACCCCATGTTTGCACACGTCAGCTCCACCAGCCCTACAGCACCTGTCCCCACAGCCATAAATCCATGGCCCTGTGCCCATCATCCCATTCCAATGGCACCTCTTCTCCCGGGCCATCCCCATGCAACATGGCCCTTGTCCCTGTCCCTGCATCCCTGTTCCCCTGTCCCTGTCCCCACACCTACCCAAGCCCCAAGGCTCCTTCTGCCACATCCTTGTTCCCACAATTCCATCCCCCTGTTCCTGTCCCCACATCCCAGTTCCCCTGTTCCTGTCCCCAAAGCCACTCCCCAACTCTGGTCACACTGGGCTCCATGCCCTGCTCTGGCTCTGCTGGCATTGGGGACCTCAGGGGACCCCACAGCCCCCCTGTGCCCCCTCCCCATCCCTGGGGTGTCAGGCCCGTGCCCGGGGCACAAACCCCACAGGAGCAGCGCCACCTTCCCGGCCATCCCGGTGTCCCCAGCCATGTGCACTGGCTGTCACTCGCTGCTGTGGCCACCGCTCCCCTGGCTGGCGGCTCTTGGGATGAAGGGGAAGGAAGCGAGGTCACGTCTGTCCCCAGGTGTAGGTGGCCCTTGGTGGGGGCAGGGTGGGGATGCTGTGGGACATGGTGGGGACATGGTGTTGCCAGAATCTCAGTCTAAGGCTGTGTAGGGAACCAGGGATGGGTGTCCAGGGGAATGGGGTGCCCAGGGATGGGGTCCCAGAGAAATGGGGGTCCCAAGGGTTGGGAGGACTCAGACTTGGGAATGAGGGTCCCAGAACAACGTGGCCTCCTGGGATTTGTGATCATGGGATGCGGGCCATGGCATGGGGGTGCCAGGGGAAAGGGGGTCCCTGTGAGAATGGGGGCCCTGGGGAAATCAAGGTCCCCAAGGGAAGGGGTGTCCCAGGGACTGGAATTACTGGGATGGGGTTCCTTGGGGTTGGAGATCCTGGGGAATTGCAGTCCAGGGATGGGGGTGTCAGGGAAGGAGAGGAAGGAAGCAAATTGGGTCCCAAGGTTGGGGTCCCAGGAGAATGGGGGTGCCAGGGATGGGCGGTGGCTGGGGGGGCCTGGGGGTAACAGCTCCTTCCTGGGTGCCTCAGATTTTGGAGTGACGCAGGGCCCTGCAAAATCACCCCTGGGGTGCTCATTTCCTGGCCAGGCATTGCATGGGGGTCCTGGGTAGCTCAGCCTCTGTGTCCTCCCCTGCCCCTGACTTTTTCCTCTCTTTATTTCTCTTTTTTCCTTATTGTCCTTACTTTTTGACATGTCCCCTCACCCCTAGTTCCTGGCTCAGCAATCCTGGGAAGCACCTGAGATGGGAAGGGGTTGGGGGGACCCAGGGGAGGGGGTAAATGGGGAACAGGGGGTGCAGGGAATGGTGGGGAGGCTGTGGGGGATGGAGGTGTTGGGCTGTGCTTCCTCAACACTTTCACTTTCTTTTTCCTGGACAAGAAGGAAGAGGCCGTTTGTGCTGAGAGTCAGATGGGAAAGGGGGGGTTCTGTCCTGGGGGGGCACATCCAGAGGCTCCTGTCCTGGGGGGATCCTGTCCCAGGGGGTGACACATCCTGGCATGGGGGGTCCTGTCCCAGGGGTGGCAGTTCCAGAAATGTCCCTGCACATTCCTGGCCGGGTGCCTGTCCCAGGGGTGGCACATCCTGGGGACCCCTGTCAATGCAAGGCTGGGGCCCAGCCATGGCCCAGCCCCACTGCACAGGGATGGCCATTGCCCAGCCCTGCTCTGCCCAGCCCCAGGTGGCAGCCAGGACATGAGGGTCCCCCCTGCCCCCTTGGCTTTGATTCTGGCAGCTTTAGAGCTGCTGCAGAGGGGAGAATTCTGTGGGGGAGAAGGCCTGGCTGTGGTTTGCTCAGCCCTGCAAGAAGCACAAAGCCCAAAGGGAACCCAAGCAGTGGCTCTGAGAGGGCCTTTGATGGTTTTCAGAGCAGGGCTGGCTGGAAACTGCCCCTGCAGGGGCAGCTGAGAGGGAACCAGTCCAGAAATGCAGCAATTGATCATTTTGTCCCTCTTGGCAAGGGACTGAGGGAGCCCCAGAACTACTGCAAAGACAACAACTCTCTGCTTAACAAGCTGAAGTGGGCCTTCATTCTTGAACAAAATCTGCGCCCTTCTGAAACCTGATGGAACGAATGTTTGGCCGCAGGCGGTGGTCATCAGATAAGAGAGAAAAGTGTGGAAATATCGAGCAGGAACTCTGGCCATTGTGGGGAGTGACCCTGTCTGGATTCCAGGTGTCCCCAAAGCTGCTCCATCCCTGCCCTCCTCACGTGAGTGAAAGGCTGAGGGTTTGCAGGAATTGTGGCACAAAGCCACCCGAGGGGCTGCTGTGGACCCGAGACCTGCCTGGGGTCAGGCGCTGCCTTCCTTCCATTCGGGATCATGGAGAGCGGTCGCGGGTGTTGTGCAGGGTGTGTGCCTGGCCCCGGGACACTGCTACGCTGCCAGTGGGCACTGGGATCCAACCTGCTGCCTTGGCGGATTCTGCCCGCTGCCGGTGGTGGTGCCGGGACCGATTGGTGGCCGTGAGTTTGCAAAAGGAGCGATTTCCCCTCCTCCCTCCCTCCCGGCCGAGGCCGCCATGGCCCCTGAGGGGATGGAGCTGGAGCGGGGCGCCCCCTGCTGGCCGGGAGTGCTCCCTGCAGCGCCCCCTGCTGGCCGCGGTTATAACTGCCACAAAAACCAACAGCGCTGAGCGGGAGGGAAAGTTCTGGGTTTGTGTTGTTTGTTCTCTTCTGCTTTATAAATTTCCCGGTAAAGAGCTGCTATTCCTTTTCCTACATTTTGGCCTGCAAGCCTCATCATTTTTCAAATTTAAAAAATTTTAGACATGGGTCTTCTTTCCATTCCGAGAAAATTCCCTCTTTCCTTGACAGAGATTTCTCATTTAAATGAAAGTCTTGACCCACCCCTGCCAAACACAGCTGTTCCAAAGTGTCTCCATTCATCAAATTTTCCTGTCTCTGACAACCCGCCCTGTACCATGGCTTGATCCTGACTACCCTGGCAATAGGGGAGACTCCAGAACGCACACTGGGCCTTTGTGAGATCATCGTGAGGGGAACACGGCAGAGGAGAAGTTTGGGACAGGGAACAAGAGAATCCAGAGCCTCCTGAAGGCTGCTTTGGCCACCAGAGCAAGCAAGGTCCAGGGCCCTACCAGTTCCTCTGGTGGAGAAACGTGCTGAGGGAAACATCTGAGGTTTGTTCCTCATTGTGGCTTTCCCTGGAAATTGGTCCTTGCGTGACCATTTGGACTCTCAAACTTGTTGCGGTTGCTGTTGGTTTCATTCTCTCTCGTTGCTGTTTCAGGAAATTGTTCTTCTCTCAGCTCTTTGGCATCTTTGTGCCCCCACGGGGAGCAGGAGGGGCAGTTTTTAGTGGCAGCACAGACACGATTGGGTGCCCATGGGTGGGGACCCCCAGTGCCCCCAGTTCCCCCCAGTGTCACAGCACATTCCCATAGATGTCACCGGGTTCCCGCGGTCGCCCCTGGGGTCCCCGCAGCTCCGCGTTGGTCACCTGGGGATCCTGGAGGGTGGTGGCACGGGGGGACACTGCGAGAGACACGGGCTGTGGGATCTGGGTGGGGTGACACTGGTGAGTGACGTGTCCCTCTGCCTGTGTCCCCTCCGTACTCACCCCCTGCCCTCTTGGTGAGCACGACGTGGGTGTACAGCACCTCCCCCTCCTCTGGGGGGGCCGAGGGATCCGGGGGGCCCCTGAGGGAATAAAGGGGATGTGGGGGAGGAAATGGGAGATCTTGGGGGGTTCGGGTAAAAAGGGGAGAGTGTGGTTTGAGCCCCCCACTCACCTTTCTTGCTGCTTCCTGGCAGTTGCAAAGGAAAGAAGGGAGGGGTGACTATGGGGTCCCAGGACCCTGAAACCTCTTAGGAATCCTGAGCTCCCACGGGACCCTCAATTCCCCTTAGGACCCCCAAGACTCTCTGGAGCCCCCCAGAATTCATGAACCTCCCCAGTGCCCCTTACGAACTCAACCCAAAGCCCAAAGCCCGGCAGGGTCAGAGACCCCTGCAAACACACAAGGGCCCCTGAAAAAACCCTCAACGTCCCTGCAGGACTCTCCAGCACTCCCCAAACCCTGCAGGATCCCCAGACAAGGTCACAATTCTGGGGCTGTGGGTGCTGTCCTATCGCTCCCCAACTCTGGGGGCCTCTACAGCTCCCTGGGATTCCTGTGCCCCCGTTGTCACCCACCCACACAGTGCCACCGGTGCCAGGCCACAATGACACCCACGAGCAGGAGCAGGAACTAAAGGGTCCCACTGACCCCTGCAGCCACTGCAAGAAACAGAGGGGGACACATCAGGGTTACCCTGAACCCCAGGGGTCCTGTACTCCCTGGTGACCCCACCTATGTGACCCTACCTGTGACCCAGGGTGAGCGAGGTGTCACCTCCAGGTCCAGCTCTGGGCCGCATGCTCGGAAGCAGTTCTTGTGAGAAAGTGTGTCTGGGTGGTCCCCAAAAGATTTGGAGAGTCAGGGGGACATGTCTGTGTCACAACCACCCATGCACCACATCCCTGCAGCACGGATACCTTGGGAACAGGGACACCGAGGCCACCCTGGGCTGAGGCAGAACATGGGGACCCAGAACATTGTGGATGCCCCAGGCACAAGGACACCACGGACACAGCCCATGCTGGCCCAGGTCACCCCCACCAGCTCATGATCCCATCCCCATGGCCACATCCTCACCATTCTTGTCCCCTTCTGTCCCTGCACCCCAGTTCCCTTGTCCCTTTGCCCAGAGCTACCTGAGCCCAAAGGTGCCAGTCCCCACATTCCTGTGCCCACATCCCCATCCCCAAATTCCTGCCCCTGTTCCTGTCGCCAAAGCCACCCTACATCCCCAGTCACACCAAGGTCCACTGTGGGTAACATGGACTGGCACTGCTGGCATTGGGGACCTCAGGGGACCCCACAGCCCCTCTGTGCCCCCTCCCCTCCCCATCCCTGGGGTGTCAGGCCCGTGCCCAGGGCACTCACCCCACAGGAGCAGCGCCACCTTCCCGGCCATCCCGGTGTCCCCAGCCATGTGCACTGGCTGTCACTCGCTGCTGTGGCCACCGCTCCCCTGGCTGGCGGCTCGTTGGATGAAGGGGAAGGAAGCGAGGTCACGTCCGTCCCCATGTGTAGGTGGCCCTAGGGAGGGGCAGGGTGACCACAAGCTGGGGACAGGCTGGGGACGTTATGGGATAGTCTGGGGACATGGTTGGGGATGGTATTTCCAGGTGTGGGGGGCTCATGGGATGTGGGGAACCAAGAATGGGTGTCCAGGAGAATGGGGGTCCAGGGGAATTGCGGTCTCTATGCCTGGGGGGATTAAGGGATGGGGGTGCTGTGGGAACATGGTCCCCAGGGATTTGGGGTCATAGCATGTGGGTGCCAGGGTTGGGGATGCAGGAGGAAAAGGAGACCCATCGGGAATAGGGGTTCTGGGGGAAGAGGCAGCCCATGGGATGGGATCAAGGCAGTGGTCGTGCTGGGCCACAGCAGTCCTGGGATGGGGGTCCCCAGGGAGGAGAGATCAATGGGGGTCCCAGGGGAATGGGGGTGCCAGGGGAATGTGTCTTCCAGGGATGGACAGTGGCTGGGTGGGCACGGGGCTCTCAGCTCCTTCATGGGGTTCCTCAGATTTTGGGGTGACCCAGGGCCCAGAAAAGCCATCCTAGGGTGCTCGTTTGCTCTGCAGGCATCACATGGCTGTCTTCGGTAGCTCTGCTCCTGTGCCCTCCCCTGCCCTTGATTTTTTCCTCTCTTTATTTCTATTTATCCTTATTTTCCTCACTTTTGTGCCAGGTCCCCTCAGTCCCTGTTCCTGACTCAGCAATCCCAGGGAGCACCTGAGCAGTGAATGGGTTGGGGGGAGACAGGGGAGGGGGAAAATGGGGTGTGGGGTGTGCAGGGAAGGGTGGAGCGGCTGTGGGGGATGGAGGTGTTGGGCTGTGCCCCCTCAACACTTTCACTTTTCTTTTCCTGGACAAGAAGGAAGAGGCCGTTTGTGCTGAGTCAGATGGGAAAGGGGGGGTTCTGTCCTGGGGGGCACATCCAGGGGCTCCTGTCCTGGGGGGATCCTGTCCCAGGGGGTGACACATCCTGGCATGGGGGGTCCTGTCCCAGGGGTGGCAGTTCCAGAAATGTCCCTGCACATTCCTGGCCGGGTGCCTGTCCCAGGGGTGGCACATCCTGGGGACCCCTGTCAATGCAAGGGTGGGGCCCAGCCATGGCCCAGCCCCACTGCACAGGGATGGCCATTGCCCAGCCCTGCTCTGCCCAGCCCCAGGTGGCAGCCAGGCCCTGAGGGTCCCCCCTGCCCCCTTGGCTTTGATTCTGGCAGCTTTAGAGCTGCTGCAGAGGTGAGAATTCTGTGGGTGGAAAAAGGCCCTGCCTGTGGTTTGCTCAGCCCTGCAAGAAGCACAAACCCAAAGAGAGCCCAAGCAGTGGCTCTGGGAGGGCCTTTGATGGTTTTCAGAGCAGGGCTGGCTGGAAACTGCCCCTGCAGGGGCAGCTCTGGGGCAACCAGTCCGGAAATGCAGCAATTGAACGCATTGTCCCTGTCCCCAAGGGACTGAGAGAGCCCCTGCCCTGCTGCCAATCCCACACCAATCTGCTCAACAACCTGGCCTGGACCCTCCTCCTCCTTCCTGCCTTGCCGTGGATGGACAGTGCCCGGATGCCCCTCACCCACCACAGCTGCTCTCTCACTGCCCTCCACACCTGGATGGGGGGAGAGAATTTAATGAATGGTTCCTGGGTTGAGACAAGGACTGGGAGAGATCACTCATCATATCCTGTCACGGGTGTGAGAGTCAGTCAGAATTTTCCCTCATCTGCCTCACGATCATCATTTGGGGACCACTGTAGAGAAGACACCCCCTGTCTAGAATCTCTGGCTCTGAAGGAGAAAGTCACATGCCAACAAGGCCCTGAGATCTGAGAGCATTGCTAAGTTATTGTTTTCACGGGTGCTGTTTGCTGTATGCTAAGAAAGGGACACTGTGCCCTTTTTGCTACAATAGCCTTGGGAGCTGTCCCACCTCTCGGCCTGGCTGGACTTTTCCTGAGTTCTGGGTGGTCCCCTGCAGAAGACCCTCACCTGTTTTACAACCACCGTGACAGACAGACTGAGATGCAAGAAGCCTTTCCATCAAGGACTGAGACATGAAACCCCCACGTGAAAAGTCCTCCTCTCCTCCTTCCAAGGCCTGGGACTGAAACCCCCAACCCGGAGGAGCTGTGTGGGGGGAGGCAAGCTGACCAAAGCGAGATGCTTGCCTGCAGCTTGTGACCACAGGACCAACAAAACAACGGTTCTCGCCTGCTGCCTAGCTTGGACTCTGTGTACCCCCCTTTCTATTTTTCCCCCCTGAAGACCCTTGTTTCAGTTGCAAAATTTATTACCCCTTGCCCCAATGAAAAAGAGGATAATTGGGGTCCAGATGAACGGTGCCTCTGAGATCTCCGGATCGTGACAACGGGCCAAGCTGCCTGGGATTTAGAGATACGAATTGAATATATTGCTGACAAAATCAGAGTAGGATCAGGAGAAGTCAAATAAACCCTTCAATACCCCTTCACCCTGTTATGAATAACTATGTAGTCATTGGCTTTCACTATTGTATTGGTTTTTGCAAATTATTTTGATACAATACAGTTTGTAATCATTTTTTAACTGCTTTTGATACACTACTATTTGTCAGCCTTGTACCCTAATCCCTGTGTAGAATATATATTTAGTGTGAAAAATATAGTTTAGGCTCTCCTAAAAGACCAAGATAGAGACAATGTGCAGTGTATTACAACATTAACAGTTGCAGAAGTAGCTAATGCCTTTATTTGTGTAACTAAGTGACAATGGTGAGAATAAGTCAGATAATTTTGTGATATAGCTAATGTTAATTTAATGTACTAGTGGATTATCTTATCTGTATGAGAAGAACACAATGAAAAGTAGTGAGTAAATAAACATCACAAAAGAGAATGCAAAGAGGAATTTACCACTCACCCTTCAGTTATCAAGAACTGTCAAACCACAGAACAGGGGGACCTTGTAAGGACATAAAATATATAAACTTAATCTGCAGTATGGCATGTACTTTATGAAAATGAATCAAGGGTTAAACCAAGCAAAAGAATTCCCGGAACATGTGAACTGGAAAGAATGTTTGAATATGTATAACCCTCCTGAGTATGTATTTACCAATACAATGAAAAGGTATGTAAGGAGCATTGTTGTAGTTAACTGTAGGCCTCTGGCAGTTGCCAAGCACCCAGCATGCTGTTTACTGTCTCTTTTATCCCTTATTAAACATTTACAATTTTAAAGAGTGAGCCTTGTTTCTCACACAGTTTAATCAAACGTGTCATTTTGTGTACAGTAAGAGTGAAAAACATTGTGTGCCCCCTGGCTCTGGGAGGGGGAATGAGGAGCCCTGTGGGTGCTGTGAAGAGGAAGAAGAGACCCCTGAGGGGAATCGATGCCCCCAGTGCCCCCAGTGTCACAGCACATCATCGTAGTCACAGGGGTCCCACTGTCCCTCGTGGGGTCCCGACAGCTCCGTGTTGGTCACTTGTGGATCCTGAGGTGGGTCAGGGCTGGGGGACACCCGTGGGGGCCCTGAGAGTGACACCGGTTGTGGGGACCTGGTTGGGGGGTGACACCTGTGGGTGATGTGTCCCTGTCCTACCCTGGAATTCTCCCACTGCCCACTCAGTGCCCCTGATGTTGGGGTCCATCACATCCCCCTCCTCCGGGGGGTCTTGTGGGGATAAAGGTGGTCTGGGTGGTGTCTGGGGAGGCAGAAATGGGAGTCCAGGCCCGAGCCCCCCCCTCACCTGTCCTGGAGCTTCCTCGCCGCTGCAAAGGAAAGGGGAGGGGGTGACCGTGGGGACACTGGGACCCCTGAACCTTCCTGGAACCTCAACAGTTTCAACCACCCACGGGACCCCCAAATCCCCACTGCAGGCCTGATTCCCAATGGACCCCTGATTTCCCCCCGGACACTCTGAACATCCCTTAACCCCCCAGAACTTCTGCATCAATGCAGAGCCACAACCCCCCCCCCGCCCCCGCCCCCAGTGCCCCTAACCTTCTGAGTCCCCAGAATCCCAAGCCTGGCAGGGAGGGGAACCCCCAAACTCCCACAGGAACCCCAAAAGATCCCCCAACATTCCTGTACAGCCTGCCAGGTGCTTCCCAAACCCTCCAGGAGCTCCAGTGCCACCCCAATGTTCCTCAAAGCCTGCCAAGGAATAACCCTGGAGCCCAACCAAGACTCTCCAAATTCCCCCAAAATCCCCCAGGACCCCCAGCCGAGGTCACTGCAGGCTCAGTGTGCCCCAGCTCAGGGGCCCTGGGTGCTGCCAATCTCTGCCCCCACTCTGGGGTTTCCCCCTCACTCCAGGACCCCCATCCCCCCCATTGTCACCCACCCCGGTGGTGCCACCAGTGACAGCCCCCGATGACAGCCAGGAGCAGGAGCAGGAACAGGAGGGTCCTGCTGACATTCACAGCCACTGCTGGGGACAGAGGGGACACATTGGGGTCACCCTGAACCCAGGGGGTCATGAACATCCTGGTGACCCTATGTGACCCCACCTGTGACCCAGGGTGAGCCAGGTGCCACCTCCAGGGCCAGCTCTGGGCTGAGTGCCCGGAACACGCGGTGCCTGTCCTGTCCCAGCTGGTTGGTGGCCACGCACTGGTAGGTGCCCGAATGTCCCAATTCAACATCCCTGAGCTCCAGGAGGGGACCCTGGACCACCTCCTTCCTGTTGTGCAGCCAGATGAAGGTGACAGGGGCTGAGCCCACCTGCACTGAGCAGCGCAGGGTCACGTTGTCACCTGCACGCACCTGGTGTGACAGGGGACTGGGGGTGATGGTGGCATTGGCCACGGGCACTGCGGGGACATAAAGAAGGCTGGCACTGGGTGAGGTGGGATGGGGATGCTGCGGTTGGGGTCACCTCCAGCCCGAAGTTCCTGCTCACCAAGGACGGTGACATTCATGGGGTCACTCTCGGCCACGCTGTCCCCATTGCTGACCCGGCACCGATACTGGCCGTTGTCTTTGTCCCCAGCGTGGTGCAGCTCCAGGTGGGGGCCGGTGCCCAGCAGTGCCCCTGAGCCCTCTCGGTGCCAGGAGAAGGACAGGGGACCTGTCCCCACGGCCACTGAGCAGCTCAGTACCAGGCGGTCCCCGACTGCCACCTGTCCCCTGGGGGGCTGTGCTGACAGGGACACCCCCGAGAGCGGGACCCCTGTGGGAGGGCGTGACAGAAGGGGACAGTGAGGGACCTGGGGCAAAAGGGAGGGGAAGAGGGATCCCAGTGAGGGAGAGGGGGCGAAGAGACTGGGGGGTCTTGAAAGGGACTCCAAGGAAGAATTGGGGGGTCAGGGAGGGGACACCTGGTGAGGGAGGGGGCAGAATCCAGGGAGGGTACAGGGACCCAAGGGAGGGGATGGTGAGACCTGGGAAATGTGATGGGACTTCAGAAAGGGGTGAGGGGACCTCGGGAGGGGTGAAGGGACCCAGTGAGGGATGGGGTCTCCTGGCACTGATGGAGGTCCCCAGAAAGTGATGGGGGACCCAAGCAGACTGTGAGGGCTCCCCGTGCCCATCCCCGCACTCACTGTGCACCGTGACATGGAGCCGGGCTCTGCTCTTCCGCACGACCCCCCCTTGGAGTGCACCTGGCAGCTGTAATTCCCCAAGTGGGAGACCCCCAGGGCGGGCACCAGCAACTGCAGGGACCCCTGCGGGCCCCCCACCACCTGCCTGTCCTGGTAGACGTGCAGGAGGGGGGCTCTGGGCCGCAGGGGGCTGGGGGTGCTGAGGCAGCTGAGAGTCAGGGGGGACCCCTCGGTGGGCTTGGGGCGACGCTCCAGCACCAGCACCGAGAAGAGCTCAGGGAAGGAGAGGGGAGGTGAGGACTGTGACTCTGAGTCTGCTGGGAAGGGGCTTTGGAGGTGTCAGGAGATCAGAATTCCAACTGTGGGAGTGCTCACCGTGCACTGTCACTGGCACTGCTGCTGACCGTGAAAGAAAGGGCTTCACCAAGCCACTGCAGCTGTAGTGACCGCTGTGGTGCAGCTGCAGAGGGGACAGGGACAGCTCGGTTCCCCTGAGGGACTCCCACAGATTCTTCTCCTCCCGGTAAAATCGCACCCTGGTGACCGGGTTGTCCTGCCGGCCCCGGCAGCGCAGGGTCACTGTGTCCCCCTCCAGCAGTGCCCGTGCTGGCACCTGCAGCACCAGCTCATCTGTGGGACAGGAGGGTCCCATCTCAGTGAGAGGCTTGAGACAGGTGCAAGGAGGGTCCCCATGGCACTGGGGACATGTGGGTGCACTGGGATGAACTGGGATGTTCCTGTGTGCAGGGCACCACACAAGGGGTGTGAGGCCACCCACAGAGTGGAGCCCACCCAGATCTATCAGCGGCCACCCAGATGATTTAAGATCCCCACTCACCATCTAAGACTCTAATGGGGGGGCTGTGCCCACTGCCAGGTCTGTCACACGTGTAGGTGCCACTCTCAGTGACACTCAGGTGGTCGAGTCCCTGCTGCCCCCAGCGCTGCCCGTCCTTGTACCAAGTTGTGGCACCGGTGGTCCCCAAGCCCTGGCAGGTCAGTGTCACCCAGTCCCACAGCACTGCCGGCCTCCAGGGGGGCTCCACCAGGAGCTGGGTGGTCTGGGCACCTGTGGGTGACAGGGGACACCAGCCTGCCAGGGCCAGTGTGGGGCTGGGGACAGTGGGGTGGGGCCATGGCATCCCCTGAGGACTCACCAGTGAGGCCGAGGGTCTGGGCTGGAAGGGAGAAGGGACAGGGCTGGGTGGGGGTGGCACTGTGGGGACAGAGGCACCGGGGGCACAGGGTGTGGGAGATGTCCCCAAACTGTCCCATAGGGGACAGCAGTACATTCCTGTCCCCCTTCCTCTATCCCCACAGCCACCCCATGGCTCTGGTGACCTCATGCTCTGGCTCTGCTGGCATTGGAGTCCTCAGGGGACCCCGCAGCCCCCCTGTGCCCCCTCCCCTCCCCATCCCTGGGGTGTCAGGCCCGTGCCCAGGGCACTCACCCCACAGGAGCAGCGCCACCTTCCCGGCCATCCCGGTGTCCCCAGCCATGTGCACTGGCTGTCACTCGCTGCTGTGGCCACCGCTCCCCTGGCTGGCGGCTCTTCGGATGAAGGGGAAGGAAGCGAGGTCACGTCCGTCCCCAGGTGTAGGTGGCCCTTGGTGGGGGCAGGGTGGCCACAAACTGGGGACAGGCTGGGGACAAGGCTGGGTGGGACAAGGTGGGAGTTCCCAGGAGGGGGGGCTCAATGGGTTTGGGGAGCCAGGGATGGGTGTGCAGGAGAATGGGGGGTCCCAGGGATGGGGTCCCTGAACAATGGGGGTCCTGAAGAGGTGGAGTCAGCAAGGATTGGGGTCGGGGGCATGGAAATGGGGATCCCAGGTCTGGGGAGACTCAGGAATAGGATTCGTGATGGAACGTGGGCTCCAGGGATTTGGAGTCGTGGGATGGGGGTTCTTTGGATGTGGATGATGGGAGAATGGGGGAGCTGAGAGGATGAAGGTCCTGGGGGATGGGAGATTTCAGGGCTTGGAATGAACAGGAGAGGGTTCCTTGGGAATGCGTTCCTGGGCCATGGAGATCCTGGGGAATGTCAGTACAGGGATGGGGCTCCCAGGCAAGGTGGGACAGAAGGAATGGGGGTGCCATGGTTGGGGTCCAGGGGAACGGAGGTGCCAGGGATGGGCAGTGGCTTGATGGACACAGGAATCTCAGCTCCTTCCCTGGGTGCCTCAGATTTTGGTGTGACCCAGGGCCCAGCACTGCCCCCCCTGGGGTGCTCATTTCCTGTGCAGGCATCACATGGGGGTCCTGGGTAGCTCTGCCTCTGTGCCCTGCCCTGCGCTTGACTTTTTCCTCTCTTTATTTCTCTTTTTTCCTTATTTTCCTCACTTTTGTGCCAGGTCCCCTCTGCCCCCGTTCCTGGCTCAGCAATCCCGGGGAGCACCTGAGCAAGGAATGGATTGGGGGGAGCCAGGGGAGGAGGAAAATGGGGAGCAGGGGGTGCAGGGAAGGGTGGGGAGGCTGTTGGGGAATGGAGGTGTTGGGCGGTGCCCCCTCAACACTTTCACTTTCCTTTTCCTGGACAAGAAGGAAGAGGCCGTTTGTACTGAGAGTCAGATGGGAAAGGGGGGGTTCTGTCCTGGGGGGGCACATCCAGAGGCTCCTGTCCTGGGGGGATCCTGTCCCAGGGGTGACACACCCTGGCATGGGGGGTCCTGTCCCAGGTGTGGCAGTTCCAGAAATGTCCCTGCACATTCCTGGCCGGGTGCCTGTCCCAGGGGTGGCACATCCTGGGGACCCCTGTCAATGCAAGGGTGGGGCCCAGCCATGGCCCAGCCCCACTGCACAGGGATGGCCATTGCCCAGCCCTGCTCTGCCCAGCCCCAGGTGGCAGCCAGGCCCTGAGGGTCCCCCCTGCCCCCTTGGCTTTGATTCTGGCAGCTTTCGAGCTGCTGCAGAGGTGAGAATTCTGTGGGTGGAAAAAGGCCCTGCCTGTGGTTTGCTCAGCCCTGCAAGAAGCACAAAGCCCAAAGGGAGCCCAAGCAGTGGCTCTGTGAGGGCCTTTGATGGTTTTCAGAGCAGGGCTGGCTGGAAACCCCCACTGCAGAGGCTACTGTGAGGGAACGAGTCCGGAAATGCAGCAATTGATCATTTTGTCCCTTGCCCCAAGGGACTGAGAAAACCACAAAACTACTGTAAAGACAATAACAATCTGCTCAACAACCTGACTGGAACGCTCCTTCTTGAAGAAAATCTGCAGACTTCTGGAACATCATGGAATGAATATTTGGATTTGGGCTCTGGCCACCAAAGAAGAGGGAAAAGTGTGGAAATATTGAGCAGGGGCTGCACACGAGGGGCTGGGGAACAGGGGTGTCACAGCAGGAGCAGGGAGTGCCCAGGCAGGGGAATTCAGGGCAGGCTGGAGTGGATTTACCAGGGAATCAGACCCTGAGGCACACAGGGGCATTTCCACAGATTCCTGTGCACTGTCCCAAGCATGGACAGAGCTTCTCCCCTTCCTCCAAGGGAAGTCAAACAAGTTTCAGGTTAGGAATGAGAAAAATGGGAAGAGTTCCTAAATATGGGCCAAGAAAAGGCTTCCTTAGGGGCTGGGTTGCTGCCCAGCAGGCAGGGAACAATCCCATGGAACTGTTGGACACTCAGGGAGATTCCACCCTCTGTGTTATCCACAAGCAAACGCTGCTGTGGGATGCACCAATGGGCTCCTAAAGGGAATCAAAAAGTCTCATTTCTTTGTGATTTGTGTTTTATTGTGAGGGTCTTGTTGAGAAAGCAATGGATTCTATAAACCAGAGTATTTTATACCTTGCCAGATTGATTTTTCCTGAGTTTGTTCTTTATTGGGAAAAAAAAAAAAGGTGTGGGGAAGATTTTTGGTTTTATTCTATGGATGTGTAATTTTGTCTGAACCAATTGGGTATCAAGTGTTGCCTGGGATGGCTGAGCCAGGAAATGGGGGGACCTGACCCAGGGGTGAGTGGGGCAGGGACACAGAGACTCCCAGGACAGCCCTGGGATGCCCCAGGGTGGGGGCTGTGCTGGGCTCTGAGTCACCCCAAAATCTGAGGCACCCCATGAAGGAGCTGTGACCCCCGTGCCCACCCAGTCACTGCCCATCCCTGGCACCCCCATTCCCCTGGGAACCCAACCATGGGACCCCCATTGCCTCGGTCTCTCCTCCCTGGGGACCCCCATCCCAGGACTGACATTGCCCAGCACCACCATTGCCTTGATCCCATCCCATGGGCTGCATCTTCCCCAGAGCCCCTATTCCCGAGGGTCCCCTTTTTCCCCCTGCATCCCCAGCCCTGGCACCCACATGCTATGACCCCAAATCCCTGGGGACCATGTTCCCACAGCACCCCCATCCCTGAATGCCCCCAGGCATGGAGACCCCAACTCCACTGGACCCCCATTCTGCTGGACACCCATCCTTGGTTCCCCACATCCCCTGAGCCCCCCACTCCTGGCAACAGCATCCCCCACCATGTCCCCAGGCTGTCCCCACCCTGCCCACAGCCTGTGCCCAGCTTGTGGCCACCCTGCCCCCACCAAGGGCCACCTACACATGGGGACGGACGTGACCTCGCTTCCTTCCCCTTCATCCGAAGAGCCGCCAGCCAGGGGAGTGGTGGCCACAGCAGCGAGTGACAGCCAGTGCACATGGCTGGGGACACCGGGATGGCCGGGAAGGTGGCGCTGCTCCTGTGGGGTGAGTGCCCCGGGCACGGGCCTGACACCCCGGGGATGGGGAGGGGAGGGGGCACAGGGGGGCTGCGGGGTCCCCTGAGGTCCTCAAGGCCAACAGGGCAAAGAGCCCAGTGTGACCAGAGTTGTGGGGTGGCTTTGGCGACAGGAACAGGGGAACTGGGATATGGAGACAGGGACAGGAGGATGGAGATGTGGGGACAAGGATGTGGTAGAAGGAACCTTGGGGCTGGGGCAGCTGTGGAGACAGGGACACATGGATGCAGGGACAGGAACAAGGGGGCAAGCACCATGTTGATGCGCCATGGGAACAGGTGCCACTGGAATGGGACCATGGGCACAGGGCCATGGGAATGTCGCTGTGGGGTCGGCAGGGGTGACCTGTACCAGCACGGGGATACAGCTTGGCTGCTGTGTCCCTGTCCTCGAGACATATTGGCCACCCCAGTGCCCCCACAGAGACCTTTTGGTGAACCTGCCTTTGAACATCTCAGATGGTGAGGGGGGTTTGGGTGTCCCCAGCCTGGCATCCTCTAGACCCCGAGGGCTCTGGGTGGGCTCTGCACCATGGGTCACCTCCTGTGTTACCAGAGCCCGTCCCCTGCTCTGAGGACATCCCAGAGCATCCAGTGTGCAGAAAACCATGTGGGTGCTGGGGACACCTGGTGCGCTGGGTGTCACCCAGTGGGGGGATCCTTGTGACATGGGGACCCTCCAGATGCCTGAGATGTGACAGGACCCCTCTGTCCCCCAGACTGGCTGGTGCTGCAGGTGCCAGCATGGGCACTGCAGGAGGGGGACACGGTGACACTGCGCTGCTGGGCCTGGCAGAACAGAACGGTCAACTCGGTGTCCTTCTACCATGAGGAGAAAGAGCTGCAAGTGGTCCCCAATTGGACCGAGCTGTCCCTGTCCCCTCTGCAGCTGAACCACAGTGGCAGATATTGGTGCAAAGCCTGGGTGAAACCCTGGGGGTGGAAGGAGTCAGTGCCAGTGACAGTGACAGTGCATGGTGAGGACCCCACTGCTGCCACCCTGACATCTCCACAGCCCCTCCCCAGGGACTCAGGCTCACAAATCCCCCTCCCCTCTGGTGCCTGTGCTGGAGGGTCCCCCCGAGCCCACCCTGGGGTCCCCCCTGACTCTCAGCTGCCTCAGCGTCCCCAGCCCCCTGCGGCCCCGAGCCCCCCTCCTGCACGTGTTCTACTGGGACAGGCGGTGGTGGGGGGCCCGCAGGGGTCCCCGCAGCTGCTGGTACCCGCCCTGGGGGTCTCCCACTCGGGGAATTACAGCTGCCAGGTGCACTCTGAGGAGGGGCCATGTGGAATAGCAGCGCCTGGCTCCAGGTCACGGTGCGCAGTGAGTGTGGGGATGGGCATGGGGAGCCCCCACGGCCTGCTTGTGTCTCCTGGTTGGGTACCTCCATGTCCCCCTGACACCTTTCTTGGGTCCTTCCATCACTCCCCTTGTCCCCTCGCCCCTCTGTGGTGTGACCCCGTACCCAAAATCCCCCACCACACCCATCCCCCCTGTCCCTATCCCCCCACACCAGCTGCCAGCCCCTCCCTGTGTCCTCAGCCCTGTCTCTGTCCCCGCAGTGCCCATGGCCAATGCCACCATCACCCCCAGTCCCCTGTCACGCCAGGTGCATGCAGGTAAAAACGTGACCCTGCACTGCTCAGTGCAGGTGGCCTCAGCCCCTGTCACCTTCACCTGGCTGCACAATGGGCAGGAGGTGGCCCGGCGTCCCCTCCTGGAGCTCAGGGACATCGATGTGGGACATTCGGGCACCTACCAGTGCGTGGCCACCAACCAGCTGGGACAGGACGGGCACCGCGTGTTCCGGGCACTCAGCCCTGAGCTGGCCCTGGAGGTGACACCGCAGGACAAAGAGACACACAGGGACATAGGTGGGTTTACACGGGGTCACTGTAGGGTGCAGGACCCCTGGAGATGATGGGTGACCCTGATGTGTCCCCCTCTGTTTCTTGCAGTGCCCGCAGGGGTCAGTGGGGCCCTTTTGTTCCTGCTCCTGCTCGTGGGTGTCATTGTGGCCTGGCACTGGTGGCACTATGTGGGTGGGTGACAGTGGGTGGATGGGGGTCCCAGGGAGCTCCTGAGGCCCCCAGAGTTGGGGAGCAATAGGGAAGCACCAACAGCCCCAAAATTGTGACCTTGTCTGGGGGTCCTGTGGAGTATGGTGAGGTGCTGGAAGGTCCTGCATGGATGTAGGGGTTTCTTTCAGGGGCCCTGAGGGTGATGGGTTTTCTGTCCTTGGCAGGCTTTGGGTTCTTGAGGCTGACTTGGTCAGGGGGTTGGGAGAGGTTAATGATTTCTTGGGGGCTTCGGGGATTCTTGGGAGTACCTAGGGAGTTTAGGAATCCTGATAATATTCAGGGCCCTGGGACCCCACAGTCAGCCATCCCCTCCTTCCTTTGAAGCTGCCAGGAAGCAGCAGGAAAGGTGAGTGGGAGGCTCAAACCAACCGCTCTCCTTTTTCCCCAACCCCCAAGACCTCCCATTCCCTCCCCCACATCCCCTTTATTCCCTCAGGACCCCCCCAGATCCCCCGGCCCCCCCAGAGGAGGGCGAGGTGCTGTACACCCACGTCGTGGTCACCAAGAGGGCAGGGGGTGAGTACGGGGGGGACACACGCAGAGGGACACGTCACCCACCAGTGTCACCCCACCCAGATCCCACAGCCCGTGTCTCTCGCAGTGTCCCCCCGTGCCACCACCCTCCAGCATCCCCAGGTGACTAACGCGGAGCTGCCAGGACCCCAGGGGCGACCACGGGAACCTGGTGACATCTACGGGGATGTGCTGTGACACTGGGGGGAACTGGGGGCACTGGGGGTCCCCACACATGGGCACCCACTCGTTTCTGTGCTGCCACTAAAAACTGTCCCTCTTGCACCCCATCGAGGCACAAAGATGCCAAAGGGCTGAAAGAAGAACAATTTCCTGAAACAGCAATGAGAGAGAATAAAACCAACAGCATCAGCAACAAGGTTCAGTGTGTAAATGGTCAAAAAATGAACGATTTCCTTGGAAAGCCACCAAAAGGGAACAAACCTCAGACGTTTCCCCCAGCACATTTCCTCCACCAGAGGAACCTGGAAGGGCCTCGACCTTCCTTGCTCTGATGGCCAAAGCAGCTTTCAGGAGGCTCTGGATTCTCGTGTCCCCTGTCCCAAACCATTCCTCTGCCCTTTTCCCCACACAAGGATGTCACAAAAGCCATGGGGGGTTTCTGGAGCCTCCGCCTTTTCCAGAGCAGTCGGGATCAGGCCATGGCACAGGGCGGGTGTCAGAGACAGGAAAAGTTTGATGTCTGGAGACATTTTGGAACACCTCCATGTGGCAGGGGTGGGTCAGGCCTTGCTTTTGGTGAGACAGGGCCCCGTCTGTCCCTCAGTCTGTCAGCCATGGCACACTGGGGACAGTGTGATGCTCTGGCAAAGCCAGCTCCTGAGTGGCTGGGTGACCAGAAGTGCCAGCTGGGGAGAGGGTCCTTGGTGGCCCAACGGGCTTAAAAGGCAGAGCATGAGGTGACCAAGTCCCTGACCGTGTCTCCTCTTGAGAGTGTCTGTCCCATCCAGGCTGGAACTCAGGATTCGGCAACTCGTTTAAATGAGATATGTCTGGCATGGAATGTGGGAACATTCCTGGAATGGAAAGAAGACCCACATCTAAAACTCTTATTTCATTTCAAAATTATATGGCTTTCAGTCCAAAAGGTAGGACAAGGAATAACAGTTGTTTCCTAGAAAATTTATAAACCAGAAGAGAACAAACAACACAAACGCAGAACTTTCCCTCCCGCTCAGCGCTGTTGGTTTTTGTGGCAGTTATAACCGCGGCCAGCAGGGGGCGCTGCAGGGAGCACTCCCGGCCAGCAGGGGCGCCCCGCTCCAGCTCCATCCCCTCAGGGGCCATGGCGGCCTCGGCCGGGAGGGAGGAGGGCAAATCGCTCCTTTTGCAAACTCACGGCCACCAATCGGTCCCGGCACCACCAGCGGCAGCGGGCAGGAGCCGCCAAGGCAGCAGGTTGGATCCCAGTGCCCACTGGCAGTGTAGCAGTGTCCCGGGGCCAGGCACACGCCCTGCACAACACCGCGACCGCTCTCCATGATCCTGAATGGAAGGAAGGCAGCACCTGAACCTTGACAGGTTTTCGGTCCACAGCAGCACCTCTGGTGGTTTTACACCACAATTCTTGCAAATCCTCAGCCTTTCTCTCCCTTTTCCTCTTTCAGCCCTGTCACAGCCAATCTGCAAATGTTGAATTGCTCTGGAATGTTGAGGAAAGCTGATGTTCAGTCCTGGCTCTGCCCGGGCTCCTCAGGGGGCTCCAGAGCACATTTGGAGTTCCTGCTCTTCCTGGGCCACTGCTGGTCCCAACACAGCATTTGCAGGGAAAGGAAGAGCAGATGGAGAGGAGAGCCACAATTCCAAGGGCTCTGGAGCTGCCGCTGGAGCACAGGGACAGCCCTGGCCGGGAGCAGTGCCTTGGGACGGAAAAATGGGGAGAAATTGGATCTAGTTGGGCTAATGTCCCTGTTCTGCTGAGGGACCAGCAGACCCTTAAGGAGGTGTTATAATTAGTTCTGGAGCTCCTAAAGTTCAGCCATGCTCCTAACACATCCCTGTGCACAAACACAGGGTTCTGGTGCCTCTCCTGGGGATTTTGGGATCCTGCAGCTGAGGCAGCAGCAGCTGGAGCAAGTGGGCCACTGGAACAGCACCTGGCCATGGAGATAAGCAGGAGTGCCGGGAATTATGCAGGGTGCTCAGACGAGGGCCACAGGGCACCACTTGCCATTCCTGCTCCCCCCAGATTTTGAGATGGAGCAGTGAAACCCATCGGGTTCCCAAACCCCTCACGGCTCGGGCACAGCCTCACAGGAGGTGCCGGCCCAGGCCTTGGGGATGATTTGGGCACTCTCGGGCTCGTTCCCGACAAAGGGCAGCACTCCAGAAGCAGTCGGCACATCCCGAAGGAGCAGCCCGGGGCTGCTGGAGCCCGAGTGCTGCGGGCAAGGACGGCGTGAGGGAGCCGGGCCCCGCTCAGCCGGTGCTGCCCCAGGAACGTCTCATCCTGCAGGAGCTCGGCAGCCTCTGCCGGTGCCGGCCCCGGGGCTGTCGGGGGGCGCCGCCGGAGAGGCCGGGGGGCAGCGGGTGGGAGGGGCCGGGATGGAGGGACCGGGACACCCCTGGGGAGCCCCGAGCGTGGAGGGAGCGAAACGGCGGAGGGGAGACCCCGGGACAGGGGGGAGCAGAGACCCTGCGGTGGGGTCTGCGGAAAGGAGGGACCGCAATGGTGGTCCTGGAGCACCGGGAAGGGGCCCAGCTGCCATTGCGCTGCGAGTGCCGGGACGGTCCCGGGGTGTCCGAACCGACTGTGGCAGCGTGTCCAAAGCCACTGTCGCGATGTGTCGGGACCAAGCATTGCCAGGGTAAGGCCCCCACAGCTCCGGGAAGTGGAGGGGTACCCTGGAAGGGGCGGGGCAGGGGCGGGGCAGAGCCCTGTCTATTCCCTGTGCCCTGTGCAGGTGAGGAGGGCAGGGATGGAGCAGCTCTGGGAACACCTGGAATCCAGACAGGGTCACTCCCCACAGCCCCACCACAGCCGCAGGCAGAGACACTCCTCTCTATTCCCTCACTTTTCTCTCTTGTCTGGCAGCCAAGCAAGAACTCAAATATTCTTCTCAGGACATTCCAAAGGGCTGCAGGTTTTAGACAGGAAGGAGGAGGGACCCAGTCAGGTTGTTGCGCAAAACATTATTGTGTTTGCAGAAGTTAGGGAGCTATCTCAGACCCTTGCTGCTAGGGACAAAGCGATCAATTGCTGCATTTCCGGACTGCTTCCTCCAGAGCTGCCCTTGCAAGGGTGGTTTCCAGCCAGCCCTGCTCTGAAAACCATCAAAGGCCCTCGCAGAGCCACTGCTTGGGCTCCCTTTGGGTTTTGTGCTTCTTGCAGGGCTGAGCAAACCACAGCCAGGCCTTTTTCCACCCACAGAATTCTCACCTCTGCAGCAGCTCCACAGACTCAGAGCCCCTCACAATCTCTCTGGGGTGACGCCCAGGCCGCCGGCACCTTGTGGGGCCTGTGCTGGGCTTGGGTCACCCCAAAATCTAAGGCACCCAGGGAAGGCGCTTTGACCCACAGGCCCACCCAGCAATTGCCCATCCCTGGGACCTCCATTCGCATGGGAACCAACCATGGGACCCCCTTTCCTTGTGTCCCCCCCTCCCTGGGACCCCCATCCTAATACTGACATTCCCCAAGATCTCCATGGCCCAGGACCCCATTCCCAAGGAACGTTCTCCTGTTCATTTCATCTCCTGCAATCCTCCTTCCTCCAGGAACTTGATTCTACCAGGACCCCCACTCCCATGGGACCCCCCATTCCCCCAGCATCCCCATCCCATGACCCCAAATCCCTGGAGCCCACATTCCCCTGGGACTCCTATCCCTGAGTCCCCCCAGCCCTGGGCACTGCCATTCCCATGGCACCCCCATTCCCAGTGACTCTCCTTCCTCAGCACCCCCATTCCCAGGGACCCCATCCCTGGGACCTCCCATTCCCCTGGACACCCACTCCCCATCCCCAAACCCCCTGACCCCCCCACACTTCTGGGAGCCCCATGTCCCACTGTGTCCCACCCAGCCTTGTCCCCATCCTGTCCCCACCCTGCCCACAGCCTGTGCCCAGCTTGTGGCCACCCTGCCCCCACCAGCTGCCACCTATGCATGAGGACGAGACCTGACCTCATTTCCTTCCCCTTTGGCCAAAGAGCCACCACGCAGGGGACAGCCACCCCTGGCAGCGAGTGACAGCCAGTGCACATGGCTGGGGACACCGGGATGGCCGGGAAGGTGGCGCTGCTCCTGTGGGGTGAGTGCCCTGGGCAGGTGTCTGACGCCCTGGGGATGGGCTCTGGTGAGGGAGAAATGAGTGGGTAGGGGGCACATGGGGGCTGCGCAGTTCCTTGAGATCCCCAGGGCCACCAGGACATAGAGCCTAGTGTGACCAGAGCTGTGGGATGGCCGTGGGGACAGGAAAAGGGGGAGAGGAACAGGGGAACTGTGATGAGTGCACAGGAGCATGGGATGGAGATGTTGGGACAATGATGTGGCAGAAGGAACCTTGGGGCCAGGGCAGCTGTGGGGACAGGGACACAGAGATGCGGGGACAGGGACAAGGGGACAAGCACCCTGTGTTTGGGCCATGGGGACAGGTGTCACCAAAATGGGATCATGGGCACAGGGCCATGGGGATGTTGCTGTGGGGCTGGCAGGGGTGACCTGTGCCAGCACAGGGTCCCCATGCCTGAGAAGGGGTTGGCTGCTGTGTCCCTGTCCTCGAGACCTCTTTACCACACCAGTGCCCCCACAGAGACCTTCTGGGGACAGCCCCCACACCCAGTGCCATCGTGCCTCTGTCCCCATGGTGCCACCCCCACCCAGCCCTGTCCCTTCTCCCTTCCAGCCCAGACCCTCGGCCTCGCTGGTGAGTCCTCGGGGGATGCCATGGCCCCACCCTGCTGTCCCCAGCCCCACACTGGCCCTGGCAGGCTGGTGTCCCCTGTCACCCACAGGTGCCCAGACCACCCAGCTCCTGGTGGAGCCCCCTGGAGGCCGGCGGTGCTGTGGGACCGGGTGACCCTGACCTGCCATGGCTCGGGGACTGCCGGTGCCACCACCTGGTACCAGGATGGGCGGCACTAGAGGCAGGAGGGATGCGACCCCTTCAAGGTCACTGAGAGTGACACCTACATGTGTGACAGACCCAGACGTGGGCTCAGCCCCCCTGGGACAGTCTTAAATAGTGAGGAGTTCTGGGAGTCCTGTGAGAGTCAGTCCGAATTTTCCCTCATCTGCCTCACGATCGTCATTGGGGAACCACTGAAGAGAAGACCCCCCCTGTCTAAAATATCTGGCTCTGAAGGAGAAAGTCACATGCCAACAAGCCCCTGAGACCTGAGAGCATTGCTAAGTTTTTGTTTTCACAGGTGTTGTTTGCTGCATGCTACACTGAGCCCAATGAGAAGAAGAAGGGGGCACCGTGCCCTTTTTGCAACAATAGCCTTGGAAGCTGTCCCACCTCTCGGCTTGGCTGGACTTTTCCTGACTTCTGGGTGGTCCCCTGCAGAAGACCCTTCTCACTCATTTGCAACCACTGTGACAGACAGACTGAGATGTAAGAAGCCTTTCCATCAAAGACAGAGACATGAAACCCCTATGTGAGAAGGCCCCCTCTCCTCCTTCCAAGGCCTGGGACTGAAACCCCCAATCCGGCGGAGATGTGCGGGGGGAGGCAAGCTGACCAAAGCAAGATGGATGTTGCAGGTGTGAGCATTGGACCATGAACACAATGGCTCTCACCTACTGCTGAGAACATGGACTGTGTGTACCCTTTGCAAATACCATTCCCCCTTCCCCCATCGAAAGAGAGTAGAATTGGAGTCCAGATGAACTGCACTTCTGAGATCTCCCCGATGTTACAGGCAGATCCTCAGCTGGACTGCACCAAAGGACTTCGTCTCTACGTTTGGTAGCTATATTCCCCCTCTTTCTCTCTCTTTTTTCTCTCTCTTTCTCCATTTCTCTCCCTTAATCTCTCTATCGCATTTTGCTATGGTCATTCAATAAAAGTGCATTTGTTTTGATTATTACTGCAAATCCCCTGTGCCCTGTCAGTTTTTTTTTTCCACTCTGAGATCAATCCACGAACCATTTCGAAAGTTGTTTGTAAGGACGGATCGTGACACCCCAGCCATGTGCACTGGCTGTCACTTGCTGCTGTGGGCATCACTCCCCTGGCTGATGGCTCTTCGGATGAAGGGAAAGGAGCGAGGTCACGTCTGTCCCCACGTGTAGTTGGGCCTTGGTGGGAGGAGGGTGGGGACAGGATGGGGGCAGGGTGGGGACCTGATGGGACATGGGGGTGATGGTGGCACATGTTTGTGATGGTGGGACATGGTGGGGACATGGTGTTGCCAGAATTTTGAGGCTGAGGCAGTATAGGGGGCCAGGCATGGGTGTTCAGGGTAATGGGAGGCCCGGGGATGGTGTCTCAGGGGAATGGGGGACCCAAGGATTTGGTGGACTCAGGCTTGGGGTGAGGGTCCCAGAACAACGTGGCCTCCAGGGATTTGTGATCATGGGATGGGGCCGAGGGATTGGCATGCCATGGGAATGAGATTCCTGGTGGAACCAAGGCCCCCAGGGGAAGGGGGATCCCAGAGGCCAGAATTACCAAGTTGGGGTTCCTTGGGAATTAAGATCCTGGGGACTGCCAGCCCTGGGATAATAAAGCCTCATTCGGCGTTATTATAAAGCAGAGCAATAGGGCTCAGGAGCTCAGTCCCTGGGTAGGGACTGGGTTCCCGAAGCTAGCTCGCTCATGCCAAGGCCGCGGGGCTACCATCTAGCAAGCACGGTGATTATCAGCTCTATAGTGATTGCAAGCTCTCAGGATTTCAGCTCTGCTTGCTAGGTAGTGGTGCCCTGGGCTGGAGGCTGCAGCAGACGGAGAGAGAGGAGAAGGAGAAGGCACAGGCTGTTCCACAAAGATGGCTTTATTTGGGGAGGTCCGTGAAGGGTCTCTGCTCTTCTTCTTTCCCCCCTAATGGGGTACAGTATGCTTCTTTTATAGGGTTGGAAAGGATCCAAGCTTGACCAATGGGTAAGGGGTTAACATGACATTGCCTTATAGGGTTACAGAGATAGGTTAAGGGTGGAGGACAGGAAAACAGGAATTTTCTTTTGCTGTTTCAGCATTCCTATTGTTCATATCCTCTATGGTGCTTTTCCTAAATTTATCGGGTTTGCTACAACTCCACTTTCTGTTTTTACAAAAAAGGCGTTCACTATAGTTCTTTTGAAAGAGTGAACAAGGCACGAGAACATAGCTAACACAACAACTACAAGGAGAATCAACAACATTCCCTTATCCAAGGATGCAGCCCATCCTGTTAATCCCCATTGCCCGAAAAGTTCATTGACCCAGTCTGGGATTCTTTCTACTTTCAAGTCCTTCACGAGATCTTTCAGTTTCTGGATGTTCACATGGATGGATTCTGAGCGTGAAGAGAGGTTGAAGCAGCACATCCCTTCAAAGTCTTCACAGCCGTGTCCATGGGCAAGCAGCAGGAAGTCAATTGCTGCTCGATTTTGGAGCGAAGCATGTCTTGTGGTTTCTTCTTCCTTTAAGAGATCACTCAAGGCTGCAGATGTAGTGTTAGCTTGTTTACTGAGCCAGCACCCAAGGTGATTGATTTCACCAAGGGCTTTAGCTGCAGCTACCCAGGGTAAGAACAGGGAGACAGCAATCTTTTTTGGTTTGTTCCAATCATACAATTTAGGATCACAATTTTCATCAAATTCAGTGTAGGACCTTTTTTGTAGTTTTGATTCGCTTTCTTTTTTCCAATTATGTAACAGGGTGATGTTTGGTGTAAGGGTAGAAAGTTTTCCAAGGGTACAGGGACCTCCCTGGAGTTGGGAGGGGATCCCATCCCATACTCTGTCACCACAGATGAGAAACATTCCCTTGGGTAATACTTTAGGATGGAGAGAGGACACAGAAATCACACGAGCCGTGTAATTGCACCAATCGTGAGAATTATAGGCTTTGTTAATTGGTGATATCTCTTTTCGATATGTGTCGCAGACATCTTTCATGAAAAATCCTTTCTTAGGATTTTTCCTTGTGAGAAGCTGCAGTTTCAGCAACTAAAATAAACAATGGTTATCTGCTGCTGTGGAATGCAACAGGTAGACCTGTGATTGGTCTCCTTGGGTGTTTGGATTTCCTGACCACTCATGGCAGAGCTGGCTCTTGCTCTGTCTGAGACACAGATCTTTGTTATTTATTCTTGTCTATTCTTAGCTTAGCTAGCTGCTGAAGAAACCTTTTCCTTTCTATTGCCTTTTAGTATAGTCTTAATGTAATATATCATAAAATAATAAATCAAGCCTTCTGATCATGGAGTCAACATTCTCGTCTCTTCTTCATCCTGAAAACCCTTGTGACCACAGTCACAGATATGTGTTTTTGTTCTGGTCAATTTCTGGCCAATTGTTTTTTGGACGTCTAAAGTAAAATTTGACACAGTATGTGGCCTTGGAGGACCCCAACAGATCTAATTCTTGGGGTTCCTCTCGAGCACCTGGCAGAATTTTTGTCCACTCATCCCAAGTATCAGCCACATTGGGTCTCTTACCTGTGGTGCTGAGGATCTCTGAGTTATAGACAGGCCAGTCATCTGCTACAAAGGGAATTCCTACTAGACACGTGGAAGGTGGATTATCAATGCTTTGCATGGACAAGCACATGTTGTCCTGTTTTAATGTTTTTGCTAAGGTTACCCAAACATTATGGCTGGGCTGTGGGCTAATCCAGCCGAAGGCACGTGGTACGGTGAAGAACTTCCAGGCAGCAGTGAGGACAGCAGCAACGGAGATATTATTCATCTTTGGGCAGAAATAGGGCTTCTGATAGGGAATATAAGCAGAATTTGTTATCTTTATGATGAGAGGGTTTTCTGCCTTGTTCTTTTCTTGTTCCCCTCCTCCCCCCCTTTTTCTTTTAATTTCTAAGCTACACTATGGGAGGAGGAGTGGGTAGAGGGTTAAGGGGTTTTAAAAGGTGAGGGAGAGGGAATATCAGGGTTTTTTTGGTTTTTTTGGTTTTTTTGTTTCTTTCTTTAAATACAAAAAAAACAGTGTAACAACATATAGTTCAGAGAACACTTTTGTGTTAAGGCCATCTATAGCCTGATGCAGCAGACTGTTGTTTAGCTTTTCAGTTTTGTCTGCTGTCTTGTAATGGGGTGGTCTGTTTTTGTGTTTGTGGGTATGCGGCGACGTCTTCATCTCCAGGCAGAGCTGGTTTGGTTTTGAGGTGGTCTTGTGTTTGCCTCTGGAGAGTTCTTGTCCCCGTTTGCAGGGGTCATGTTCGCAGTGCCTAAGTATGGCTTTATGTTTTTGCCTGGGTACCATCTCGGACTGGATGGTAGTAGCACGCACACATATCCTCTACCCCAGGTAATCAACTGGTGAGGCCCAGAAATTTGGTGTGTTTCAGGGTCCTTCACGAGCACAGGTGGTTTCTCAGTGAGCTTTGCTTGGGTGGTATTTGCAAAGTGGCGAGGTATTGGTGGCTCAGGCTCTGATGCTGTACAGTTCAGGAAGTTGATGACGTAGAGAGCCTTGCAAAGTCTTTCCACTGGAGATGTGATTCTCGTGTCTCTGTTCTGTTGATCGAGGACTCTTTTGAGGGTTTGATGTGTCCTTTCCACGATGGATTGTCCTGTGGGGTTTACAGGTATGCCGGTCTTGTGTGCTATTCCCCATTCATTGAAGAACTCCTTTAACTTGTGGGAAGTGTAGGCTGGTCCATTATCTGTTTTAATCTCTTTTGGTACACCCAGGATGGCAAAAGCGAGGAGAAAGTGTTTTATTGTGTGCATGGTATTTTCTCCTGCATGTGATGATGCAAATACTGCTCCTGAAAACGTGTCGACCGATACATGCACGTATTCTTACCTTCCAAAAGGTGCGAAGTGAGTTACATCTGTCTGCCACAGCTGGCAGCTATTCAAACCTCGGAGATTGACTCCCATCCCCATAGATGGTATCTGATAATTCTGACAGTTCGGACACGTAGCCACAATAGCCTTTGCCTGATCCTTTGAGAGCTTAAACATTCTCATAAGGGCAGGTATATTTTGATGAAAAAACGCGTGTGACAACTTTGCCTGGGCAAAGATGTTAGGAACATTAGCAGTTTCTGCTGCCATTGCGAATGCATCCGCTTTTCTGTTGCCTTCTGCAACAAAACCTGGGAGGTCTGTGTGTGACCTCACATGCATTATATGGTAAGGTTGCTTTCTGTGGGAGATTAGGTATATTAATTTAGAGAGCAGTTGGTACAACTTTGGATTAGAGACGTCTTTGAGAAGAGCATGTTCTGCCCTCATCGCTATTCCAGCAACATAAGCTGAATCTGTAACCAGATTAAAAGGCTCGTTTTTAAATTTTTCAAAGGCTCTGACAACAGCTGCTAATTCTGCGATCTGTGAAGATCCCTCCACTATTTGTATGTCAGAGTGCCAATCTTGTATTTGGGGCTCTCTCCATGTAACCACCGACTTGTGGGAAGACCCTGAGCCATCTGTAAAGAGGGTTAGAGCCTTGAGAGGTTTTCTACTTTGGATTCGTTTTGGAATCAAATGGAAGGTTACATCAGGATTAAAAAGTTTGTGTTTTGGGATCTTAACTGAAGTTTGGTCCGTGTAGCTATCCAGGGCAAACTGGAGGCTTTCATTGGTCTGGATCAAATCCTCGAAGTCTGTAAGAGTTATTGGTAAGTATATGCATTTGAACTCACAACCTGAAAGAGATCGAAGGTGAGTCCTTGCCTTTTTTATTAAATGTGCTATGACCTCCTGGTAGGTGGTGAGTGTCTTTGTGGGCTGGCTACTTGTAAAGACCCATTCTGGAAAATCAGTCCATGGAATTGAGGTGCTTTTCCCAGGATGATGAACTGGAAAGGGAGGCTGGGCTCGAAGCAATGGGCTTTGCGTGAAGACAGGGCTTCCTGGACTTTGGTGATGGCACCTCTGGCTTCTTCTGTGAGAGTGCAGGGAGAGTCCAGGTCCTTAGGTCCGCAAAGAAGGTCGAACAAGGGAGCAAGGTCCTCTGTTGTAATTCCTAGCAGTGGATGTACCCAGTTGATGGATCCGCAAAGGCCGTGTAAGTCCCTGAGGGTTTTTGGGTCGTCATTTATGGTGAGCTGCTGAGGTACAATGGTTCTTTCCTGGATCTGGACTCCAAGGTAAGTTCATGGCTTGGTGTACTGGATTTTGTCCTCTCGAATCTCCATTCCTGCCTTTTCTATGGTTTCAATAGTCTTTTTAACTGTTTTGTCCAATTAAGCTTTGTCTGAAGCACACACCAGGATGTCATCCATATAGTGATGGATGATAGCTTTGGGGAATGATTTCCGAATGGGAGACAGGATGTGAGCCACGTACCACTGGCAAATAGTGGGGCTGTTTTTCAGGCCTTGAGGAAGATAACACCAATGATATCTTTTGAGCGGGGCCTCCTTGTTAAGAGAGGGAATGGAAAAAGCAAACCGTGGAGCATCCTCAGGGTGCAGAGGAATGCTGAAGAAACAGTCCTTAATGTCTATGATAGCAAGTGTCCAGTCTCTAGGCAGCATCGATGGGGAGGGCAGGCATGGCTGGAGGGGGGACCATGTCCTCGATGACCTCGTTGATTCTGTGAAGGTTGTGGAGAAGCCTCCACCTGTCTGTCCCAGGCTTTGGTAGAACGAAGACTGGAGAGTTCCAAGGGCTGTTGGATTCCACTATGTGGCCTTTTGTGAGCTGATCTTCCACAAGGGTGTTTAGGGCGCGCAGTTTGGCTTTATTGAGGGGCTACTGTTCAATCCAGAATGGCTTGTGACTTTTCCAGGTGAGACGAGGTGTTTCTGGCAGCGCGCTTAGTTCAGTGGCCCCGATTACAAATCCTGAGTGGGAATACGTAGGGAAGCTCCCCAATGGGATAGAATGTCTCTGACCTAAAGGGTGATAGGGGCCCTTACCACAAATGGACGAATGGTTGCCAGCTTGCCTTCAGGCCCTTCCATGAGGATGTTGCTCTTGCTTCTCATGGACACTGTGGCTCCACCAATCCCTGAAATCATGCCTGCAACAGGTTGTAGATCCCAGTGTGCTGGCCATTCTGAGCGGGTGATGATGGTCACATCAGCACCAGTGTCCAGCATCCCTGGTAGGTGGGTCTTCTTGCCTTTGCAGGTGAGGCCACACTCGATGGTAGGCTTGGATGGTCCCACAACTTGTGCCCACATAGCTGTAGGGTTGAGAGGAATCTGTTCCCTGTGATCCTTTGGGAGTAAAAAGGCTTGTGCTATTGGAGTTCCCTTTGAAAGAAAAAATGGCGAGTCTATGCAGTATACCTGGACGAGAATCTCTTGTCCTGGCTGCACTGTCAGCACTTCTGGAACAACAAAGATCTCCTTTGGGCTATTAAGAGAGTCGCCTATAATTAAAATGTGCGAAGGACCACCTTTTGGCCCACATTTGCCTGTGGGAACACGGTGAACATTCTCGTTATTACAGTCAATGGACAAAGCAGTTACCAGTTGACGGTGGGTTCACATCTGGGTTGCCCCGTGGGTTGGATCCTCTTCTTGTGGTCCAGAACGTCCTGGGATGGTGCGTGGTTGGGTCTGGGTGGCCTTTGATTTGTTGTCAGCACCCGGGGCTCGACCAGGCGGCGCAAGGAGTTTAACGGGCGCTGCTGGTAGCGCTGCTGATTCTGGGGTCTTTGGTAATTGGTACGGTGGTATCGGGGAGGTGACCTTTCTGGGCAGTCCTTTATGTAATGTCCAAGATCCCCACAGTGATAGCATTTAGCTTGGTCTTTAGAAGCTATTACTGCATATGCACCAGAAACTCCTTCAGCAATACCCTTAGCAACTGCTTGCGCCACTGTATTTTCAGTGGACATGTGACGTGTACAGCATTCCAGCATTTGCTCTATGGTGGGGTCTGTATCCATGGGTAGAGACCTCAAAATGGCTTTGCATTTTTCATTTGAGTTACACAAGGCAAGTTTACATAAGAGTTCCTTCTTTGCCTCTGTGCTCTCTATCTGTTTCTCCAGAGCATCTCTAAGTCTGTCCACAAATTTGATAAAACTTTCATCTATTCCTTGTTTAATAGTAGAAAAATGCATTGTTGGCATTGACTCATCATGCATGAGAAGTAAAGAGGTTTTTGCTGCGAGAGCGATGTCCTGCAGTGCCTCTTTATTCAAGGTTTCCAATTGGTCTGCTGGTTTCTGTAAGTCACCTTCACCAGCTAGTTGGACTACCGTAAAATTCTTCTTATTAGCATCCGCAGAATATGAATCTGATAATGTTTTTAAATGTCTTTTCCAATGCCTGTCCCATAACAAATATTCTGCTGGGGACAGGAGGCAGTGTGAAATATTTTTTACATCATGGGGAAGTAAGACATGTGCTGAGAACATGGCTTCTAAGAAATTTCTAAAAATATGTGAGCTTCGCCCATTTTCTTTGGCTATATTTCTTAATTGCACTAGTTCTTTATTCGAGTTAGCCTTCCATGTCTTTATATGGACTCGCCACCATTCCGTCCTTGCTTATATTCTACTGGGAAAGCATTAATTTTCTGTGCCAGCTCCCAGTCTCCAGCCTTTGTCGCTTTTATTTTAATAAGAGCCCATGGATCCGTGTGGATCGTATCAGAACCAGATTCACTGCAAGAGCTCTGGTCCTCTGAGGAGGACTGGGGGGGGTTTCTATCCGTGACTTGCGCTTTTTTCGTTTAGAAGCGTTTTTCAAAGGTTTCAGTGGCTGGCGGGGGAGACATGGCATGACCCGGCTAGGGGGAGGCGCCAATGGAGCTGGGATGGCAGCACAGCACGTACAGGACCGGGTGGGGGGGGGAGCACCGTGGGGGGTGTCTGGGATCCGTTCGGGTGGCATTGAAGGTTGGGTGGGGGGTTGGGGGCACGCGTGGTGGGGGCAGGGGGGCTGGGCGGGGTGGGGGTGTGGGCATGGGGGGAGTGAGGGGAGGCAGGCGGTGGTACCGGTCTGGGCTGCTGCAGTTACGGGGTGGGTTGGTGGCACTGCGCTTGTGCGAGGTCCCCCTGCTGTGGCGGGCAGGGAGCAGGGGGAGGCGGTGGAGATGGACACGGGCTCGGGAGCGGCGGGGGTGAGGCTCGGGGAGCCCTCGGGAGGGGCCGGGCCGGTCGGAGCCGGGGCGGGGGGAGCGGGGGCGGCGGGCGCAGCGGCGGGAGGGATGGTGGGGGACACCAGCGCGGGGGTGGGGGGGTTCGCAGCGGCGGGGGGCAGAGCCGACGCAGGGGTGGAGGGGGCAGCAGAGGCAGGAAAAGGGACCCCCGGGACCGGAAGCAAGGAGGAAGCCAAGCCGGGGGTAGGGGGGATGTGTGGAATTATAGATAAAACAGGATCCGCGGAGTTGGGCAGCGCAGGTCCCGCAGGGGTGGAGGATGTGGGAGGGGGAACTGGGGTGGGCAGCGTAACCTCTGCTTTAGGAGTAACGGAGGCAAGAGGGACTTTAGGACCTAAGAGGTGGTGTGACATATGCATGTGACATTCCTCTGAGTTCTTATCATTCTCATTAGTATTTGAAGAGGAATGTCTGTTAAGCCCTGCAAGATTTTTTCTCTGTTAAATCTTTCAACGGTTTTAGTTATTATATGGAATAAAGGCAAATAGTTAGTTGTAGAGAGCTTTTTGGATAATTGGTTAGCTGAGAAAGGACATTTCGATGTGATACCAATGGATAAGGATAGGGGAAACAAGCTGGGAACTGAGCAACCAGTGTCCAATCACTGACAAAGGTCACAGTGACCTTCCCTGAAACGGGAAGACGGGGGAGAAAATCGCTTGCCAGAAAATGTAGTTATCTTAGGTAGAAAAGTTAGAAGAATGCAAACATAGAAGCAAAATAATTGTTAGAAGATAGAAGTAGGTGTGGTTGATCTAAGTGTGCTTTAACCAATAATGATCTCAGCTTTTGCAATATGTATAAGCTTCATTAACACCAATATAAATATGTGTGGGGTTTCAATAAACTTCGGGATTTGCTATTCATCGCATATGGTGTGTCGCATTTCTCCCGCCGTATCACGACAGTTAGTTACAGAGAAATCCTGGTTTGTTTGGGAGATATATATTGTGTTCCTGGTCATATCCCAAAACGAATTTTCAATGACTGCTTTCTTATCAGTATCAGGGTGTTGCGAAATAATCCAAGTTACAAATATTTAAGGTTAGTTTTTGAGAGCTTGCCTTTAGAAAAGGAGAAGTTGTTAGCAGATAAGATTTCTAAAATAGTTAAATATATCTCTCTCTCGGTTTTACTTAGTTTTAATGTACTAAAAATTGTACCCATGTTAATGGTTAGCCCTTCCAGCAGAAAAAACGCAAAAAAAAAAAAAAGGAAAAAAAATGAAAAAAAAGTTTTGGAGCCCCAAAGTTATGTGCGCAATATTAGCTAATACTTACAGTTCCTGGGGTCCAAGATCTGTGGAAGGGGTCTGCTGTCGTCAGTTCTCCTCGGAACTTTCTCTCGTTCAGATGTAAGTTTTGAGTGTCGAACTGACCCTCCTGGGGAAAGGATTTTCTAAAACAAAAAGTCCCTTCACAGAAGGAGCGGCTTCCCAAACAGGCAATCACAGAAAACCCCCGGGGGGCTTCGTTGCTCAACCGACGGATATCACCTCTGGGGGAGTCCGTTGTCGTTGGGATGCCACTTTAATAAAGACTCATTGGCGTTATTATAAAGCAGAGCAATAGGGCTCAGGAGCTCAGTCCCTGAGTAGGGACCGGGTGCCCGAAGCTAGCTCGCTCATGCCAAGGCCGTGGGGCTACCATCTAGCAAGCATGGTGATTATCAGCTCTATAGTGATTGCAAGCTCTTAGGATTTCAGCTCTGCTTGCTAGGTAGTGGTGCCCTGGGCTGGAGGCTGCAGCAGACAGAGAGAGAGGAGAAGGAGAAGGCACAGGCTGTTCCACGAAGATGGCTTTATTTGGGTCTCTGCTCTTCTTCTTTCTCCCCTAATGGGGTACAGTATGCTTCTTTTATAGGGTTGTAATGGATCCAAGCTTGACCAATGGGTAAGGGGTTAACATGACATTGCCTTATAGGGTTACAGAGGTAGGTTAAGGGCGGAGGACAGGAAAATAGGGATTTTCTTTTGCTGTTTCAGCATTCCTATTGTTGATATCCTCCATGGTGCTTTTCCTAAATCTATGGGGTTTACTACACTTGGGGACCGCTGGTGCCACGACCTGGTACAAGGACAGGCAGCGCTGGGGGCAGCAGGGACCTGACCATTTCACTTTCACCAAGAGTGGCACCTGTGAGTGTGACAGACCCGGTACCAGGTTCAGCCCACCTGTGACTGTCTTAAATGGTGAGGGAGGTTTGGGTGTCCCCAGCCTGGCACCCACGGGGACCCCAAGGGCTCTGGGTGTGCTCTGCTCCATGGGTCACCTCCTGGTGTGACCAGAGCCCATCCCCTGCTCTGGGGACATCCCAGAGCATCCCAGACCGGGGGGATCCCAGTGTTGGCATCGGGAACCCCCGATGCACTGTGTGTGACCCAGTGGGGAGGTCTTGGTTCCATGGGATGTGACAGGATCCCTCTGTCCCCCAGACGGGCTGGTGCTGCAGGTGCCTGCGCAGGCGCTTCTGGAGGGGGACACGGTGACCCTGTGCTGCTAGGTGCAGTTGGCTCAGCCCCTGTCACCTTCACCTGGTTGCACAATGGGCAGGAGGTGGCCCGGGGTCCCCTCCTGGATCTTGGAGACATCGAAGTGGGACATTCGGGCACCTACCGGTGTGTGGCCACCAACCAGCTGGACCTGCACTGCGTGTTCCAGGCACCCAGCACTGAGCTGGTCGTGGCTGTGACACTGCAACAAAGGTGGGGCCCCACCGGGTCACCAGGGAGTGCAGGACACCCAGGGTTCAGGGTAACCCTGATGTGTCCCCTTCTGTTACTTGCAGTGGCCACAAGGGTCAGTGGGGCCCTTTTGTTCCTGCTCCTGCTCGTGGGTGTCATTGTAGCCTGGTGCCCGTGGCACCACCTGGGTGGGTGACAATGGGGGGACAGGGGTTCCAGGGAGCTGTAGAGACCCCCAGAGTTGGGGAGCAATAGGGCAGCACCCATAGCCCCAGAATTGTGACCTTGGCTGGGGGTGCTGATGGGGTTTGGGGAGGTACTGGAGGGTCCTGTGGGGATGTTGGGGGTTCTTTCAGGGGCCCTGGGGGTATCTGGGGGGGTCTCTCTCCCTGCTGGGCTTTGGATATAGAGGCTGAGTTGGTAGGGGGCACTGGGGAGGTTCATGGATTCTGGGAGCTCCAGAGATGTTTGGGGGTCCTGAGGAAAATTGAGGGTCCTCTGGGGGGTGAGCAATCCTGAGAGGGGTCAGGGCCCCGGGGAACTCCCACAGTCACCCCTCCCCTCTTTGCTTTGAAGCTGCCAGGAAGCAGCAAGAAAGGTGAGTGGGGGGCTCAAACCACACTCTCCCCTTTTACCCCACCCCCAAGATCTCCCATTCCCTCCCTCACATCCCCTTTATTCCCTCAGGGCGCCCCCAGATCCCTCGGCCCCCCAGAGGAGGGGGAGGTGCTGTACACCCACGTCATGGTCACCAAGAGGGCAGGGGGTGAGTACGGGGGGGACACACGCAGAGGGACACGTCACCCACCAGTGTCACCCCACCCAGATCCCACAGCCCGTGTCTCTCGCAGCGTCCCTCCGTGCCACCACCCTCCAGGATCCCCAGGTGACCAACGCGGAGCTGCGGGGACCCCAGGGGCGATCACGGGAACCCGGTGACATCTACGCGAATGTGCTGTGACACTGGGGGGAACTGGGGGCACTGGGGGTCCCCACACATGGGCACCCACTCGTGTGTGTGCTGACACTAAAAACTGCTCCTCCTACTTCCTTTGGGGGCACAAAGATCCCAAAGGGCTGAGAGAAGAAAAATTTCCTGAAACAGCAATGAGAGTGAATAAAACCAAGAGCAACAGCAACAAGGTTCAGCGTCCAAAGGATCACAGAAGGAACGATTTCCAGGGAAAGCCCCCAAAAGGGAACAAACCTCAGACATTTCCCCCAGCATGTTTCCTCCATCAGAGGAACCTGGCAGAGCTGTGGATCTTCGTTCCTCTGGTGGCCAAAGCAGCCTTCAGGAGGCTCTGGATTCTCGTGTCTCTGTCCCAAACCCCTCCTCTGTCATGTTCTCCTCACGATGATCTCACAAAGGCTCTGTGGGCATTCTGGGGTCTCCCCTTTTGCCAGGGCAGTTGGGATCAAGCCATGGTACAGGGCAGGTTGTCAGAGGCAGGAAAATTTGATGTCTGGAGACATTTTGGAACACCTGTGTGTGGCAGGGGTGGGTCAAGACTTTCATTTAAATGAGAAATCTCAGTAAAGGAAAGTGGGAATTTTCTCGGAATGGAAAGAAGACCCATGTCAAAAATTTTTTAAATTTGAAAAATGATGAGGCTTGCAGGCCAAAATGTGGGAAAAGGAATAACAGCTCTTTACCAGGAAATTTATAAAGCAGAAGAGAACCAACAACACAAACGCAGAACTTTCCCTCCCGCTCAGCGCTGTTGGTTTTTGTGGCAGTTATAACCGCGGCCAGCAGGGGGCGCTGCAGGGAGCACTCCCGGCCAGCAGGGGCCGCCCCGCTCCAGCTCCATCCCCTCAGGGGCCATGGCGGCCTCGGCCGGGAGGGAGGAGGGCAAATCGCTCCTTTTGCAAACTCACGGCCACCAATCGGTCCCGGCACCACCGCCGGCAGCGGGCAGAAGCCGCCAAGGCAGCAGGTTGGATCCCAGTGCCCAGTGGCAGCGTAGCAGTGTCCCGGAGCCAGGCACACGCCCTGCACAACACCCGCGACCGCTCTCCATGATCCCGAATGGAAGGAAGGCAGCGCTTGACCCCAGGCAGTTTTCAGGTCCACAACAGCACCTCTGGTGGCTTTACACCACAATTCCTGCAAACCCTCAGCCTTTCACTCAGGTGAGGAGGGCAGGGATGGAGCAGCTTTGGGGCCACCTGGAATCCAGAGAGGGTCACTCCCCACAATGGCCAGAGCTCCTGCTCGATATTTCCACACTTTTCTCTCTTATCTAATGACCACAGCCAGAGGCCAAACATTCCTTCCATGAGGTTTCAGAAGGCCGCAGGTTTTGTTTAAGAATGAAGGCCCACTTCAGCTTGTTAAGCAGAGAGTTGTTGTCTTTGCAGTAGTTCTGGGGCTCTCTCAGTCCCTTGCCAAGAGGGACAAAATGATCAATTGCTGTATTTATGGACTGGTTCCCTCTTAGCTACCCCTGCAGGTGCAGTTTCCAGCCAGCCCTGCTCTGAAAACCATCAAAGGCCCTCACAGAGCCACTGCTTGGGCTCCCTTTGGGCTTTGTGCTTCTTGCAGGGCTGAGCAAACCACAGCCAGGCCTTCTCCCCCATAGAATTCTCACCTCTGCAGCAACTCTAAAGCTGCCAGAATCAAAGCCAAGGGGGCAGGGGAGATCCTCATGTCCTGGCTGCCACCTGGGGCTGGGCAGAGCAGGGCTGGGCAATGGCCATCCCTGTGCAGTGGGGCTGGGCCATGGCTGGGCCCAGGCTGGGCCCCAGGCTTAAATGGACACCCCAACAACATCAGCCCCTCCACAATACACATCACTGTCCCAACACTAACAACATCACAATATTTAATCAACAATATCATCAATAATATCAATTCATATAATATCCAGCAAAAGTCAACTTCCATTTACTTGTTTCTCACAGTACATACCAGTAAAGAACTCTTATTCCTGTTCCCACATCTTTGACTAAAAGCCATGTAATTTCAATGTTACAATAATTCAGAGTGATGGGGGTTGTATTTTCCATTCCAAGGGAGGTTCCCACCTTGTTCAGCTTCCTTGACAGAGCTAAACAAAGAAACACCATTTCTGCTCGTTTAACCAAAGAGCTGCATTTTTGTCCCAGGAGCAGGGAACCAGGTCCTGTACCCCTTTGGAACTGGGATGGGCACCAGTAAGCCACCTTAGTGGGAGCACTGGGAGGGGGATTGCAGAGCCACAAAGCACACTGGGGTTAAGAGGAACAAATCTGAATTTTATTTATGTCTTAACTTATGCTACACATGACTGAATAATTACTCTGTGGTTGTCCATGTGCTGGGAACCCTGTCCCTGGTGAGGCTTCACACAACAGAGAATCAGGGGAGAGAAAGCTTCAGTGATCTGGCTGTGAGTGACCCACAGGCTGGTGGGACAGATGCCTGGGAAAAATGTCTGGGAAAAAATGCCCAGGAAATCCGGCTGTGGGAGGAGCCTTTGCAAATAACAGCAACACATTCTGACAGAACAGGAGCGTTTTGCTTTGGGTTTCTTGGAGGGATCAGGGGCTTGCTGGGAGGGTCAGCTTGGCCCTCCTCCCCTGTGGGATTGACATTCTCTGAACCTGGGAGGAGCAGTGAGAGAAGCAAAGAATGATCCAAACAATTCTTACCTCAGATACTGTTCCTCTGTTTTTCACAAGTGGAATGCATTGTGTAAGATTGTGTACCTGAAAGGAATTGGTAATTGGATTCTGGTGTGAGTGTTTTGATTCACTGACCAATTGGATACAGATGTGTGCATGTCAGGACTGCTGACAGTCATGAGATTGTGTGCAGTGGAGTGCAGTTGAGTGCTTGGCAGATTCAGTTTAGATGTAATGTAATATGGCATAGAATAATATAGTATAATAAAGTAAATAATTAGCCTTCTGAAAAGACGGACTCAGATGCATCATTCCTCCCAGTCGTCAGGCAAAAATATCACCGATACTCCCCCTCCTCACCTTTTCCTCCCGGTGGTCCTTCTTCCCTGTCCGCACCCGTTCTTCCCTGCTTTGCTGCTTCCCCGAGGCAGCTCATTCCTGCTCCTCCTGGACGTTCCTTCATTGCTTCCCCGATGGAGCGGATGCTGCCTGCACCCACCCGCCGCCTCTGCCGCGTTTCCCACGCTGCCCCCAGCCCCGAGCCTGCTGCACCTGCCCACGGCAGCCCCAGCCCGCGGCAGCCAGCCCAGAGCCACCAGTGCCCAGCACCAGCCCGCAGCCAACCCACAGCAGCCCCTGCAGCCATCGCTGGCAATGCCAGAGACACGCAGGTGCCGTCCTTGGAAATCACGCCCAGCCACTCACAAAAGCCGTGTGGGCTCGCCCTGGCTTGCAGCACACACACTCCATCTGCAGAGCTGCTGCCCACAGAGCGCCCGGGCTTCTTGTGGTAACGCTGTCCCTGTCTTCTGTTTCTCTCTCTGTCCTTTTCCCTTTCTACTCCCTTCTCTTCCCCTTTGGGAAGAACCCTTACCCTCCTTTATCAATAAACAGTTCTCAGATATAATATTGCCATGTTTGTGCTTCATTTTCATCTGAGAAACCTTTCAGCAAGAATCCTCCCCGACTCCCCCTTTTACAGTGGGATGGGACAGGGGTAGTGGGAGGGGGAATGGGGAAGCCCTGGGTGTACTGCAAGCACTGTGGGGAGAGAATGGGGCAGTCCCTGAGGGTACATGGACACTTGGATGGGGCTGGGGAGCCCCTGCAGGTACGAGCAAAGGGATGGGGGAGCCCTTGGGGGTACTGGGAGAGGAAATGGGGAGCAGAGGGTGCCCTGTGTAGCCTCCCCCTGACCCATGACCACCTCCCTCGGAAGGACGGGCAACCACAGGAGCCATGGAGGGGGCACCCCCAGTGTCACCCAGTGCCTCTCGCTTCCCAGAGCATCACAACTTTTGGTGTAGATTGTCATAGATGTCACTGGGCTCCCATGGTTGCCTTTGCAGCTCCATGTACGTCACCTGAGGATCCTCCAGCGGGGGTGCCAGGGGGTCTTGGGGGGCCCTGTGGGAATAAGGGGGTGTGTGGAAGGGGATGGGAGGTGCTGGGGGTTTGGGTAAAAGGTGTATCATGGCTGGAGCCTGCACCCACCTTTCCTGGTGCTTCCTGGCATCTGCAAAGGAAAACTGGAGGGGTGACTTTGGAGACCCAGGGGCCCCCATCCACCCCTGGGAATGCTGAACCACCACCAGACACACAATCCTCCCCAGGCCCCCCAGTATCCCTGATGGTCCCCCCACTTGCACCAGCAGCCTGAGTCCCCAGAACCCTGAGCCTGGCAGGGAGGGGAACCCCTGATAGAACCCCCAACATCCCTGCAGGACCCTCCAACAGCTCCCAGGGCTCTCAGCCATGGACACTGGGGGCTCAGCCCCTCCCAAGTCAGGGGCTGTGGGTGCTGCCCTAGGGCCCCACTTCTCTTGGGGCCTTCCCACCCCTCTCCATGACCCCTGTGCACCCATTGTCACTCACACACACGGTGCCACCGGTGCCAGGCAACAATGACACCCACGAGCAGGAGCAGGAACAAAAGGGTCTCACTGACACCTGCGGCCACTGCAAGAAACAGAGGGGGACACATCAGGGTCACCCATCATCTCCAGGGGTCCTGCACTCCCTGGTGACCCCGTGTGACCCCACCTGTGACCCAGGTGAGCCAGGTGTCACCTCCAGGGCCAGCTCAGGGCTGAGTGCCTGGAACACGCGGTGCCCGTCCTGTCCCAGCTGGTTGGTGGCCATGCACTGGGAGGTGCCCGAATGTCCCACATCGATGTCCCTGAGCTCCAGGAGGGGACCCTGGGCCACCTCCTTCCCGTTGTGCAGCCAGGTGAAGGTGACAGGGGCTGAGCCCACCTGCACTGAGCAGCGCAGGGTCACGTTGTCACCTGCATGCACCTGGGGTGATGGGGGACTGGGGATGATGGTGGCATTGGCCACAGGCACTGTGGGGACATAAAGAAGGCTGGCACTGGGTGAGGTGGGATGGGGGTGCTGTGGCTGGGGTCAATCCCAGCCCGAGGGTCCTGCTCACCCAGGACGGTGACATTCAGGGGGTCACTCTCGGCCACGCTGTCCCCATTGCTGACCCGGCACCGGTACTGGCCGCTGTCATTGTCCCCAACGTGTTGAAGCTCCAGGTGGGGGCTGGTGCCGAGCAGTGCCCCCGAGCCCTCCCGGTGCCAGGAGAAGGACAGGGGACATGTCCCTGTGGCCACCACGCAGCTCAGCACCAGGCGGTCCCCGAGTGCCACCTGTCCCCTGGGGGGCTGTGCTGACAGGGACACCCCCGAGAGCGGGACCCCTATGGGAGGGGGTGACAGAAGGGGACAGTGAGGGACCTGGGGCAAAAGGGAGGGGAAGAGGGATCCCAGTGAGGGAGAGGGGGCGAAGAGACTGGGGGGTCTTGAAAGGGACTCCGAGGAAGGATGAGGGGGCTCAGGGAAGGGACACCTGGTGAGGGAGGGGGCTGAAACCAGGGAGGGTACAGGGACCCAAGGGAGGGGATGGTGAGACCTGGGGAATGTGATGGGACTTGAGAGAGGGGTGAGGGGACCTAGGGAGGGGTGAAGGGACCCAGTGAGGGATGGGGTCTCCTGGCACTGATGGAGGTCCCCAGACAGTGATGGGGGACCCAAGCAGACTGTGAGGGCTCCCCGTGCCCATCCCCGCACTCACTGTGCACCGTGACATGGAGCCGGGCTCTGCTCTTCCGCACGACCCCCCTCGGAGTGCACCTGGCAGCTGTAATTCCCCAAGTGGGAGACCCCCAGGGTGGGCACCAGCAGCTGCAGGGACCCCTGCGGGCCCCCCACCACCTGCCCGTCCCGGTAGAACACGTGCAGGAGGGGGGCTCAGGGCCGCAGGGCGCTGGGGGTGCTGAGGCAGCTGAGAGTCAGGGGGGATCCCTCGGTGGGCTTGGGGGGACCCTCCAGCACCAGCACCGAGAAGAGCTCAGGGAAGGAGAGGGGAGATGAGGACTGTGACTCTGAGTCTGCTGGGAAGGGGCTTTGGAGGTGTCAGGAGATCAGAATTCCAACTGTGGGCGTGCTCACCGTGCACTGTCACTGGCACTGCTGCTGACCGTGAAAGAAAGGGCTTCACCAAGCCACTGCAGCTGTAGTGACCGCTGTGGTGCAGCTGCAGAGGGGACAGGGACAGCTCGGTTCCCCTGAGGGACCCCCACAGATTCTTCTCCTCCTGGTAAAATCACACCCTGGTGACCGGGTTGTCCTGCCGGCCCCGGCAGCGCAGGGTCACTGTGTCCCCCTCCAGCAGTGCCCGTGCTGGCACCTGCAGCACCAGCTCATCTGTGGGACAGGAGGGTCCCATCTCAGTGAGGGGCTTGAGACAGGTGCAAGGAGGGTCCCCATGGCACTGGGGACATGTGGGTGCACTGGGATGAACTGGGATGTTCCTGTGTGCAGGGCACCACACAAGGGGTGTGAGGCCACCCACAGAGTGGAGCCCACCCAGATCTATCAGCGGCCACCCAGATGATTTAAGATCCCCACTCACCATCTAAGACCCTAACGGGGGGGCTGTGCCCACTGCCAGGTCTGTCACACGTGTAGGTGCCACTCTCAGTGACACTCAGGTGGTCGAGTCCCTGCTGCCCCCAGAGCTGCCCATCCTTGTACCAAGTTGTGGCACTGGCGGTCCCCGAGCCCTGGCAGGTCAGGGTCACCCGGTCCCACAGCGCCGCCGGCCTCCAGGGGGGCTCCACCAGGAGCTGGGTGGTCTGGGCACCTGTGGGTGACAGGGGACACCAGCCTGCCAGGGCCAGTGCGGGGCTGGGGACAGCGGGGTGGGGCCATGGCATCCCCTGAGGACTCACCAGCGAGGCCGAGGGTCTGGGCTGGAAGGGAGAAGGGACAGGGCTGGGTGGGGGTGGCACCATGGGGACAGAGGCACCGGGGGCACAGGGTGTGGGAGATGTCCCCAAACTGTCCCATAGGGGACAGCAGTACATTCCTGTCCCCCTTCCTCTATCCCCACATCCACCCCATGTCTCTGGTGACCTCATGCTCTGACTCTGCTGGCATTGGAGACCTCAGGGGAGCCCACAGCCCCCCTGTGCCCCCTCCCCTCCCCATCCCCGGGGTTTCAGGCCCGTGCCCGGGGCACTCACCCCACAGGAGCAGCGCCACCTTCCCGGCCATCCCGGTGTCCCCAGCCATGTGCACTGGCTGTCACTCACTGCTGTGGCACCGCTCCCCTGCCTGTCAGCTCTTCGGATGAAGGGGAAGGAAGCGAGGTCACGTCCGTCCCCATGTGTAGGTGGCCCTTGGTGGGGGCAGGGTGGCCACAAACTGGGGACAGGCTGGGGACAAGGCTGGGTGGGACAAGGTGGGACATGGAGTTCCCAGGAAGGGGGGGGATCAATGGTTTTGGGGAGCCAGGGATGGGTGTCCAGGAGAATGGGGGGTGTCAGGGATGGGGTCCCTGAGCAATGGGGATCCTGAAGAGGGGGAGTCACCTAGGATTGGGGTGGGAGGCATGGAAATGGGGATCCCAGGGCTGGGGAGACTCAGGGATGGGAATCCTAATGGAACGTGGGCTCCAGGGAGTTGGAGTCGTGGGATGGGGGTTCTTTGGATGTGGATGATGGGAGAATGGGGGAGCTGAGAGGATGAAGGTCCTGGGGGATGGGATTTCAGGGCTTGGAATGAACAGGAGAGGGTTCCTTGGGAATGGGCTCCTGGGCCATGGAGATCCTGGGGAATGTCAGTACAAGGATGGGGCTCCCAGGCAAGGTGGGACATACGGAATGGGGGTGCCATGGTTGGGTCCCAGGGGAACAGAGGTGCCAGGGATGGGCAGTTGCTTGATGGACACAGGAATCTCAGCTCCTTCCCTGGGTACCTCAGATTCTGGTGTGACCCAGGGTCCAGCACTGCCACCCCTGGGGTGCTCATTTCCTGTGCAGGCATCACATGGGGGTCCTGGGTAGCTCTGCCTCTGTGCCCTGCCCTGCCCTTGACTTTTTCCTCTCTTTATTTCTCTTTTTTGCTTATTTTCCTCACTTTTCTGCCAGGTCCCCCCTGCCCTCTGTTCCTAGCTCAACAATCCTGGGGAGCACCTGAGCAGGGAATGGGTTGGGGGGAGGCAGGGGAGGAGGAAAATGGGGAGCAGGGGGTGCAGGGAAGGGTGGGGAGGCTGTGGGGGGTGGAGGTGTTGGGCTGTGCCCCCTCAACACTTTCACTTTCCTTTTCCTGGACAAGAAGGAAGAGGCCGTTTGTGCTGAGAGTCAGATGGGAAAGGGGGGGTTCTGTCCTGGGGGGGCACATCCAGAGGCTCCTGTCCTGGGGGGATCCTGTCCCAGGGGGTGACACATCCTGGCATGGGGGGTCCTGTCCCAGGGGTGGCAGTTCCAGAAATGTCCCTGCACATTCCTGGCCGGGTGCCTGTCCCAGGGGTGGCACATCCTGGGGACCCCTGTCAATGCAAGGCTGGGGCCCAGCCATGGCCCAGCCCCACTGCACAGGGATGGCCATTGCCCAGCCCTGCTCTGCCCAGCCCCAGGTGGCAGCCAGGCCCTGAGGGTCCCCCCTGCCCCCTTGGCTTTGATTCTGGCAGCTTTAGAGCTGCTGCAGAGGTGAGAATTCTGTGGGTGGAAAAAGGCCCTGCCTGTGGTTTGCTCAGCCCTGCAAGAAGCACAAAACCCAAAGGGAGCCCAAGCAGTGGCTCTGTGAGGGCCTTTGATGGTTTTCAGAGCAGGGCTGGCTGGAAACTGCCCCTGCAGGTTCAGCTGAGAGGGAACCAGTCCAGAAATGAAGCAACTGATTATTTGTTCCTGTTCCCAAGGGACTGAGAAAACCACAAAACAACTGCAAATCCCACACCAATCTGCTCAACAAGCTGACCTTGACCCTCCTTCTAGAACAAAACCTGCAGCCCTTTGGAACCTCATGGAAAGAATGTTTGTGTTCTGGATGTGCACACCTGAAGAGAGGGAAAAGTGTGGAAATATTGAGCAGGGGCTGCACACGAGGGGCTGGGGAACAGGGGTGTCCCAGCAGGAGCAGGGAGTGCCCAGGCAGGGGAATTCAGGGCAGGCTGGAGTGGATTTACCAGGGAATCAGACCCTGAGGCACACAGGGGCATTTCCACAGATTCCTGTGCACTGTCCCAAGCATGGACAGAGCTTCTCCCCTTCCTCCAAGGGAAGTCAATCAATTTTCAAGGTGGGAATGTGAAAAATGGGAAGAGTTCCTAAATATGGGCCAAGAAAGGGCTTCCTTAGGGGCTGGGTTGCTGCCCAGCAGGCAGGGAACAATCCCATGGAGCTGTTGGACACTCAGGGACATTCCACCCTCTGTGTTATCCACAAGCAAACGCTGCTGTGGGATGCAGCAGGGGGCTCCTAATGGGACCCAAAAAGTCTCATTTCTTTGTGATTTGTTTGTGTTTTTATTGTGAGGGACTTGTTGGGAGAGAAAGCGTTATAAGGATTCTATAAACCAGAGCATTTTATACCTTGCCAGTTTGATTTTTGCTGAGTTTGTTCTTTATTGGGAAAATAATGTGGGAAAGATTTTTGCTTTTATTCTATGGATGTGTAATTTTTTCTGAACCAATTGTGCATCAAGTGTTGCCTGGGATGTCTGAGCCAGGAAATGGGGGGACCTGACCCAGGGATGTGTGGGGCAGGGAGACAGAGACTCCCAGGACAGCCCTGGGGTGCCCCAGGGTGGGGACTGTGCTGGGCTCTGAGTCACCCCAAAATCTGAGGCACCCCAGGAAGGAGCTGTGACCCCCATGGCCACCCAGCCACTGCCCATCCCTGACACCCCCATTCCCCTGGGAACCCAACCATGGGACCCCCATTGCCTTGGTCTCTCCTCCCTGGGGACCCCCATCCCAGGACTGACATTGCCCAGCACCACCATTGCCTTGATCCCATCCCATGGGCTGCATCTTCCCCAGAGCCCCTATTCCTGAGGATTCCCTTTTTCCCCCTGCACCCCCAGCCCTGGCACCCACACACCATGACCCCAAATCCCTGGGGACCATGTTCCCACAGCACCCCCATCCCTGAATGCCCCCAGGCATGGAGACCCCAGTTCCCCTGGACCCCCCTTCTGCTGGACACCCATCCTTGGTTCCCCACATCCCCTGAGCCCCCCACTCCTGGCAAGACCATCCCCCACCATGTCCCCAGGCTGTCCCCACCTTGTCCCCAGCCTGTGCCCATCTTGTGGCCACCCTGCCCCTACCAAGGGCCACCTCCATGTTGGGACAAGATGTGACCTCGCTTCCTTGCCCTTCATCCGAAGAGCCGCCAGCCAGGGGAGCGGTGGCCACAGCAGTGAGTGACAGCCCGTTGTCACAAGCCGTCCTCACGGATGGGTTTCGTGATGGTTCGTGATCTCAGAGTGCAAGAAGAACCAACACGGTCGAACAGGGTTTGCAGTGATAATCAAAACAAATCACCTTTATTGAAACAACCACAGTGAAAATGCCTTGGGGAGGAATTGGGGGAAAGGGAAAAATAAAAGGGAAAAGAGGGAGGAAAAAGAAAAAGGTATGTAGCTACCAAACGTAGTACTGCGGAGTCCTTCGGTGTCCAGCCGATGGAGTTCACCAGGTCACGTCCAGGGAGATCTCAGGGGTGCAGTCCATCTGCACTCTAATAATAGCCTTTTTTGATGGGGGAAGGGGAATAGATCTTGAAACCGAATCAAAGGTAGTCTATTGTATCCTCGGGGAAAAGAATGGTATTTGGAAAGGGTACACACAGTCCATATTCTCTGCAGTGGGCGAGAGCCATTGTCTTCATGGTCCAATGCTCCCACCTGCAACATCCATCTTGCTTTGGTCAGCTTGCCTCCCCCCGCACACCTCCCCGGGGTTGGGGGTTTCAGTCCCAGGCCTTGGAAAGTATGAGAGGGGGCCTTCTCACATAGGGGTTTCATGTCTGGGTTTTTCTCTGGTGAAGAGGCTTCTTACATTTCAGTTTGTCTGTCACGGTGACTACAATTGAGCCAGAGGGGTCTTCTTAGGAGGACCAGCCAGAACTCAGGAGAAGTTCAGCCAGGCCAAGAGAAAAATCCCACAGCTATTGTTGCAAAAGGTCAGAATGTCCTTCTTTCTTCTTGTTGAGCTCAGTGTAGCATATAGTAAATACACCTGTGAAAACAAAGATTTAGCAATGCTCTCAGGTCTCGGGGCCAGGCTGGCATATGACTTTCTCCTACAGGGCTAGACAGGGGGGTCTTTTCTTCAGTGGTCCCCCAATGATGATCGTGAGGCGGATCAGGGATATTTCAGACAGACTCTCACACCAGTCCACATGGCTGGCAACACCGGGATGGCCGGGAAGGTGGTGCTGCTCCTGTGGGGTGAGTGCCCTGGGCATGGGCCTGAAAACCTGGGGATGAGGAGGGGAGGGAGGAAAGGGGGGCTGCAGAGTCCCCTGAGGTCCCGAGTGTCAGCAGTGCCAGTCCGTGTTACCCACAGTGGATATTGGTGTGACTGGGGATGTAGGGTGACTTTGGGAACAGGAACAGGGGCAGGAATTTGGGGATGGGGATGTGGGGACAGGAATGTGGGGACTGGCACCTTTGGGCTCTGGTAGCTGTGGGGATAGGGTGGGGGACAAGGGAACTGGGATGCAGGGACACAAGGGGACACGTTCCTGTTCCCAAGGTATCTGTGCCACACAGATGTGGTGCACAGGTGGCTGTGACACAGACATGTCCCCCTGCTTTGCCAAATCTTTTGGAGGCCACCCCCACGCACTTTCTAACAAGAACTGCTGTCCCCATGGGGACACTTTGGGGACAGCCCCCATACACTGGGCCTAATGTGCCACTGTCTCTGTGGTGCCACCCTCACCCAGCCCTGTCCCTTCTCCCTTCCAGCCCAGACCCTCGGCCTCGCTGGTGAGTCCTCGGGGGATGCCATGGCCCCACCCCACTGTCCCCAGTCCCTCGCTGGCCCTGGCAGGCTGGTGTCCCCTGTCACCCACAGGTGCCCAGACCACCCAGCTCCTGGTGGAGCCCCCTTAGAGTCCTGTGATGCTGTGGGACCGGGTGACACTGACCTGCCAGGGCTCAGGGACCGCCGGTGCCACAACCTGGTACAAGGACGGGGAGCTCTGGGGGCAGCAGGGACCTGACCATTTCACTTTCACCGAGAGTGGCACCTGTGAGTGTGACAGACCCGGCACCAGGTTCAGCCCACCTGTGACTGTCTTAAATTATGAGGGAGGTTTGGGTGTCCCCAGCCTGGCACCCACGGGGACCCCAAGGGCTCTGGGTGTGCTCTGCTCCATGGGTCACCTCCTGTGTGACCAGAGCCCATCCCCTGCTCTGGGGACATCCCAGATCATCCCAGACCGGGGGGATCCCAGTGTTGGCATCAGGAACCCCTGGTGCACTGGGTGTGACCCAGTGGGGAGGTCTTGGTGCCATGGGATTTGACAGGATCCCTCTGTCCCCCAGACGGGCTGGTGCTGCAGGTGCCTGCACAGGCGCTGCTGGAGGGGGACACGGTGACCCTGCGCTGCTCGGTGCAGGTGGGCTCAGCCCCTCTCACCTTCACCTGGTTGCACAATGGGCAGGAGGTGGCCCGGGGTCCCCTCCTGGAGCTTGGAGACATCGATGTGGGACATTCGGGCACCTACCTGTGTGTGGCCACCAACCAGCTGGACCTGCACTGCGTGTTCCAGGCACCCAGCACTGAGCTGGTCGTGGCTGTGACACTGCAACAAAGGTGGGGCCACACGGGGTCATCAGGGAGTGCAGGACACCCAGGGTTCAGGGTAACCCTGATGTGTCCCCTTCTGTTACTTGCAGTGGCCACAAGGGTTGGTGGGGCCCTTTTGTTCCTGCTCCTGCTCGTGGGTGTCATTCCAGCCTGGCACCCGTGGCACCACCTGGGTGGGTGACAATGGGGGGACAGGGGTCCCAGGGAGCTGTAGAGACCCCCAGAGTTGGGGAGCGATAGGGCAGCACCCATAGCCCCAGAATTGTGACCTTGGCTGGGGGTGCTGATGGGGTTTGGGGAGGTACTGGATGGTCCTGCGGGGATGTTGGGGGTTCTTTCAGGGGCCCTGGCGGTATCTGGGGGAGTCTCTCGCCCTGCTGGGCTTTGCATATTGAGGCTGAGTTGGTAGGGGGCACTGGGGAGGTTCATGGATTCTGGGAGCTCCAGAGATGTTTGGGGGTCCTGAAGGAAATTGAGGGTCCTGTGGGGGTTCAGCAATCCTGAGAGCGGTCAGCGCCCTGGGGAAGCCCCACAGTCATCCCTCCCCTCTTTCCTTTGAAGCAGCCAGGAAGCAGCAAGAAAGGTGAGTGGGGAGCTCAAACCACACTCTCCCCTTTTACCACAACCCCCAAGACCTCCCATTCCCTCCCCCACATCCCCTTTATTCCCCCAGGGCCCCCCCGGATCCCCCGGCCCCCCAGAGGAGGGGGAGGTGCTGTACACCCACGTCGTGGTCACCGAGAGGGCAGGGGGTGAGTACGGGGGGGACACACGCAGAGGGACACGTCACCCACCAGTGTCACCCCACCCAGATCCCACAGCCCGTGTCTCTCGCAGCGTCCCCCTGTGCCACCACCCTCCAGCATCCCCAGGTGACCTACACGGAGCTGCGGGGACCCGGTGACATCTACGGGAATGTGCTGTGACACTGGGGGGAACTGGGGGCACTGGGTGTCCCCACACATGGGCACCAACTCGTGTCTGTGCTGCCACTAAAAACTGCCCCTCTTGCTCCCCGAGGGGGCACAAAGATGCCAAAGGGCTGAGAGAAGAACAGTTTGCTGAAACAGCAACGAGAGAGAATAAAACCAACAGAAACAGCAGCAAGGTTCAGAGTCCAAATTGTCACACAAGGAACGATTTCCAGAGAAAGCCCCCAAAAGGGAAGAAACGCCAGACATTTCCCACAGCAGGTTTCCTACATCAGAGGAACCTGGCAGCGCCCTGGATCTTCCTTGCTCTGATGGCCAAAGAGGGCTTCAGGAGGCTCTGGATTCTCTTGTTCCCTGTCCCAAATCCTCCTCTGCCCTGTTTCCCTCACGAGGATCTCACAAAGGCCCTGTGGGGGTTCTGGAGTCTCCCCTTTTGCCAGGGCAGTCGGGATCAGGCCATGGCACAGGGTGGGGTGTCAGAGACAGGACAATTTGATGTCTGGAGACATTTTGGAACACCTGTGTGTAGCAGGGGTGGGTCAGGCCTTGCTTTTGGTGAGACAGGGCCCCGCCTGTCCATCAGTTTGTCAGGCTTGGCACACTGGCGACAGTGTGACGCTCTGCCAATGCCAGCTCCTGAGTGGCCACGTGACCAGAAGTGCCTGCTGGGGACAGGGCCCTTGGTGGCCCAATTGGCTTAAAAGGCAGACCATGAGGTGACCAAGTCCTTGATCATGTCTGCTCTTGGGGTGTCTGTCCCATCCACACTGGAACTCAGGAGCTGGCAACTCATTTAAATAAGAAATCTCTGCCAAGGAAAGTGGGAATGTTCCCAGAAGGGAAAGAAGACCCATGTCTAAAATATTTTAATTTCAAAAATGATGGGGCTTCAAGGCAAAAGTGTAGGAAAAGGAATAACAGCTGTTTCCTAGGAAATTTATAAAGCAGAACAGAACAAACAACACAAACGCAGAACTTTCCCTCCCGCTCAGCGCTGTTGGTTTTTGTGGCAGTTATAACCGCGGCCAGCAGGGGGCGCTGCAGGGAGCACTCCCGGCCAGCAGGGGGCGCCCCGCTCCAGCTCCATCCCCTCAGGGGCCATGGCGGCCTCGGCCGGGAGGGAGGAGGGCAAATCGCTCCTTTTGCAAACTCACGGCCACCAATCGGTCCCGGCACCACCACCGGCAGCGGGCAGGAGCCGCCAAGGCAGCAGGTTGGATCCCAGTGCCCAGTGGCAGCGTAGCAGTGTCCTGGGGCCAGGCACACGCCCTGCACAACACCCGCGACTGCTCTCCATGATCCCGAATGGGAGGAAGGCGGCGCCCGACCCCAGGCAAGTCTCAGGTCCACAGCAGCATCTCTGGTAGCTTTGTGCCACAATTCCTGCAAACCCTCAGCCTTTCACTCCTTTTTCCTTTTCCAGCCCTCGTACAGCAGCTCTGGGAATGTTGAATTGCCCTGCGATGTTGAGGAAAGCTGGTGCTCGGTGCTGACTCTGCCAGAGCTCGTCCGGGGGCTCCAGAGCACGTTTGGAGTTCCTGCTCTTCCTGGGCCACTGCTGATCCCCACACAGTATTCACGGGGGTGGGGGAGGAGGAGGAGGAGGAGGAGGAGGAGGGCAGAGCCACAGCCCCAAGGGCTCTGCAGCTGCACCTGGAGCACAGGGAGAGCCTGGGCTGGAAGCAGTGCCTTGGGAGGGTGAAATGGGGCAAAACTGCAGCTGGTTGGGCCAATGCCCCTGTTCCGCTCTGGGAGCTCAGACTCTTAAGGAGGTGTTGTAATTATACCTGGAGTTACTGAAGTTCAGCCGAGCTCCTAAAGCATTCCTGTGCACAAACACAGGGCTCCGCTGCCTCTCACAGGGCTTTTGGGCTACACAAGGCAGTATTTGATATCATTTGGGGATCAGATGTACCCAGCTCTGCCCACAAGGAGCTTTCTTTACTGCCGGGAAGGTTTTTGCTGGTGCTGGGGATGATTCAGTGCCTGTGCCATGTGGCTGCTGCTTCCTGGCCAGGAAGGCCAAGCTGGAGCAGTGGCTGAGGTGGGAGAGGCTGGAGCAGGGGGCCCATGGGAACAGCACCTGGCCATGCAGGTGGAGCAGGAGCGCCAGGAATTCTGCAGGGTGCTCAGGTGAGGCCCATGGGGCTGGGCCATGTTGGGGCACCACTTGCCATTCCTGCTTCCCCCAGATTTTGGGGCAGAACAGTGACACCCATGGGGCTCCCAAACCCCTCAGGGCTCAGGCACAGCCTCACAGGAGGTCCCAGGGATGATTTGGGTGCTCCCAGGCTCGTTCCTGACAACAGGCAGCACTCCGGGAGCGGTCGGCACATCCCGAAGGAGCAGCCCGGGGCTGCTGGAGCCCGAGTGCTGCGGGCAAGGACGGCGTGAGGGAGCCGGGCCCCGCTCAGCCGGCGCTGCCCCAGGAACGTCTCATCCTGCAGGATCTCGGCAGCCTCTGCCGGTGCCGGCCCCGGGGCTGTCGGGGGGCGCGGCCGGAGGGGCCGGGATGGAGGGACCGGGACCCCACTGGGGAGCCCCGAGCGTGGAGGGAGCGATATGGTGGAGGGGAGACCCCAGGACAGGGGGGAGCAGAGACCCTGCGGTGGAGTCTGTGGAAAGGAGGGACCGCAATGGTGGTCCCGGAGCACCGGGAAGGGGCCCAGCTGCCATCGCGCTGCAAGTGCCGGGACGGTCCCGGGGTGTCCGAACCGACTGTGGCAGCGTGTCCGAAGCCACTGTCGCGATGTGTCGGGACCGAGCGTTGCCAGGGTAAGGACCCCCCAGCTCCGGGAAGTGGAGGGGTACCCTGGAAGGGGCGGGGCAGGGGCGGGGCAGAGCCCTGTCTATTCCCTGTGCCCTGTGCAGGTGAGGAGGGCAGGGATGGAGCAGCTCTGGGAACACCTGGAATCCAGACAGGGTCACTCCCCACAGCCCCACCACGGCCGTGGTGTAGAGCCCCTGCTCGACATTTCCATCCTTTTCTCTTTTGTCTCACAACTAAGCCAGAACCCAAAAATACTTTCCAGGATGTTCTAAAGGGCTTCAGGTTTGAGACAGGAAAATGGAGGAGTGTCCTGGTCAGATTGTTGAGCAGATTGTTGTTGTCTTTGCAGTATTTTTGGGTCTCTCCCAGCCCCTTGCCTAGAAGGACAAAATGATCAATTGCTGCATTTCTGGACTCGTTCCCCTAGAGCTGCCTTTGTAGGGGGAGTTTTCAGTCAGCCCTGCTCTGAAAACCATCAAAGGCCCTCTCAGTGCCTCTGCTTGGGCTCCCTTTGGGTTTTGTGCTTCTTGCAGAGCTGAGCAAACCACAGGCAGGCCTTTTTCCCCACAGAATTCTCATCTTGGCAGCATGTAAAAGGACATTCTCTCTCCTGTGAAAATTTTAGAAGTTTAACAAAGGACAATAGGAGACAAGGACCATAGAGCAAAGGTTGTTATGGCTGGGAGCATCTTGGCACTCAACCAAGAGCACACTTCTCTTAGGAGATAGCTCCTAAGAGATAGATACCTTTTCCCTTACATCAGCCTGTTGCATATTCATAGACTCTTATGCATAGAAAACTTTTTCCCCAAACTACGTTCCAAGAATTGTTTAGCATGGCTCCTCCTTGGATCCGCCTTTTTAGAGCATTATTCCTTGGTTGTGCTTTTAGTCCTTTCTTATCATCACCTTCATTTCTGTGCCTGGGTCCACACTGTCTTCAGAGGAAGGGTGCTGATAGTTGGCATATCTGTAGCAGGTGTCCTCATCCTGTGTTCATCAGATGTTACACCATCCAAGCAGGCATTTTAACACAAGGATACTTTAATCAGCTATTTCACAAAGCTTAATTAACAACAGAAATAAAAACTATATCTTTGTAACAAAGTTACTTTAACATTACATATGTAAATTCCATTTTAATATTTCTGAAAATCCAGTAATATAATATGTATCTATAACACTTGGTGAGAGGGACAAAGTGATCAATTGCTGCATTTCCGGACTGGTTCCCTCTCAACTGCCTCTGCAGGGGGGTTTCAGACTGTCAGACACCCCCATCCCCCACAGCCTCCCCAGCCCCCCTGCAGACCCCTCACCCCTGCTTCCCCCACCCTGGGCTTCCCCCAACCCCTTCCCTGCTCAGGAGCTCCCCAGGATCATCAAGGCATGAACTGGGAGGTTGGGAATTTGAGGGATAAAAGGAAGGAAATGGAAATGAAGAACAGAAAATGCCCCTAGGGGTTGGAGGGGCACAGACTCAGAGCACCTCTGAATCCCCTCTTGTTGCCCCCCCAGATCATGGGCAATCCAGCAGGCAGGGCTAGCCCCCGGGTCATCCCAAAATCTGAGGCACTCAGGGAAGGAGCTGTGACCCACATGCACATCCCATCATTGTCCATCCCTGGCAAACTCATTCCCCTGGGTAGCTGACCATGGGACCCCCATTCCTTCTGTCTCCCCTTCCCTGGGACCCCCATCCCGGGGCCGCCACTGCCCAGGATCTCCATGGCCCAGGACCCCATTCCCAAGGAACCCTCTGCCATTCATTCCAACACCTGAAATCCCCCTTTCCCCCAGGACTTTAATTCTCCCAGACCCCCCATTCCCCTACACCCCATCCCTGGCACACCAATCCCCTAAAGAGGGATTTATTACTATTAAAATTTATTACAATTAATAGTTTTTTCTATATACCCTTTTAAAGTTTTAAATCTACTTAACCTTTCTCCTAGTCTCATCTCAAAACAAAAAAGAAATAAATACATTCTCATAAATGCACTAATAATTAACCAACACTGAACCCACTACACTATTTAATACATTAACTGACATATCTCAAATTAGCAAACCAAAACCATGACACCAAATCCCTGGAGCCCACATTGTTCAGGGACTCCCATCCCTGAGTCCCCCCAGCCCTGGGGACCCCCATTCACATGGCACCTCCATACCCTGTGACTCCCCCTCCTCAGGACCCCCATTCTCCAGGGACCCCATTCCTGGGACCCCCCATTCCCCTCGACACCCATCCTTGGCTCCCCAAAACCCCTGAGCCCCCCTGATCCTGGGAAGCCCATGTCCCACCGACCCAGGGACGGCCTTGTCCCCAGCCTGTCCCCACCCTGCCCACAGCCTCTGCCCAGCTTGTGGCCACCCTGCTCCCACCAAGGGCCACCTACACATGGGGACAGACGTGACCTTGCTTCCTTGCCCTTCATCCAAAGAGCCGCCAGCCAGGGGAGCGGTGGCCACAGCAGCGAGTGACAGCCAGTGCACATGGCTGGGGACACTGGGATGGCCGGGAAGGTGGCGCTGCTCCTGTGGGGTGAGTGCCCTGGGCACGGGCCTGACACCCCGGAGATGGGGAGGGGAGGGGGCACAGGGGGCTGCGGGGTCCCCTGGGGTCCCCAAGGCCAGCAGTGGCAGTCCATGGTACCCACAGTGGACCTTGATGGGACTTGGCATGTAGGGTGGCTTTGGGGACAGGAACAGGGGGCAGGAATTTGGGGATGGGGATGTGGGCACAGGAATGTGGGGACTGGCACCTTTGGGCTTGGGTAGCACTGGGGATAAGGACAAGGGAACTGGGATGCAGGGACAGAAGGGGACAAGAAACGTGAGGATGTGGCCATGAGGATGGGATCATGGGGATGGGATCATGAGCTGGTGGGGGTGACCTGGGCCAGCATGGGCTGTGTCCTTGGTGTCCTCGTGCCCAGGGTGTCCACAGTGTCCCCATGTTCTGCCTCAGCCCAGGGTGGCCTCGGTGTCCCTGTCCCCAAGGTGTATGTGCCACAGGGATGAGGTGCATGGGTGGCTGTGACACAGAGATTTCTAGAGAAACACCCCAAAAAGGAACAGACCTCAGATATTTCCCCCAAACTGGCAGAGTCCTGGATCTTCCTTTCTCTGATGGCCAAAGTGGCCTTCAGGAGGCTCTGGATTCTCGTGTCCCCTGTCCTAAACACCTCCTCCGCCATGTTCCCCACACGAGGATGTCATAAATGCCCTGTGGGGGTTCCAGAGCTTCCTTTTTTCTAGGGCAGTTGGGATCAGGCCATGGCATATGGTGGGATGTCAGACACAGGAAAAGTTTGATGTCTGGAGACATTTTGGAACATCTGTGTGTGGCAGGGGTGGGTCAGGCCTTGCTTTTGGTGAGACAAGGCCCTGGCTGTCCATCAGTCTGTCAGCCATGGCACACTGGAGACAGTGTGACGCTCAGGCAAAGCCAGCTCCGGAGTGGCCGGGTGACCAGAAGTGCCATCTGGGGAGAGGGCCCTTGGGGGCCCAATTGGCTTAAAAGGGAGAAGAGCATGAGGTGGCCAAGTCCATGACCGTGTCTCCTCTTGGGTTGTCTTTCACATCCAGGCTGGAAACCAGGAGATGGCAACTCGTTTAAATGAGAAATATCTGTCAAGGAAAATGGGAACATTCCTGGAATGGAAAGAAGACCCCTGTCAAAAATGTTTTTTAATTTCCAAGATTATGAGGACACCAGGCCAAAGTGTTGGAGAATGAATAACAGCTCTTTACTGGGAAATTTATAAAGCAGAAGAGAACCAACAACACAAACGCAGAACTTTCCCTCCCGCTCAGCACTGTTGGTTTTTGTGGCAGTTATAACCGCGGCCAGCAGGGGGCGCTGCAGGGAGCACTCCCGGCCAGCAGGGGGCGCCCCGCTCCAGCTCCATCCCCTCAGGGGCCATGGCGGCCTCGGCCGGGAGGGAGGAGGGGAAATCGCTCCTTTTGCAAACTCACGGCCACCAATCGGTCCCGGCACCACCGCCGGCAGCGGGCAGAAGCCGCCAAGGCAGCAGGTTGGATCCCAGTGCCCAGTGGCAGCGTAGCAGTGTCCCGGGGCCAGGCACACGCCCTGCACAACACCCGCGACCGCTCTCCATGATCCCGAATGGAAGGAAGGCAGGGCCTGACCCCAGGTAGGTCTCGGGTCCACATCAGCACCTCTGGTGGCTTTACACCACAATTCCTGCAAACCCTCAGCCTTTCACTTAGGTGAGGAGGGCAGGGATGGAGCAGCTTTGGGGCCACCGGGAATCCACAGAGGGTCACTCGCCACAGCCCCACCACGGCTGCGGGCAGAGCCCCTGCTCGGTATTTCCACACTTTTCCCTCTTTTCTGGTGGACACAGGTCGAACCCAAACATTTTTTTCCTTGAGGTTTTCCAGAAGGCTGCAAGTTTTGTTCAACAAGGAGGGTCCAGGTAGGTTGTTGAGGAGAGTGCTGTGGGATTTGCAAGTTTTTTGAGGCTCTCTCAGAACCTCTCTGCAAGGAACAAAATTATCTCTTGCTGCATTTGCAGACTGGTTCCCCCACAGCTGCCCCTGCAGGGGCAGTTTCCAGCCAGCCCTGCTCTGAAAACCATCAAAGGCCCTCTCAGAGCCATGCTTGGACTCCCTTTGGGTTTTGTGCTTCTTGCAGAGCTGAGCAAACCACAGCCAGTCCTTTCTCCCCCACAGAATTCTCACCTCTGCAGCAGCTCTAAAGCTGCCAGAATCAAAGCCAAGGGGGCAGGGGGGACCCTCAGGTGCTGGCTGCCACCTGGGGCTGAGCAGAGCAGGGCTGGGCAATGGCCATCCCTGTGCAGTGGGGCTGGGCCATGGCTGGGCCCCACCCTTGGATGGGCACCCCAACAACATCAGCCTCTCCACAATACACATCACTGTCCCAACAACAGCACAATATTTAATCAACAATACCATCAATAATGTAACATCAATTCATATAATATCTGCGGTTGCGCTGGCTTGTAGATGGAAAGGGTGCCTGGCGAGCTCACCAGCCCAGCCCGCAGTGGAGGAGCGCTTGCCAGACTCGAGGTCTGGTCCGCGCTTTGGTGGGTCCACGGACGCCTCACGAGCACAATCACGAAGCACACGAAGAGAAGGGAGGACTCCGAGGCCAGGGAAAAACAAAGTTGAGTTTATTGGACTCAACCGGGGGGAAGAGCAAGGGCGGGGTGACACTCGGAAGTCAAGGGAAAATGTGGAAGACATGAGCTTATAAACACAGGGGGTGGGTAGGGGTGGCAACATACAACAACCAACTGAGATGCAGCAGGGGTGGGTACAGCTTTGGATGACAAGTAGATCTGACAAATGAAACGAGCTTGGGGGGGGGGGGGGGGGGGGGCCTGTCCCCTGACCAACCACCTAACGCCCTGGAGAGAAGTTTCTGGAGATAGGGGATGGGTCGTCGGGTGATAGGCAGGGAGCTTGGGGTGGAGAAAACTTAGATACATTCGCATAACCATAGAAACGGGGGAAGGGCTAGGAGACTGACATATAACAGACCGGAGTAGGGGATTTCCCGACCGAACCACCAACAAACAAATGGGGGGGAAAACTGGAATAAGCCAGACAGAACACAACAAATATCCAGCAAAAGTCAACTTCCATTAACTTGTTTCTCACAATACATACCAGTAAAGAACTCTTATTCCTGTTCCCACATTTTTACCTAAAAGCCCCATAATTTCACAGTTAAAATAGGTCAGAAAGATGGGGGTTGTATTTTCCATTCAGGGGAGGTTCCCACCTTATTCAGCTTTCTTGACAGAGCAGAACAAAGAAACACCATTTCTGCCCGTTTAACAAAAGAGCTGCATTTTTGTCCCAGGAGCAGGGAACCAGGTCCTGTACCCCCTTGGAACTGGGCACCAGTAAGCCACCTTAGTGGGAGCACTGGGAGGGGGATTGCAGAGCCACTAAGCACACTGGGGTTAAGAGGAACAAATCTGAATTTTATTTATGTCTCAAGATTTGCTACACATGAGGCGAAAAATGAACACATGCTGGGAACCCTGTCCCTGGCAAATCTTCACACAACAGAGAATCAGGGGAGAGAAAGCTTCAGTGATCTGGCTGTGAGGGACCCCCAGAGGCTGGTGGGACAGATGCCCGGGAAAATGTCTGGGAAAAAATGCCCAGGAAATCGGGCTGTGGGAGGAGCCTTCGCAAATCAAAGCAGCAAACTGTGACACAACAGAAGCGTTTTGATTTGGGTTTCTTGGAGGGATCAGAGGCTTGCTCAGAGGGTCAGCTTGGCCCTCCTCCCCTGTGGGACTGACATTCTCTGAACCTGGGAGAAGCAGGGAGAGAAGCAAAGAATGATCCAAACAATTCTTATCTCATTTACTGCTCCTGTGTTTTTCACAAGTGGAATGCATTGTGGAAGATTGTTTACCTGAAGGGAATTGGTAATTGGATTCTGGTGTGAGTGTTTTGATTCACTGACCAATTGAATCCAGCTGTGTGTTTGGTGGGATTGTTTGCTGACAGTCATGAGATTGTGTGCAGTGGAGTGCAGTTGAATGCTTGGCAGATTCAGTTTAGATGTAATGTAATATGATATAGAATAATATAGTATAATAAAGTAAATAATTAGCCTTCTGAAAAGATGGAGTCAGATGCATCATTCCTCCCAGTTGTCAGGCAAAATTATCACCGATACTCCCCCTCCTCACCTTTTCCTCCCGGTGGACCTTCTTCCCTGTCCGCACCTGTTCTTCCGTGCTCCTCTGCTTCCCCAAGGCAGCTCATTCCTGCCCCTCCTGGACGTTCCTTCATTGCTTCCCCGATGGAGCGGATGCTGCCTGCACCCACCCGCCGCCTCTGCCGCGTTTCCCACGCTGCCCCCAGCCCCGAGCCTGCTGCACCTGCCCACGGCAGCCCCAGCCCGCGGCAGCCAGCCCAGAGCCACCAGTGCCCAGCACCAGCCCGCAGCCAGCCCGCAGCAGCCCCTGCAGCCATCGCTCGCAATGCCAGAGACACGCAGGTGCCGTCCTTGGAAATCACGCCCAGCCACTCACAAAAGCCATGAGGGCTCGCCCTGGCTTGAAGCACACACACTCCATCTGCCGAGCTGATGCCCACAGAGCGCCCGGGCTTCTTGCGGTAACGCTGTCCCTGTCTTCTGTTTCTCTCTCTGTCCTTTTCCCTTTCTACTCCCTTCTCTCCCTCTTCGGTAAGAACCCTTAACCTCCTTTTTCAATAAACAGTTCTCAGATGTAATATTGCCGTGTTTGTGCTTCATTTTCATCCGAGAAACCTTTCAGTAAGAATCCTCCCTGACTCCCCCTTTTCCAGTGGGATGGGACAGGGGTAGTGGGAGGGGGAATGGGGAAGCCCTGGGTGTACTGCAAGCACTGTGGGGAGAGAATGGGGCAGTCCCTGAGGGTACTTGGGCACTTGGATGGGGCTGGGGAGCCCCTGCAGGTATGAGCAAAGGGATGGGGGAGCCCTTTGTGGGTAGTGGGAGAGGAAATGGGGAGCAGAGGGTGCCCTGCGTAGCCTCCCCCTGACCCATGACCACCTCCCTTGGAAGGATGGGCAACCACAGGAGCCATGGAGGGAGCACCCCCAGTGTCACCCAGTGCCTCCTGCTTCCCAGAGCATCACAACTTTTGGTGTAGATTGTCATAGATGTCACTGGGCTCCCACGGTTGCCTGTGCAGCTCCATGTACGTCACCTGAGGATCCTCCAGCAGGGGTGCCAGGGGGTCTTGGGGGGCCCTGTGGGAATAAGGGGGAGTGTGGAAGAGGATGGGAGGTGCTGGGGGTTTGGGTAAAAGGTGTATCATGGCTGGAGGGGGCACCCACCTTTCCTGGTGCTTCCTGGCATCTGCAAATGAAAACTGGAGGGGTGACTTTGGAGGCCCAGGGGCCCCCATCCACCCTTGGGAATGCTGAACCACCACCAGACACACAATCCTCCCCAGGCCCCCCCCAGTATCCCTGACCCACCCCACTTGCATCAACGGACTGAGACCCCAGAACCCCGAGCCTGGCAGGGAGGGGAACCCCTGATAGAACCCCCAACATCCCTGCAGGACCCTCCAACAGCTCCCCAGGGCTCTGAGCCATGGACACTGGGGGCTCAGCCCCTCCCAAGTCAGGGGCTGTGGGTGCCACCCTATGGCCCCCCTTCTGTGGGGCTCTTCCCACCTCTCTCCATGACCCCCGTCCCCCCATTGTCACCCACCCACATGGTGCCAGTGGTGCCAGGCCACAATGACACCCACGAGCAAGAGCAGGAACAAAAGGGCCCCACAGACCCCTGCATCCACTGCAATAAACAGAGGGGGACACATCAGGGTCACCCATCACCCCAGGGGTCCTGCACTCCCTGGTGACCCTGTGGGACCCCACCTGTGACCCAGGGTGAGCCAGGTGTCACCTCCAGGGCCAGCTCAGGGCTGAGTGCCCGGAACACACGGTGCCCATCCTGTCCCAGCTGGTTTGGGCCACCTCCTGCCTGTTGTGCAGCCAGGTGAAGGTGACAGGGACTGAGCCCACCTGCACTGAGCAGCGCAGGGTCACGTTGTCACCTGCACGCACCTGGTGTGACAGGGGACCAGGGGTGATGGTGGCATTTGCCACGGGCACTGTGGGGACACAGACAGGGCTGGCACAAAGAAAGGTGGGAGGAGGGTGTCGTGGGTGAGGTCATCCCCAGCCCGAGGGTCCCGCTCACCCAGGATGGTGTCATTCATGGGGTCACTCTCGCCACGCTGTCCCCGTCACTGAGCCGGCACCGGTACTGGCTGCTGTCATTGTCCCCAATGTGGCACAGCTCCAGGCGGGGTGAAATGCCCAGCGGTGCCCCCGAGCCCTCCCGGTGCCAGGAGAAGGACAGGGGACCTGTCCCCATGTACACCATGCAGCTCAGCACCAGGCTGTCCCCGAGTGCCACCTGTCCCCCAGGGGGCTGTGCTGACATGGACACGCCCGAGAGCGGGACCCCTCCGGGGGGCCACAGGAGGGATTGGGGACCCCGGAGGGGTGGAGGACATGGAGGGGAAAGAAGGGGATTGGAGGAGAGCAGAGAGGATCTCAGTGAGCAGAAGGGGACCCTGGGAGGCACGTTGGGACCTGGGGACAATGGCAAGACCCTGTGGAAAGGGGGAGAGACCCAGGCAGGGATGGGGAACCAGATGAGAGACTGAGGAGCCTCAGGGAATGATTTGGGGTTTAGAGATGGGCAGGAGGACCCAGGGAAGGGAGGGAGACCAGAGGGTGGAGCAGGGACCTTGGAAGGGGTGGGGAATCCAGGGAGGGCTGGGGAGGACAAAGAGAGGGATGAGGGATGTGCAGGGAGAACTGGGCAGTACTGGGAGAAACCAAGAGGGACTTGGGAAATTTAGGGTGACCCAGGGAGGAGAAAGGGAGGGATGAACGATTCAGGCAGTGCTAGGGAAGCCCTTGGAGGATGTCGGGCTTCCCTGTCCCCATCCCTGCACTCACTGTGCACTGTCACTGTCACCCACTCTGACTCTCTCCACTGTGACACCACCCGGCCCGTGCAGTGGTAGCGGCCACTGTGGTGCAGCTGCAGAGGGGACAGGGAGAGAGTCCCATCATGGAGCCCCTCCAGTTTCTTCCCATCGTGGTAGAAGTACACATCTGTGAGTGGTTTGTTCTGCCAGCTCCAGCAGCGCAGTGTCACCGTGTCCCCCTCCAGCAGTGCCCGTGCTGGCACCTGCAGCACCAGCCAGTCTGGGGGACAGAGGGGTCCTGTCACACCAGGGCCATCAGGAGGGTCATGATGGCACCAGGAGGCACCAGGAGCCACCCAATGTGAGAGAGAAGTCTCCTTGCACAGGGATGCTCTGGGATGTCCCCAGAGGAGGGGATGGGCTCTGGTCACACCAGGAGGTGACCCATGGAGCAGAGCCCACCCAGAGCCCTTGGGGTCCCTGCAGGTGCCAGGCTGGGGACAACCAAACCCCCCTCACCATGTAAGACTGTCACCGTAGGGCTGTGCCCGGTGCCAGGTCTGTCACACCTGTAGGTGCCACCTTTGGTGACGCTGAGGTGGTCACGTCCCTGCTGCCCCCAGCGCTGCCCATCCTTGTACCAGGTGGTGGCATCGGCGGTCCCCGAGCCCTGGCAGATCAATGTCACCCGTTCCCACAGCCCTTCCGGCCTCCAGGGGGGCTCCACCAGGAGCTGGGTGGTCTGGGCACCTGTGGGTGACAGGGGACACCAGCCTGCCAGGGCCAGTGTGGGGCTGGGGACAGCGGGGTGGGGCCATGGCATCCCCTGAGGACTCACCAGCGAGGCCGAGGGTCTGGGCTGGAAGGGAGAAGGGACAGGGCTGGGTGGGGGTGGCACCATGGGGACAGAGGCACAGGGATAGGGGGTGTGGGGGATGTGCCCAAAGTGTCCTTGTGTGACATGGACCCCTCGGGGACAGGGACACTGCGGCCACCCCTTGCTCAGGCAGGACATGGGGACACTGTGGGCACCCCTGAACTGGGGATGCCACAGTCAGCCCGTGCTGGCACAGGTCACCCCCACCTGCCCCATGTTGCCTCCCCAAATCCCTGACCCCCTGTTATTGTCCCCACATTCCTGTCCCCCTTCCCCTGTCCCCAAAGCCACCCCACGACCCCAGGCACCTCATGCTCTGGCTCTGATGGCCTTGGGGACCTCAGAGGACACCACAGCCCCGCTGTGCCCCCTCCCCTCCCCATCCCTGGGGTGTCAGGCCCGTGCCCAGGGCACTCACCCCACAGGAGCCGCGCCACCTTCCCGGCCATCCCGGTGTCCCCAGCCATGTGCACTGGCTGTCACTCGCTGCCGGGGGTGGCTGTCCCCTGGGTGGTGGCTCTTTGGCCAAAGGGGAAGCAAGTGAGGTCAGGTCTTGTCCTCACGTGTTGGTGGCCTCTGGTGGGGGCAGGGTGGCCACAAGCACAGGATCATGGAGATGTGGCCATGGGGACAGCTGTGGGAAGGGTGCAAACAGTCTGAGGACAAGGCTGGGTGGACAAAGTGGGACATGGGTTTCCCAGGAGTGGGGAGCTCAGGGGTTTGGGGAGCCAGGGATGGGGTGCCAGGGAATGGGGGTCCTGAACTGGAGGAGTCCCTGGGAATGGGGGTGCCATGGGAATGGGGGTTCCCAGAGCTGGGGGGACTCAGAGATGGGAGTCACAGGGGAACGTGGGGTCCAGGGATTTTGGGTCATGGGATGGGGTTGCTGGGGGAATAGGGGATCCCGTGGGAATGGAGGTTCTGGAAGAATCAAGGTCCTGGGGAAAGGAGGATTTCAGGGGATGGAATGAACTGGAGAGGGTTCCTTGGGAGTAGGGTGCTGGGCCATGGAGATCCTGGGGAATGTCAGTGCTGGGATGGGGGTTGCAGAGGGGAGAGACACAAGAAATGGGGGTCCCATGATTTGATTTCCAGGTGAATGGAGGTCATGGGGATGGGAAGTGGCTTGGTGAGCCTGTGGTTCACAGCTCCTTCCCTGGGTGCCTCAGATTTTGGGGTGACCCAGGGCCCAGTCCTGCCCCCACAAGGTGCTGGCAGCCCGGGGGTCACTCCAGACAGACTCTGAGGTGCTCTGGGTCTGTGTCCCCCCAGCCCCCAGGGACTTTTCCCTCTCTTTTTTTCCATTTCCATTATTTTACCCCTCAATTTCACAAGTCCCCAGTTTGTGCCCTGATGATCCTGGTGGGCACCTGAGCAGGGAAGGGGTTGGGGGAAGCCCAGGGTGGGGGAAGCAGGGGTGAGGGGTCTGCAGGGAGGGCTGGGGAGGCTGTGGGGGATGGGGGTGTCCAACTGTGCCCTCCCCAACACTTTCACTTTCTCTCTGCTGCAGAAAAAGGAAGAGGCCGTTTGTGCTGAGTGTCACACATGGGGGGGGGGCAGGTTCACTCCTGGGGGGCACATCCAGGGGGCTCCTGTCCTGGGGGCATCCTGTCCCAGGGGGGACACATGCTGGACAAGGGGCTCCTGTCCTGGGGCATGGCAGCTCTGGAGGGGTCCAGACTTCTCCATTCTTGCTCGTCCCCTGCAGGATCTGAGCTGGCAAGAGCAGCTGGGGAATGGAGCCCCAGGCAGGAAGGAGCTCCCAAACTCCTGCTCCTTGAAGCCAGAGGCCATCCAAGGGTGGGGCCCAGCCATGGCCCAGCCCCACTGCACAGGGATGGCCATTGCCCAGCCCTGCTCTGCCCAGCCCCAGGTGGCAGCCAGGACATGAGGGTCCCCCCTGCCCCCTTGGCTTTGATTCTGGCAGCTTTAGAGCTGCTGCAGAGGGGAGAATTCTGTGCATGGAAAAAGGCCCTGCCTGTGGTTTGCTCAGCCCTGCAAGAAGCACAAAGCCCAAAGGGAGCCCAAGCAGTGGCTCTGTGTGGGCCTTTGATGGTTTTCAGAGCAGGGCTGGCTGGAAACCCCCCCTGCAGGGGCAGCTGTGAGGGAACGAGTCCGGAAATGCAGCAATTGATCATTTTGTCCCTGTCCCCAAGGGACTGAGAAAACCACAAAACTACTGTAAAGACAATAACAATCTGCTCGACAACTTGACTGGAAAGCTCCTTCTTGAAGAAAACCTGCAGACTTCTGGAACATCATGGAATGAATATTTGGGTTTGGGCTCTGGCCACCAAAGAAGAGGGAAAAGTGTGGAAATATTGAGCAGGGGCTGCACACGAGGGGCTGGGGAACAGGGGTGTCACAGCAGGAGCAGGGAGTGCCCAGGCAGGGGAATTCAGGGCAGGCTGGAGTGGATTTACCAGGGAATCAGACCCTGAGGCACACAGGGGCATTTCCACAGATTCCTGTGCACTGTCCCAAGCATGGACAGAGCTTCTCCCCTTCCTCCAAGGAAAGTCAATCAAGTTTCAGGGTGGGAATGAGAAAAATGGGGAGAGTTCCTAAATATGGCCCAAGAAAAGGCTTCCTTAGAGGCTGGGTTGCTGCCCAGCAGGCAGGGAACAATCCCATGGAGCTGTTGGACACTCAGGGACATTCCACCCTCTGTGTTATCCACAAGCAAACGCTGCTGTGGGATGCACCAATGGGCTCCTAAAGGGGACCAAAAAGTCTCATTTCATTGTGATTTGTGTTTTATTGTGAGGGTCTTGTTGAGAAAGCAATGGATTCTACAAACCAGATTATTTTATACCTTGCCAGATTGATTTTTGCTGAGTTTGCTCTTTATTGGGAAAATAATGGTGTGGGAAAGATTTTTGCTTTTATTCTATGGATGTGTAATTTTGTCTGAACCAATTGGGTATCAAGTGTTGCCTGGGATGGCTGAGCCAGGAAATGGGGGGACCTGACCCAGGGGTGAGTGGGGCAGGGAGACAGAGACTCCCAGGACAGCCCTGGTGTGCCCCAGGGTGGGGACTGTGCTGGGCTCTGAGTCACCCCAAAATCTGAGGCACCCCATGAAGGAGCTGTGACCCCCGTGCCCACCCAGCCACTGCCCATCCCTGGCACCCCCATTCCCCTGGGAACCCAACCATGGGACCCCCATTGCCTTGGTCTCTCCTCCCTGGGGACCCCCATCCCAGGACTGACATTGCCCAGCACCACCAGTGCCTTGATCCCATCCCATGGGCTGCATCTTCCCCCAGAACCCCTATTCCCGAGGGTTCCCTTTTTCCCCCTGCATCCCCAGCTCTGGCACCCACACACCATGACCCCAAATCCCTGGGGACCATGTTCCCACAGCACCCCCATCCCTGAATGCCCCCCAGGCATGGAGACCCCAACTCCACTCGACCCCCATTCTGCTGGACACACATCCTTGGTTCCCCACATCCATTGAGTCCCCCAGTCCCGGCAAGACCATCCCCCACCATGTCCCCAGGCTGTCCCATCCTGCCCACAGCCTGTGCCCATCTTGTGGCCACCCTGCCCCCACCAAGGGCCACCTCCATGTTGGGACAAGATGTGACCTCACTTCTTGCCCTTCATCTGAAGAGCTGCCAGGCAGGGGAGCGGTGGCCAGAGCAGCAAGTGACAGCCAGTGCACATGGCTGGGGACACCGGGATGGCCGGGAAGGTGGCGCTGCTCCTGTGGGGTGAGTGCCCCGGGCACGGGCCTGAAACCCTGGGGATGGGGAGGGGAGGGGGCACAGGGGGCTGCGGGGTCCCCTGATCTCCCCAATGCCAACAGGGCAAAGAGCCCAGTCTGACCAGAGTTGTGGGGTGGCTTTGGGGACAGGAACAGGGGAACTGGGATATGGAGACAGGGATAGGAGGATGGAGATGTGGGGACAAGGATATGGCAGAAGGAACCTTGGGGCTGGGGCAGCTGTGGAAACAGGGACACAGGGATGCAGGGACAGGAACAAGGGGGCAAGCACCATGTTGATGCGCCATGGGGACTGGTGCCAATGGAATGGAACCATGGCCACAGGGCCATGGGAATGTCACTGTGGAGCTGGCAGGGGTGACCTGTACCAGCACGGGGACACAGCTTGGCTGCTGTGTCCCTGTCCTCGAGACATATTTGCCACCCCAATGCTCCCCCAGAGACCTTTTGGGGACAGACACCACACCCTGTGCCCTCATGCTGCTGTCCCCACAGTGCCACCCCCACCCAGCCCTGTCCCTTCTCCCTTCCAGCCCAGTCCCTCGGCCTCGCTGGTGAGTCCTCGGGGGATGCCATGGCCCCACCCCGTTGTCCCCAGCCCCTCACTGGCCCTGGCAGGCTGGTGTACCCTGTCACCCACAGGTGCCCCGACCACCCTGCTCCTGGTGGAGCCCCCCTGGAGGCCGGCGGTGCTGTGGGACCGGGTGACACTGACCTGCCAGGGCTCGGGGACCACCGGTGCCACCACCTGGTACAAGAACGGGAAGCACTGGTGGCCAGAGGGACTCGACCTCCTCACTGTAACCCTGAGAGGCACCTGCACCTGTGGCAGACCTGACAGTGGGTTCAACCTGCCTGTGAACATCTCAGATGGTGAGGGGGGTTTGGGTGTCTCCAGCCTGGCTGGCACCCTCTAGACCCCAAGGCCGCTGGGTGGGCTCCGCACCATGGGTCACCTCCTGTGTTAACAGAGCCCGTCCCCTCCTCTGAGGACATCCCAGAGCATCCAGTGTGAGGAAAACCATGTGGGTGCTGGGGACACCTGGTGCGCTGGGTGTCACCCAGTGGGGGGATCCTTGTGACATGGGGACCCTCCAGATGCCTGAGATGTGGCAGGACCCCTGTGTCCCCCAGACTGGCTGGTGCTGCAGGTGCCAGCATGGGCACTGCAGGAGGGGGACACGGTGACACTGCGCTGCTGGGGCTGGCGGAACAGAACGGTCAAGTCGGTGTCCTTCTACCATGAGGAGAAAGAGCTGCAGGTGGTCCCCAATTGGACCGAGCTGTCCCTGTCCCCTCTGCAGCTGAACCACAGTGGCAGCTATTGCTGCAAAGCCTGGGTGAAACCCTGGGGGTGGAAGGAGTCAGCGCCAGTGACAGTGACAGGGCACGGTGAGCACCCACTGCTGCCACCCTGACAACTCCACAGCCCCTCCCCAGGGACTCAGGCTCATAAATCCCCCTCCCCTCTGGTGCCTGTGCTGGAGGGTCCCCCCCAAGCCTACCCTGGAGTCCCCCCTGACTCTCAGCTGCCTCAGCACCCCCAGTCCCCTGCGGCCCCGAGCCCCCCTCCTGCACGTGTTCTACCGGGACAGGCAGGTGGTGGGGGATGCGCAGGGGTCCCCACAGCTGCTGGTGCCCGCCGTGGGGGTCTCCCACTCGGGGAATTACAGCTGCCAGGTGCACTCTGAGGAGGGGCCATGTGGAATAGCAGCACCTGGCTCCACGTCACGATGTGCAGTGAGTGTGGGGATGGGCATGGGGAGCCCCCATGGCCTCCTTATGTCTTCTGGTTGGGTACCTCCATGTCCCCCTGAAACCTTTCTTGGGTTCTTCCATCACTCCCCTTGTCCCCTCGCCCCTCTGTGGTGTGACCCCATCCCAAAATCCCCCACCACACCCATCCCCCCTGTCCCTATCCCCCCACACCAGCTGCCAGCCCCTCCCTGTGGCCTCAGCCCTGTCTCTGTCTCCACAGTGCCTGTGGCCAATGCCACCATCACCCCCAGTCCCCTGTCACACCAGGTGCATGCAGGTGACAACGTGACCCTGCACTGCTCAGTGCAGGTGGGCTCAGCCCCTGTCACCTTCACCTGGCTGCACAATGGGCAGGAGGTGGCCCAGGGTCCCCTCCTGGAGCTCAGGGACATCGATGTGGGACATTCGGGCACCTACCAGTGCGTGGCCACCAACCAGCTGGGACAGGACAGGCACCGCGTGTTCCGGGCATTCAGCCCTGAGCTGGCCCTGGAGGTGACACCTCAGGACAAAGGGACACACAGAGACATAGGTGGGGTTTACACGGGGTCACTGTAGAGTGCAGGACCCCTGGGGTGATGGGTGACCCTGATGTGTCCCCCTCTGTTTCTTGCAGTGGCCTCAGGGGTCAGTGGGGCCCTTTTGTTCCTGCTCCTGCTCGTGGGTGTCATTGTGGCCTGGCACTGGTGGCACCGTGTGGGTGGGTGACAGTGGGTGGATGGGGGTCCCAGGGAGCTCCTGAGGCCCCCAGAGTTGGGGAGCAATAGGGAAGCACCAACAGCCCCAAAATTGTGACCTTGTCTGGGGGTCCTGTGGAGTATGGTGAGGTGCTGGAAGGTCCTGCATGGATGTTGGGGTTTCTTTCAGGGGCCCTGGGGGTGATGGGTTTTTCTGTCCCTGGCAGGCTTTGGGTTCTTGAGGCTGACTTGGTCAGGGGGTTGGGAGAGGTTAATGATTTCTGGGGGGCTTCGGGGATTCTTGGGGGTACCTTGGGAGTTTAGGAATCCTGATAATATTCAGGGCCCGGGGACCCCACAGTCACCCATCCCCTCCTTCCTTTGAAGCTGCCAGGAAGCAGCAGGAAAGGTGAGTGGGAGGCTCAAACCAACCGCTCTCCTTTTTCCCCAACCCACAAGACCTCCCATTACCCCCCCTCCCCCCACATCCCCTTTATTCCCTCAGGGGCCCCCAGATCCCCCGGCCCCCCCAGAGGAGGGGGAGGTGCTGTACACCCACGTCGTGGTCACCAAGAGGGTAGGGGGTGAGTACAGGGGGGACACACGCAGAGGGACACGTCACCCACCAGTGTCACCCCACCCAGATCCCACAGCCCGTGTCTCTCGCAGCGTCCCCCCGTGCCACCACCCTCCAGGATCCCCAGGTGACCAACGCGGAGCTGCGGGGACCCCACGGGCGACCGCGGGAACCCGGTGACATCTACGGGAATGTGCTGTGACACTGGGGGGAACTGGGGGCACTGGGGGTCCCCACCCATGGGTACCCACTCGTGTCTGTGCTGATACTAAAAACTGCCCCTCCTGCACCCCATCAAGGCACAAAGATGCCAAAGGGCTGAGAGAAGAACAATTTGCTGAAACAGCAACGAGAGAGAATAAAACCAACAGCAACAGCAACAAGGTTCAGTGTCCGAATTGTCACACAAGGAACAATTTCCAGGGAAAGCCCCCAAAAGGGAACAAACCCCAGACATTTCCCCCCAGCACGTTTCCTCCACCAGAGGAATCTTGAAGGGCCCTGGACCTTCTTTGCTTTGGTGGCCAAAGCAGCCTTCAAGAGGCTCTGGATTCTCTTGTCCCCTGTCCCAAACCATTCCTCTGCCATGTTCCCTACACCAGGATGTCACAAAGGCCCTGTGGGGGTTCTGGAGCCTCCCCCTTTTCCAGGGCAGTCGGGATCAGGCCATGGCACAGGGCGGGGTGTCAGAGACAGGAAAAGTTTGATGTCTGGAGACATTTTGGAACAGCTGTGTGTGGCAGGGGTGAGTCAGGCCTTGCTTTTGGTGAGACAGGGCCCCATCTGTCCATCAGTCTGTCAGCCGTGGCACACTGGCTGTGGGACAGTGCGATGCTCTGCCAAAGCCAGCTCCTGAGTGGCCGGGTGACCAGGAGTGCCAGCTGGGGAGCGGGCACTTGGTGGCCCAACTGGCTCAAAGGAAAAAGCATGAGATGGCCATGTCCCTGACCGTGTCTTCTCTTGGGGTGTCTGTCCAATCCACGCTGGAACCCAGCAGCTGGCAACTCATTTAAATGAGAAATATCTACCAAGGAAAGTGAGAATTTTCCTGGAATGGAAGGAAGACCCATGTCTAAAAATCTTTTTAATTTCAAAAATGATAGGGCTTCCAGGCAAAAGTGTAGGAAAAGGAATACCAGCTCTTTACTGGGAAATTTATAAAGCAGAACAGAACCAACAACACAAACCCAGAACTTTCCCTCCTGCTCAGCGCTGTTGGTTTTTGTGGCAGTTATAACCGCGGCCAGCAGGGGGCGCTGCAGGGAGCACTCCCGGCCAGCAGGGGGCGCCCCGCTCCAGCTCCATCCCCTCAGGGGCCGTGGCGGCCTCGGCCGGGAGGGAGGAGGGCAAATCGCTCCTTTTGCAAACTCACGGCCACCAATTGGTCCCGGCACCACCACCGGCAGCGGGCAGAAGCCGCCAAGGCAGCAGGTTGGATCCCAGTGCCCCCTGGCAGCGTAGCAGTGTCCTGGGGCCAGGCACACGCCCTGTGCAACACCTGCAACCACTCTGTATGATCCCGAATGGAAGGAAAGCGGCACCTGACCCTTGACAGGTCTTGGGTCCACAGCAGCACCTCTGGTGGTTTTACACCACAATTCCTGCAAATCCTCAGCCTTTCTCTCCCTTTTTCTCTTTCAGCCCTGTCACAGCCAATCTGGAAATGTTGAATTGCTCCCAAATGTTGAGGAAAGCTGATGTTCAGTCCTGGCTCTGCCTGGAATCCTCTGGGGGCTCCAGAGCACATTTGGAGTTCCTGCTCTTCCTGGGCCACTGCTGGTCCCAACACAGCATCTGCAGGGAAAGGAAGAGCAGATGGAGAGCAGAGCCACAATTCCAAGGGCTCTGCAGCTGCCGCTGGAGCACAGGGACAGCCCTGGCCGGGAGCAGTGCCTTGGGAGGGAAAAATGGGGAGAAATTGGATCTGGTTGGGCTAATGCCCCTGTTCTGCTCAGGGACCAGCAGACACTTAAGGAGGTGTTATAATTAGTTCTGGAATTCCTAAAGTTCAGCCATGCTCCTAAAACATCCCTGTGCACAAACACAGGGTTCTGTTGCCTCTCCTGGGGATTTTGGGATCCTGTTGCTGAGGCAGCAGCAGCTGGAGCAAGTGGGCCACTGGAACAGCACCTGGCCACGGAGAGGAGCAGGAGTGCCGGGAATTCTGCAGGGTGCTCAGACGAGGGCCACAGGGCACCGCTTGCCATTCCTGCTCCCCCCAGATTTTGGGACGGAGCAGTGAAACACATCGAGCTCCAAAACCCCTCAGGGCTCGGGCACAGCCTCACAGGAGGTCCCAGCCCAGGCCTTGGGGATGATTTGGGCAATCTCGGGCTCGTTCCCAACAAAGGGCAGCACTCCGGGAGCGGTCGGCACATCCCGAAGGAGCAGCCCGGGGCTGCTGGAGACCGAGTGCTGTGGGCAAGGACGGAGTGAGGGAGCCGGGCCCCACTCAGCCAGCACTGCCCCAGGAACGTCTCATCCTGCAGGATCTCGGCAGCCTCTGCCGGTGCCGGCCCCGGGGCTGTCGGGGGGCGCGGCCGGAGGGGCCAGTATGGCCGCCACTGGGGAGCCCCGTGCGTGGAGGGAGCGAAACGGCGGAGGGGAGACCCCAGGACAGGGGGGAGCAGAGACCCTGCGGTGGGGTCTGTGGAAAGGAGGGACCGCAATGGTGGTCCCGGAGCACCGGGAAGGGGCCCAGCTGCCATCGCGCTGCGAGTGCCGGGACGGTCCCGGGGTGTCCGAACCGACTGTGGCAGCGTGTCCGAAGCCACTGTTGCGATGTGTCGGGACCGAGCGTTGCCAGGGTAAGGCCCCCCCAGCTCCAGGAAGTGGAGGGGTACCCTGGAAGGGGCGGGGCAGGGGCGGGGCAGAGCCCTGTCTATTCCCTGTGCCCTGTGCAGGTGAGGAGGGCAGGGATGGAGCAGCTCTGGGAACACCTGGAATCCAGACAGGGTCACTCCCCACAGCCCCACCACGGCCGCAGGCAGAGACACTCCTCTCTATTCCCTCACTTTTCTCTCTTGTCTGGCAGCCAAGCAAGAACTCAAATATTCTTCTCAGGACATTCCAAAGGGCTGCAGGTTTGAGACAGGAAGGAGGAGGGACCTAGTCAGGTTGTTGTGCAAAACATTATTGTGTTTGCCGAAGTTAGGGAGCTATCTCAGACCCTTGCTGCTAGGGACAAAGTGATCAATTGCTGCATTTCCGGACTGCTTCCTCCAGAGCTGCCCTTGCAGGGGTGGTTTCCAGCCAGCCCTGCTCTGAAAACCACCAAAGGCCCTCCCAGAGCCACTGCTTGGGCTCCCATTGGGTTTTTGCTTCTTGCAGGGCTTAGCAAACCACAGGCAGGCCTTTTTTCCCCCACAGAATTCTCACCTCTGCAGCACCTCCATAGACTCAGAGCCCCTCAGAATCTCTCTGGGGTGACGCCCAGGCCACCGGCACCTTGTGGGGCCTGTGCTGGGCTTGGGTCACCCCAAAATCTAAGGCTCCCAGGGAAGGCGCTTTGACCCACAGGCCCACCCAGCAATTGCCCATCCCTGGGACCTCCATTCCCATGGGAACCAACCATGGGACCCCCTTTTCTTGTGTCCCCCCCTCCCTGGGACCTCCATCCTAATACTGACATTCCCCAAGATTCCCATGGCCCAGGACCCCATTCCCAAGGAACGTTCTCCTGTTCATTTCATCTCCTGCAATCCTCCTTCCTCCAGGAACTTGATTCTACCAGGACCCCCACTCCCATGGGACGCCCCATTCCCCCAGCATCCCCATCCCATGACCCCAAATCCCTGGAGCCCACGTTCCCCTGGGACTCCCATCCCTGAGTCCCCCCAGCCCTGGGCACCCCCATTCCCATGGCACCCCCATTGCCAGTGACTCTCCCTCCTCAGCACCCCCATTCCCAGGGACCCCATCCCTGGGGCCTCCCATTCCCCTTGACACCCATTCCCCATTCCCAAATCCCCTGAGCCCCCCACTCCTGGGAGCCCCATGTCCCACTGGGTCCCACCAAGCCTTGTCCCCATCCTGTCCCCACCCTGCCCACAGCCTGTCCCCAGCTTGTGGCCACCCTGCCCCCACCAGGTGCCACCTACACATGGGGACGAGACCTGACCTCGCTTCCTTCCCCTTTGGCCAAAGAGCCACCACCCAGGGGACAGCCACCCCCGGCAGCGAGTGACAGCCAGTGCACATGGCTGGGGACACCGGGATGGCCGGGAAGGTGGCGCTGCTCCTGTGGGGTGAGTGCCCTGGTGATGGGCCCTGGTGAGGGAGAGATGAGTGGGTAGGGGGCACAGGGGGGCTGCACAGTTCCTTGAGATCCCCAGGGCCACCAGGGCATGGAGCCTAGTGTGACCAGAGTTGAGGGATGGCCGTGGGGACAGGAACAGGGGGACAGGAACAGGGGAACTGGGATGAGTGCACAGGAGCATGGGATGGAGATGTTGGGACAAGGATGTGGCAGAAGGAACCTTGGGGCCAGGGCAGCTGTGGGGACAGGGACACAGAGATGCAAGGACAGGGACAAGGGGACAAGCACCCTGTGTTTGGGCCATGGGGACAGGTGCCACCAAAATGGGATCATGGGCACAGGGCCATGGGGATGTGTCTGTGGGGCTGGCAGGGGTGACCTGTGCCAGCACAGGGTCCCCATGCCTGAGCAGGGGTTGGCTGCTGTGTCCCTGTCCTCGAGACCTCTGTACCACACCAGTGCCCCCACAGAGACCTTCTGGGGACAGCCCCCACACCCAGTGCCATTGTGCCTCTGTCCCCATGATGCCACCCCCACCCAGCCCTGTCCCTTCTCCCTTCCAGCCCAGACCCTCGGCCTCGCTGGTGAGTCCTCGGGGGATGCCATGGCCCCACCCCGCTGTCCCCAGCCCCGCACTGGCCCTGGCAGGCTGGTGTCCCCTGTCACCCACAGGTGCCCAGACCACCCAGCTCCTGGTGGAGCCCCCTGGAGGCCAGCGGTGCTGTGGGACCGGGTGACACTGACCTGCCAGGGCTCGGGGACCGCCGGTGCCACCACCTGGTACAAGGACGGGCGGCACTAGAGGCATGGGGGATGCAACCCCTTCAAAGTCACTGAGAGTGACACCTACATGTGTGACAGACCCAGACCTGGGCTCAGCCCCCCTGGGACAGTCTTAAATGGTGAGGAGTTTTGGGAGTCCTGTGAGAGTCAGTCCGAATTTTCCCTCATCTGCCTCACTATCATCATTAGGGAACCATTGTCCTGATGAATTGCACCTCTGAGATCTCCCCGATGTTACAGGCAGATCCTCAGCTGGACTGCACCAAAGGACTTCGTCTCTACGTTTGGTAGCTATATTCCCCCTCTTTCTCTCTCTTTTTTCTCTCTCTTTCTCTTTTTCTCTCCCTTAATCTCTCTATCGCATTTTGCTATGGTCATTCAATAAAGGTGCATTTCTTTTGATTATTACTGCAAATCCCCTGTGCCGTGTCAGTTTTTTTTCCACTCTGAGATCAATCCATGAACCATTTTGAAACTCGTTCATAAGGACGGATCATGACACCCCAGCCAGCCATGTGCACTGGCTGTCACTCGCTGCTGTGGCCATCACTCCCCTGGCTGGTGGCTCTTCGGATGAAGTGAAAGAAGCGAGGTCATGTCTGTCCCCACGTGTAGTTGGGCCTTGGTGGGAGGAGGGTGGGGACAGGATGAGGGTAGGGTGGGGACCTGATGGGACATGGGGGTGATGGTGGCACATGTTTGTGATGGTGGGACATGGTGGGGACATGGTGTTGCCAGAATTTTGAGGCTGAGGCGGTATAGGGAGCCAGGGATGGGTGTTCAGGGTAATGGGAGGCCCGGGGATGGCATCTCAGGGGAATGGGGGACCCAAGGATTTGGTGACTCAGGCTTGGGGTGAGGGTCCCAGAACAACGTGGCCTCCAGGGATTTGTGATCATGGGATGGGGCCGAGGGATTGGCATGCCATGGGAATGAGATTCCTGGTGGAACCAAGGCCCCCAGGGGAAGGGGGATCCCAGAGGCCAGAATTACCAAGTTGGGGTTCCTTGGGAATTCAGATCCTGGCGACCGCCAGTCCTGGGTTGGTGGCCCAGGGGAGTTGGGATGGAAGGAGTGGGGATGATATGGTTCTGGTGCCAGGGGAAGGGGGTGCCAGGGATGGACAGTTGCTTGGGTGGGCTAATGGGTCACAGCTCCTTCCCTGGGTGCCTCAGATTTGGGGGTGACTCAGGGCCTAGTGCTGCTCCCCTGGGGTGCTGGTTTCCTAGGCATAGGGGTCCTGGGTAGCTCTGCTTCTGTGCCCTTGACTTTTTTGAGTCTTTATTTATCTTTTCTCTTATTTTCCTCATTTTTTTGCCAGGTGCCATCATGCCCCGTTCCCAGCTGAGCAATCCTGGAGAGCACCTGAGCAGGGAATGAGTTGGGATGACCCAGAGGAGGGGGGCAACGGGGAAGTGGGGGGTGCAGGGAAGGGTGGGGAGGCTGTGGGGGATGGGAGTGTCGAGCTGTGCCCCCCAACACTTTCTCTCTCCTGCAGAAGAAGGAAGAGGCTGTTTGTGCTGAGTATCATGGGGGGGGAGGGTTCTGTCCTGAGCAGCAAATCCAGGGGGGGTCCTCTCATGAGAGGATCCTGTCCCAGGGGGTGACACAGCCTAGCCTGTCTTGGGTATGGCAGTTCCAGAAATGTCCCTGCACATTCCTGGCCGGGTGCCTGTCCCAGGGGTGGCACATCCTGGGGACCCCTGTCAATGCAAGGGTGGGGCCCAGCCATGGCCCAGCCCCACTGCACAGGGATGGCCATTGCCCAGCCCTGCTCTGCCCAGCCCCAGGTGGCAGCCAGGCCCTGAGGGTCCCCCCTGCCCCCTTGGCTTTGATTCTGGCAGCTTTCGAGCTGCTGCAGGGGTGAGAATTCTGTGGGTGGAAAAAGGCCCTGCCTGTGGTTTGCTCAACCCTGCAAGGAGCACAGAACCCAATGGGAGCCCAAGCAGTGGCTCTGGGAGGGCCTTTGATGGTTTTCAGAGCAGGGCTGGCTGGAAACTGCCCTGTGCAGGGGCAGCTAAGGGGCAAGCAGTCTGGAAATGCACCAACTGATCATTAGGTCCCTTGCAGCAAGGATCTGAGAGCCCCTGAAACCTGCAAAGACAACAATCTGCTCAAAAACCTGACCTGGACCCACATCCTTCCTGTCTCAAACCTGCAGCCCTTTCGAATGGCCCGGGGAAGAATAATTGGGTTCTGCTTCGGCTGCTAGACAACAGGGAAATGTGTGGGAATACTGAGCAGGGGCTCTAACCCACAGTCATGGTGGGGCTGTGGGGAGTGACCCTGTCTGGATTCCAGGTGTCTCCAAAGCTGCTCCATCCCTGCCCTCCTCACCTGAGTGAAAGGCTGAGGGGTTGCAGGAATTGTGGTGTAAAGCCACCAGAGGTGCTGTTGTGGACCTGAGACCTGCCTGGGGTCGGGCGCTGCCTTCCTTCCATTCGGGATCATGGAGAGCGGTCAGGGGTGTTGTGCAGGGTGTGTGCCTGGCCCCGGGACACTGCTACGCTGGCACTGGATACTGGGATCCAACCTGCTGCCTTGGCGGCTTCTGCCCGCTGCCGGTGGTGGTGCCGGGACCAATTGGTGGCCGTGAGTTTGCAAAAGGAGCGATTTGCCCTCCTCCCTCCCGGCCGAGGCCGCCACGGCCCCTGAGGGGATGGAGCTGGAGCGGGGCGCCCCTGCTGGCCGGGAGTGCTCCCTGCAGCGCCCCCTGCTGGCCGCGGTTATAACTGCCACAAAAACCAACAGCGCTGAGCGGGAGGGAAAGTTCTGGGTTTGTGTTGTTTGTTCCCTTCTGCTTTATAAATTTCCCAGTAAAGAGCTGGTATTCCTTTTCCTACACTTTTGCCTGGAAGCCCTATCATTTTTGAAATTAAAAAGATTTTTAGACATGGGTCTTCCTTCCATTCCAGGAAAATTCTCACTTTCCTTGGTAGATATTTCTCATTTAAATGAGTTGCCAGCTGCTGGGTTCCAGCGTGGATTGGACAGACACCCCAAGAGAAGACACGGTCAGGGACATGGCCATCTCATGCTTTTTCCTTTGAGCCAGTTGGGCCACCAAGGGCCCTCTCCCCAGCTGGCACTCCTGGTCACCCGGCCACTCAGGAGCTGGCTTTGGCAGATCATCGCACTGTCCCACAGCCAGTGTGCCACGGCTGACAGACTGATGGACAGATGGGGCCCTGTCTCACCAAAAGCAAGGCCTGACCCACCCCTGCCACACACAGCTGTTCCAAAATGTCTCCAGACATCAAACTTTTCCTGTCTCTGACACCCCACCCTGTGCCATGGCCTGATCCCGACTGCCCTGGGAAAGGAGGCGGCTCCGGAACCCCCACAGGGCCTTGGTGACATCCTGGTGTGGGGACCAGGGCAGAGGAGGTGTTTGGGACAGGGCACAAGAGAATCCAGAGCCTCCTGAAGGCCACTGTGGCCATCAGAGCAAGGAAGGTCCAGGGCTCTGCCATGTTCCTCTGGTGGAGGAAACCTGCTGGGGGGAAATGTCTGGGGTTTGTTCCCTTTTGGGGGCTTTCCCTGGAAATTGTTCCTTGTGTGACAATTCGGACACTGAACCTTGTTGTGTTGCTGTTGGTTTTATTCTCTCTCATTGCTGTTTCAGGAAATTGTTCTTCTCTCAGCCCTTTGGCATCTTTGCGCCCCCACAGAGAGGGATTAGGGCAGTTTTTAGTATCAGCACAGACATGAGTGGGTGCCCATGTGTGGGGACCCCCAGTGCCCCCAGTTCCCCCCAGTGTCACAGCACATTCCCGTGGATGTCACCGGGTTCCCGTGGTCGCCCCTGGGGTCCCCGCAGCTCCGCGTAGGTCACCTGGGGATCCTGGAGGGTGGTGGCACGGGGGGACGCTGCGAGAGACACAGGCTGTGGGATCTGGGTGGGGTGACACTGGTGGGTGATGTGTCCCTCTGCGTATGTCCCCCCCGTACTCACCCCCTGCCCTCTTGGTGAGCACGACGTGGGTGTACAGCACCTCCCCCTCCTCTGGGGGGGGCGGGGGATCCGGGGGGGCCCTGAGGGAATAAAGGGGATGTGGGGGAGGGAATGGGAGGTCTTTAGGGTTGGGGAAAATAGGGAGCGCGTGGTTTGAGCCTCCCACTCACCTTTCCTGGTTCTTCCTGGCAGCTGCAGAGGAAAGAGGGGAGGGGTGACTGTGGGGTCCCCAGGGCCCTGATTACTCTCAGGATTGCTGAACTCCCATGGGACCCTCAGTCTTCTACAGGACCCTCATGCATCCCTGGAGCCCCCCAGAATTCATGAACATCCTCAGTGCCTCGAATCAACTCAGCCTTAAGTACCAAAAGCCCAGGAGGGACAGAGGCCCCCCCAGACACCCTAGGGCCCCTGAAAGAACCCTCAACATCCCTGCAGGACCCTCCAGCACCTCCCCAAGCTCTACAGCACCCCCAGCCAATGTCACAACTCAGGGATTGTGAATGCCACACTCTCGTTCCCATTTATGGGGGCCTCTACAGTCCCCTTGGACCCCTGTCCCCCCATTGTCACCCACCCACACGGTGCCACCAGTTCCAGGCCACAATGACACCCACGAGCAGGAGCAGGAACAAAAGGGCCCCACCGACCCCTGCGGCCACTGCAAGAAACAGAGGGGGACACGTCAGGGTCACCCATCACCCCAGGGGTCCTGCACTCCCTGGTGACCCTGTGGGACCCCACCTGTGTCCCTGTGTGTCCCTGTGTCCTGCGGTGTCACGTCCAGGGCACAGGGGGTGATGGTGGCATTGGCCATGGGCACTGCGGGGACAGAGACAAGACTGAGGGCACAGGGAGGGGCTGGCAGCCGGTGTGGGGGGACAGGGATGGGGCATGGGTGTGATGGGGGATGTCAGGAATGGGGTCATAACACAGAAGGGTGTGGGCACAAGGGGAATAATAGAAGGACCAAGGGAATTTTTGTTGGGGACTTGGAGATGCCCAATCAGGTGACCCAAGGTGTCTGTGGGGGCTCCCTGTGCCCATCCCGCACTCCCTGTGCACCATGACATGGAGCCAGGTGCTGCTTTTCCCCACAACCCCCACCTCAGGGCGCAGCTGGCAGCTGTAATTCCCCGAGTGGGAGACCCCCAGGGCGGCAGCAGCAGCTGTGGGGACCCCTGCGGGTCTCCCACCATCTCCCCGTCCCGGTAGGACATGTGCAGGAGGGGGGCTCGGGGCTGCAGGGGGCTGGGGGTGCTGAGGCAGCTGAGAATCAGGGGGGACCCCAGGGTGGGCTCGGGGGGACCCTCCAGCACCAGCACCAAGAAGAGCTCTGGGAAGGAGAGGGGAGAGGGAATTTTGGCTTCAAGTCCCTGAGGAGGGGCTGTGGGGGTGTCGGGGTGGGGACTTTGTGGTGCTCACCATGCACTGTCACTGTCACTGGTGGTGACTCCCTCCACCCCAGGGATCCCACCTTGCCCCTGCAGCTGTAGTGGCCACTGTGGCTCAGCTGCAGAGGGGACAGGGACAGCTCAGTGACATCGGGGAACACCCCCAGTTCCTTCCCCTCGTGGTAGAAGGATACTGAGGTGACCGTGCTCTTCCAATAGCCCCGGCAGCGCAGTGTCACCATGTCCCCCTCCAGCAGCACCCGCGCCGGCACCTGCAGCACAAGATCATCTGGGGGACAGAGGGGATTCATCACATCACAGGGATCTCTAGGGTCCCGCTGACATCGGACCCTCACTGAGTCACACCCAGTGCACCAGAACTCATCAATTCCACAAACAGGGTCCTCTCGCTCGGGGATGCTCTGGGATGACCCCAGAGCAGGGGATGGGCTCTGGTCACACAGGAGGTAACCCATGGACCGGAGCCCATGCAGAACCCTTGGGGTCCCCGTGGGTGCCAGGCTGGGGACAGCCAAACCCCCCTCACCTTCTGAGACAATCACAGGGGGGCTGATCCCAATGCCAGGTCTGTCACATGTGTAGGTGCCTTTCATGGTGACAGTGAGGTGTTCAGGTCCCTGCTGCTCCCAGTGCTGCCCGTCCTTGTACCAGGTGGTGGCACCAGCAGTCCCCGAGCCCTGGCAGGTCAGTGTCACCCAGTCCCACAGCACCGCTGGCCTCCAGGGGGGCTCCACCAGGATCTCGGTGGTCTGGACACCTGCGGGTGACAGGGGACACCAGCCTGGCAGGGCCAGCGTGGGGCTGGGGAGAGCGGGCTGGGGCCATGGCATCCCCTGAGGACTCACCAGCGAGGCCGAGGGTCTGGGCTGTAAAGAAGAAGGAAGGGACAGGGCTGGATGGGGGGGGCACAGTGCGGTCAGTGGCACGGGGGCAGGGGGAGTGGGGGCTGTCCCTGAAAAATGTCTCAGTGGTTGCATTGGTGAGGCACAGATGTCTCGAGGAGAGGGACCCCACAGCCCCCCTGTGCCCCCTCCCCTCCCCATCCCCAGGGTGTCAGGCCCGTGCACGGGGCACTCACCCCACAGGAGCAGCGCCACCTTCCCGGCCATCCCGGTGTCCCCAGCCATGTGCACTGGCTGTCACTCCCTGCTGTGGCCACCGCTCCCTTGGCTGGCGGCTCTTCGGATGAAGGGGAAGGAAGCGAGGTCACGTCTGTCCCCATGCGTAGGTGGCCTTTGGTGGGGGCAGGGTGGCCACAAGCTGGGGAGAGGCTGTGGGTAGGGTGGGGACAGCCTGGGGACATGGTGGGGGATGCTATTGCCAGGAGTGGGGGGATCAGGGGATGTGGGGAACCAAGGATGGGTGTCCAGCAGAATGTGAGTCCACTGGAATTGGGGTTTCCATGCCTGGGGGGATTCAGGGATGGGGGTGCTGTGGGAACATGGTCCCCAGGGATTTGGGGTCATGGTGTGTGGGTGCCAGGGCTGGGGCTGCAGGGGGAAAAAGGGGACCCTCGGGAATAGGGGTTCTGGGGAAGAAGCAGCCCATGGGATGGGATCAAGGCAATGGTGGTGCTGGGCAATGTCAGCCCTGGGATGGGGGTCCCCAGGGAGGAGAGACCAAGGCAATGGGGGTCCCATGGTTGGGTTCCCAGGGGAATGGGGGTGCCAGGGATGGGCAGTGGCTGGGTGGGCACGGGGGTCACAGCTCCTTCCTGGGGTGCCTCAGATTTTGGGGTGACTCAGAGCCCAGCACAGTCCCCACCCTGGGGCACCCCATGGCTCTCCTGGGAGGTTCTGTGTCTCTGCCCCACACACTCCTGGGCATTTTCCTGTCTCCCCACATTTCCTGGCTGAACCATCCCAGGGAACAGCTGGGAGGATCCCAGGAAGGGAAAAAAGGGGTTGGGGGGCGCAGGCAGTGGTTTCAGGGCTGTGGGGGATGGGGCTCCCTCTCTGTGACCCCCCAACTCTTTCTCTTTCCTGCAGTGGTTTGTGCTGAGGCAAGGACATGAATTCTGTCCAAGGGGCACATCCAGAGGGGTCCAGCCTTTAGGGAAAAGGGCAGCTCTGCTGTGCTGACACCCGGGTCTTGTCCCAGCCTCTTGTCCCTGGGAGCTCCTCCTCGTTCTGGCGGTGCCACATCCTTGGGGATTCCTTTCCCAGAGGTGGCACATCCTGGGGTCCTCTGTCCTGGGTGGGCCTTGAGCATTCCCGCTGTCCCCAGTGGGGCCCTGTGACCTCTGGGGTGCCCAAATTAAGGAGGCATCTTTTATGACCTTGCCCTGATGATGGGAAATCCCAGGATCAAGCTGGTTGAATTCCCTGATGCCCAATTGCTTTGGACAATTTTGGGGACATATTTTGGTCTCAGATTTTGAGATGACTCAGAGCCCGGCACAGACCCCACCCTGGGGCACCCCAGGCTTGTCCTGGGAGGCTCTGGGTCTCTGCCCCACAAATCCCTGGGCTTTTTCCTGTCACCCAAATTTCCTGTCTTAGCAATCTCAGGAAACACTTGATGCCCAATTGACTGTGACAAAATTGTACATCCATAGAAAAAAGGCATAAATCTTTTCCTATACCAATTTTTTTCCAACAAAAAACAAACTCCTCAAAAATCAAAGTGACAAGGTATAAAATGCTCTGGTTTATAGAATCCTTTTAATCATTGCTTTCCAACAAGAGGAAATCAAAACACAATTAAAACACAAATAAGTGGATATAAAAACCATAATAAAACCACAAACAAATCACAGTGAAATGAGACTTTTTGGTTCCTTTTAGCAGCCCCCTGCTGCATCCCATAGCAACATTTGCTTGTGGATAACACGGAGTGTGGAATCTCCCTGAGTGTCCAACAGCTCCGTGGGATTGTTCTCTGCCTGCTGGGCAGCAACCCAGCCCCTAAGGAAGCCTTTTCTTGGGCCATATTTAGGAACTCTCCCCACTTTTCTCGTTCCCACCCTGAAACTTGATTGACTTCTTTTGGAGGAAGGGGAGAAGCTCTGTCCATGCTTGGGACAGTGCACAGGAATCTGTGGAAATGCCCCTGTGTGCCTCAGGGTCTGATTCCCTGGTAAATCCACTCCAGCCTGCCCTGAATTCCCCTGCCTGGGCACTCCCTGCTCCTGCTGGGACACCCCTGTTCCCCAGCCCCTCGTGTGCAGCCCCTGCTCAATATTTTGACACTTTTCCCTCTCTTCTGGTGTGCACATCCAGAACACAAACATTCTTTCCATGAGGTTCCAAAGGTCTGCAGGTTTTGTTCAAGAAGGATGGTGCAGGTCAGGTTGTTGAGAAAATCGGTGTGGGATTTGCAGCAGTTCTGGGGCTCTCTCAGTCCCTTGCCAAGAGGGACAAAATGATCAGTTGCTGCATTTCCGGACTGGTTCCCCCACAGCTGCCCCTGCAGTGGGGGTTTCCAGCCAGCCCTGCTCTGAAAACCATCAAAGGCCCTCCCAGAGCCACTGCTTGGGCTCCCTTTGGGTTTTGTGCTTCTTGCAGGGCTGAGCAAACCACAGGCAGGGCCTTTTTCCCCCTACAGAATTCTCACCTCTGCAGCAGCTCTAAAGCTGCCAGAATCAAAGCCAAGGGGGCAGGGGGACCCTCAGGTGCTGGCTGCCGCCTGGGGCTGGGCAGAGCAGGGCTGGGCAATGGCCATCCCTGTGCAGTGGGGCTGGGCCATGGCTGGGCCCCAGCCTTGCATTGACAGGGGTCCCCAGGATGTGCCACCCCTGGGACAGGCACCCGGCCAGGAATGTGCAGGGACATTTCTGGAACTACCACACCTGGGACAGGACCCCCCATGCCAGGATGTGTCACCCCCTGGGATAGGATCCCCCCAGGACAGGAGCCTCTGGATGTGCCACCCCAGGACAGAACCCCCCCCTTTCCCATCTGACTCTCAGGACAAACGGCCTCTTCCTTCTTGTCCAGGAAAAGGAAAGTGAAAGTGTTGAGGGGGCACAGCCCAACACCTCCATCCCCCACAGCCTCCCCACCATTCCCTGCACCCCGTGCTCCCCATTTACCCCCTCCCCTGGGTCCCCCCAACCCATTCACTGCTCAGGTTTTTTCCAAGGATTGCTCAGGCAGGAACCGGGGCTGAGGGGACTTGGCAAAAAGTAAGGAGAAAAAGGAAGAAAGAGAAATAAAGAGAGGAAAAAGTCAGGGGCAGGGGAGGACCCAGAGGCTGAGCTACCCAGGACCCCCATGCAATGCCTGGCCAGGAAATGAGCACCCCAGGGCTGATTTTGCAGGGTCCTGGGTCACTCCAAACTCTGAGGCATCCAGGGAAGGAGCTGTGACCCCCAGGCCCCCCCAGCCACCGCCCATCCCTGGCACCCCCATTTCCCTGCGACCCCAACCTTGGGACCCAATTTCCTTCTGTCCCCCCTTCCCTGAGACCCCCATCCCTGGACTGCAATTCCCCAGGATCTCCAACTCCAAGGAACCCCATCCCAGTAATTCCAGTCCCTGGGACCCCCATCTCTTGGGGACCTTGATTTCCCCAGGGCCCCCATTCTCACAGGGACCCCCTTGCCCCTGGTACCCCCTTGCCATGGCTCCCATCCCATGATCACAAATCCCTGGAGACCACGTTGTTCTGGGACCCTCATTCCCAAGTCTGAGTCCACCCAACCCTTGGGACCCCCATTTCCCTGGGACCCCATCCCTGGGCACCCCATTTCCCTGGGACCCCATCCCTGGGCACCCCATTTCCCTGGGACCCCATCCCTGGCTCCCTACATAGCCTTAGACCCCAGATTATGGCAACACCATGTCCCCACCATGTCCCCACCATGTCCCACCCTGCCTCCCATGTCCCACAGCGTCCCCACCCTGCCCCCACCAAGGGCCACCTACACATGGGGACGGACGTGAACTCGCTTCCTTCCCCTTCATCCGAAGAGCCACCAGCCAGGATTTATGGCTGTGGGGACAGGTGCTGTAGGGCTGGTGGAGGTGACGTGTGCAAACATGGGGTGTCCACAGTGTCCCCATGACCCCCACCCAGCCCTGTCCCTTCTCCCTTCCAGCCCAGACCCTCGGCCTCGCTGGTGAGTCCTCAGGGGATGCCATGGCCCCACCCCGCTGTCCCCAGCCCCTCACTGGCCCTGGCAGGCTGGTGTCCCCTGTCACCCACAGGTGCTCAGACCACCCAGCTCCTCGTGGTGCCCCCCTGGAGGCCGGCGGTGCTGTGGGACCGGGTGACACTGACCTGCCAGGGCTCAGGGACCGCCGGTGCCACCACCTGGTACAAGGATGGGCAGCACTGGGGGCAGGAGGGACCTGAACAGCTCACTGTTACCAAGAGTGGCACCTACATGTGTGACAGACCTGGCATTTGTCTCTGTCCCCCTTTGACTGTCTCAGACATTGAGAGGCGTTTAGGTGTCCCCAGCGTGGCACCCAGGGGACCCCGAGGGCTCTCAGTGGGCTCCACTCCATGGTTCACCTCCTGCTGTAACCAGAGCCTGTCTCCTGCTATGGGGACATTCCAGATTATCCTAGTGTTGGGGAAACCATGTGGGAATTTGTAGTAAACCCCATAGAGTTAGGAAAAGCACCATGGAGGATATGAACAATAGGAATGCTGAAACAGCAAAAGAAAATTCCTGTTTTCCTGTCCTCCACCCCTTAACCTATCTATGTAACCCTATAAGGCAATGTCATGTTAACCCCTTACCCATTGGTCAAGCTTGGATCCTTTCCAACCCTATAAAAGAAGCATACTGTACCCCATTAGGGGAGAAAGAAGAAGAGCAGAGACCCTTCACGGACCTCCCCAAATAAAGCCATCTTCGTGGAACAGCCTGTGCCTTCTCCTTCTCCTCTCTCTCCGTCTGCTGCAGCCTCCAGCCCAGGGAACCACTACCTTGCAAGCAGAGCTGAAATCCTGAGAGCTTGCAATCACTATAGAGCTGATAATCACCGTGCTTGCTAGATGGTAGCCCTGCGGCCTTGGCATGAGCGAGCGAGCTTCGGGCACCCGGTCCCTACCCAGGGACTGAGCTCCTGAGCCCTAGTGCTCTGCATTATGATAAGGCCAAATAAGAGGCTTTATTAAAGTGGCACCCAACTACTTCGGACTTCCCCAGAGGCAATATCTGTTGGTTGAGCAACGAAGTCCCCGCAGGGTTTTCTGTGATTGCCTGTTTGGGAAGCCGCTCCTTCTGTGAAGGGACTTTTCGTTTTAGAAAATCCTTTCCCCAGGAGGGTCAGTTCGACACTCAAAACTTACATCTGAACGAGAGAAAGTTCCAAGAAGAACTGACGACAGCAGACCCCTTCCACAGATCTTGGACCCCAGGAACTGTAAGTATTAGCTAATATTGCGCGCATAACTTTGGGGCTCTAAAACTTTTTTTTTCGTTTTTTTTCTTTTTTTTTTTTGCGTTTTTTCTGCTGGAAGGGCTAACCATTAACATGGGTACAATTTTTAGTACATTAAAACTAAGTAAAACCGAGAGAGAGATATATTTAACTATTTTAGAAATCTTATCTGCTAACAACTTCTCCTTTTCTAAAGGCAAGCTCTCAAAAACTAACCTTAAATATTTGTAACTTGGATTATTTCGCAATACCCTGATACTGATAAGAAAGCAGTCAATGAAAATTCATTTTGGGATATGATCGGGAACACAATATATATCTCCCAAACAAACCAGGATTTCTCTGTAACTAACTATTTGCTTTTATTCCATATAATAACTAAAACCTTTGAAAGATTTAACAGAGAAAAAATCTTGCAGGGCTTAACAGACACTTCCTCTTCAAATACTAATGAGATTGATAAGGACTCAGAGGAATGTCACATGCATATGTCACACCACCTCTTAGGTCCTAAAGTCCCTCTTGCCTCCATTACTCCTAAAGCAGAGGTTACGCTGCCCACCACGGTTCCCCCCCCAACATCCTCTACCCCTGCGGGACCTGCGCTGCCCAACTCCGCGGATCCTGTTTTATCTATAATTCCACACATCCCCCCTACCCCCGTCTCGGCTTCCTCCTTGCTTCCGGTCCCGGGGGTCTCTTTTCCTGCCTCTGCCGCCCCCTCCACCCCTGTGTTGGCTCTGCACCCCGCCACTGCGTACCCCCCCACCCCCGTGCTGGTGTCCCCCACCATCCCTCCCCCCGCTCCCCTCGCCCCGGCTCCGACCGGCCCAGCCCCTCCCGAGGGCTCCCCGAGCCTCACCCCCGCCGCTCCCGAGCCCGTGTCCATCCCCGCCCCCTCCCCCTGCTCCCTGCCTGCCACAGCAGGGGGACCTCACACAAGCCCAATCCCAAACACCCCCCACGGTGCTCCCCCCCCCACCCGGTCCTGTGCGTGCTGTGCTGCCATCCCAGCTCCAGTGGCACCTCCCCCTAGCCGGGTCATGCCATGTCTCCCCCCCCAGCCACTGAAACCTTTGAAAAACGCTTCTAAACGAAAAAAGCGTAAGTCACGGATAGCAACCCCCCCTCAGTCCTCCTCAGAGGACCAGAGCTCTTGCAGTGAATCTGATTCTGATACGATCCACACGGATTCATGGGCTCTTATTAAAATAGAAGCGACAAAGGCTGGAGACTGGGAGCTGGCACAGAAAATTAATGCTTTCCCAGTAGAATATAAGCAAGGACGGAATGGTGGCGAATCCACTATAAAGACATGGAAGGCTAACTCGAATAAGGAACTAGTGCAATTAAGAAATATAGCCAAAGAAAATGGGCGAAGCTCACATATTTTTAGAAATTTCTTAGAAGCCATGTTCTCAGCACATGTCTTACTTCCCCACAATATAAAAAATATTTCACACTGCCTCCTATCCCCAGCAGAATATTTGTTATGGGACAGGCATTGGAAAAGACATTTAAAAACATTATCAGATTCATATTCTGCGGATGCTAATAAGACGAATTTTACGGTAGTCCAACTAGCTGGTGAAGTTGACTTACAGAAACCAGCTGACCAATTGGAAACCTTGAATAAAGAGGCACTGCAGGACATCGCTCTTGCAGCAAAAATCTCTTTACTTCTCGTGCATGATGAGTCAATGCCAACAATGCATTTTTCTACTATTAAACAAGGGATAGATGAAAGTTTTATCAAATTTGTGGACAGACTTAGAGATGCTCTGGAGAAACAGATAGAGAGCACAGAGGCAAGAAAGGAACTCTTATGTAAACTTGCCTTGTGTAACTCAAATGAAAAATGCAAAGCCATTTTGAGGTCTCTACCCATGGATACAGACCCCACCATAGAGCAAATGCTGGAATGCTGTACACGTCACATGTCCACTGAAAATACAGTGGCCCAAGCAGTTGCCAAAGGTATTGCTGAAGGAGTTTCTGGTGCATATGCAGTAATAGCTTCTAAAGACCAAGCTAAATGCTATCACTGTGGGGATCTTGGACATTATATAAAGGACTGCCCAGAAAGGTCACCTCCCCGATACCACCGTACCAATTACCAAAGACCCCAGAATCAGCAGCGCTACCAGCAGCATTTGGGAAACTTCTTGCGCAGCCCGGTCGAGCCCCGGGCGCTGACAACAAATCAAAGGCCACCCAGACCCAACCCCGCACCATCCCAGGACGTTCCGGACCACAAGAAGAGGATCCAACCCACGGGGCAACCCAGATGGGAACCCGCCATCAACTGGTAACTGCTTTGTCCATTGACCGTAATAACGAGAATGTTCACCGTGTTCCCACAGGCAAATATGCGCCAAAAGGTGGTCCTTTGCACATTTTAATTATAGGTGACTCTCTTAATAGCCCAAAGGAGATCTTTGTTGTTCCAGAAGTGCTGACAGTGCAGCCAGGACAAGAGATTCTCGTCCAGGTATACTGCATAGACTCACCATTTTTTCTTTCAAAGGGAACTCCAATAGCACAAGCCTTTTTACTCCCAAAGGATCACAGGGAACAGATTCCTCTCAACCCTACAGGTATGTGGGCACAAGTTATGGGACCATCCAAGCCTACCATCGAGTGCGGCCTCACCTGCAAAGGCAAGAAGACCCACCTACCAGGGATGCTGGACACCGGTGCTGATGTGACCATCATCGCCCACTAAGAATGGCCAGCACACTGGGATCTACAACCTGTTGAAGGCATGATTTCAGGGGTTGGTGGAGCCACAGTGTCCATGAGAAGCAAGAACAACATCCTCGTGGAAGGGCCTGAAGGCAAGCTGGCAACCATTCGTCCATTTGTGGTAAGGGCCCCTATCACCCTTTGGGGCAGGGACGTTCTATCCCAGTGGGGAGCTTCCCTACGTATTCCCACTCAGGATTTCTAACTGGGGCCACTGAGCTAAGCGCGCTGCCAGAAACAGCTCGTCTCACCTGGAAAAGTCACAAGCCACTCTGGATTGAACAGTAGCCCCTCAATAAAGCCAAACTGCGCGCCCTAAACACCCTTGTGGAAGAACAGCTCGCAAAAGGCCACATAGTGGAATCCAACAGCCCTTGGAACTCTCCAGTCTTTGTTCTACCAAAACCTGGGACAAACAGGTGGAGGCTCCTCCACGACCTTCACAAAATCAACGAGGTCATCGAGGACATGGGCCCCCTCCAGCCATGCCTGCCCTCCCCATCGATGCTGCCTAGAGACTGGACACTTGCTATCATAGACATTAAGGACTATTTCTTCAGCATTCCTCTGCACCCTGAGGATGCTCCACGGTTTGCTTTTTCCATTCCCTCTCTTAACAAGGAGGCCCCGCTCAAAAGATATCATTGGCGTTATCTTCCTCAAGGCCTGAAAAACAGCCCCACTATTTGCCAGTGGTACGTGGCTCACATCCTGTCTCCCATTAGGAAATCATTCCCCAAAGCTATCATCCATCACTATATGGATGACATCCTGGTGTGTGCTTCAGACAAAACTTACTTGGACAAAACAGTTAAAAAGACTATTGAAACCATAGAAAAGGCAGGAATGGAGATTCGAGAGGACAAAATCCAGTACACCAAGCCATGGACTTACCTTGGAGTCCAGATCCAGGAAAGAACCATTGTACCTCAGCAGCTCACCATAAATGACGACCCAAAAACCCTGAGGGACTTACACAGCCTTTGCGGATCCATCAACTGGGTACGTCCACTGCTAGGAATTACAACAGAGGACCTTGCTCCCTTGTTCAACCTTCTTCGTGGACCTAAGGACCTGGACTCTCCCTGCACTCTCACAGAAGAAGCCAGAGGTGCCATCACCAAAGTCCAGGAAGCCCTGTCTTCATGCAAAGCTTCGAGCCCAGCCTCCCTTTCCAGTTCATCATCCTGGGAAAAGCACCTCGATTCCATGGACTGATTTTCCAATGGGACTCACAGCTTCGAGACCCTTTGTTGATACTGGAATGGGTCTTTACAAATAGCCAGCCCACAAAGACACTCACAACCTACCAGGAGGTCATAGCACATTTAATAAAAAAGGCTAGGACTTGCCTTCGCTCTCTTTCAGGTTGTGAGTTCGAATGCATATACTTACCAATAACTCTTACAGACTTCGAGGATTTGATCCAGACCAATGAAAGCCTCCAGTTTGCCCTGGATAGCTACATGGGCCAAATTTCAGTTAGGATCCCAAACCACAAAATTTTAACCCTGATGTAACCTTCCATTTGATCCCAAAACAAATCCAAAGTAGAAAACCTCTCAAGGCTCTAACCCTCTTTACAGATGGCTCAGGGTCTTCCCACAAGTCGGTGGTTACATGGAGAGACCCCCAAACACAAGATTGGCACTCTGACATACAAATAGTGGAGGGATCTCCACAGAACGCAGAATTAGCAGCTGTTGTCAGAGCCTTTGAAAAGTTTAAAAACAAACCTTTCAATCTGGTTACAGATTCAGCTTATGTCGCTGGGATAGCGATGAGAGCAGAACATGCTCTTCTCAAAGAGGTCTCTAATCCAAAGTTGTACCAACTGCTCTCTAAATTAATATACCTAATCTCCCACAGAAAGCAACCTTACCATATAATGCATGTGAGGTCACACACTGACCTCCCAGGCTTTGTTGCAGAAGGCAACAGAAAAGCAGATGCATTAGCAATGGCAGCAGAAACTGCTAATGTTCCTAACATCTTTGCCCAGGCAAAGTTGTCACACGTGTTTTTTCATCAAAATATACCTGCCCTTATGAGAATGTTTAAGCTCTCAAAGGATCAAGCAAAGGCTATTGTGGCTACGTGTCCGAACTGTCAGAACTATCAGATACCATCCATGGGGATGGGAGTCAATCCCCGAGGTCTGAATAGCTGCCAGCTGTGGCAGACAGATGTAACTCACTTCGCACCTTTTGGAAGATCAAAATACGTGCATGTATCGGTCGACACGTTTTCAGGAGCAGTATTTGCATCATCGCATGCAGGAGAAAATACCATGCACACAATAAAACACTTTCTCCTCGCTTTTGCCACCCTGGGTGTACCAAACAGATTAAAACAGATAATGGACCAGCCTACACTTCCCACAAGTTAAAGGAGTTCTTCAATTAATGGGGAATAGCACACAAGACCGGCATACCTGTAAACCCCACAGGACAATCCATCGTGGAAAGGACACATCAAACCCTCAAAAGAGTCCTCAATCACCAGAACAGAGACACGAGAATCACATCTCCAGTGGAAAGACTTTTCAAGGCTCTCTACGTCATCAACTTCCTGAACTGTACAGCATCAGAGCCTGACCCACCAATACTTCGCCACTTTGTAAATACCACCCAAGCAAAGCTCACCGAGAAACCACCTGTGCTCATAAAGAACCCTGAAACACACCAAATTTCTGGGCCTCATCAGTTGATTACCTGGGGTAGAGGATATGCATGCGTGCTACTACCATCCAGTCCGAGGTGGTACCCAGGAAAAAACATAAAGCCATACTTAGGCACTGCGAACACTACTCCTGCAAACGGGGACAAGAACACTCCTGAGGCAAGCACAAGACCACGTCAAAACCAAACCAGCTCTGCCTGGAGACGAAGACGTTGCCAAATACCCACAAACACAAGAACAGACCACCCCATTACAAGACAGCAGACAAAACTGAAAAGCTAAATAACAGTCTGCTGCATCAGACCGTAGATAGCCTTAACACAAAAGTGTTCTCTGAACTATATGTTGTTACACTGGTTTTTTTTGGTATTTAAAGAAAGAAAAAAGAAAAAAAAAAAACCCTGTTATTCCCCCTCCCTAATCTTTTAAAACCCCTTAACCTTCTACCCACTCCTCCTCCCTTAGTGTAGCTTATAAATTAAAAGAAAAAGGGAGGGAGGAGGGGAACACAGAAAAGAACAAGGCAGAAAACCCTCTCATCATAAAGATAACAAATTCTGCTTATATTCCCTATCAGAAGCCCTATTCCTGCCCAAAGATGAAAAATATCTCTGTTGCTGCTATCCTCACTGCTGCCTGGATGTTCTTCTCCGTACCACGTGCCTTCGGCTGGATTAGCCCACAGCCCAGCCATAATGTTTGGGTAACCTTAGCAAAAACATTAAAACAGGACAACATGTGCTTGTCTATGGGAAGCACTGATAACCCACTTTCCACACGTCTAGTAGGAATTCCCTTTGTAGCAGATGACTGGCCTGTCTATAACTCAGAGATCCTCCTCACCACAGGTAAGAGACCCAATGTGGCTGATACTTGGGACGAGTGGACAAAAATTCTGCCAGATGCTCAAGAGGAACCCCAAGAATTGGATCTGTTGGGATCCTCCAAGGCCACATACTGTGTCAAATTTTACTTTTAAGGTCCAAAAAACAATTGGCCAGAAATTGACCAGAACAAAAACACATATCAAAAAGAGATATCACCAATTAACAAAGCCTATAACTCTCACAATTGGTGCAATTACACGGCTCGTGTGATTTCTGTGTCCTCTCTCCATCTCAAAGTATTACCCAAGGGAATGTTTCTCATCTGTGGTGACAGAGTATGGGCTGGGATCCCCTCCCAACTCCAGGGAGGTCCCTGTACCCTTGGAAAACTTTCCACCCTTACTCCAAACATCACCCTGTTAAATAATTGGAAAAAAGAAAGCGAATCAAAACGACAAAAAAGGTCCTACACTGAATTTGATGAAAATTGTGATCCTAAATTATACGATTGGAACAAACCAAAAAAGATTGCTGTCTCCCTGTTTTTACCCTGGGTAGCTGCAGCTAAAGCCCTCGGTGAAATCAATCACCTTGGGTGCTGGCTCAGTAAACAAGCTAACACTACATCTGCAGCCTTGAGTGATCTCTTAAAGGAAGAAGAAACCACAAGACATGCTTCGCTCCAAAATCGAGCAGCAATCGACTTCCTGCTGCTTGCTCTTGGACACGGCTGTGAAGACTTGAAAGGGATGTGCTGCTTCAACCTCTCTTCACGCTCAGAATCCATCCATGCGAACATCCAGAAACTGAAAGATCTCGTGAAGGACTTGAAAGTAGAAAGAATCCCAGACTGGGTCAATTAATTTTTAGGGCAATGGGGATTAATAGGATGGGCTGCATCCTTGGTTAAGGGAATGTTGTTGATTCTCCTTGTAGTTGTTATTGAGTTAGCTATGTTCTTGTGCCTTGTTCACTGTCAAAAGAGCTATAGCGAATGCCTTTTTTGTAAAAACAGAAAGTGGAGTTGTAGTAAACCCCATAGATTTAGGAAAAGCACCATGGAGAATCTGAACAATAGGAATGCTGAAACAGCAAAAGAAAATTCCTGTTTCCCTGTCCTCCACACTTAACCTATCTCTGTAACCCTATAAGGCAATGTCATGTTAACCCCTCACCCATTGGTCAATCTTGGATCCTTTCCAACCCTATAAAAGAAGCATACTGTACCCCATTAGGGGGGAAAGAAGAAGAGCAGAGACCCTTCACAGACCTCCCCAAATAAAGCCATCTCCGTGGAACAGCCTGTGCCTTCTCCTTCTCCTCCTCTCTCTCCGTCTGCTGCACCATCAAGCCCAGGGCACCACTACCTAGCAAGCAAAGCTGAAATCCTAAGAGCTTGCAATCACTATAGAGCTGATAATCACCATGCTTGCTAGATGGTAGCCCCGCGGCATTAGCATGAGCGAGCTAGCCTTGGGCACCCGGTCCCTACCCAGGGACTGAGCTCCTGAGCCCTATTGCTCTGCTTTATGATAAGGCCAAATCAGACAGGCTATTACTCAGGGACATCGATATGGGACATTCGGGCACCTACCAGTGCATGGCCACTAACCAGCTGGGACAGGATGGGCATCGCGTGTTCTGGGCACTCAGCCCTGAGCTGGCCCTGGACGTGACACTGTGGGACAAAGGGACACACAGGGACATAGGTGGGTTTACACAGGGTCACTGTAGGGTGTAGGACCCCTGGGGTCATGGGTGACTCTGATGTGTCCCCCTCTGTTTCTTGCAGTGGCCGCAGGGGTCAGTGGGGCCCTTTTGTTCCTGCTCCTGCTCATGGGTGTCATTGTGGCCTAGCACTGGTGGCACCGTGTGGGTGGGTGGGGGTCCCAGGGAGTTCCTGAGGCCCCCAGAGTTGGGGAGCAATAGGGAAGCACCCACAGCCCCAAAATTGTGACCTTGTCTGGGGGTCCTGTGGAGTATGGTGAGGTTCTGGAAGGTCCTGCATGGATGTTGGGGGTTCTTTCAGGGGCCCTGGGGGTGATGGGTTTTTCTGTCCCTGGCAGGCTTTGGGTTCTTGAGGCTGACTTGGTCAGGGAGTTTGGAGAGGTTAATGAATTCTGGGGGGCTTCGGGGATGCTTGGGGGTACCATGGGATTTTAGGAATCCTGATAAGGTTCAGGGCCCTGGGACCCCATAGTCACCCATCCCCTCCTTCCTTTGAAGCTGCCAGGAAGCAGCAGGAAAGGTGAGTGGGAGGCTCAAACCAACCGCTCTCCTTTTTCCCTAACCCCAAGACCTCCCATTCCGCCGCCCCCCTCCCCCACATTCCCTTTATTCCCTCAGGGCCCCCCCAGATCCCCTGGCCACCCAGAGGAGGGGGAGGTGCTGTACACCCACGTCGTGGTCACCAAGAGGGCAGGGGGTGAGTACAGGGGGGACACACGCAGAGGGACACGTCACCCACGAGTGTCACCCCACCCAGATCCCACAGCCCGTGTCTCTCGCAGCGTCCCCCCGTGCCACCACCCTCCAGGATCCCCAGGTGACCAGCGCGGAGCTGCGGGGACCCCAGGGGCGACCGCGGGAACCCGGTGACATCTACGGGAATGTGCTGTGACACTGGGGGGAACTGGGAGGCAGTGGGGGTCCCCACCCATGGGCACCCACTCGTGTCTGTGCTGCCACTAAAAACTGCCCCTCCTGCACCCCATCAAGGCACAAAGATTCCAAAGGGCTGAGAGAAGAACAATTTCCTGAAACAGCAACCACAGAGAATGAAACCAACAGCAACCGCAACAAGGTTGAAAGTCCAAATGGTCACTCAAGGACCGATTTCCAGGAAAAGTCACAACAAGGAAAAAACCCCAGATGTTTCCCTCAGCACGTTTCCCACCACAGGAATCTTGCAGGGCCCTGGACCTTCCTTGCTCTGGTGGCCAAAGAGACTTTCAGGAGGCTCTGGATTCTCTTGTTCCCTGTCCCAAAGCCCTCCTCTGCCATGTTCCCTACACCAGGATGTCACAAAGGCCCTGTGGGGGTTCCGGAGCCTCCCTCTTTTCCAGGGCAGTCAGGATCAGACCATGGCACAGGGTGGGGTGTCAGAGACAGGAAAAGTTTGATGTCTGGAGACATTTTGGAACAGCTGTGTGTGGCAGGGGTGGGTCAGGCCTTGCTTTGGTGAGACAGGGCCCCGTCTGTCCATCAGTCTGTCAGCCATGGCACATTGGGGACAGTGTGATGCTCTGCAAATCCAGCTCCTGAGTGGCTGGGTGACCAGAAATGCCAGCTGGGAAGAGGGTCCTTGGTGGCCCAACTGCCTTAAAAGGCAGAGCATGAGGTGGCCATGTCCCTGACTGTGTCTTCTCTTTAGAGTGTCTGTCCCATCCAGGCTGGAACTCAGGATTCGGCAACTCATTTAAATGAGAAAAATCTGCCAAGGAAAGTGGGAACATTCCTGGAATGGAAAGAAGACCCACATATAAAACTCTTTTTTCATTTCAAACTGATTTGGCTTTCAGACCAAAAGGTAGGAAAAGGAATAACAGGTCTTTTCTAGGAAATTTATAAACCAGAACAGAACAAACAACACAAACGCAGAACTTTCCCTCCCGCTCAGCGCTGTTGTTTTTGTGGCAGTTATAACCGCGGCCAGCAGGGGGCGCTGCAGGGAGCACTCCCGGCCAGCAGGGGGCGCCCCGCTCCAGCTCCATCCCCTCATGGGCCATGGCAGCCTCGGGCTGGAGGGAGGAGGGCAAATCGCTCCTTTTGCAAACTCACGGCCACCAATCGGTCCCGGCACCACCACCGGCAGCGGGCAGAAGCCGCCAAGGCAGCAGGTTGGATCCCAGTGCCCCCTGGCAGCGTAGCAGTGTCCTGGGGCCAGGCACACGCCCTGTGCAACACCTGCAACCACTCTGTATGATCCCGAATGGAAGGAAAGCGGCACCTGACCCTTGACAGGTCTTGGGTCCACAGCAGCACCTCTGGTGGTTTTACACCACAATTCCTGCAAATCCTCAGCCTTTCTCTCCCTTTTTCTCTTTCAGCCCTGTCACAGCCAATCTGGAAATGTTGAATTGCTCCCAAATGTTGAGGAAAGCTGATGTTCAGTCCTGGCTCTGCCTGGAATCCTCTGGGGGCTCCAGAGCACATTTGGAGTTCCTGCTCTTCCTGGGCCACTGCTGGTCCCAACACAGCATCTGCAGGGAAAGGAAGAGCAGATGGAGAGCAGAGCCACAATTCCAAGGGCTCTGCAGCTGCCGCTGGAGCACAGGGACAGCCCTGGCCGGGAGCAGTGCCTTGGGAGGGAAAAATGAGGAGAAATTGGATCTGGTTGGGCTAATGCCCCTGTTCTGCTCAGGGACCAGCAGACACTTAAGGAGGTGTTATAATTAGTTCTGGAGTTCCTAAAGTTCAGCCATGCTCCTAAAACATCTCTGTGCACAAACACAGGGTTCTGTTGCCTCTCCTGGGGATTTTGGGATCCTGTTGCTGAGGCAGCAGCAGCTGGAGCAAGTGGGCCACTGGAACAGGACCTGGCCATGGAGAGGAGCAGGAGTGCCGGGAATTCTGCAGGGTGCTCAGACGAGGGCCACAGGGCACCGCTTGCCATTCCTGCTCCCCCCAGATTTTGGGACGGAGCAGTGACACCCATCGAGCTACCAAACACCTCAGGGCTAGGGCACAGCCTCAACAGGAGGTCCTGTCCAGGTTTTGGGGATGATTTGGGCACTCTCGGGCTCGTTCCCGACAAAGGGCAGCACTCTGGGAGCGGTCGGCACATCCCGAAGGAGCAGCACGGGGCTGCTGGAGACCGAGTGCTGTGGGCAAGGACGGCATGAGGGAGCCGGGCCCCGCTCAGCCGGCGCTGCCCCAGGAACGTCTCATCCTGCAGGATCTCGGCAGCCTCTGCCGGTGCCGGCCCCGGGGCTGTCGGGGGGCGCGGCCGGAGGGGCCGGGGGGCAGCGGGTGGGAGGGGCCGGGATGGAGGGACCGGGACCCCACTGGGGAGCCCCGAGCGTGGAGGGAGCGAAACGGCGGAGGGGAGACCCCAGGACAGGGGGGAGCAGAGACCCTGCGGTGGGGTCTGCGGAAAGGAGGGACCGCAATGGTGGTCCCGGAGCACCGGGAAGGGGCCCAGCTGCCATCGCGCTGCGAGTGCCGGGACGGTCCCGGGGTGTCCGAACCGACTGTGGCAGCGTGTCCGAAGCCACTGTTGCGATGTGTCGGGACCGAGCGTTGCCAGGGTAAGGCCCCCACAGCTCCGGGAAGTGGAGGGGTACCCTGGAAGGGGCAGGGCAGGGGCGGGGCAGAGCCCTGTCTATTCCCTGTGCCCTGTGCAGGTGAGGAGGGCAGGGATGGAGCAGCTCTGGGGACACCTGGAATCCAGACAGGGTCACTCCCCACAGCCCCACCACGGCCGCAGGCAGAGACACTCCTCTCTATTCCCTCACTTTTCCCTCTTGTCTGGCAGCCAAGCAAGAACACAAATATTCTACCCAGGACATTCCAAAGGGCTTCAGGTTTGAGACAGGAAGGAGGAGGGACCTAGTCAGGTTGTTGTGCCAAACGTTATTGTGTTTGCCAAAGTTAGGGAGCTATTTCAGACCCTTGCTGCTAGGGACAAAGTGATCAATTGCTGCATTTCCGGACTGCTTCCTCCAGAGCTGCCCCTGCAGTGGTGGTTTCCAGCCAGCCCTGCTCTGAAAACCACCAAAGGCCCTCGCAGAGCCACTGCTTGGGCTCCCATTGGGTTTTGTGCCGCCTGCAGGGCTGAGCAAACCACAGGCGGACCTTTTTCCCCCACAGAATTCTCACCTCTGCAGCACCTCCACAGACTCAGAGCCCCTCAGAATCTCTCTGGGGTGACGCCCAGGCCACCGGCACCTTGTGGGGCCTGTGCTGGGCTTGGGTCACCCCAAAATCTAAGGCACCCAGGGAAGGCGCTTTGACCCACAGACCCACCCAGCAATTGCCCATCCCTGGGACCTCCATTCCCATGGGACCCCCTTTCCTTGTGTCCCACCCTCCCTGGGACCTCCATCCTAATACTGACATTCCCCAAGATTCCCATGGCCCAGGACCCCATTCCCAAAGAACCCTCTCCTGTTCATTCCATCCCCTGCAATCCTCCTTCCCCCAGGACCTTGATTCTACCAGGACCCCCACTCCCATGGGACCCCCCTTTCCCCCAGCATCCCCATCCCATGACCCCAAATCTCTGGGGCCCACGTTCCCCTGGGACTCCCATCCCTGAGTCCCCCCAGCCCTGGGCACCCCCATTCCCATGGCACCCCCATTGCCAGTGACCCCCCATCCTCAGCACCCCCATTCCCAGGGACCCCATCCCTGGGGCCTCCCATTCCCCTTGACACCCATTCCCTATTCCCAAACCCCCTGAGCCCCCCACTCCTGGGAACCCCATGTCCCACTGGGTCCCACCAAGCCTTGTCCCACCCTGTCCCCACCCTGCCCACAGCCTGTGCCCAGCTTGTGGCCACCCTGCCCCCACCAAGGGCCACCTACACATGGGGACGAGACCTGACCTCGCTTCCTTCCCCTTTGGCCAAAGAGCCACCACCCAGGGGACAGCCACCCCCGGCAGCGAGTGACAGCCAGTGCACATGGCTGGGGACATCGGGATGGCCGGGAAGGTGGCGCTGCTCCTGTGGGGTGAGTGCCCTGGGCAGGCGTCTGACGCCCTGGTGATGGGCCCTGGTGAGGGAGAGATGAGTGGGTAGGGAGCACAGGGGGGCTGCACAGTTCCTTGAGATCCCCAGGGCCACCAGGGCATGGAGCCTAGTGTGACCAGAGTTGAGGGATGGCCGTGGGGACAGGAACAGGGGGACAGGAACAGGGGAACTGTGATGAGTGCACAGGAGCATGGGATGGAGATGTTGGGACAAGGATGTGGCAAAAGGAACCTTGGGGCTTGGGCAGCTGTGGGGACAGGGACACAGGGCTGCAGGGACAGGGACAAGGGGACAAGCACCATGTGTTTGGGCCATGGGGACAAGTGCCACTGGAATGGGACCATGGGCACAGGGCCGTGGGGATGTGTCTGTGGGGCTGGCAGGGGTGACCTGTGCCAGCACAGGGTCCCCATGCCTGAGCAGGGGTTGGCTGCTGTGTCCCTGTCCTCGAGACCTCTGTGCCACACCAATGCCCCCACTGAGACCTTCTGGGGACAGCCCCCACACCCGGTGCCATCGTGCCTCTGTCCCCATGGTGCCACCCCCACCCAGCCCTGTCCCTTCTCCCTTCCAGCCCAGACCCTTGGCCTCGCTTGTGAGTCCTCGGGGGATGCCATGGCCCCACCCTGCTGTCCCCAGCCCCACACTGGCCCTGGCAGGCTGGTGTCCCCTGTCACCCACAGGTGCCCAGACCACCCAGCTCCTGGTGGAGCCCCCCTGGAGGCCGGCGGTGCTGTGGGACCGGGTGACACTGACCTGCCAGGGCTTGGGGACTGCCGGTGCCACCACCTGGTACAAGGATGGGCGGCACTGGAGGCAGGAGTGATGCGACCCCTTCAAGGTCACTGAGAGTGACACCTTCATGTGTGACAGACCCAGACCTGGGCTCAGCCCCCCTGGGACAGTCTTAAATGGTGAGGAGTTTTGGGAGTCCTGTGAGAGTCAGTCCGAATTTTCCCTCATCTGCCTCACGATCGTCATTGGGGAAGCACTGAAGAGAAGACCCCCCCTGTCTAAAATCTCTGGCTCTGAAGGAGAAAGTCACATGCCAACAAGCCCCTGAGACCTGAGAGCATGGCTAAGTTTTTGTTTTCACAGGTGTTGTTTGCTGTATGCTACACTGAGCCCAATGAGAAGTAGAAGGGGGCACCGTGCCCTTTTTGCAACAATAGCCTTGGAAGCTGTCCCACCTCTCGGCCTGGCTGCACTTTTCCTGAGTTCTGGGTGGTCCCCTGCAGAAGACCCTTCTCACTCATTTGCAACCACTGTGACAGACAGACTGAGATGTAAGAAGCCTTTCCCTCAAAGACAGAGACATGAAACCCCTATGTGAGAAGGCCCCCTCTCCTCCTTCCAAGGCCTGGGACTGAAACCCCCAACCCGGCGGAGATGTGCGGGGGGAGGCAAGCTGACCAAAGCAAGATGGATGTTGCAGGTGTGAGCATTGGACCATGAACACAATGGCTCTCACCTACTGCTGAGAACATGGACTGTGTGTACCCTTTGCAAATACCATTCCCCCTTCCCCCATCGAAAGAGAGTAGAATTGGAGTCCAGATGAATTGCACCTCTGAGATCTCCCTGATGTTACAGGCAGATCCTCAGCTGGACTGCACCAAAGGACTTTGTCCCTACATTTGGTGGATATATCCTCCTCTTTCTCTCTCTCTCTCTCTTTTTTTCTCTCTTTTTATCTTTTTCTCTCCCTTAATCTATCGCGTTTTGCTATGGTCATACAATAAAGGTGCATTTTTTTTGATTATTGCTGCAAAGCCCATGTGCTGTGCCGGTTTTTTTTTCCACTCTGAGATCAATCCACGAACCATCTCGAAACTCGTTCGTAAGGACGGATCGTTACACCCCAGCCAGCCATGTGCACTGGCTGTCACTCGCTGCTGTGGCCATCACTCCCCTGGCTGGTGGCTCTTTGGATGAAGGGAAAGGAGCGAGGTCACGTCTGCCCCCACGTGTAGTTGGGCCTTGGTGGGAGGAGGGTGGGGACAGGATGAGGGTAGGGTGGGGACCTGATGGGACATGGGGGTGATGGTGGCACATGTTTGTGATGGTGGGACATGGTGGGGACATGGTGTTGCCAGAATTTTGAGCCTGAGGCGGTATAGGGGGCCAGGCATGGGTGTTCAGGGTAATGGGAGGCCCGGGGATGGCATCTCAGGGGAATGGGGGACCCAAGGATTTGGTGACTCAGGCTTGGGGTGAGGGTCCCAGAACAACGTGGCCTCCAGGGATTTGTGATCATGGGATGGGGCCGAGGGATTGGCATGCCATGGGAATGAGATTCCTGGTGGAACCAAGGCCCCCAGGGGAAGGGGGATCCCAGAGGCCAGAATTACCAAGTTGGGGTTCCTTGGGAATTAAGATCCTGGAGACTGCCAGCCCTGGGATGGTGGCCCAGGGAAGTTGGGATGGAAGGAGTGGGGATGATATGGTTGTGGTGCCAGGGGAAGGGGGTGCCAGGGATGGACAGTTGCTTGGGTGGGCTGGTGGGTCACAGCTCCTTCCCTGGATGCCTCAGATTTTGGGGTGACTCAGGGCCTAGTGCTGCTCCCCTGGGGTGCTGGTTTCCTAGGCATAGGGGTCCTGGGTAGCTCTGCTTCTGTGCCCTTGACTTTTTTGATTTATCTTTTCTCTTATTTTCCTCACTTTTCTGCCACGTCCCATCACGCCCGGTTCCCAGCTGAGCAATCCTGGAGAGCACCTGAGCAGGGAATGAGTTGGGATGACCCAGAGGAGGGGGGCAACGGGGAAGTGGGGGGTGCAGGGAAGGGTGGGGAGGCTGTGGGGGATGGGAGTGTCGAGCTGTGCCCCCCAACACTTTCTCTCTCCTGCAGAAGAAGGAAGAGGCTGTTTGTGCTGAGTATCATGGGGGGGGAGGGTTCTGTCCTGAGCAGCAAATCCAGGGGGGGTCCTCTCATGAGAGGATCCTGTTCCAGGGATCCTGGCACACACATCCTGGCATGGGGGGTCCTGTCCTGCGTATGGCAGTTCCAGAAATGTCCCTGCACATTCCTGGCCGGGTGCCTGTCCCAGGGGTGGCACATCCTGGGGACCCCTGTCAATGCAAGGCTGGGGCCCAGCCATGGCCCAGCCCCACTGCACAGGGATGGCCATTGCCCAGCCCTGCTCTGCCCAGCCCCAGGTGGCAGCCAGCACCTGAGGGTCCCCCCTGCCCCCTTGGCTTTGATTCTGGCAGCTTTAGAGCTGCTGCAGAGGTGAGAATTCTGTGGGTGAAAAAGGCCCTGCCTGTGGTTTGCTCAGCCCTGCAAGAAGCACAAACCCAAAGGGAGCCCAAGCAGTGGCTCTGTGTGGGCCTTTGATGGTTTTCAGAGCAGGGCTGGCTGGAACCCCCCCTACAGGGGCAGCTTTGGGGGAACCAGTCTGGAAATGCAGCAATTGATCATTTTGTCCCTCTTGGCAAGGGACTGAGGGAGCCCCAGAACTAATGCAAAGACAACAACACTCAGCTCAACAAGCTGTAATAGGCCTTCATTCTTGAACAAAACCTGTGGCCTTCTGAAACCTCATGGAATGTTTGGCCTAAGGCTGTGGTGTGGAGAGCTTTGTGGATAATTGGCTAGCTGAGAAAGGCCAATTCGATGTGATACCGTTGGATAAGGATAGGGGAAACAAGCTGGGGATTATGCAACCAGTGTCCAATCACTGACAAAGGTCATGGTGACCTTCGCTGAAACAGGAAGATGGGGGAGAAAATCGCTTGCCAGAAAATGAAGATAGCCTAGGTAGAGTAGCTATAAGATTGTAAACATAGAAGCAAAATAATCATTAGAGCATAGAAGTAGGTGTGGTTGATCTAAGTGTGCTTAAACCAATAATGAGCTCAGCTTTTGCAATATGTATAAGCTTCATTAACACCAATATAAATATGTGTGAGCTATCAATAAACTTTGGGGATTTGCTGTTCACGCATATTGTGTGAGGCAATTCTTCCGCTGTTCACGAACACTTAGCATGGGTTTTTCTCTAAAACTTAATTTAGCTTGCAACAATTTGTGGCCTGGGTAATGAATAGAACAAACACCTGAATAATTTAGCAATGCAATTTGCAAGTCTGAATTTTGCAAAGCCCAATCAACCCTTTTCACAGGTAAATAAATAAATAAAAAATCTTGGCTTGCCATCGTTAGCAATCTCGTTCTGGCTCTAATTATGATTTCAGCTGTCATCTCCATGGTTGTAAAAATTGTTTTTGGAGACCTATAAGGAAGAAAAACCCACTGTGTGATTAGCAAAGGATCTTTCTCAGAAGTGTTCCATTGAAAAATGAGACCATAAAGTTGCATTTTTTCTCCTAACACTGCAAGAAATGCAGTGTCTACGGAATTCTACAATGTTCCCTTACTTTTATTTCTAGCTTTACAAGAAAAGAGTAAGATGTTGGAGTCAACCAAACTAAGGCATAGGGTCAGCTGGACTTCACACCAAACAAACCAAGCCTGATCTTCAAGGTCTGGGAAACATTCATCTAAATCAGGGCAAGCCTCAGATCTCCTCCCAAGAGCCTTTGGAGTAGTTATGCTCATTAGTCCAAGTTCCACTCCCCTATTGGTTACATGTGTTCCATATATAGTATGGTTTCTAGAATGTTCCACCCCCAAGACTATATATTCTTACCTCTTCCTTGTTTCTGGCCCTTGGAGCTTCTCCCTATGTTGTGTTCTGTTCCTAAGCTTAGTTCCCATTTTTATTTCTCATTAAAAGTAATTTCCTTGTTGGGCACTCCATTGTTCCCTCTCCTTCTCTCCTATTTTGCACCACGTTCACCCTGAAGTCAGGGGACCCAAAGGTTTGTCACAGCCACCCTCACTGCGACAGGCAGTGCCCGGAGCGCTGTCAGGCAGTGCCGGGATCCCAGCTGTGGTTCTGGTCCCCACAAGTGAGGAATGGCAGCCCCAGGCTCAGACCCAGGCAGAAAGCCAACCAAGGGAGAGCAGAGGGAGGGCACCCTTCCAGTCTCTCTTGGGCATGGCCGCAAAACAGCCCCTGCTGCTTCTTCCTCCATCTGTGTTTGGGCTGTGCAGGTGGCAGAGCCAGCCAGGTTGTGCTCTGTGTTCCAAAGCCTGTTGGGAGCGGGCATGAAAAGCGCTGTGTGCACAGCACAGAGTCCTGGAAGGTGCTGGCAAGAGCATCCTGCAGGAACAGGGCTCTGGTCCCTGGCCAGGAACAGCCTGGTTTTGGTGCTGTGAGTGCAGGCAGGAGCTGAGGCAGGTGAAGAGGCAGCGGGCAGCTTGTGTTTGTAGAGGACCTGGGGCTGCACGTCTGAACCTGCACCTGGAAACTCACTTGGAGGAATAGGAGCTAGAGCTGGAGTGCTTGTCCTGAAAGGACCTGAAGTCATTCAGCCTTGCCAGCTTTTCTTAAGGGTGTTCCCTAGGAAAGCTGCACATTTGGGGAAATGCCTTTGGAGGAAAGGGGCTTGCTTCTCAAGGAAAGAGCTTCCCAGGGAGCTCCCAGTGAGGCAAGTGTGAGTGTCCCCCTCTGGCTCTCTTCTGTGCTCCTTTCAGTCCTTGAGGCCTGTTGAACTTGGCAGAGGGGCAAGGAAAAGGCAGTGAAGTGTAGGTTTGGCATCTGCCTGGACCTGTGGAAACCAACCCAAGCACCTGCAGCAGGGTGTGTTACCCCCTTTGGACAAAGGTGTGAGCAGGAGCATCTCTGTCCAGCCATGAGCCCCAAAGCCCTCTGTGAGAGCTGTGAATTCAAAGGCCTTTACACACACACTTTTCACATCTTTCCTGTCTGCTGTGTTTCAACTCTTGGCAATATGCATTTGCCTCCTGCTTGGTGGGAGCTGCTGTGACCCAGGGCAAGCACAGAGCTCGGATGTGTGGGCCAGGGAGCGCGGAGAGTCTTGGCTGATCTTGGTGTGTCCCTGGCCTAGGAAAAGGCCTCCCAAGGTGTCCTGCTCATTGGCTCACCCTGTGCATCTTGGAGAGAACAAGGCAGGGATTTCTGGCAGCTGGGCATCAGCCAGCCTTAAAATGGGGGTGTGTGGTGGAGTGAGCCCAGCTGAGATAGGCTGAGAGCAGCCCAGTGCTCCTTGCTCCTCTCTGCTGAGCCGGGAGCGTTTGTCTGCTTTCGGCATGGCCCTGGCTGTGTGTCAGGGCTGCTGCGTGGACACGAGACAGCCGGTCCTGTCCCGCTGGGTGCCAGCGGTGCCTGGCAGCAGCCCTGCATCCACATCAGGATGCTGGCCAAGAGAGGCCCTGGAAGCTGAGGCAGCTGATTTGAAGCTTTTGCGGATACGCACAGGGGATGGCCAGCAGCGTTCCCTCAGGATACGGCAGTGCTGAGGGGTCTCCCCAGAGCTGCCTGATGCCACCCACTTCTTGTGGCAGCAGTGTCTTTCCTGTGGGATGTTTTAGCTCCCCCAAGAGTGAAGAAGGAGCTGGAGAAAGAGCTTGCCAGGCTGCTCTGGATCCTTTCCCAGCAGGCCTGCCAGAGTGGAGGAGTGTGAGCTGAGCGCAGATGTGCCCATGGAAGAGCCGTGCACAGGAAGGCTGGCTGGGAAGGATGACCCAGGAACCATAGGCCTGGCAGGCTGGCTTTGCTCCAAGCCAGGGAAGGCCTTGGAGCAGATCCTCCTGAGTGCCATCCCACGGCAGGTGCAGGGAAGCAGGGGCCCTGCTGGAGGCTGGGAAAGCTCTGCGGAGGGACGGGCAGAGCTGGGGGTCCTGGCGGGGTGTTGAGGGCTTCTGTGGGGGTGTTTGGGGGGTGGGTTTTGGGGAAGGAGTTTTCTGGAAGGTGAGAGGTCTGGGCTTGAATTTGAGTCCCTTTGAAGGCAGCATCTGTGCTTTGGCACAGCTTTGGTTCTGGAGGGCAGAAAAAATATCCGTGACTATTTCTTTTCCTGGTCCTGTTTCTCCTGCAGGGAACAAGAGGGGAGAGCTGTACTTTCTTGGCCACTTAGATATCTGTACTGGGGGAGGATTAGCCCTTTTGCCATCTACTCATTTGTTTGGGTTACTCTTGTAACGCTGAGTGGTCTTTCATTTCTTGAGAGCTTTTATTCCTTTAAGAGAATGAGGAGATGATAATCCCTTCTTGGAAAAGCACTTGCCAATCATAGAATGGCCTTCTTTTTGGCTCTGTGTAGTGTTATGTTTGGTCAAGTGACTTCCAGTGGATGATGTTAAGGCAAAGGAGTTGCTGCTTTGAGAAGGGAAGAAACTTCCAAAGCATTCCCATTCTTGTGGCTATTCATTGGAGAAGTTTGCAACTTTTGGAAGTACTTGAGTTGAGCAATGGGAAGTAAAGCTTTCCTGAAGTGAGGATTCTTAAATGGCCCGAGCCCCCAGAGCAGGGCAGCATTTGCTGATGTTTGGAGCAGTTGCAAGAGATCCTGTGGGGTTGCCTTAGACACCTGGGTGCAGGGATTGCTTCCAGCCTGGGCCACTTTGGCCGGGCTGGGGGCGGCCCCAGGGCAGGCGGCAGTGTGTGCAAGGGCCCTGGCTGGCACGCTGCAGCAGGGTCAGCGTTGCATGGAATGGAAGCCGGTGACCAAGGGCCCTTTGTGACACATGGGAATCAGAAGCCTGCCCGGGTGCTCGGAACAGGCGACGGGACAGAAGGGGACAGAGCGGTGCCGTGAGGAGCCCCCGCACAGCTCGCTCGTTCCCGTCTCATCCGGAGCTTTTCCGCAGCGTCATTCCCGCAGCTGAGCTCGAGGCCAGCCTGCGGGACTCTGTGACTCGGAGCTTTTCTGAGGCATCTGCCATTCCTGCGGCCAGCGCCATCAAGTCCAGACGGTGGGATTTGGTCCCCCGAATGGCTTAGGAGGAGTCTCCTGTCATTGTGGCAGGAGCCCTCAAGACCAGAGTGCAGGACTTGCTGTCCTGCAGCCTTCCTGAGGCTTGTCTGTCACAGGTGCCTTGAAGGCACCAGTGCAGTTGTTGACTTGGCAATATCCTGAGGCATCTCTCTTGAAGGCGCCCTCAAGAACAGACTCTGGCATGGCAGCCAGATTCCCCAGCTTGTTGAAAGTGTTCAGGGGGGAAAAAAAGAGAAGCCCTGGAGCCGTCCCAGCACAACAGCCTGAAGACCTGGAGCAGATCCAGACGCTGCAGGATGGTGAGTAGCAGAGCTGGGCCACAGGGCTGATGGCTACAGCCAGCTTGGCCCCATGCCATCCCATCCCATGCCCTGGGGACATGCCCATGGACAGGATGGACGAGGGGCAGAGCAGACAGCCCACAGTGGCCGCGCTCCATCGCCTGGGTCATGCCGGGGCTCTCCCTGCCTGGGGAGCGCAGGGCTGGGCTGTGTTCTCCGGCCTCTCCCGCAGCCCCTCAGCTCTGGCTGCGCTCGCTCTTTGCCAGGTGCAGCCCTGGAGAAGACACAAGAGCAGGAAGCCAGCTGTGGCCGCTTGCGCAAAACCCTGAAGGTACCTGCAGTTACCCCCAGCTGGGCTGGGCCTGCTGTCCCTGCTGAGCCCAGCAGCACGCTTGGAGCATGCCACGGAGCATGCCTGGCTTCCCTGCCCTTTATTCTCCTCCAGATGTTTGGGAAATTGCTGCGCATTTGACGACATAGAAAGGTGGGCCCCACAGCAGCTGAGGACACAGCCCAGCCTGCCTCGGGGCTGACCGAGCTCCAGGCAGAGCCTGATGTCAACCCAGATTGGCCTGAGCGCTCAGAAGACTCTGAGGCTGCAATGAACGAGGACAGGGCAAAGGCAGACAAGGCAGCAAGTGAGGATGTGGCCGTGACAAACACCAACACTGCCGAGACTGAGGACATCTCAAATACTGGCAGCAGGCCCACTCTCACTGGGATTCATGCTCCCACTAAGGATCTTTTGGAGGACAGTGCTGCTCCTTCTCAGGAGCAGGTAAGCAGCCTGGGGCCGGGCCTGGAGGCCTGCCAGGATGGTGTGTCCCCTCAAGCCATGGTCCCTGGGCCCCTCAGCTATTGAGGCCAGCAGAGTGTGGCTGGAAGGGAAGCACTTCTTGGGGGAAGCTGGGCAAGTTGCTCCCTTGGACAGCACTCCAAATCTCCCCCATGCCTCCTCCAGGTGCCGGCCATGGTAAGAAACATCCACCAGACTCTACTGTCCCATGGCACTGTGGATGCCAGGCTGCAAAGCCACATTGTGAGGCTGGCTGAAGAGCACCCTGCCGACGTGGTGCTGACCCTCCTGCGCTGTGCCCCAACATGTGACAGGTACGGGGCCCACGTGCCTGGAGAGCTCAGGGCTCAGCAGCCTTTAGGGCCCATGGCCCTGCGCAGCCTGTGCTATGGGGTCTGCCGGACAGGCAGAGAGGTCCAGGAGCCTCGGGCCCCTCTGTTTCCTGAGCCTGCTGCCAATGCTCCCCCTGCCCCCCAGGGCACCGGGGCTCTTTCACCTGCACTCGCACAGCTGCACAGGGCACGGTACTGTGACTGAGATGCCCCTGACACAGAGATCTGATCCTACAGAGCTGCTGCGAGGATATGGAGGAGCATTGGCTCGTCAGGAGTAACAATGGAGAAAGTGCTGCCAACACTCCGTGGTCCGTGTAATGGAGGATTGGCCACTGCACAGCGCATGCGCCTCTGATGGGGACGACAGGGACGTTTTTGCCCTGGCTGTGAGTTTCTGGGCCCATGCTCGCCGCCAGGTGGCCTCTCCAGTAGCTCTCAGTGCCCTCAGTGCCGGAGTCACTGGGCTGAAAGCTGGGCTAGGGGCAGGCTCAGGGGGCACCAGGCCCGCTGCTCCTCCTGCATCTGCCCTTGGGCCCTGCCCCATGGACACCTTGGCACTGAGCGCTGTCTCTGGCTGCTTCTTTTGCAGACAGCTCTGGTGACTGTGCAGGTGCCCGGGTTGCTCAAGGCCATGATCCCTTATTCTGAGCAACTGTTTCTGGCACTGCTCTTCCATATTGTCATCACTACGCAGCAGCCGCCAGCAGAGGAAGTTGATAGCTTCTGGAGAGCGTGCCAGGAGGAGCAGCGCCTTCCCATCACGCTTAACAGGTGCCAGTCCTCCTGTCCTTGCCATGCCCTCGTGGCCAGCGCCAGCACTCCTAGTGTGACCTGGGCTTTGCTCTGCACACAGGTTTGCAGTGCAGGCCATGAAGGTTCTGCTCTGCCGACTGCGGTGTGAGCACGTGGTGATGTCTATGGAGCGCAAGTGTGCCTGGGAGACGCTGCTGTGTGCTGACACCCAGCACTATGCCATGGCTCTGCTGGCCAGGTGAGACCCCCTTGTCCCCGCTGTCCCCGGCATTTGTGCCCTGTGCTCCAGGCAGTCCCTGTGCTCATGGGCCACAGAGGCTCGTCACTGAGGGACGGCCAAGGAGGCTGAAAAAGCCTGGGAGAGGAGAGTGCCCAGAAGGGGCCGCCTCCCAGAGCAGCCACATCCCCTGCAGGGATGCTGGGGAAAGACCAGGCCTCTGTGAGTCAGTTCTGGGAGAGGTTTGTCCCCCACTTCAGGGTCTCGGTGCCTTTTTTCCCCCTGCCAGGGAGATGCGTTATGACTTGAGCCCTCTGTGTTCCCATGTGGCATATCACCTTCTCCTGCTGCTTAGCAGTGAAAAGCCAAGCTGGGATCTGCCCTTGCTGGCATTCCTTGTGGAGGTGAGCCTGGTGGCCAGCAGTGCCTGGCTGAGCTGCCTCGCAGCTCTCTGGCCTCTCAGAGCCACAGCTGCCTGGGCCAGTGCCCACGCCCTGTGCTGCTGCCTGGGCCCGGCCCTGTGCGGTTCTGGGCTCCTGCTGGATGGTTTCCCTGTCACTGCCCCGTGCCTTTCAGGTCCTCGAGTGCCTGCACTTGAGGAAATGTGCTGGCACTGTTGTGAAGATGATGTCAAGTTGCCTGCAAATGGAGTGCAGGGAGCGGCGGCGCCTGGCGCTCAGAGGCCTGGTGGTGCTCAGCAGGGAGCCCTGGATGGTGAGAAGGGGGCTGCGGCTGAAGCTGCGCTGTGGAAAGCAGCCCCTTGGGCGTGCAGGGCTTCAGGAGCTGAGGCAGCTGCTCCCAGCTCTCCTGCCTCACCTGCCCCAGTGCTTTGGCTCAGGCCTTTGGCCTGTGGGCCCTGCAGCAGCAGCAGCAGCAGCAGCAGGGTGGGCTTGCAGTGCCAGGGCGGTGTTGGCGGTGCAGCCGTCCATGGCTTTGCAGCGCAGCCTTGTGTTCCACCCAGGCCAGGAGAATGTGCAGCCTGTCTGTGAGCCTTCTGGAGCTGCTGGGTGAGGCCGATGGAAAGGTGGTCAGCATGTCCATGCATGTGTTGACAAATGTGCTCCAGGCAGACATGCTGGTATCCAGCACCACTGCCCCCAAGCTGGCTGAGGCACTGCTGCTTCTCTTTGACCATGTAAGGCTCTGTGTCCCCAGCTGTGGGCACTGGCTGCTGCCCAGAAACTTTGGCCAGGTGAGCGTGGAGTATTTGGTGTAAAGGCCTGATCCTCTTGCATTCCTCCAGGACAACAGCTATGTGCAAGTGCTCTCCCTTGAGCTCTTCTTCAGGGTGATGGAGTCGGTAGTGGATGAGGGAAAAAAGCCCCTTGCGAAGGTTTTGAGCCAAAGCCTCCTTCCACTCTTCTTCCAGTGCGATGATGAGAAGCGGTGTGTGGCAAAGGTGAGGTTTTGTGTGATGCTGGTGGATCTTGGGGAGGGGGCTGGGCTGCCTCCTGCCCTGGCACCTCCAGGAGTGCAGCCTGGTGCAGGCCTTGGCACAGGGATGTGGGTCCTGTGCCTTGGCCCGTGGGGCCATCTGTGGGTGTCTGGTGCCCTGCAGGCCTCTCGGGAAACGCTGCTTGGTGTGGCCAAGTTGCTGAAGAGGAGGAAGCTGAAGCAGCTGGTGAAGAAGGGGCAGCTGTCAAAGTTCAGCGAGGTGCTGGTAAGGAGGGCCTGGAAGCCCCAGGCTGAGGCTGGAGAAGGCCCCTGAGCGCAGTGCTCAGGATGAGGGGCTGGCAGCTGTGGCCGCGCCTCAGGGCTGTGCGGGCAGGGGAGGCCGGGGCGGGGAGCAGGCAGCGCCCGGCCCCGGGGCTGAGCCCGCGCCAACGCTTCCCTCCTGCCGCTCTCTGCAGCTGGCAGAGGACAGGAGCCGAGTGGCTGAGCACCTGCGCGGGGCCTTGCGCTACCTGCAGAGCCCACAGGAGCCCCTGCGAGAGGCGGCCGTCAGGATCATCGGGGAGTCCCGAGCCCGGGCTCCCTCCCCGGGCCGCCGCAGCTCGGCCCCGGCCCCGCCTGCTGCCCCGGCAGCGCCGGCCGGGCCCGGCGCCGTGGAGCCCCGGCCGGGCTGGGCGCTGCTGCCGCCCTCTGGCAGTCGCGCCCTGGGGCGGCAGCGTGCGGCAAGTGCCCGGGCTGAGCCCTGCCGAGCCAGCAGCCCGTTTGGCCGCGGCACCAGCAGCGGCGCCGGCAGGGGGCTGTGCTGCTGGGGCCGTGACAGGCTCTGTTTTGGCAGGGATGGCCGGGATGGTTATGAGGGGCCGCAAGGAAGAGCTCCAGCTCCTCAATGAGGGTGAGTGCGGGCAGCGGGCTGACAGCGGGGGCTGCCGCTGGGGGAACTGCAAATCCTGCCCTGGCTGCAGCAGGCTTCGCTCCCTGTGTGGACAAGCACAGAGAGATCTCAGGGAGACGCGCAGGGGAGATTGGTGGCCAGCACCTTCTAACCCATCCCCTTGTCTCCTGCTGCCTCCTGTCCATGGCCAGAGTTAGGAGCTATGGCCCTGGCAGGAAGGCCTCCTTGGCTACCTGCAGATCCAGGCTCTGACCGTGGCTCTGCTCATCTCTCTTGCAGCCCTTCAAGGCCTTAGAAGAGATGACAGCCCTTCCCAAATGAACATAGCCCTTCAGCAGAGAATCATGGAGAGATCTGCAGAACTCCATTTATCTGGCGGCTCAGAAGAACCATTGCTGCTAAAAGGCCTAAAGACACCATGGAAGAGGAGATCACCTGGAGAGACCAGAAGAGACCAGGAGAGACCAGCTGGAGCTTCAGGCACAGCTGATGATTGGCACAGCTGAGCCTGTGGGAAGTTGCCATAGCTCCTGCCTTCTCCCTGCCTGTTGACAACTGCGTGCCTCCCCAGCCCTCAGACCCTGCCCGTCCCCTTTCTTCCCTCACCACTCCTCCCTTTGCTTGGCCTTCCATGAATAAAGAGTTTGGCTTCTTCCCTTTGCCCGCATGCCTGTGGAGGTGAAGCAAATCCGGGGCCCTGGGACACACAGGCCCCTGCTGCCGTTCTCTGCCACGCCGTGTTTTGTGCACAGAGCCAGAGGAACAAGGGCAGGCCAGGCTGGAAAGGTCCCTGTGCTGAAGGTGCAGTTGCAGAGCACTGTGTGGTTCCAGATCTTGCTGAGCACACTGGAGGCCAGCAGTGGCACAAGGAGCCTGTGTGTCAGGACCAAAGTGGTGTCTAAGGCCCTGCCATATTTGGTCCGCTGTTGTGCGTGTCAACAAGATAATGAAGAACAGACAATGAAGGAAACCTTATGGTTTAACTGGTGGGAATTTGACCCTTGAGGGAAACAATGGACTGGTCAATGGATGGGAAGCTGTGCCACAATGGAGCTGTGCTCGGCATGGAGGGAGTATCACAAGTCATTGCAGCCGCATCTCAGGCACTGGCCAAGCATGAGATGACGTAACGGGAAAAGCTCCATTCCAGAGGAGGAGATGTCAGGCCTCGCCATGGCACAGGCACTGAATCATCCCCAGCACACGCAAAAACCTTCCCGGCAATAAAGGAAGCTCTTGTTGGGCAGAGCTGGCGGCATCTGTCCCCCAAATGGTGCCAAATACTGCCTTGTGTAGCCCAAAATCCCCAGCAGAGGCAGCGGAGCCCTGTGTTTGTGCACAGGGATGCTTTAGGAGCACGGCTGAACTTCAGTAACTCCAGCTATAATTACAACACCTCCTTAAGAGTCTGAGCTCCCAGAGCGGAACAGGTGCATTGGCCCAACCAGCTGCAGTTTTGCCCCATTTTGCCCTCCCAAGGCACTGCTTCCAGCCCAGGCTCTCCCTGTGCTCCAGGTGCAGCTGCAGAGCCCTTGGGGCTGTGGCTCTGCTCTCCTCCTCCTCCTCCTCCTCCTCCTCCTCCTCCTCCCCCACCCCCGTGAATACTGTGTGGGGATCAGCAGTGGCCCAGGAAGAGCAGGAACTCCAAATGTGCTCTGGAGTCCCCAGAGGATTCCAGGCAGAGCCAGGACTGAACATCAGCTTTCCTCAACATTTGGGAGCAATTCAACATTTCCAGATTGGCTGTGACAGGGCTGAAAGAGAAAAAGGGAGAGAAAGGCTGAGGATTTGCAGGAATTGTGGTGTAAAACCACCAGAGGTGCTGCTGTGGACCCAAGACCTGTCAAGGGTCAGGTGCCGCTTTCCTTCCATTCGGGATCATACAGAGTGGTTGCAGGTGTTGCACAGGGCGTGTGCCTGGCCCCAGGACTCTGCTACGCTGCCACTGGGCACTGGGATCCAACCTGCTGCCTTGGCGGCTTCTGCCCGCTGCCGGTGGTGGTGCCGGGACCGATTGGTGGCCGTGAGTTTGCAAAAGGAGCGATTTGCCCTCCTCCCTCCTGCCCGAGGCTGCCATGGCCCCTGAGGGGATGGAGCTGGAGCGGGGCGCCCCCTGCTGGCCGGGAGTGCTCCCTGCAGCGTCCCCTGCTGGCCGCGGTAATAACTGCCACAAAAACAACAGCGCTGAGCGGGAGGGAAAGTTCTGGGTTTGTGTTGTTGGTTCTGTTCTGCTTTATAAATTTCCTAGTAAAGAGCCCTATTACTTTTCTTACACTTTTGCCTGGAAGCCTCATCATTTTTGAAATTAAAACAAATTTTAGACATGCGTCTTCTTTTGATTCCAGGAATGTTCCCACTTTCCATGGCAGATATTTCTCATTTAAATGAGTTGCCAACCCCTGGGTTCCAGCGTGGATGAGACAGACAACCCAAGAGCAGACACGGGCAGGGAGTTGGCCACCTCATGGTCTGCCTTTTGAGCTATTAGGGCCACCAAGGGCCCTCTCCCCAGCTGGCACTTCTGGTCATGTGGACACTCAGGAGCTGGCTTTGCCAGAGCATCCCACTTTCCCCAGTGTGCCATGGCTGACAGACTGATTGACAGACGGGCCCCTGTCTCACCAAAAGCAAGGCCTGACCCACCCCTGCCAAACACAGCTGTTCCAAAATGTCTCCAGACATCAAACTTTTCCTGTCTCTGACACCCCGCCCTGTGCCATGGCCTGATCCCGACTGCCCTGGGAGAGGGGGAGGCTCTGGAACCCCCCCAGGGCCTTTGTGACATCCATGTGTGGGGAACACAGCAGAGGAGGGGTTTGGGACAGAGGACAAGAGAATCTGTAGCCTCCTGAAGGCCACTTCAGAACAAGGAAGATCCAGGGCCCTGCAGGTTCCCGTTGTGGAGAAAACGTGCTGGGGCAATCATCTGGGATTTGCCTCTGTTTTGGGGGCTTTCCCAGGAAATCATTCGTTTTCTGATCCTTTGGACTCTGAAGCTTGTTGCTCTTGCTGTTGGTTTTACTCTCTCTCATTGCTGTTTCAGGAAATTGTTCATCTTTTAGCTCTTTTGGGATCTTTGTGCCTCCATGGGGTGCAGGAGGGGCAGTTTTTAGTGGCAGCACAGACACGAGTGGGTGCCAATGGGTGGGGACCCCCAGTGCCCCCAGTTCCCCCCAGTGTCACAGCACATTCCCGTAGATGTCACCGGGTTCTTGCAGTCGCCCCTGGGGTCCCCGCAGCTCTGCGTAGGTCACCTGGGGACCCTGGAGGGTGGTGGCAAGGGGGGACCCTGCAAGAGACACAGGCTGTGGGATCTGGGTGGGGTGACACTGGTGGGTGACGTGTCCCTCTGCTTGTGTCCCCCCCGTACTCACCCCCTGCCCTCTTGGTGACCACGACGTGGGTGTACAGCACCTCCCCCTCCTCTGGGCGGGCTGGGGGATCCGGGGGGGCCCTGAGGGAATAAAGGGGATGTGGGGGAGGGAATGGGAGGTCTTCGGGGGTTGGGGTAAAAGGGGAGAGTGTGGTTTGAGCTCCCCACTCACCTTTCTTGGTGCTTCCTGGCAGCTGCAAAAGAAAGAGAGGAGGAGTCACTGTGGGGTCCCAGGGCCCTGACCCCTCTCAGGATTGCTGAACCCCCATGGGATGCCCAAGCATCCCTGAAACCCCCCAGAATCTGTGAACCTCTCCAGTGGCCCCAACCAAGTCAGCCTCAAACACCCAAACCCAGCTGGGACAAAGACCACCCAAACACCCCCAGGACCCCCGTGAAGAACCCCCAACATCCCTGCAGGACCATCCAGCAACTGCCCAAACCCTACAGGACTCCCAGCCAAAGTCACATTTCTGGGGCTGTGGGTGCTGCCCTATCGCTCCTGAACTATGTGGGCCTCTACAGCTCCCTGGGACCCCCGTCCCCGTTGTCACCCACCGACACGGTGCCACCGGTGCCAGGCAACAATGACACCCACGAGCAGGAGCAGGAACAAAAGGGCCCCACTGACCCCTGCAGCCACTGCAAGAAACAGAGGAGGACACATCAGGGTCACCCATCACCCCAGGGGTCTTGCATCCCTGAGTAACCCTGTGTGACTCCACCTGTGACCCTGTGTTTCTCTGTGTCCCACGCTGTCGCCTCCAGGGCCAGCTCAGGGCTGAGTGCCCGGAACACGCGGTGCCCGTCCTGTCCCAGCTGGTTGGTGGCCATGCCCTGGTAGGTGCCCAAATGTCCCACATCGATGTCCCTGAGCTCCAGAAGGGGACCCTGGGCCACCTCCTTCCCGTTGTGCAGCCAGGTGAAGGTGACAGGGGCTGAGCCCACCTGCACTGAGCAGCGCAGGGTCACGTTGTCACCTGCATGCACCTGGTGTGATGGGGGACTGGGGGTGATGGTGGCATTGGCCACAGGCACTGTGGGGACATAAAGAAGGCTGGCACTGGGTGAGGTGGGATGGGGGTGCTGCGGTTAGGGTCACTCCCAGCCCGAGGGTCCCACTCACCAAGGACGGTGACATTCAGGGGGTCACTCTCGGCCACGCTGTCCCCATTGCTGACCCGGCACTGGTACTGGCCGCTGTCATTGTCCCCAACGTGGTGCAGCTCCAGGTGGGGGCCGGTGCCCAGCAGTGCCCCCGAGCCCTCCCGGTGCCAGGAGAAGGACAGGGGACCTGTCCCTGTGGCCACCACGCAGCTCAGCACCAGGCAGTCCCCGAGTGCCACCTGTCCCCTGGGGGGCTGTGCTGACAGAGACACCCCCGAGAGCAGGACCCCTGTGGGAGGGGGTGACAGAAGGGGACAGTGAGGGACCTGGGGGGTAAGGGAGGGGAAGAGGGATCCCAGTGAGGGAGAGGGGGCGAAGAGACTGGGGGGTCTTGAAAGGGACTCCGAGGAAGGATGGGGGGTCAGGGAAGGGACACCTGGTGAGGGAGGGGGCTGAATCCAGGGAGGGTACAGGGACCCAAGGGAGGGGATGGTGAGACCTGGGGAATGTGATGGGACTTCAGAGAGGGGTGAGGGGACCTAGGGAGGGGTGAAGGGACCCAGTGAGGGATGGGGTCTCCTGGCACTGGTGTAGGTCCCCAGAGAGTGATGGGGGACCCGAGCAGACTGTGAGGGATCCCCGTGCCCATCCCCGCACTCACTGTGCACCATGACACAGAGCCGGGCTCTGCTCTTCCGCACGGCCCTCCCTCGGAGTGCACCTGGCAGCTGTAATTCCCCGAGTGGGAGACCCCCAGGGCGGGCACCAGCAGCTGCGGGGGGCCCGCAGGGGTCCTGCCCGTCCCAGTAGAACACATTCAGGAGGGGGGCTCTGGGCTGCAGGGGGCTGGGGGTGCTGAGGCAGCTGACAGTCAGGGGGGACCCCAGGGTGGGCTTGGGGGGACCCTCACGCACCAGCACTAATAAGAGCTCAGGGAAGGAGAGGGGAGGTGAGGACTGTGACTCTGAGTCTGCTGGGAAGGGGCTTTGGAGGTGTCAGGAGATCAGAATTCCAACTGTGGGGGTGCTCACCGTGCACTGTCACTGTCACTGCTGCTGACCGTGAAAGAAAGGGCTTCACAAAGCCACTGCAGCTGTAGTGACCGCTGTGGTGCAGCTGCAGAGGGGACAGGGACAGCTCGGTTCCCCTGAGGGACCCCCACAGATCCTTCTCCTCCCGGTAAAATTGCACCCTGGTGACCGGGTTGTCCTGCCAGCTCCGGCAGCGCAGGGTCACTGTGTCCCACTCCAGCAGTGCCCGTGCTGGCACCTGCAGCACCAGCTCATCTGTGGGACAGGAGGGTCCCATCTCAGTGAGAGGCTTGAGACAGGTCCAAGGAGGGTCCCCATGGCACTGGGGACATGTGGGTGCACTGGGATGAACTGGGATGTTCCTGTGTGCAGGGCACCACACAAGGGGTGTGAGGCCACCCACAGAGTGGAGCCCACCCAGATCTATCAGCGGCCACCCAGATGATTTAAGATCCCCACTCACCATCTAAGACTCTAACGGGGGGGGCTGTGCCCACGGCCAGGTCTGTCACACGTGTAGGTGCCACTCTCAGTGACACTCAGGTGGTCAAGTCCCTGCTGCCCCTAGAGCTGCCCATCCTTGTACCAAGTTGTGGCACCGGCAGTCCCCAAGCCCTGGCAGGTCAGTGTCACCCGGTCCCACAGCACCGCCGGCCTCCAGGGGGGCTCCACCAGGAGCTGGGTGGTCTGGGCACCTGTGGGTGATAGGGGACACCAGCCTGCCAGGGCCAGTGTGGGGCTGGGGAGAGCAGGGTGGGGCCATGGCATCCCCTGAGGACTCACCAGTGAGGCCGAGGGTCTGGGCTGGAAGGGAGAAGGGACAGGGCTGGGTGGGGGTGGCACTGTGGGGACAGAGGCACCGGGGGAACAGGGTGTGGGAGATGTCCCCAAACTGTCCCCATAGGGGACAGCAGTACATTCCTGTCCCCCTTCCTCTATCCCCACAGCCACCCCATGGCTCTGGTGACCTCATGCTCTGGCTCTGCTTGCATTGGAGACCTCAGGGGACCCCACAGCCCCCCTGTGCCCCCTGCCCTCCCCATCCCCAGGGTGTCAGGCCTGTGCCCGGGGCACTCACCCCACAGGAGCAGCGCCACCTTCCCGGCCATCCCTCGGGGGATGCCATGGCCCCACCCCGCTGTCCCCAGCCCCTCACTGGCCTTGGCAGGCTGGTGTCCCCTGTCACCCACAGGTGCCCAGACCACCCAGCTCCTGGTGGAGCCCCCTTGGAGACCTGTGATGCTGTGGGACCGGGTGACACTGACCTGCCAGGGCTCGGGGACCGCCGGTGCCACGACATGGTACAAGGACGGGCAGCTCTGAGGGCAGCAGGGACCGGCCTATTTCACTTTCACCGAGAGTGGTACCTGTGAGTGTGACAGACCCAGCACCAGGTTCAGCCTCCCTGTGACTGTCTTAAATGGTGAGGGAGGTTTGGGTGTCCCCAGCCTGGCACCCACGGGAACCCCAAGGTCTCTGGGTGTGCTCTGCTCCATGGGTCACCCCCTGGTGTGACCAGAGCCCATCCCCTGCTCTGGGGACATCCCAGAGCATCCCAGACCGGGGGGATCCCAGTGTTGGCACTGGGAACCCCTGGTGCACTGGGTGTGACCCAGTGGGGAGGTCTTGGTGCCATGGGATGTTACAGGATCCCTCTGTCCCCCAGACGGGATGGTGCTGCAGGTGCCTACACAGGCGCTGCTGGAGGGGGACACGGTGACCCTGCGCTGCTCGGTGCAGGTGGGCTCAGCCCCTGTCACCTTCACCTGGTTGCACAATGGGCAGGAGGTGGCCCGGGGTCCCCTCCTGGATCTTGGAGACATCGAAGTGGGACATTCGGGCACCTACTGGTGTGTGGCCACCAACCAGCTGGACCTGCACTGCGTGTTCCAGGCACCCAGCACTGAGCTGGTTGTGGCTGTGACACTGCAACAAAGGTGGGGCCACACGGGGTCATCAGGGAGTGCAGGACACCCAGGGTTCAGGGTAACCCTGATGTGTCCCCTTCTGTTACTTGCAGTGGCCACAAGGGTGGGTGGGGCCCTTTTGTTCCTGCTCCTGCTGGTGGGTGTCATTGTAGCCTGGCGCCCGTGGCACCACCTGGGTGGGTGACAATGAGGGGACAGGGGTCCCAGGGAGCTGTAGAGACCCCCAGAGTTAGGGAGCAATAGGGCAGCACCCATAGCCCCAGAATTGTGACCTTGGCTGGGGGTGCTGATGGGGTTTGGGGAGGTGCTGGAGGGTCCTGCGGGGATGTTGGGGGTTCTTTCAGGGGCCCTGGGGGTATCTGGGGGGGTCTCTTTCCCTGCTGGGCTTCAGATATTGAGGCTGAGTGTGTAGGGGGGACTGGGGAGGTTCATGGATTCTGGGAGCTCCAGAGATGTTTTGGGGTCCTGAGAGAAATTGAGGGTCCTGTGGGGGTTAAGCAATCCTGAGAGGGGTCAGGGCCCTGGGGATCCCCCGGAGTCACCCCTCCCCTCTTTCCTTTGAAGCTGCCAGGAAGCAGCAAGAAAGGTGAGTGGGGGGCTCAAACCACACTCTCCCCTTTTACCACAACCCCCAAGACCTCCCATTCTCTCCCCCACATCCCCTTTATTCCCTCAGGGCCCCCTCGGATCCCCCAGCCCCCCCCAGAGGAGGGGGAGGTGCTGTACACCCACGTCGTGGTCACCAAGAGGGCAGGGGGTGAGTACGGGGGGGACACACGCAGAGGGACACGTCACCCATGAGTGTCACCCCACCCAGATCCCACAGCCCGTGTCTCTCGCAGCATCCCCCCGTGCCACCACCCTCCAGGATCCCCAGGTGACCAACGCGGAGCTGCGGGGACCCCAGGGGCGACCGCGGGAACCCGGTGACATCTACGGGAATGTGCTGTGACACTGGGGGGAACTGGGGGCACTGGGGGTCCCCACCCATGGGCACCCACTCGTGTCTGTGCTGCCACTAAAAACTGCCCCTCCTGCATCCCATTGAGGCACAAAGATGCCAAAGGGCTGAGAGAAGAGCAATTTCCTGAAACAGCAATGAGAGAGAATAAAACCAACAACAACAGCAACAAGGTTCAGAGTCTAAAGGGTCAAAGAAGGAACGATTTCCAGGGAAAGCCCCCAAAAGGGAACAAATCTCAGACATTTCCCCCAGCATGTTTCCTCCATCAGAGGAACCTGGCAGAGCCGTGGATCTTCATTGCTCTGGGTGCCAAAGCAGCCTTCAGGAGGCTCTGGATTCTCTTGTCCCTGTCCCAAACCCCTCCTCTGTCGTGTTCCCCTCACAATGATCTCACAAAGGCCCGGTGGGCGTTCTGGAGTCTCCCCTTTTGCCAGGGCAGTCGGTATCAAGCCATGGTACAGGGCGGGTTGTCAGAGACAGGAAAATTTGATGAATGGATGAATGGAGACATTTTAGACAACCTGTGTTTGGCAGGGCTGGGTCAAGACTTTCATTTAAATGAGAAATCTCTGTCAAGGAAAGTGGGAATATTCCCGGAATGGAAAGAAGACCCATGTCTATAATTTTTTAAATTTGAAAAATGATGAGGCTTGCAGGCCAAAATGGGGGAAAAGGAATAACAGCTCTTTACCGAGATATTCATAAAGCAGAAGGGAACAAACAACACAAACCCAGAACTTTCCCTCCCGCTCAGCACTGTTGGATTTTTTGGCAGTTATAACCGCGGCCAGCAGGGGGCGCTGCAGGGAGCACTCCCGGCCAGCAGGGGGCGCCCCGCTCCAGCTCCATCCCCTCAGGGGCCATGGCGGCCTCGGGCGGGAGGGAGGAGGGCAAATCGCTCCTTTTGCAAACTCACGGCCACCAATCGGTCCCGGCACCACCGCCGGCAGCGGGCAGAAGCCGCCAAGGCAGCAGGTTGGATCCCAGTGCCCAGTGGCAGCGTAGCAGTGTCCCGGGGCCAGGCACACACCCTGCACAACACTCGTGACTCCTCTCCATGATCCCGAATGGAAGGAAGGCAGAGCCTGACCCCAGGCAGGTCTCGGATCCACAGCAGCACCTCTGGTGGCTTTACACCACAATTCCTGCAAACCCTCAGCCTTTCACTCAGGTGAGAAATGCAGGGATGGAGCAGCTTTGGGGACACCTGGAATCCAGACAGGGTCACTCCCCACCATGGCCAGAGCTCCTGCTCTATATTTCCACACTTTTCTCTCTTATCTGATGACCACAGCCTGAGGCCAAACATTCTTTCCATGAGGTTTCAGAAGGCCGCAGGTTTTGTTCAAGAATGAAGGCCCACTTAAGCTTGTTTAGCAGAGCATTGTGGGCCTTTGCAGTAGTTCTGGGGCTCCCTCAGTCCCTTGCCAAGAGGGACAAAATGATCAATTGCTGCATTTCCGGACTGGTTCCCTCTCAGCTGCGCCTGCAGGGGCAGTTTCCAGCCAGCCCTGCTCTGAAAACCATCAAAGGCCCTTCCAGAGCCACTGCTTGGGTTCCCTTTGGGCTTTGTGCTTCTTGCAGGGCTGAGCAAACCACAGCCAGGCCTTCTCCCTCATAGAATTCTCACCTCTGCAGCAGCTCTAAAGCTGCCAGAATCAAAGCCAAGGGGGCAGGGGAGATCCTCGTGCTGGCTGCCACCTGGGGCTGGGCAGAGCAGGGCTGGGCAATGGCCATCCCTGTGCAGTGGGGCTGGGCCATGGCTGGGCCCAGGCTGGGCCCCACACTTGGATGGGCACCCCAACAACATCAGCCACTCCACAATACACATCACTGTCCCAACACTAACAACATCACAATATTTAATCAACAATACCATCAATAATATCAATTCATATAATATCCAGCAAAAGTCAACTTCCATTAACTTGTTTCTCACAGCACATACCGGTAAAGAACTGTTATTCCTGTTCTCACATCTTTGCCTAAAGGCCCTATAATTTCAATGTTATAATAGTTCAGAGTAATGGGGGTTGTATTTTCCATTCCAAGGGAGGTTCCCACCTTGTTCAGCTTCCTTGACAGAGCAGAACAAAGAAACACCATTTCTGCCAGTTTAACCAAAGAACTGCATTTTAGTCCCAGTAGCAGGGAACCAGGTCCTGTACCCCTTTGGAACTGGGACGGGCACCAGTAAGCACCTTAGTGGGAGCATTGGGAGGGGGATTGCAGAGCCACTAAGCACTCTGGGGTTAAGAGGAACAAATGTCAATTTGATTTATGTCTTAACATATGCTACACATGACTGAAAAATGACTCTGTGGTTGTCCATGTGCTGGGAACCCTGTCCCTGGTGAGGCATCACACAACAGAGAATCAGGGGAGAGAAAGCTTCAGTGATCGGGCTGTGAGTGACTTCCACTGGTGGGTGGGACAGATGCCCGGGAAAAATGTCTATGAAAAAATGCCCGGGAAATCGGGCTGTGGGAGGAGCCTTTGCAAATATAAGCAGCAAACTGTGAACAACAGGAGTGTTTTGCTTTGCGTTTCTTGGAGGGATCAGGGGCTTGCTTGGAGGGGTCAGTTTGGCCCTCCTCCCCTGTGGGATTCCCATTCTCTGAACCTGGGAGAAGCAGGGAGAGAAGCAAAAAATGATCCAAACAATTCTTACCTCATTTACTGCTCCTGTGTTTTTCACAAGTGGAATGCATTGTGGAAGATTGTGTACCTGAAGGGAATTGGTAACTGGATTCTGGTGTGAGTGTTTTGATTCACTGACCAATTGAATCCAGCTGTGTGCATGTCAGGATTGTTGGCTGACAGTCATGAGACTGTGTGCAGTGGAGGGCAGTTGAGTGCTTGGCAGATTCAGTTTAGATGTAATGTAATATGATATAGAATAATATAGTAAAATAAAGTAAATAATAAGCCTTCTGAAAAGATGGAGTCAGATGCATCATTCCTCCCAGTCATCAGGCAAAAATATCACCGATACTCCCCCTCCTCACCTTTTCCTCCCGGTGGTCCTTCTTCCCTGTCCGCACCCGTTCTTCCCTGCTTCGCTGCTTCCCCAAGGCAGCTCATTCCTGCTCCTCCTGGACGTTCCTTCATTGCTTCCCCGACGGAGCGGATGCTGCCTGCACCCACCCGCCGCCTCTGCCGCGTTTCCCACGCTGCCCCCAGCCCCGAGCCTGCTGCACCTGCCCACGGCAGCCCCAGCCCGCGGCAGCCAGCCCAGAGCCACCAGTGCCCAGCACCAGCCCGCAGCCAGCCCGCAGCAGCCCCTGCAGCCATCGCTCGCAATGCCAGAGACGCGCAGGTGCCGTCCTTGGAAATCACGCCCAGCCACTCACAAAAGCCATGAGGGCTCGCCCTGGCTTGAAGCACACACACTCCATCTGCCGAGCTGCTGCCCACAGAGCGCCCGGGCTTCTTGCGGTAACGCTGTCCCTGTCTTCTGTTTCTCTCTCTGTCCTTTTCCCTTTCTACTCCCTTCTCTTCCCCTTTGGTAAGAACCTTTACCCTCCTTTATCAATAAACAGTTCTCAGATATAATATTGCCGTGTTTGTGCTTCATTTTCATCTGAGAAATCTTTCAGCAAGAATCCTCCCCGACTCCCCCTTTTACAGTGGGATGGGACAGGGGAAGTGGGAGGGGGAATGGGGAAGCCCTGGGTGTACTGCAAGCACTATGGGGAGAGAATGGGGCAGTCCCTGAGGGTACTTGGACACTTGGATGGGGCTGGGGAGCCCCTGCAGGTACGAGCAAAGGGATGGGGGAGCCCTTGGGGGTACTGGGAGAGGAAATGGGGAGCAGAGGGTGCCCTGTGTAGCCTCCCCCTGACCCATGACCACCTCCCTTGGAAGGATGGGCAACCACAGGAGCCATGGAGGGAGCACCCCCAGTGTCACCCAGTGCCTCCCACTTCCCAGAGCATCACAACTTTTGGTGTAGATTGTCATAGATGTCACTGGGCTCCCACGGTTGCCTGTGCAGCTCCATGTACGTCGCCTGAGGATCCTCCAGCGGGGGTGCCAGGGGGTCTTGGGGGGCCTGTGGGAATAAGGGGGTGTGTGGAAGGGGATGGGAGGTGCTGGGGGTTTGGGTAAAAGGTGTATCATGGCTGGAGGGGGCACCCACCTTTCCTGGTGCTTCCTGGCATCTGCAAAGGAAAACTGGAGGGGTGACTTTGGAGGCCCAGGGGCCCCCATCCACCCTTGGGAATGCTGAACCACCACCAGACACACAATCCTCCCCAGGCCCCCCAGTATCCCTGACCCACCCCACTTGCACCAGCAGCCTGAGCCCTCAGAACCCCGAACCTGGCAGGGAGGGGAACCCCTGATAGAACCCCCAACATCCCTGCAGGACGCTCCAACAGCTCCCAGGGCTCTGAGCCATGGACACTGGGGGTTCACCCCCTCCCTATTCAGGGGCTGTGGGTGCTGCCCTAGGTCCCCACTTCTCTGGGGGCCTTCCCACCCCTCTCCATGACCCCCGTCCCCCCATTGTCACCCACCCACATGGTGCCAGCAGTGCCAGGCCACACTGACACCCACGAGCAGGAGCAGGAACAAAAGGGCCCCGCTGACGCCTGCAGCCACTGCAAGAAACAGAGGGGGACACATCAGGGTCACCCATCACCCCAGGGGTCCTGCACTCCCTGGTGACCCTGCGGGACCCCACCTGTGACCCAGGGTGAGCCAGGTGTCACCTCCAGGGCCAGCTCAGGGCTGAGTGCCTGGAACACGCGGTGTCCGTCCTGTCCCAGCTGGTTGGTGGCCATGCACTGGTAGGTGCCCCAATGTCCCACATTGATGTCCCTGAGCTCCAGAAGGGGACCCTGGGCCACCTCCTGCCCGTTGTGCAGCCAGGTGAAGGTGACAGGGGCTGAGCCCACCTGCACTGAGCAGCGCAGGGTCACGTTGTCACCTGCATGCTCCTGGTGTGACAGGGGACCAGGGGTGATGGTGGCATTGGCCACAGGCACTGTGGTGACAGAGACAGGGCTGGCACAAACAAAGGTGGGATGAGGGTGCCATGGGTGGGGTCACCCCCAGCTTGAGGGTCCCGCTCACCCAGGACAGTGACATTCATGGGGTCACTCTCAGCCATGCTGTCCCCGTCACTGACCCAGCACCGGTACTGGCCACTGTCATTTTCCGCAATGTGGTTCAGCTCCAGGTGGGGTTCAGTGCCCAGCGGTGCCCCCGAGCCCTTCCGGTGCCAGGAGAAGGACAGGGGACCTGTCCCCACGGCCACCATGCAGCTCAGCACCAGGCTGTCCCCCAGTGCCACCTCTCCACCGGGGGGCTGCACTGACAGGGTCCCCCCAAGAGCGGTACACCTGCAGGAGGACACAGGAGGGACTGGGGACCTCAGAGGGGTGTGGGACATGGAGGGGAAAGAAGGGGATTGGAGGGTAGCAGAGAGGATCCCAGTGAGCAGAAGGGGACCCTGGGAGGCACGTTGGGACCTGGGGACAATGGCGACACCCCATAGAAAGGGAGAGAGACCCAGGCAGGGATGGGGAACCAGACGAGAGACTGAGGAGCCTCAGGGAATGATTTGGGGTTTAGAGATGGGTGGGAGGACCCAGGGAAGGCACAGAGACCAGAGGGTGGAGCAGGGACCTTGGAAGGGGTGGGGAATCCAGGGAGGGCTGAGGAGGACAAAGAGAGGGATGAGGGATGTGCAGGGGGAACTGGGCAGTTATGGGGGAAACCAAGAGGGACTTGGGAAATTTGGGGTGACCCAGGGAGGAGTAAAGGGAGGGATGAAGGATTCAGGCAGTGCTGGGGAAACCCTCTGAGGATGTCGGGCTTCCCTGTCCCCATCCCTGAACTCACTGTGCACTGTCACTGTCACCTGCTCTGACTCTCTCCACTGTGACACCACCCGGACCCCGCAGAGGTAGAGGCCACTGTGGTGCAACCGCAGGGGGGACAGGGAGAGCTCAGTCCCATCATGGAGCCCCTGCAGTTTCTTCCCATCGTGGTAGAAGTACACATCTGTGAGTGGTTTGTTCTGCCAGCTCCGGCAGCGCAGTGTCACCGTGTCCCCCTCCAGCAGTGCCTGTGCTGGCACCTGCAGCACCAGCCAGCCTGAGGGACAGAGGGGACCTGTCACACCAGGGCCATCAGGAGGGTCATGATGGCACCAGGAGGCACCAGGAGCCACCCAAAGTGGGAGAGAAGTCTCCTTGCACAGGGATGCTCTGGGATGTCCCCAGAACAGGGGACGGGCTCTGGTCACACAGGAGGTGACCCATGGAGTGGAGGCCACCCAGAGCCCTTGGGGTCTCCATAGGTGCCAGGCTGGGGACAACCAAACCCCCCTCACCATGTAAGACTGTCAGCGGGGGGCTATGCCTGGGTGCCAGGTCTGTCACACATGTAGGTGCCACCTTCGGTGACACTGAGGCGGTCACGTCCCTGCTGCCACCAGCGCTGCCCATCCTTGTACCAGGTGGTGGCACCGGCGGTCCCCGAGCCCTGGCAGGTCAGTGTCACCCTGGTCTTCTTCTTGTCCTCCATCTCCTGTGGTGATGTTGGCACTTGGGGACTGGTTTATGGTGAAGGTGCACTTGCTAACATGGGTGAAAAGCATTGGAAAATAAAGGTAAATATTATGTACGTAGATATTAGTATAAAAAGACATAACCGCCCCGTGGGTGGTCAGAGAGTGCCTGTGCAGATCACACCTCTGTTGGGCAGACAGAAAAATTTTGTAGATAAGAAATAATAAACAATCTGAAGATCAAAAAGCTGAAGAGTCCAGACTCGTCCTTTGAAACGCATGCCACCCAAGAACCACACTACCCGTGTCGGGGCAGAGACAGACAGCCGAACCCGACACCTGTGGGAATGGAGGTCCTGGAAGAATCAAGGTCCTGGGGAAAGGAGGATTTCAGGAGATGGAATGAACTGGAGAGGGTTCCTTGGGAATAGGGTGCTGGGCCATGGAGATCCTGGGGAATGTCAGTGCTGGGATGGGGGTTGCAGAGGGGAGGGACACAAGAAATGGGGGTCCCATGATTTGATTTCCAGGGGAATGGAGGTCACGGGGATGGGCAGTGGCTTGGTGAGCCTGTGGTTCACAGCTCCTTCCCTGGGTGCCTCAGATTTTGGGGTGAACCAGGGCCCAGTCCTGCCCCCACAAGGTGCTGGCAGCCCGGGGGTCACTCCAGACAGACTCTGAGGTGCTCTGGGTCTGTGTCCTCCCAGCCCCCAGGGACTTTTCTCTCTCTTTTTTTCTATTTCCAGCATTTTACCCCTCAATTTCACAAGTCCCCAGTTTGTGCCCTGATGATCCTGGGGGGCACCTGAGCAGGGAAGGGGTTGGGGGAAGCCCAGGGTGGGGGAAGCAGGGGTGAGGGGTCTGCAGGGAGGGCTGGGGAGGCTGTGGGGGATGGGGGTGTCCAACTGTGCCCTCCCCAACACTTTCACTTTCTCTCTGCTGCAGAAAAAGGAAGAGGCCGTTTGTGCTGAGTGTCGCACAGGGTGGGGGGCAGGTTCTGTCCTGGGGGGCACATCCAGGGGGCTCCTGTCCTGGGGGGATCCTGTCCCAGGGGGGACACATGCTGGACAAGGGGCTCCTGTCCTGGGGCATGGCAGCTCCAGAGGGGTCCAGACTTCTCCATTCTTGCTCGTCCCCTGCTGAATCTGAGCCAGGAAGAGCAGCTGGGGAATGGAGCCCCAGGCAGGAAGGAGCTCCCAGACTCCTGCTCATTGAAGCCAGAGGCCATCCAAGGGTGGGGCCCAGCCATGGCCCAGCCCCACTGCACAGGGATGGCCATTGCCCAGCCCTGCTCTGCCCAGCACCAGGGGGCAGCCAGGACATGAGGGTCCCCCCTGCCCCCTTGGCTTTGATTCTGGCAGCTTTAGAGCTGCTGCAGAGGTGAGAATTCTGTGGGTGGAACCCGACCTGGCTGTGGTTTGCTCAGCCCTGCAAGAAGCACAGAACCCAAAGGGAGCCCAAGCAGTGGCTCTGAGAGGGCCTTTGATGGTTTTCAGAGCAGGGCTGGCTGGAAACTGCCCCTGCAGGGGCAGCTCTGGGGCAACCAGTCCAGAAATGCAGCAATTGATCGCTTTGTCCCTGTCCCCAAGGGTCTGGGAGAGCCCCAGAACTACTGCCAATCCCACACCAATCTGCTCAACAACCTGATCTGGACCCTCCTCCTCCTCCCTGCCTTGCCGTGGATGGACAGTGCCCGGATGCCCCGTGCCCACCACAGCCGCTTTCTCACTTCCCACCACACCTGGATGGGGAGAGAAAATTGAATGAAAGGTCACTCGCTGCTGTGGCCACTGCTCCCCTGGCTGGCAGTTCTTCGGATGACGGGGAAGGAAGCGAGGTCACATCTGTCCCCATGTGTAGGTGGCCCTTGGTGGGGGCAGGGTGGCCACAAACTGGGCACTTGAAGGAGAGGAGAGTGGGTGGGACAAAGTGGGACATTGGGTTCCCAGGAGTGGGGGGCTCAGTGGGTTTAGGGACCCGGGTATGGGTGTCCTTCAGAATGGGGAGTCACAGAGATTGGGGCCATAGGAATGGGTGTCCTCAGGCTGGAGGGACTCAGGGATAGGAGTCCCAGGGGACCATGGGCTCCAGGGATTTTGGGTCATGGGATGGGAATGCTGGGGGAATGGGGGTTCCTGTGGGAATGGTGGTCCTGGGAGAATCAACGTTCTGGGGGAAGGAGGATTGCAGGAGATGGAATGAACAGGAGAGGGTTCCTTGTGAATGGGGTCCTGGAACATTGAGATCATGTCAGTACTGGGTTCGGGGTCCCAGGCAAGGTGGGACATAAGGAATGGGGCTCCCATGGTTAGTTTCCAGGGGAGGGGGTTGTCAGGGATGGGTAGTTTCTGGATGGGCACAGGGGTCTCAGCTCCTTCCCTGGGTGCCTCAGATTTTGGGGTGTCCGAGGGCCCAGTGCTGCCCCTCTTGGGGTGCTCCATTCCTAGGCCGGCATCACATGAGGGTCCTGGGTAGCTCTGCTTCTTTGCCCTCCCCTGCCTTTGATTTTTCTTCTCTTTATTTCTCTTATTTCCTTATTTTCTGCACTTTTGTGCCAGGTGCCCTCTGCCCCCGTTCCTGGCTCCAGGGAGCACCTGAGCAGGGAATGAGTTGATGGGAGACAGGGGAGGGGGAAAATGCAGAGCAGTGGGTTAAGGGAGGGGTGGGGAGATATTGGGGATGGAGGTGTTGGGCTGTGCCCCTTCAACACTTTCACTTTCTTTTTCCTGGGCAAGAAGGAAGAGGCCGTTTGTGCTGAGAGTCAGATGGGAAAAAGGGGGAGTTTCTATCCTGGGGGGCACATCCAGGAGGGTCCTGTCTTGGGGGTATCCCGTCCCAGGGGTGACAAACCCTGGAATGGGGGTCCTGTCCTGGGTATGGCAGTTCTGGAAATGTCCCTGCACATTCCTGGCCGGGTGCCTGTCCCAGGGGTGGCACATCCTGGGGACCTCTGTCAATGAAAGAGTGGGGCCCAGCCATGGCCCAGCCCCACTGCACAGGGATGGCCATTGCCCAGCCCTGCTCTGCCCAGCCCCAGGTGGCAGCCAGCACCTGAGGGTCCCCTCCGCCCTCTTGGCTTTGATTCTGGCAGCTTTAGAGCTGCTGCAGAGGTGAGAATTCTGTGGGTAGATAAAGGCCCTGCCTGTGGTTTGCTCAGCTCTGCAAGAAGCACAAAACCCCAAAGGGAGCCCAATTGTTGTTGTCTTTGCAGTAGTTCTTGAGCTTTCTCAGTCCCTTGGGGACAGGGACAAAAGGATCAATTGCTGCATTTCCAGACTGGTTGCCTCTCAGCTGCCCCTGCAGGGGAGCTTTCCAATCAGTTCTGCTCTAAAAACCATCAAAGGCCTTTACAGAGCCACTCCTTAGGCTCTATTTGGGTCAATGGGGCATGGGGGACCCTCAGGGCCTGGCTGCCACCTGGGGCTGGGCAGAGCAGGGCTGGGCAATGGCCATCCCTGTGCAGTGGGGCTGGGCCATGGCTGGGCCCCACCCTTGCATTGACAGGGGTCCCCAGGATGTGCCACCCCTGGGACAGGCACCCGGCCAGGAATGTGCAGGGACATTTCTGGAACTGCCACCCCTGGGACAGGACCCCCCATGCCAGGATGTGTCACCCCCTGGGACAGGATCCTCCCAGGATAAGACCCTCCTGGATGTGCCCACCAGGACAGAGCCCCACCCTTTCCCATCTGACTCTCAGCACAAATGGCCTCTTCCTTCTTGTCCAGGAAAAAGAAAGTGTTGAGGGGGCACAGCCCAAGTCCTCCATTCCCCACAGCCTCCCCACCCTTCCCTGCACCCCCCTGCTCTCCATTTCCCCTGCTCCTCAGTCCCCCCAACCCCTTCCCTGCTCAGGTGCTCCCCGGGATTTTTGAGTCAGGAACTGGGGGTAAGGGTACATGGCACAAAATTTAAGAAAATAAGGAAAAAAGAGAAATAAAGAGAGGAAAAAGTCCAGGGCAGGGAGGGCACAGGAGCACCAGCACCGCATGTCCCACCCCTGCCAACGCCGCGGAGGCTGCCGGTCCCCGCTGTCGCCCCTCCAGCAGAGCCTGTGGGGGCTCCGGCCGCGGCAGCCCCGCCTTCACCTGCCGTGCTGGTGGAGGAGGTTGAAGCTGAGAACCGTGATCAGCAAGCGGCACCGCCCCCACTGGCCCCCCCGGTGGTTCTGCTGACCTTCTGCCAGCCCGGTCCCAATTCAAGTTGATGCTGAAAACGGCACCGAGCCCATGGGACCGTCTTTGGAGCTGCCCGCGGTCCCGCCGCCTCCAGCAGCAGCTACCGCGGCACCTGTGACCAGCCTGGCTTCCCCCCTGAGCTTTTCGGGCTGTCCCAGGGCTGCCCCTGCAGAGAGAGCTGGGACAGGGGAAGGGGGCGTCAGCCTGTCCTTCCGTGGAGGAGGCACGGCCTGACAGCTGAGTGTGGGCGCAGCCCGGCTGCCTGCTTTCAAACTCAGCGTTTTTCACAGGCCGGCTCTCGTTTGGTCGGGAGCTTCCCGTTGGGGTTTGGAAGCTCCCGACCAAAGCTCCCTGCCGTCCCTTGCACGCCCCAGCAGCGAGGGGGAGGTAGCTCCCGAAAGTTCTGCCTCTGGTCCCCAGCCCAGAGGGGGTTGGGGTGGTACCGAGGGGCAGGAAACAGGAACACCTTTTGCATTTGCATTGCGGAGGCAGGAGGAACAGCGGAAAGCGACCATCGCTCACTTGCTGTGGGGACAAAACACCCCCCAAACTGGAGTGGTGGTCCCTGGGAAAGCTTCTCTTCCCCATGTACTGGTATGTACCGGTAGTCCAGGGAGAGGGAAGCGTTTGGTCACTCATGCTGCCCAGGCATTGGCAGCAGGGTGCTGGGTTGTGAGGACACAGAGCCCGCCTTGCGGGCCGGGCCTGGGCCGTTTGGCTCGGTTCCCTGGGCCAGGGCCACTGCCTGGCCGGCTGTTGGGTTTGGGGGCTTTGCTTCCCCCGTCAGGACCTGGGCCACCGTTCTGTGGGCCAGGTCTGGGGTTCCTGATCCTTCCATGAGGGCCAGGGCCCCCTCAGGGCCTCAGAGGCTCCTCTCTGGTGGTGCTCTTTCTGGAAAAAAAACAAAAAAATTAAATAAAAGGAGTTGAAAGAGCTAGTAGCAGCTCAAAAGCATCGAAGAGCCAAAAATTAGCCTCAGCCCAAGTGATTCAATAAAGGGCTGTGGCCAAGACATTCCAGAAATTTTCTCAAAATTGTTTGAGAACTGTCAATGGATTTTTGATAATCATTGATGATTTTCTTTAGCAGTTCTTCGTTTCAAAATTCTGAAAGCCTGTTTCAGGACCAAAAGGGACTTTCAGAGATGTCAAAGAGGAACATCTTCAGTCCATGGACTTTCTTCTGAAACTCAGCTGTCTGGACTTGGAGCAATGAACTTTCTTTGCATTGTTTTTGAATTTTCTTATATTGTAAGATTGTTTTAAGTGATATGATAAGAGTTTTATGTTCTACAGGTGAAGAATTTGCCTGATCATTCCACATCAGCACTGGATTGAGGTTTTGATTGGCAACAGATAACCTGTCAAGTGTTTGTTCTCTCTTCTGCATGACCCCAGCAGAGAAAATTACAAACACTTTTCTTTTTAATTTAACTAAAATAAAAAAGGGTGATATGTTGCAGACAACTTCTATGAAAAATCTTTTCCTTAGGATTTTTCCTCCTGACAAGCTGAGAGGTCTCAGGAACAAAATGTAAACAGTGATTATCTGCTGCTGTGGAATGAAACAGGTGAATCTTGGATTGGTCCACGTTGAATGTTTGTAATTAATGGCCAATCACAGCCCAGATGGCTCGGGCTCTCTGTCCGAGCCACAAACCGTTGTTATTATTCCTTCCTATTGTATTCTTAGCTAGCATTCTGATGAAATCCTTTCTTCTATTCTTTTACTATAGTTTTAATGTAATATATATCATAAAATAATAATTCAAGCCTTCTGAAACATGGAGTCAGATCCTCGTCTCTTCCCTCAACCTGAGACCACTGTGAACACCATCACATCCCTCCTCCTTCCTGTCTCAAACCTGCAGCCCTTTGGAATGTCCTGGGAAGAATATTTGGGTTCTTGCTCGGCTGCCAGACAAGAGAGAAAAGTGAGGGAATACAGAGCAGTCGCTCTGCCTGCGGCCGTGGTGGGGCTGTAGGGAGTGACCCTGTCTGGATTCCAGGTGTTCCCAAAGCTGCTCCATCCCTGCCCTCCTCACCTGCACAGGGCACAGGGAATAGACAGGGCTCTGCCCCGCCCCTGCCCCGCCCCTTCCAGGGTACCCCTCCACTTCCCGGAGCTGTGGGGGCCTTACCCTGGCAACGCTCGGTCCCGACACATCTCGACAGTGGCTTCGGACACGCTGCCACAGTCGCTTCGGACACCCCGTGACCGTCCCGGCACTCGCAGCGCGATGGCAGCTGGGCCCCTTCCCGGTGCTCCGGGACCGCCATTGCGATCCCTCCTTTCCACAGACTCCACCGCAGGGTCTCTGCTCCCCCCTGTCCCGGGGTCTCCCCTCCGCCGTTTCGCTCCCTCCATGCTCGGGGCTCCCCAGTGGGGTCCCGGTCCCTCCATCCCGGCCCCTCCCACCCGCTGCCCCCCAGCCCCTCCCACCGCGCCCCCCGACAGCCCCGGGGCCGGCACCGGCAGAGGCTGCCGAGCTCCTGCAGGATGAGACGTTCCTGGGGCAGCACCGGCTGAGCGGGGCCCGGCTCCCTCACGCCGTCCTTGCCCGCAGCACTCGGGCTCCAGCAGCCCCGGGCTGCTCCTTCGGGATGTGCCGACTGCTCCTGGAGTGCTGCCCTTTGTCTGGAACGAGCCTGGAAGCACCCAAATCATCCCTGGGACCTCCTGTGAGGCTGAGCCTGAGCCCTGAGGGGTTTGGGGGCCCCATGGGTGTCACTGCTCCGTCCCAAAATCTTGGGGAAGCAGGAATGGCAAGTGGTACCCCACCATGGTCCAGCCCCATGGGCCTCACCTGAGCACTTTGCGATATTCCTGGTGCTCCTGCTGCACCTGCATGGCCAGGTGCTGTTCCCGTGGGTCACCTGTTCCAGCAGGTCCCACCTCAGCTATTGCTCCAGCTCAGGGTTCCCAGCCAGACAGCAGGAAGCAGCAGCCAGATGGCACAGGCACTGAATCATCCCCAGCACCAGCAAAAACCTTCCTGGCAGTAAAGAAAGCTCCTTGTTGGCAGAGCTGGGTATATCTGATGCCCAAATGTTACCCAATGTTGCCTTGTGTAGCCAAATATCCCTGTGAGAGGCAGCGAAGCCGTGTCTTTGTGCACAGGGATGCTTTAAGAGCAACAGCTGAACTTCAGGAACACTTCAGGAACCCTAATTGCAACACCTCTTTAAGGGTCTGCAGCTCCCAGTGCAGAACTGGGGCATTGGCCCAACTACCTCCTGTTTCACCCCATTTTCAGCCTCCCAAGGCACTGCTCCCAGCCTGGGCTGTCCCTGTGCTCCAGCTGCAGAGCACTCAGGGCTGTGGCTCTGCTCTCCTCCTCCTCCTCCCCCTGTGGCTGCTGTGTCGGGACCAGCAGTGGCCCAGGAAGAGCAGGAACTCCAAACATGCTCTGGAGCCCCCTGTGGAACCTGGGCAGAGTCAGCACCAGCACCAGCTTTCCTCAACATCGCAGGGCAATTCAACATTCCCAGAGCTGGTGTGTCAGGGCTGAAGGAAAAAAAGGAAGTGAAAGGCTGAGGGTTTGCAGGAATTGTGGCACAAAGCCACCAGAGATGCTGCTGTGGACCCGAGACCTGCCTGGGGTCAGGCGCTGCCTTCCTCCCATTCGGGATCATGGAGAGCGGTCGCAGGTGTTGTGCAGGGCGTGTGCCTGGCCCCAGGACACTGCTACGCTGCCACTGGGCACTGGGATCCAACCTGCTGCCTTGGCGGCTTCTGCCCGCTGCCGGTGGTGGTGCCGGGACCGATTGGTGGCCGTGAGTTTGCAAAAGGAGCGATTTCCCCTCCTCCCTCCCTCCCGCCCGAGGCCGCCATGGCCCCTGAGGGGATGGAGCTGGAGCGGGGCGGCCCCTGCTGGCCGGGAGTGCTCCCTGCAGCGCCCCCTGCTGGCCGCGGTTATAACTGCCACAAAAACCAACAGCGCTGAGCGGGAGGGAAAGTTCTGGGTTTGTGTTGTTGGTTCTGTTCTGCTTTATTAATTTCCCAGTAAAGAGCTGTTATTGCTTTTCCTACACTTTTGCCTGGAAGCCCCATAATCTTTAAAATTAAAGAAAATTTTAGGTATGTTCTTCTTTCATTACAGGAATGATCCCACTTTCCTGGGCAGATTTTTCTCATTTAAATAAGCTGTCAGCTCGTGGGTTCCAGTGTGGATGGGACAGACAACGCAAGAGGAGACAGGGCCAGGCACTTGGCCACCTCATGCTTTGCCTTTTAAAAGCCTGTTGGGCAAACAAGGGCCATCTCCCCAGCTGGCACTTCTGGTCATTTGGCTACTCAGGGCTGGCTTTGTCAGAGCGTCACACTGTCCCCAGTGTACCATGGCTGACAGACTGATGGACAGATGGGGCCCTGTCTCAGTAAAAGCAAGCCTCACCCCACCCCTGCCACACACAGCTGTTCCAAAATGTCTCGACATCAAACTTTTCCTGTCTCTGACACCCGCCCTGTGCCATGGCCTGATCCTGACTCCCCTGGGAAAGGGGGAGGTTCCAGAACCCTCACAGGGCCTTTGTGAGATCCTCGTTTGGGGAACACGACAGAGGAGGGGTTTGGGACAGGGAACAAGAGAATCCAGAGCCTCCTGGAGGCCGCTTTGGCCACCAGAGCAAGGAAGGTCCAGGGCTCTGCCAGGATCCTCTGGTGAGAGAAATGTGCTGCGGGAAAGGTCTGAGGTTTGTTGTTTTTTGGTGGCTTTCCCAGGAAATCGTTCCTTGTGTGACAATTTGGACTCAGTACCTTGTTGCTGTTGCTGTTGATTTTATTCTCTCTCATTGCAGTTTCAGGAAATAGTTCTTCTCTCAGGCCTTTGGGATCTTTGTGCCCCCACGGGGAGGGATTGGGGCAGTTTTTAGTGGCAGCACAGACACGAGTGGGTGCCCATGTGTGGGGACCCCCAGTGCCCCCAGTTCCCCCCAGTGTCACAGCACATTCCCATAGATGTCACCGAGTTCCTGCGGTCGCCCCTGGGGTCCCCACAGCTCCGCGTTGGTCACCTGGGGATCCTGGAGGGTGGTGGCACGGGGGGACGCTGCGAGAGACACGGGCTGTGGGATCTGGGTGGGGTGACACTCGTGGGTGATGTGTCCCTCTGCGTGTGTCCCCCCCGTACTCACCCCCTGCCCTCTTGGTGACCACGACGTGGGTGTACAGCACCTCCCCCTCCTCTGGGGGGGCCGGGGGATCCGGGGGGGCCCTGAGGGAACAAAGGGGATGTGAGGGAGGGAATGGGAGTTCTTGAGGGTTGGGGCAAATAGGGAGCGTGTGGTTTGAGCCTCACCTTTCTTGCTGCTTCCTGGCAGCTGCAGAGGAAAGAGAGGAGGGGTGACTGTGGGGTCCCCAGGGCCCTGACTGCTCTCAGGATTCCTGAACTCCCATGGGACCCTCAATCTTCAACAGGACCCCCATGCATCCCTGGAGCCCCCCAGAATTCATGAAGATCCTCAGTGCCCCAAATCAACTCAGCCTTAAGTACCCAAAGCCCAGGAGGGACAGAGACCCCCCCAAACACCCCCAGGGCCCCTGAAAGAACCCCCAGCATCCCTGAACAACTTTCCAGCACCTCCCCAAGCTCTACAGCACCCCCAGCCAATGTCACAACTCAGGGATTTGAATGCCACACTATCGTTCCCCAATTATGGGGGCCTCTACAGCTCCCTGGGACCCCTGTCCCCCCATTGTCACCCACCCACACGGTGCCACCAGTTCCAGGCCACAATGACACCCACGAGCAGGAGCAGGAACAAAAGGGCCCCACCAACCCCTGCGGCCACTGCAAGAAACAGAGGGGGACACATCAGGGTCACCCATCACCCCAGGGGTCCTGCACTCCCTGGGACCCCTACTCTGTAGGACCCCACCTGTGTCCCTGTGTGTCCCTGTGTCCTGTGGTGTCACGTCCAGGGCACAGGCGGTGATGGTGGCATTGGCCACGGGCACTGCGGGGACAGAGACAGGGCTGAGGGCACAGGGAGGGGCTGGCAGCCGGTGTGGGAGGACAGGGATGGGGGATGGGTGTGATGGGGGATGTCAGGGATGGGGTCATAACACAGAAGGGTGTGGGCACAAGGGGAGTAATAGAAGGAGCAAGGAAATTTTTGTTTGGGGACTTGGAGATGCCCAATCAGGGGACCCGAGGTGTCTGTGAGAGCTCCCTGTGCCCATCCCGCACTCCCTGTGCACCATGACATGAAGCCAGGTGCTGCTTTTTCCCACGCCCCCCCCCTCAGGGCGCAGCTGGCAGCTGTAATTACCCGAGTGGGAGACCCCCAGGGCGGCAGCAGCAGCTGTGGGGACCCCTGCGGGTCTCCCACCATCTTCCCATCCTGGTAGAACATGGGCAGGAGGGGGGCTCGGGGCTGCAGGGGGCTGGGGGTGCTGAGGCAGCTGAGAGTCAGGGGGGACCCCAGGGTGGGCTCGGGGGGACCCTCCAGCACTGGCACTGAGAAGAGCTCTGGGAAGGAGAGGGGAGAGGGAATTTTGGCCTCAAGTCCCTGGGGAGGGGCTGTGGGGGGGTCGGGGGGGGACTTTGTGGTGCTCACCGTGCACTGTCACTGTCACTGGTGGTGACTCCCTCCACCCCAGGGATCCCACCTTGCCCCTGCAGCTGTAGTGGCCACTGTGGCTCAGCTGCAGAGGGGACAGGGACAGCTCAGTGACATCGGGGAACACCCCCAGTTCCTTGCCCTCGTGGTAGAAGGACACCGAGATGACCGTGCTGTTCCGCCAGCCCCGGCAGCGCAGTGTAACCGTGTCCCCCTCCAGCAGTGCCCACGCCGGCACCTGCAGCACCAGATCATCTGGGGGACAGAGGGGATTCATCACATCACAGGGATCTCAAGGGTTCCGCTGACATCGGGACCCTCACTGAGTCACACCCAGTGCACCAGAGGTCATCAATTCCACAAACAGGGTCCTCTTGCTCTGGGACGCTCTGGGCTGTCCCCAGAGCAGGGGATGGGCTCTGGTCACACAGGAGGTGACCCATGGAGCGGAGCCCACCCAGACCCCTCGGGGTGCCCGTGGGTGCCAGGCTGGGGACAGCCAAACCCCCCTCACCTTCTGAGACAATCACAGGGGGGCTGAGCCCAGTGCCGGATCGGTCACACCGGTAGGTGCCTTTCATGGTGACACTGACATTGGTGCGTCCCTGCTGCTCCCAGTGCTGCCCATTTCTGTACCAGGTGGTGGCACCGGCAGTCCCTGAGCCCTGGCAGGTCAGTGTCACCCGGTCCCATGGAACCGCTGGCCTCCAGGGGGGCTCCACCAGGATCTGGGTGGTCTGGGCACCTGAGGGTGACAGGGGACACCAGCCTGCCAGGGCCAGTGAGGGGCTGGGGACAGCGGGGTGGGGCCATGGCATCCCCCGAGGACTCACCAGCGAGGCCGAGGGTCTGGGCTGGAAGGGAGAAGGGACAGGGCTGAGTGAGGGTGGCACTGTAGGGACAGAGGCACGGGGGTGGGGGGTGTGGAGTGGGGGTGGCTGTCCCTGAAAAAGGTCTCAGTGGGGGCATTGGTGTGGCACAGAGGTCTCAAGGACAGGGACACAGCAGCCAACCCCTGCTCAGGCATGGGGACCCTGTGCTGGCACAGGTCATCCCTGCCAGCCCCATAGCCACATTCCCATGACCCTGTGCCCATGGTCCCATTCTGGTGGCACCTGTCCCCATGGCTCAAGCACATGGTGCTTGTCCCCTTGATCCTGTCCCTGCATCCCTGTGTCCCTGTTCCCCTGTCTCTGTACCCACAGCTGCCCAAGCCCCAAGTTTTCTTCTGGAGCACCCTTGTCCCAACAACTCCATCCTCCTGTCTCTGTCCCCACATCCCAGTTCCCCTGTGTGTGTCCCATGTTCCTGTCCCCATGGCCACCCCACAACTCAGGTCATAATGGGCTCCATGCCCTGCTGGCCTTGAGGACCCCAGGGGACCCCACAGCCCCCCTGTGCCCCCTCCCCTCCCCATCCCTGGGGTGTCAGGCCCGTGCCCAGGGCACTCACCCCACAGGAGCAGTGCCACCTTCCCGGCCATCCCGATGTCCCCAGCCATGTGCACTGGCTGTCACTCGCTGCTGTGGCCACCGCTCCCCTGGCTGGCGGCTCTTGGGATGAAGGGGAAGGAAGCGAGGTCACGTCCGTCCCCATGCGTAGGTGGCCCTTGGTGGGGGCAGGGTGGCCACAAGCTGGGCACAGGCTGTGGGCAGGGTGGGTACAGCCTGGGGACATGGTGGGGGATGCTGTTGCCAGGAGTGGGGGGCTCAGGGGATGTGGGGAACCAAGGATGGGTGTCCAGCAGAATGGGGGTCCAGTGGAGTTGGGGTCTCCATGCCTGGGGGGATTCAGGGATGGGGGTGCTGTGGGAACATGGTCCCCAGGGATTTGGGGTCATAGCATGTGGGTGCCAGGGCTGGGGGTGCAGGGGGAAAAAGGGGACCCTTGGGAATAGGGGTTCTGGGGAAGAAGCAGCCCATGGGATGGGATCAAGGCAATGGTGGTGCTGGGCAATGTCAGTCCTGGGATGGGGGTCCCCAGGGAGGAGAGACCAAGGCAATGGGGGTCCCATGGTTGGGTTCCCAGGGGAATGGGGGTGCCAGGGATGGGCAGTGGCTGGGTGAGCACAGGGGTCACAGGTCCTTCCTGGGGTGCCTCAGATTTTAGGGGTGACTCAGAGCCCAGCACAGTCCCCACCCTGGGGCACCCCAGGGCTGTCCTGAGAGTCTCTGTGTCCCTGCCCCACTCACCCCTGGGCTTTTTCCTGTCTCCCCACATTTCCTGGCTGAACCATCCCAGGGAACAGCTGGGAGAATCCCAGGAAGGGAAAAAAAAGGTTGGGGGGTGCAGGCAGTGGTTTCAGGACTGTGGGGGATGGGGCTCCCTGTCTGTGACCCCCCAACTCTTTCTCTTTCCTGCAGTGGTTTGTGCAGAGGCAAGGACATGAATTCTGTCCAGGGGGCACATCCAGAGGGGTCCAGCCTTTAGGGAAAAGGGCAGCTCTGCTGTGCTGACACCCGGGTCTTGTCCCAGCCTCTTGTCCCTGGGAGCTCCTCCTCGTTCTGGGGGTGCCACATCCTTGGGGATTCCTTTCCCAGAGGTGGCACATCCTGGGGTCCTCTGTCCTGGGTGGGCCTTGAGCATTCCCGCTGTCCCCAGTGGGGCCCTGTGACCTCTGGGGTGCCCAAACTTAAGGAGGCATCTTTTATGACCTTGCCCTGATGATGGTAAATCCCAGGATCAAGCTGGTTGAATTCCCTGATGCCCAATTGCTTTGGACAATTTTGGGGTCATATTTTGGTCTCAGATTTTGAGATGACTCAGAGCCCAGCACAGACCCCACCCTGGGGCACCCCAGGCTTGTCCTGGGAGGCTCTGGGTCTCTGCCCCACAAATCCCTGGGCTTTTTCCTGTCACCCAAATTTCCTGTCTTAGCAATCTCAGGAAACACTTGATGCCCAATTGACTGTGACAAAATTATACATCCATAGAAAAAAGGCATAAATCTTTTCCTACACCATTATTTTCCCAACAAAAAACAAACTCCTCAAAAATCAAACTGACAAGGTATAAAATGCTCTGGTTTATAGAATCCTTTTAATCATTGCTTTCCCAACAAGAGGAAATCAAAACACAATAAAACCAGAAATAAGTGGATATAAAAACCACAATAAAACCACAAACAAATCACAGTGAAATGAGACTTTTTGGTTCACTTTAGCAGCCCCCTCCTGCATCCCACAGCAGTGTTTGCTTGTGGATAACACAGAGTGTGGAATCTCCCTGAGTGTCCAACAGCTCCATGGGATTGTTCCCTGCCTGCTGGGCAGCAACCCAGCCCCTAAGGAAGACTTTTCTTGGGCCATATTGAGGAACTCTTCCCATTTTTCACATTCCCACCCTGAAACTTGATTGACTTCCCTTGGAGGAAGGGGAGAAGCTCTGTCCATGCCTGGGACAGTGCACAGGAATCTGTGGAAATGCCCCTGTGTGCCTCAGGGTCTGATTCCCTGGTAAATCCACTCCAGCCTGCCCTGAATTCCCCTGCCTGGGCACTCCCTGCTCCTGCTGTGACACCCCTGTTCCCCAGCCCCTCGTGTGCAGCCCCTGCTCAATATTTCCACACTTTTCCCTCTCTTCAGGTGTGCACATCCAGAACACAAACATTCTTTCCATGAGGTTCCAAAGGGCTGCAGGTTTTGTTCAAGAAGGACGGTGCAGGTCAGGTTGTTGAGAAAATCGGTGTGGGATTTGCAGCAGTTCTGGGGCTCTCTCAGTCCCTTGTTGAGAGTGAAAAAATGATCAATTGCTGCATTTCCGGACTGGTTCCCCTAAAGCTGCCCTGCAGGGGCAGTTTCCAGCCAGCCCTGCTCTGAAAATTATCAAAGGCCCTCATAGAGCCACTGCTTGGTCTCCCTTTGGTTTGTGCTTCTTGCAAGGCTGAGCAAACCACAGGCAGGACCTTTTTCCACCCACAGAATTCTCACCTCTGCAGCAGCTCTAAAGCTGCCAGAATCAAAGCCAAGGGGGCAGGGGGAACCCTGGCTGCCACCTGGGGCTGGGCAGAGCAGGGCTGGGCAATGGCCATCCCTGTGCAGTGGGGCTGGGCCATGGCTGGGCCCCACCCTTGCATTGACAGGGGTCCCCAGGATGTGCCACCCCTGGGACAGGTACCCGGCCAGGAATGTGCAGGGACATTTCCAGAACTGCCCCACCTGGGACAGGACCCCCCATGCCAGGATGTGTCACCCCCTGGGACAGGATCCCCCCAGGACAGGACCCCCCTGGATGTGCCCCCCAGGACAGAACCCCCCCCTTTCCCATCTGACTCTCAGCACAAACGGCCTCTTCCTTCTTGTCCAGGAAAAGGAAAGTGAAAGTGTTGAGGGGGCACAGCCCAACACCTCCATCCCCCACAGCCTCCCCACCCTTCCCTGCACCCCCCCTGATCCCAATTTCTCCTGCCCCTCAGTCCCCCCAACCCGTTCCCTGCTCAGGTGCTCCCCGGGATTCCTGAGTCAGGAACCAGGGGACAGGGGACATGGCATAAAAGTGGGGAAAATAAGGAAAAAAGATAAATAAAGAGAGGAAAAAGTGAGAGGCAAGGGAGGGCACAGAGGCTGAGCTACCCAGGACCCCCATGCCCAGAAAATGAGCAACCAAGGAGGGCAGTGCTGGGCCCTGGCAGCTGAGACTCCTAGGCCTGCCCAGCCACTGCTCATCCCTGGGACCTCCATTCCCCCAGAAATCAAATCATAGCACCCCCGTTCCTTATAACCTCCCATCCCAGTATTGACATTCCCCAGGATCTCCATAGCCCAGGGCCCCCATTCCCAAGGAATCCTCTCCTGTTCATTCCATCCCCTGCAATCCTCCTTCCCACAGAACCATGATTCTCTCAGGAACCCCTATTCCCCCAGCATCCCCATCCCCTGACCACAAATCCCTAGAGCCCACGCTCCCCTGGGACTCCCACCCCTGAGTCCTCCCAGCCCCCATTCCCATGGACCCCATCCCTTGGATCTTCCATTCTCTTGGACACCCATTCCCGGCTCCCCAAACCCACTGAGGCTCCCACTCCTGGGTACTCCATGTCCCACCTTGTCCCACCCACCCTTGTCCCCAGCCTGTGCCCAGCCTGTCCCCACCCTGCCCCCACCAAGGGCCACCTACACATGGGGACGGACGTGACCTCACTTCCTTCCCCTTCATCCAAAGAACCTCCAGCCAAGGGAGTGGTGGCCACAGCAGCGAGTGACAGCCAGTGCACATGGCTGGGGACACCGGGATGGCCGGGAAGGTGACGCTGCTCCTGTGGGGTGAGTGCCCCGGGCAGGGGCCTGACACCCCAGGGATGGGGAGGGGAGGGGGCACAGAGGGGCTGTGGGGTCCCCTGAGGTCCCCAATGCCAGCAGTGCCAGTCCATGTTACCCACATGGACCTTGGTGGGACTGGGGATGTAGGGTGGCTTTGGGGACAGGAACAGGGGCAGGAATTTAGGGATGGGGATGTGGGAACAGGAATGTGGGGACTGGCACATTTGGGCTCAGGTAGCTCTGGGGATAGGGACAGGGGAACTGGGATGCAGGGACAGAAGGGGACAAGAACGGTGAGGATGTGGCCACGGGGATGGGAACATGAGCTGGTGGGGGTGACCTGGGCCAGCATGGGCTGTGTCTCTGGTTTCCTTGTGCCCAGGGTGTCCACAGTGTCCCCATGCTCTGCCCCAGCCCAGGGTGGCCTCAGTGTCCCTGTCCCCAAGGTGTCTGTGCCACAGGGATGTGGTGCATGGGTGGCTGTGACACAGACATGTCCCCCTGCCTCTCCAAATCTTTTGGGGACCACCCCCACACAATTTCCCACAAGTACTGCTGTCCCCACTGGGACAGTTTCGGGAAAGACCTCATGCCTTGTGCCCCAGGTGCCTCTGTCCCCATGGTGCCACCCCCACCCAGCCCTGTCCCTTCTCCCTTCCAGCCCAGACCCTTGGCCTCGCTGGTGAGTCCTCGGGGGATGCCATGGCACCACCCCACTGTCCCCAGCCCCATGATGGCCCTGGCAGGCTGGTGTCCCCTGTCACCCACAGGTGCCCAGACCACCCAGCTCCTGGTGGAGCCCCCCTGGAGGCCGGCGGTGCTGTGGGACCGGGTGACACTGACCTGCCAGGGCTCGGGGACCGCCGGTGCCACCACATTTACAAGGATGGGCAGCGCTGGTGGCAGGAGGGACCTGACCACTTCACTGTCACCGCAAGTGGCACCTACTGGTGTGACAGACCTGGCACTGGGCACAGCCCCGCATGACAGTCTCAGAAGGTGAGGGGGGTTTGGGTTTCCCCAGGGTGGCACCCACAGGGACCCCGAGGGCTCTGATTGGGCTCCGCTCCACAGGTCACCTCCTGTGTAACCAGAGCCCATTGCCAGCTCTGGGGACATCCCAGAGCATCCCAGAGTGGAAAACCCTATCTTGGAATTGGGCACCCCTGGTGCGCTGGGTGTGACCCAATGTGGGGGCGCCCGTGAAAATAGGACCCCCGGTGTAACAGGACCCCTGTGTGCCTCAGCCCAGTTAGAGCTGCAGGTGTTGGCGTGGGAGCTGCTGGAGGGAGACATGGTGACACTGCACTGCTGAGGCTGGTGGGACAACCCGGTCACTGGAGTGTGATTCCACCATGGGGACAAGGAGGTGGGGAGGTCCCCCTATGGGGCCGAGCTGTCCCTGCCCCCTCTGCAGCTGCACCACAGTGGCCACAACAGCTGCAGGAGCTGGGTGGACACTGAAAATTTTCCATGGGCACACTCGGCACCAGTGACAGTGACAGTGCATGGTGAGCACCCCCACGGCTGGAACTCCAATCTCCTGACACCCCAAAAGCCACTTCCCAGTGCACTCAGAGTCACAGTCCTCACCTCCCCTCTCCTTCCCTGAGCTCTTCTTGGTAGCAATGCGGGAGGGTCCCCCGAAGCCCACCAAGGGTCCCCCCTGACTCTCAGCTGCCTCAGCACCCCCAGCCCCCTGTGGCCCCGTGCCCCCCTCCTGCAAGTGTTCTACTGGGACGGGCAGGTGGTGGGGGGCCCGCAGGGGTCCCTGCAGCTGCTGGTGCCTGCCGTGGGGGTCTCCCATTCAGATAATTACAGCTGCCAGGTGCGCTCTGAGGGAGGGCCGTGCAGAAGAGCAGTGCCCAGCTCTGTGTCACGGTACACAGTGAGTGCAGGGATGGGCACGGGGAACCCCCACAGCTTCCTTGGCTCCCCCAGCACTGCCTAGGGACCCCCAGCCTTCCCTGACACTTGCCCTGTGGCCCCAACCTTTCCCAGATCCATCCCTGGCTCCTCTCCTCCTTCCTCGGGTCTTTCCCAGCCCTACATGGGTACCCCCATCCTTCCCCAACATCTTTTCCATGTCCTGCCATCTCTGCCCCGGGTCCTTCCCCAGGTCCCCCATTCTTGGCCCATGTCTCTCCATCCCTCACTGGGTCCCTTCACTTCTTCTTGCGTCCCCCCACCCCTCTCTGAGGTCCCCGCACGTTCCTCAGGTCCCACCATCCCCTCCCTGGGTCCCTGTACCCTCCCTCGTGTTGCTACCTCCGTCTCCAGGTGTCACCTCCCTGAATCCCCCATCCCCCTGTTTCCAAGCCTCTCCCATCTCTGCGACTCCTCTCCCTCACAGGGATCCTCCTGCCCCTCCCCAACCCCCCCGGGTCCCTCACTGTCCCCTGATGTCCCCCCCTTCTGCAGGGGTCCCACCCTCGGGGGTGTCCCTGTCAGCACAGCCCCCCAGGGGACAGGTGGCACTCAGGGACAGCGTGGTGCTGAGCTGCATGGTGGCCGCAGGGACAGGTCCCCTGTCCTTCTCCTGGTATTGGGAGGGCTCGGAGGCAATGCTGGGCACTGGCCCCTACCTGGAGCTGCGTCACGTTGGGGACAATGACAGCGGCCAGTACCGGTACCAGGTCAGTGACGGGGACAGTGTGGCCAAGAGTGACCCCATGAATGTCACTGTCTCCTAGGTGAGTGGGTCCCTCGGGCTGGGGGTGGGGTCACCCATGGCACCCCCATCCCTCCTCGCCAGGTGCCAGCCCTGTCTGCGTCCCCACAGTGCCTGTGGCCAATGCCACCATCACCCCGGTTGCCTGTCACACCAGGTGCATGCAGGTGACCCCGTGACCCTGCGCTGCTCAGTTCAGGTGGGCTCAGCTCCTGTCACCTTCACCTGGCTGCACAACGGGCAGGAGGAGGCCCAGGATGCCCTCCTGGAACTCAGTGACATTGAATTGGGACATTCAGGCACCTACCAGTGCGTGGCCACCAACCAGCTGGGACAGGACGGGCACCGCGTGTTCCGGGCACTCAGCTCAGTGCTGGCCCTGGAGGTGACACCTGGCTCACCCTGGGTCACAGGTGGGGTCACACGGGGTCACCAGGATGTTCATGACCCCCGAGGTTCAGGGTCACCTCAGTCTGTCCCCCTCTGTCCCCAGCAGTGGCTGTGAATGTCGGCAGGACCCTCCTGTTCCTGCTCCTGGCTGTCATCGGGGGCTGTCACTGGCGGCACCGCAGGGGTGGGTGACAATGGGCGGGGGATGGGGGTCCTGGAGGGAGGGGAAGCCCCCAGAGTGGGGGCAGAGATCAGCAGAACCCAGGGCCCCAGAGCTGGGGGACACTGAGCCTGCAGTGACCTCGGCTTGGAGTCCTGGCGGATTTGGAGTAATGTGGAGGGTCTTGGTTGGGGCTTCAGGTTTATCCCTGGGTGGGCTTTGAAAAACATTGCAATGGTAGTGGGGCTGGGAGCTCCTGGAGGGTTTGGAGTGTTCTTGGAAGGCCATGCAGGGATGTTGGAGTGTCTTTTTGGGGGAGTTTGGGAGGTGCCCCTCCCTTGCAGCCTTGGGATTCTCAGGGCTCAGAGGGTCTAGGATGCTGGGGATGTTTGGTGCCCTGCAGTGGTGCAAAAGTTCTGGGGGGTTCAGGCATACTTGTGGAATCCTGGGGGAATCAGGATTCCGGTGGGAATCGGGGCTGCAGTGGGGTCCTGTGGATGGTTGGAGCTGCTGAGGTCCCAGGAAGGTTCAGGGGTCCTGGCGTCCCCACGGTCACCCCTCCCCTTTCCCTTGCAGCCACCAGGAATCCCCAGAACAGGTGAGTGGGGGGGCTCAGGCTGGGACTCCTCTTTCTCCCTCTTCAGACACTCCCCAGACCCCCCTTATCCCTACAGGGCCCCCTGGATGGGGGGGCCGTGCTGGATCCCAAATCATGGTAATCAAATGGGTGGGGGGTGTGTAGGGGGGTGACAGGGACACGTCACCCACGGGTGTCACCCCCCACCCAGGTCCCCACAACCGATGCCTCTCACAGGGCCCCCCTGCACCACATCCCCCCAGGTGACCAACACGGAGCTGTTGGGACCCCAAGGGTGACAGCGGGACCCCAGTGGCATCTATGAGAACGTGCTGTGACAATGGGGGCACTGGGGGTCCCTGCCCTAGGGCACCCGTCATCTATTCCCCCCACTCCTGTGGGTGCCCACCATGCCTGTGGGGTGGCCACAAGTGGGGGGTCCCATGTGGGGCTGCCCAGGGCTCCCCATTCCAGTGCTCCCAGTACCCCCAGGGTCTCCCCATTCCCTCCCCCACTGCCAGGGGGCACAGGACCCTTGTCCATCTTATTGGATCCAAAATGCAGCTCTTTGATTAAACTGGGAGAAATGGTTTTTGTTTGTTCAGCTCTGCCTGGCCAGCTCCGGAAGGAGGAGGGTTCTGGTCAGGTTGTTGAGCAGATTGTTCTGGGATTTGCAGGATTTTTGGGGCTCCCTCAGTTCCTTGGGGACAGGGACAGAATAATGAATTGCTGCATTTCCAAACTGGTTCCCTTGCAGCTGCCCTGCAGAGGGGAAGGAGCTGCCGCTCCCTGTTTGTCCCGTCTCGGTGACACCAGCCACGTGCTCAGGGATGTCCTGTGGTGCCGCCCCATCACCACTGGTACTGACCCCGCAGCTGCTGAGCCCCTCAGGCCGAGGTGGAGCCCAGCAGCAGCAACGGGAGTGCCCTGAGAGCCATGAGAGCCCTGGGCTGAAGCTTGGGGAGGCCGGGGATCTCCCCAGATGCCACCCTAATGCCTGCCCCAGCTCCAGCCCTGCACGCCAGTGCCCAAAGCCCCACACCCGGTGCTCCCTGAGTGTTGTCTGATCCCTGGAGCTGCTGCAGAGCCTCAGCCTGGCCTGGCCATTGGGCAGCTGGGGGCGCCGGGAGGTGCCAGGAGGGTGGAGTGGACTGGGGACTCTGGGGAGGAGCCCCGGGCACTGCAGGAGCCAAGTCCTGGCCTTGTGTCACTGTCTGTCACAGGTCGCGGCTCCCATCGTGCTGTGAGGGCTGGTGTCAGCATTGATAGAGACGGCACCCCGTAGTTTGCATGCATGAAGCCAATTTATTGATTTGGAAAGCTCTGTTCATATACCTTTTCAGTTATAGCTACAATTAGCAGCAATCACAATGTTTACATTTCTTGGTAACATCTCTTAATCATGGCTTTGCACAGACTCGCACAGGCACTTACAGTCTTGCATGATTTCTCTCAAACGAAGCATATCAAGTACACCGTTATCTTTTGCTTCCTCCTTCAAGCTTCTTCTTTCTGTTGTCAAGACCTGCAGCCTACAAGGGCTAAAACGTCCATGTCAGTTACAAGCTGAGCAGTACCTTCAGTCCTGCTTTCTGGCTGTATTCCCATATCTCCCCCTTTCTTTTCCACCAGTAAAATCTTTTTTGTGGATTTATCAATTAGTCTTTGAACACGTTGCAAAACGTGGCAAACAAATTACCATAAGCAATAATACAGCTAAAACATAAGTTTCTATTTTAACTAAATTTTTAAGCCAGCCAGTAAGCCCCCATCCCTCAAGTATTTGTCCAAGACAATCCCCATCGCTAATTTGCAATTTAGTTACACTCTGTTGAAGGGCTTGTATGCTAGCGTGGATAGATTGAGAGTGGTCCGACAGATTCATGCAGCATAAACCTTCAAAGCTTCACAGCCATGTCCTGGCAGTCCTACTTCTGTTCTTGTCTTGCTCCTGAGGGCTGTATGGCAATTAGGGAATTTTTCTTTTCTCTGGGCTCATTCTCTTGCAGGCAATTGACATTTGTCCAGACAAACAGGTAACTGCTTTGGATCTGTTGGTGATAAAACACATGCCTACCTTCTCCCTAGGTTAGTAAATGAGTTAGGCCTTATCACTGTACACTCAATTAAAGATATTAACATAGAAACTTTTAGATTGTCTCTGCACATGCAAATCTTCAAAGCAGTATTGCTCTGCAAGTGATCAAATTGATTTGATTTGCTTTCAAAATTTTTTGTGTAAATATTAGTGTAAACACTCTTGAGGAGCCATACTTCCCTGTCTCTTTTTTTTTAACAACATGTGTGTCTCTCATTATGAACATGAAGGCAACATAAAAAACCAAGTATGTGGCAAAACAAGAAACTTACACTAAGCAGAAATAAATCAGAAAGTATGTACAAGGAGTAGTATATGAGAGATAGAAGGTTGATTTAAAAGAATGCATTATCAATTCCCTAAATACTGTACCATCCCCAGGGTCTGCAGGTACTGGCAAACCTCATTTTACAGTGAGGGCTTGGAGAACCATTCCTGGATAAGATTTCCAAGATCACTCTGAAAGGCATTCCAAGTAATATAGGTCCGATTTTGGTAAGTCAAAATGACCTGAGTACAGTTTTGGTGCAGAAAACACCTGGGCACAGTGGGCACCCATGGGAGCTGGGGGCAGGGGCACTCACACGGGGAGTGCCCTTGGGCAGGGACCCCCAGTGCCCCCAGCATCACAGCACGTTCTCATAGATGTCACAGGGGTCCCGCTGTCATCCACAGGGTCCCAACAGTTCCACGTTGGTCACCTGGGGGCTGTGGCACAGAGGGGCTCTCTGAAAGACGCGGGGGTGACATGCCCCTGTCACCCCCTGTACTCAACCCCTGCCCACTCGATGCCTACGATATGGGGGTCCAGCACCACCCTCTCCTCCAGGACCATCCTGGGGGGATAAGGAGGGGTCTGGGTGGTGTCTGGGCATGGGGAAAGGGGATTCCCAGCCTAAGCCCCCCCACTCACCTGTTCTGGGGATTCCTGGTGGCTGCAAGGGAAAGGGGAGAGGGTGACCATGGGGACGCCAGGACCCCTGAACCTTCCTGGGACCTCAGCAGCTCCAACCATCCACGGGACCCCCAAATCCCCACTGCAGCCCCGATTCCCACCGGAATCCTGATTCCCCCAGGATTCCCCAAGTATGCCTGAACCCCCCAGAACTTTTGTACCACTGCAGGGCACCAAACATCCCCAGCATCCTAGACCCTCTGAGCCCCGAGAACCCCAAGGCTGCAAGGGAGGGGCACCTCCCAAACTCCCCCAAAAAGATGCTCCAACATCCCTGCATGGCCTTCCAAGAACTCTCCAAACCCGCCAGGAGCTCCCAGCCGCACCCCTCTTCAAAGCCCACCCAGGGATAAACCTGGAGCCCAACCAAGACCCTCCAAATTACCCCAAATCCTCCAGGAGAAGAACAGGGACCTGTCCCCACAGCCACCATGCAGCTCAGCACCAGGGGGTCCCCGAGTGCCACCTGTGCCCCGGGGGCTGCGCTGAGAGGGACACCCCCGAGGGTGGGACCCCTGAAGGAGAGGGGGACACCAGGGGACGGTGAGGGACCCAGGGGGTTGGGGAGGGGCAGGGGAACTCCAGTGAGGGAGAGGGGGTGCAGATATTGGGGGAAGGGGGCTTAGAAAGGAACCTCGAGGGATGCTGGGGGGGTCAGCGAGGGAACACCTGGAGAAGGATGTGGGCAACACCAGGAAGAGTATGGGGACCCAGGAAGGGGATAGTGTGACCTGGGGGGTGTGCAGAGACCTCAGAGAGGGGTGATGGGACCCATGGAGGGGCGAGGGGACCCGATGAGGGTTGGAGGGAAACACAAGCCAGGAATGGGGAAACCTTGGGAAGGACAAGAGGCAGCAATGGCAGGACACGGAAACAGTGTCAGGGATGGATGGGGGAACCCATGTAGGGGCTGGGGGTCCCAGGGAAGGACCTGAGAAAGAATGGTGGGAGCCAGGGAGGGATCTGTGAAAGGCTGGGTACCCCGGAGCAGGTGTCAGGGAGGGCTGGGGGATGCCTGGCAGTGTGGGGGACCTGAGGCATCTGTGGGTGCTCCCCATAACCATCCCCACACTCACTGCGCACCGTGACGCGGAGCCGGGCACTGCTCTTCCACACAGCCCCACCCTGGGAGTGCACCTCACAGCCATAATTTCCTGAGTCGGAGACTCCCATGGCGGGCACCAGCAGCTGCAGGGACCCCTGCGGGCCCCCCACCACCTGCCCGTCCCGGTAGAACACGTGCAGGAGGGGGCTCGGGGCCGCAGGGGGCTGGGGGTGCTGAGGCAGCTGAGAGTCAGGGGGGACCCCAGGGTGGGCTCAGGGGAACCCTCCAGCACCGGCACCAGCACCAGGTAGAGCTCAGGGCAGGAAAGGGGAGGAGAGGACTGTGACTCTGAGTCTGTTGGGAAGTGCCTTTGGAGGTATCAGAAGATTGGAGTTCGAGCCATGGGGGTACTCACCATGCACTGTCACTGTCACTGCTGCTGACTGTGACAGCCAGGACCCCAGAAAGTCCCAGCAGTGGTAGCGGCCGCTGTGGTGCAGCTGCAGAGGGGACAGGGACACCTTGGTTCCCCTGAGGGACTGCCCCAGATCCTTCTCATCCTTGTAAAATCGCACCCTGGTGACAATGTTTTTTTGCCAGAGCTGGCAGTGCAGTGTCACCGTGTCCCCCTCCAGCAGCGCTCGTGCTGGCACCTGTAGCACCAGCTCATCTGTGGGACAGGAGGGTCCCATCTCACTGAGGGGTTCGAGACTGTTCCAAGGTGGATGCCCATGGCCCCGGGGACATCTGGGTGCACTGGGATGTCCCTGTGTTCAGGGGAAAGGCTCTCTCTCCCCTGAGAGAGAGGGGTGAGAGGTGTGAGGCCACCCATGGAATGGAGCCTACCCAGACCTGTCCGGGACCACCCTGATCGTAAAAGATCCCCCCTCACCATTTAAGACTCTCATGGGTGGGCTGTGCCCAGTGCCGGGTCTATCACACCAGAAGGTGCCACTCGCGGTGACAGTGAAGTGGTCAGGTCCCTCCTGCCCCACAAGTGCTGCATGTCCTTGTACCAGGTGGTGGCACTGCTGGTCCTCCGAGGGGCTTGGTGGTCTGGGCATCTGTGGGTGATAGGGGACACCAGCCTGCCAGGGCCAGCGTGGGCCTGGGGACAGCGGGGTGGGGCCATGGCATCCCCCGAGGATTCACCAGCAAGGCCGAGGGTCTGGGCTGGAAGGGAGAAGGGACAGGGCTGGGTGGGGGTGGCACCATGGGGACAGAGGCACCTGGGGCACAAGGCATGAGGTCTTTCCCAAAACTGTCCCAGTGGGGACAGCAGTTCTTGTGGGAAATTGTGTGGGGGTGGTCCCCAAAAGATTTGGCAAGGCAGGGGGACATGTCTGTGTCACAGCCATCCGTGCACCACATCCCTGTGGCACAGACACCTTCGGGAGAGGGACACTGAGGCCACCCTGGGCTGGGGCAGAGCATGGGGACACTGTGGACATCCTGGGCACAAGGAATCCAGAGACACAGCCCATGCTGGCCCAGCTCACCCCCACCAGCTCATGTTCCCATCCCCGTGGCCACATCCTCACTGTTCTTGTCCCCTTCTGTCCCTGCATCCCAGTTCCCCTATCCCTATCCCCAGAGCTACCTGAGCCCAAAGGTGCCAGTCCCCACATTCCTGTTCCCACATCCCTAAATTCCTGCCCCTGTTCCTGTCCCCAAAGCCACCCTACATCCCCAGTCCCACCAAGGTCCACTGTGGGTAACATGGACTGGCACTGCTGACATTGGGGACCTCAGGGGACCAACAGCCCCCCTGTGCCCCCTCCCCTCCCCATCCCTGGGGTGTCAGGCCCGTGCCCAGGGCACTCACCCCACAGGAGCAGCGCCACCTTCCCAGCCATCCCGGTGTCCCCAGCCATGTGCACTGGCTGTCACTCGCTGCTGTGGCCACCGCTCCCCTGACTGGCGGCTCTTGGGATGAAGGGGAAGGAAGTGAGGTCATGTCCGTCCCCATGTGTAGGTGGCCCTTGGTGGGGGCTGGGTGGAGGAAAGGTGGAGATACAGTAGGGCACAGGCTGAGGACATTATGGGATTGTCTGGGGACATGGTGGGGGATGATGTTGGCAGGAGTTGGGGACTCATGAGATTTGGAGAGCCAGAGACGGGTGTCCAGGGCAATGGGGAGGCCTCAGGGATGGGGTTTCGGGGGATTTGGGGTCCTGAGGAGAAGTCACCAGGGGTGGGGTGCCATGTGAATGGGGTTCCCAGGGCTGGGAGGACTCATAGATTGGAGTCCCATGCCAGCGTGGGCTCCAGGGATTTTGGGTGTAGTGGTTTTGGTTTGCTAATTCGAGATTTTTTTGATTAATGGAATAATTTATGTGGTGAGTATAGTGTTGGCTAACTATTTACCAATTTATTAGAATGTATTATTTATTTGTTGTTTTGAGATGGAATTAGGGAAAAGGTAAAGTGGGTTTAAAACTTCAAAAGGGTAAAAAGAAAAATTTATTAATAGCAATAAATAGTAATAGTTATAGTAATTATAACAGTAATAAATCCCTCATCAGGGGTGGTGGGCCAGAGATGGGGTGCCAGGGGAAGGGGGGGTCCTGGGAGAATCAAGGTCCAGGGGGAAGGGAGATTTCGGGGGATGGAATGAATGGGAGAGATTTCCTTGGGAATAGGGGTGATGGGCAATGAGATCCTGGGCAATGGAAGCCCCAGGATGGGGGTCCCAGGGAAGGGGGGAGAGAAGGAATGGGGGTGCCGTGCTTAGGTTCCCAGGGTCATAACAGTGTCAGGAATGGGCAGTGTCTGGGTGGTCCCCTGGGTCACAGCTCCTTCCCTGGGTGCCTCAGATTTTGGGGTGACCCAGGGTTTAGTGCTGCCTTCTGGGTGGCCCAAGATTTGGGGGAGCAACAAAAGCGGATTCTGAGGTGCTCTGGGTCTGTGCTCCCCCAAACTCCAGGGGAATTTTCCTCTCTTCATTTCCATTTCCTCTCTTTCATCCCAGATTTCACAACCCCCCAGTTCAAGCCTTGATGATCCTGGGGAGCTCCTGAGCAGGGAGTGGGCTGGGGGAAGCCCAGGGTGGGGGAAGCAGCGGTGAGGGGTCTGCAGGGAGGGCTGGGGAGGCTGTGGGAGATGGGGGTGCCCGGCTGTGCCCCCCAACACTTTCGCTCTCTCTCCTGCAGCTGAAGGAAGAGGCCGTTTGACACCTTTGTCACACAGGGGGGTTCTGCCCTGTGGGTGCACATCCAGGGGGCTCCTGTCCTGGGGGGATCCTGTCCCAGGGGGGACACATGCTGGACAAGGGGCTCCTGTCCTGGCATGGCAGCTCCGGGGGATCCAGACTTCTCCATTCTTGCTCGTCCCCTGCAGGATCTGAGCCAGCAAGAGCAGCTGGGGAAAGGAGCCCCAGGCAGGAAGGAGCTCCCAAACTCCTGCTCCTTGAAGCCAGTGGCCATCCAAGGGTGGGCCCAGCCATGGCCCAGCCCCACTGCACAGGGATGGCCATTGGCCAGCCTTTTCCCTCTTATCTGGCAGCTGCAGCCAGAACCCAAACATTTTTTCCAGGAGCTTCCAGAAGGCTGCAGGTGTTGTTCAAGAAAGAGGGACCCAGTCAGGTTGTTGAGCAGATTGCCGTGACATTTGCAGTAGTTCTGGGGCTCTCTCAGTCCCTTGCTGAGAGCGACAAAATGATCAATTGCTGCATTTCCGGACTGGTTCCCTCACAGCTGCCCCGGCAGTGGGGGTTTCCAGCCAGCCCTGCTCTGAAAACTATCAAAGGCCCTCCCAGAGCCACTGCTTGGGCTCCCTTTGGGGTTTGTGCTTCTTGCAGGGCTGAGCAAACCACAGGCAGGGCTTTTTTCCACCCACAGAATTCTCACCTCTGCAGCAGCTCTAAAGCTGCCAGAATCAAAGCCAAGGGGGCGGGGGGGGGCGGGGGGGGGCGGGGGGGGCCCTCAGGTCCTGGCTGTGGCTGTCAGGGAGTCCCCCCCGCCCCGGTCCTAGACCGAGCCCCCTGGGCAGGGTCCGCTGCGGTGCCGTGAAGGGCGAGGGACAGCGTTGAAAGCGCTGCTGTGAAAAGAGAGAGAGGGGCCACTGCAAGACATAAGATCAAGGCAGAGATTAATCTCTCGCTGGCTCTCCAAACCTCGCAGAGTTCTTTATTTTTAAAACAAAATTTCTTTTTTCTATTTGTTTCTTTTCTTTTTTCTTGCTGTTAGGAGGGAGGGCTTTTGTTCTGAGGAATGCATCTGTGATGCTAAAACAGTTAAATATTGCCCAGAGGGTAAAAGCAACAGATGTGATTCTTCTCATGTTAAAATCGGCCTGGCCTTTCTTCTGCAGCTGTTAGCACAGCTGGATACAAGAAGAAGAGGAGGCTGTGGAAAAAAGCTTTTTGCTAAACCCAGAAAGTTTTGGGGCATGCTGATGGCAAATGCTTATGTAGTATTGTCTTCCTTTCTCACTGTCTCTGTTCTGGTAAGAAGTCCTTTTCAGGTACTACTGAGGCAGCAATCAGAACCAGGGAAAGAGTGTGGATTCATGCCAGCAGAATTAAAGGACTTGTGAAGGAACCTGAGGAATGGACTATTACATCTAAACTGGGTGGTACCAAATTGATTTTCAAAAGGAGACTGTGTGGTAATGGTTTGGGAAATCCTATTTGTGAAAAACACGTTCACTCTCCTGTGAAAATTTAAAAAGTTTAACAAAGGACAATAGGAAACAAGGACTATGGAGCAAAGGTTATTACAGCTGGGTGCATCTTGACACTCAGCCAAGACCACACTGTTCTTTTCGAGATACCCCTTAAATATCTTTTCCATTACATCAGCCTGTTGCATATTCATAGACACTTATGTATAGTAAACTATTTTCCCAAACTAGTTAACATATTGCAAGAACTGATTAGTGTGGCTCCTCCTTGGGTCTGCTTTTTTAGAGCATGCATATTCCTTGGTTGTGGTTTTAATCCTTTTTTATCATCGCCTTCAGTTTTGTGTCTTGGTCTACACTGTCTTCAGATGGTGAGTGCTGATAGTTGGCAGATCTGTACAGGTGTCCTCATCCTGTGTTCATCGGATATTATCCCATCCAAGCAGGCATTTTAACACAAGCATCCTTATATCAGCTATTTCCAAGTATTTCACTACTATGTCCAAGCTTAATTAACAACAGAAATAAAAACTATATCTTTAGAGCAAAGTTATTTTAACACCAGACATATAAAATCCATTTTAATATTTGTGAAAATCCAGTATTATAATATGTATCTATAACAGTTATAAAGAAATAGTTTTTATTTCTGTTGTTAATTAAGCTTGGACATAGTAGTGAAATAGCTGATTTAAGTATGCTTGTGTTAAAATGCCTGCTTGGATGGGATAACATCCAATGAAGATAGGATGAGGACACCTGCTACAGATATGCCAACTCTCAGCACTCACTGTCCTGAGAGGAATGATGGATTTGTCTTTACAAACAAGCTCTGGGTCTGCTGGTAGATAAAACTAGCACTGGGAGATGAAAGAAACAATGGGGAGGATTCCACTGATTGATGAGTGGAAAAAGATATTTGCCTTTACAAACTGTAGGTTTGCTGATACATGAAATTGGATATTGAAATATGAAAGAAACAATGGGGAAAACCCCTAAATTCCATAAGAATTAAAAATTCAAAGAGAGGGTTATCCATTAGAGGGGAATCTTTGGTATCTGTACCTCCCAAGTACCTCAGCCAATGGGGAAAGAGAGAAGGGAAATGAAGATAAAAAGGAGGCTTTGCCTTCCAAAAATGTGAGAGATCCCAGGGGAATGCCCCATGGCCTCTCCCTTTATTCCAATAAAGTAAAAGGACTCCTCTGTCTCCTTTTTGGATATAAACCTCTGATGTTTGTTGTAAGAGCCTAAATGAGATGCAGGACTGTTTTGCGGAGAGAGCCAAAAACTCCACAACTTTGTGAAAGTTGTAAAGCCGGTATGTTTATTATTACAGCGCTGGACGCATGCGGAGATTACTCTCCCTAAAAGGCATGGGTACCTCTGGGAACTTCAGGTCCCTTTTTATCCCCCTCTCATATACATATGCATACAGTTTCACAAGAGGTTCATCCAGATTCATTTTTAGGAATTTCCAGTGACATTTGCCACTAGTTCTTCTTTATCAGGAAGAATTCCTAGGTCATGTTGACTTGCTCTCACAGCAGTCTCTGTCTCTCTCTATCATCCTCCGTCTCTCTCCCTTATCTCTGTCCTTCACTGAGCAACTTCACGGAGCCTAGGTTCTGCAGTCAGGCTAAATAGCTATGGTTTCTAACCACAGACTCAACTCAAAAATGTACATTTCACCTAAATCAAAATGGATTTCTACCCTGGAAAATTTCCACTTTTTCTCAGGACTCCAGGCAGCTCTTCAAAATGCAGTTTATTCCATCCCAGACGTTACAGCAGTGCAGGGTCATGAGCAACAAAGTCTGTGCCTACAGCTGTCAGTTCCAGCTGCAGGCAGGACTGGAGACCCTTTGGTTTTGGTTACAATGCATTCTATACTTTTCTTTGCTTAGCATCTTAATACAGTAGAACCAATCAATACCTTAACTATTATCTACAGCATATCATAACTACTCTAATTACCATATTCACGTTACTATTCTCCAATCACTAAAAGTTAGTACATTACAGTTTAAGCTAGAAGTTGCTTTTCAGTTTTCTTACAGTGGAAAATTCTGAGACCTTCTTTCTACTTGCAGCTTTGCTGACTTCTCTGCCTGTGCTCTCTTCCTGCTTGGTAAAAACATCTTCTTGTCTGAGGTGGGTTTATCCTTTGCTCTAAGTCATAAAAACTCCTTCTAACAAACATACCCTTTGCCTTCCTGGTTATCCAGTAAGACTGGCTCAGCAATTCTTTTCTTCTATATAAAAACTTGCTTCTATCTCTATTCCTTCATCAGACTCTACATGTAAAAATATTTCTGCTAAGCACACATATCTGTGAGACTTTCTTGTCAAACTTTCATCCTTCCTAACACCAAGGTGTCCATGCCAAATGGATGTGGTGCATGGGTGGCTGTGACACAGACATGTCCCCCTGCCTTGCCAAATCTTTTGGGAACCATCCAGACACACTTTCTCACAAGAACTGCTCTCCCCACGGGGAAAGTTTGGGGACAGCCACCATATCCTGTACCCCGGGTGCCCTCCCTGCAGTGCCACCCTCACCCAGCCCTGTCCCTTCTCCCTTCCAGCCCAGACCCTCGGCCTCACTGGTGAGTCCTCAGGGGATGCCATGGCCCCACCCCACTGTCCCCAGCCCCACACTGGCCCTGGCAGGCTGGTGTCACCTGTCACCCACAGGTGCCCAGACCACCCAGCTCCTGGTGGAGCCCCCCTGGAGGCCGGCGGTGCTGTGGGACCGGGTGACACTGACCTGCCAGGGCTCAGGGACCACCAGTGCCACCACCTGATTCAAGGCTGTGCATCAATGGGGGCAGGAGGGATGTGACAACCTCAATGTCACTGGGAGAGGCACCTACATGTGTGACAGACCCGTCAGTGGTCTCAGCCCCCGCTGTGGCAGTCTTAGATGCTGAGGGGGGATCTTAAATGATCAGGGTGGCCCCTGAGAGGTCAGGGTGGGCTCCACTCCGTGGGTGGCCTCACACCTCTCATGTGGCGAGAGCCTTTGCCCTGCCCAGAGGGACATCCCAGTGCACCCAGATGTCCCCAGTGCCATGGGGAAACACCTCGGACCTGTCTCGAGCCCCTCAATGAGATGGGAACCTCCTGTCCCACAGACGAGCTGGTGCTGCAGGTGCCAGCATGGGCGCTGATGGAGTGGGACACGGTGACACTGCACTGCTGGGGCCAGCAGGACAACATGGTCACCAGGGTGTAATTTTACAAGGGTGAGAAGGATCTGAGGGGGTTTGTCAATGGGACCGATCCGTCCCTGTCCCCCCTGCAGCTGCACCACAGTGGCTGCTACAGCTGCGGGGGCTTGGTGGAGTCCTTTATGCAATGGTCAGCAGCAGTGACTGTGACAGTGCACGGTGAGCACCCGCACGGCTGGAACTCCAATCTCCTGACACCTCCAAAGCCACTTCCCACCGTACTTAGAGTCACAGCACCTTCCCTCTCCTTCCCAGAGCTATTGTTGGTGCCAGTGCTGGAGGTTGCCCCCGAGCCCACCGAGGGGTCCTCCCTGACTCTCAGCTGCCTCAGCACCCCCAGCCCCCTGCGCCCCCGAGCCCCCCTCCTGCACGTGTTCTACCGGGATGGGCAGGTGGTGGGGGGCCCACAGGGGTCCCTGCAGCTGCTGGTGCCCGCCGTGGGGGTCTTCCACTCAGGGAATTACAGCTGCCAGGTGCGCTCCAAGGCGGGGGGGGGGGTCGTGCGGAAGAGCGGTGCCTGGCTCCGCGTCACGGTGCACAGTGAGTGCGGGGATGGGCATGGGGAGCCCCCACAGCCTCCTCAGGTGCCCTGCCTGGATATGTCCATGTCCCCCTGACACCTTTCTTGGGTCCTTTCATCACTCCCCTTGTCCCTGCACCCCTCCGTGGTGTGACCCCCGGGGGGGATGGTGACCCTGATGTGTCCCCCCCTGTTTCTTGCAGTGGCCACAGGAGTCGGTGGGGCCCTTTTGCTCCTGCTCCTGCTCGTGGGTGTCATTGTGGCCTGGCACTGGTGACACTGTGGGGGTGGGTGACAATGGGGGCATGCAGGCCCCAGGGAGCTGGAGAGGCCCCCAGAGTTGGGGAACCATAGGGTGCCACCCACAGCTTCAGAATTGTGACCTTGGTTTGGGGTCCTGTAGGGATTGGAGAGGTGCTAGAGGGTCCTGTAGGGATGTTGCAGGTATATTCGGGGGACCTGGGGGTGTTAGGGGGATCTCTGTGCCTGCCTGGCTTTGGGTTTTTGAGGCTGAGGTGGTCGGGGGCACTGGGGAGGTTCATGAATTCTGGGGGGCTCCAGGGGTACTTGGGAATCTTGAGGAGAATTGAGGGTCTGGTGGGCCTTCAGGAATCCTGAGAGAGGTCATGGCCCAGGGACCCCACAGTCTCCCCTCCCCTCTTTCCTTTGCTGCTGCCAGGAAGCAGCAGGAAAGGTGAGTGGGGAGCTCAAACCAACCGCTCTCCTTTTACCCCAACCCCCAGAGACCTCCCATTCCCTCCCCCACATCCCCTTTGTTCCCTCAGGGCCCCCCCGGATCCCCCAGCTGCCCCAGAGGAGGGGGAGGTGCTGTACACCCACGTCGTGGTCACCAAGAGGGCAGGGGGTGAGTACGGGGGGGACACACACAGAGGGACACATCACCCACGAGTGTCACCCCACCCAGATCCCACAGCCCGTGTCTCTCGCAGCGTCCCCCCGTGCCACCACCCTCCAGGATCCCCAGGTGACCAACGCGGAGCTGCGGGGACCCCAGGGGCGACCGCGGGAACCTGGTGACATCTACGGGAATGTGCTGTGACACTGGGGGGAACTGGGGGCACTCGTGTCTGTGCTGCCACTAAAACTGCCCCAATCCCTCCCCATGGGGGCACAAAGATCCCAAAGGGCTGAAAGAAGAACAATTTCCTGAAACTGCAACGAGAGAGAATAAAACCAACAGCAACAGCAACAAGGTTCTGAGTCCAAATGGTCACAAAAGGAGCAATTTCCAGGGAAAGGCCTGAAAAGGAGCAGACCTCAGACATTTCCCCCAGACTGGCAGGGCCGTGGACCTTCCTTGACCTGATGGCAAAAGCAGCCTTCAGGAGGCTCTGGATTCTCTGGTCCTCTGTCCCTAACTCCTTCTCTGCAGTGTTCCCCACACGATGTTGTCACAAATGCCCTGTGGGGGTTCTGGAGCCTCCCCCTTTTCCAGAGCAGTCTTGATCACGCCATGGCACAGGGTGGTGTGTCAGAGACAGGAAAAGTTTGATGTCTGGAGACATTTTGGAACACCTGTGTGCAGCAGGGGTGGGTTAGTCCTTACTTTTCATGAGACAGGGCCCCATCTGTCCGACTGTCTTCCAGCCGTGGCACACTGGGGACAGTGTGATACTCTGCCAAAGCCAGCTCCTGAGTGGCCGGGTTTCCAGAAGTGCAACATGGGGAGAGGACCCTTGCTGGCCCAACTGGCTTAAAAGGTAGAGCATGAGGTGGCCACTTCCATGACCCGGGCTCCTCTTGTGGTGTCTGTCCCATTGATGCTGGAAGCCAGGAGTTGGCAACTCATTTAAATGGGCAATATCTGCCAAAGAAAGTGGGAACGTTCCTGGAATGGAAAGAAGACCCATGTCTAAAACTTTCTTTAATTTCAACAATAATGGGGCTTCCAGGTAAAAATGTCGGAAAAAGAGTAGCAGCATGTTACAATAAAATTTATAAACCAGAACAGAACCAACAACATAAACCCAGAACTTTCCCTCCCGCTCAGCGCTGTTGGTTTTTGTGGCAGTTATAACCGCGGCCAGCAGGGGCCGCTGCAGGGAGCACTCCCGGCCAGCAGGGGGCGCCCCACTCCAGCTCCATGCCCTCAGGGGCCATGGCGGCCTCGGGCGGGAGGGAAGAGGGGAAATCGCTCCTTTTGCAAACTCACGGCCACCAATCGGTCCCGGCACCACCACTGGCAGCGGACAGAAGCCGCCAAGGCAGCAGGTTGGATCCCAGTGCCCAGCGGCAGCGTAGCAGTGTCCCGGGGCCAGGCACACGCCCTGCACAACACCCGCGACCGCTCTCCATGATCCCGAATGGAAGGAAGGCGGCGCCTGACCCCAGGCAGGTCTTGGGTCCCCAGCAGCACCTCTGGTGGCTTTAAACCACAATTCCTGCAAACCCTCAGCCTTTCACTCAGGTGAGAAATGCAGGGATGGAGCGGCTTTGGGGACACCTGGAATCCAGACAGGGACACTCCCCAAAGCCCCACCATGGCCACGGGCAGAACCATTGAATGATATTTCCACACATTTCTGACTTATCTGGTGGCCACAATCCAAATTCAAGCATTCTTTCCATGAGGTTCCTGAAGGCCACTGGTTTTGTTCAAGAAGGAGAGTCCAAGTCAGGTTGTTGAGCAGATTGCTGTTCTCTTTGCAGTAGTTCTGGGGCTCTCTCAGTCCCTTACAAGGAGGAACAAATGATCAATTGCTGGACTGGTTCCCCCATAGCGGTCCCTGCGGTTGGCGTTTCCAGCTAGTCCTTATCTGAAAACCATTAAAGTCCCTCACAGAGCCACTGCTTGGGCTCCCTTTGGGTTTGTGCTTCTTGCAGGGCTGAGCAAACCACAGCCAGGCCGGTTTCCACCCACAGAATTCTCACCTCTGCAGCAGCTCTAAAGCTACCAGAATCAAAGCCAAGGGGGCAGGGGGGACACTTAGGTGCTGGCTGCCCCCTGGGGCTGGGCAGAGCAGGGCCGGGCAATGGCCATCCCTGTGCAGTGGGGCTGGGCCATGGCTGGGCCCCACCCTTGGATGGCCACTGGCTTCAAGGAGCAGGAGTTTGGGAGCTCCTTCCTGCCTGGGGCTCCATTCCCAAGCTGCTCTTGCTGCCTCAGATCCTGCAGGGGACGAGCAAGAATGGAAAGTCTGGAATCCCCTGGAGCTTCCATCGGCCAGACAGGAGCCCCTTGTCCAGCATGTGCCCCCACGGGAAAGGATCCCCACAGGACGGGAGCCCCCCATGATGTACCCCCCCAGGACAGAACCGGCCCCTAGTGTGACAAAGGTGTCAAATGGCCTGTTCCTTCTTCTGCAGGAGAGAGAAAGTGTTGGTGGGGGCAGAGCCAGGCACCCGCATCCCCCACAGCCTCCCCAGACCTCCCTGCAGACCCCTCACCCCTGCTTCCCCCACCCTGGGCTTCCCCCAACCCATTTCCCCCTCAGGTGCCCCCAAGGACCATCAAGGCACGAACAGGGGGCTTGTGAAATTGAGGGGTAAAATGATGGAAATGGAAATAAAGAGAGGGAAAAGTCACTGCGAGCTGGGGGCGCACAGACCCAGAGCCCCTTGGAAACTGTCTGGGGTGACCCCAGGCCACTGGCACCTTGTGGGGGCTGTGCTGGCTCTGGGTCACCCAAAAATCTGAAGCACCCAGGGAAGGAGCTGCAGCTCATGGGCTCACCCAGCCACTGCCCATCCCTGGCACCCTCATTCCCCTGGGAACCCAAACATGGGACCCCCGTTCCTTATGTCCCACCCTCTCTGTGACCCCATTCCCAGTACTGACATTCCCAGTATCTCCATGGCCCAGGACCCCATTCCCAAGGAACCCTGTCCCATTCATTCCATCCCCTGAAATCCTCCTAGGACCCACCATTGACCCATGCCATGAACTCAAATCCATGGAGCCCACATTCCCCTGGGACTCCCATCCCTGAGTCCCCTTAGCTCTGGGGATGTTCATTCCCATGGCACCCCCATCGCCAGATATTCCCCCTCCTCACCACCTCCATTTCCCAGTGACTCCATTCCTGCCTCCCCAAACCCACCGAGCCCCCCACTCCTGGGAACCCCATGTCCCACTTTGTCCCACCCACCCATGTCCCCAGCCTGTCCCCACCCTGCCGCCACCAAGGGCCACCTACACATGAGGGTGAGATGTGACCTCGCTTCCTTCCCCTTCATCCAAAGAGCCGCCAGTCAGGGGAGCGGTGGCCACAGCAGCGAGTGACAGCCAGTGCACATGGCTGGGGACACTGGGATGGCCGGGAAGGTGGTGCTGCTCCTGTGGGGTGAGTGCCCCGGGCACGGGCCTGACACCCCAGGGATAGGGAGGGGAGGGGGCACAGGGGGGCTGTGGGGTTCCCTGAGGTCTCCAATGCCAGCAGTGCCAGTCCATGTTACCCACAGTGGACCTTGGTGGGACTGGGGATGTAGGGTGCTTTGGGAACAGGAACAGGGGGCAGGAATGGGGGGCAGGAATTTGGGGATGGGGATGTGGGAACAGGAATGTGGGGACTGGCACCTTTGGGCTCAGGTAGCTCTGGGCATAGGGACAAGGGAACTGGGATACAGGGACAGAAGGGGACAAGTACAGTGAGGATGTGGCCATGGGGATGGGATCATGGGGAGGGGATCATGAGCTGGTTGGGGCGACCTGGGCAAGCATGGGCTGTGTCTATGGTGTCCTTAGGCCTGGGGTGTCCACAGTGTCCCCATGTTCTGCCTCAGCCCAGGGTGGTCGCGGTGTCCCTATTCCCAACGTGTCTGTGCCACAGGGATGTTGTACATGGGTGGCTGTGACACAGACATGTCCCCCTGCCTTGCCAAATCATTTGGGGACCACCCCCATACACTTTCTCACAAGAACTGCTGTCCCCATGGGGACAGTTTAGGAACAGCCCCCACACCCTGTACCCCAGATGGTGCTGTCCCTGCAGTGCCACCCTCACTCATCCCTGTCCCTTCTCCCTTCCAGCCCAGACCCTCGGCCTCACTGGTGAGTCCTCAGGGGATGCCATGGCCCCACCCCACTGTCCCCAGCCCCACACTGGCCCTGGCAGGCTGGTGTCACCTGTCACCCTCAGGTGCCCAGACCACCCAGCTCCTGGTGGAGCCCCCCTGGAGGCCGGCGGTGCTGTGGGACCGGGTGACACTGACCTGCCAGGGCTCAGGGACCGCCGGTGCCACCACCTGGTACAAGGACGGGCAGCGCTGGGGGCAGCAGGGACCCAGCCACATCTCTGTCACCGAGAGAGGCACCTACACATGTGACAGACCCGGCACCGGGCTCAGCCCCCCTGTGACAGTCTCAGATGGTGAGGGGGGATCTTTAATGATCAGGGTGGCCCCCGACAGGGCTGGGTGGGCTCTACTCCCTGGGTGACCTCACACCATCCTGTGGTGAGAGCCTCTCTCCAGGACACCTGGACGTCCCACTGCACCCCAGTCCAGCCACATGTCCTCAGTGCCATGGGCATCCACCTCAGACTTGTCTTGAGCCCCTCAGTGAGATGGGACCCTCCTGTCCCATAGATCATCTGGTGCTGCAGGTGCCAGCATGGGCGCTGCTGGAGGGGGACACAGTGACACTGCGCTGCCGGGGCTGGCAGAACAACCCTGTCGCCGGGGTGCGATTTTACCAGGACAAGAAGGATCTGAGGGGGTTCATCAATGGGACTGAGCTGTCCCTGTCCCCCCTGCAGCTGCACCACAGTGGCCGCTACAGCTGTGGGGGTTTGGTGAGGTCTTTTATGTCACAGTCAGCAGCAGTGACAGTGACAGTGCACGGTGAGAACCTGCACGGCTTGAACTCCAATCTCCTGACACCCCCAAAGCCCCTTCCTAGTGGACTCAGAGTCACAGTCCTCTCCTCCCCTTTCCTTCCCAGAGCTCTTCTTGGTGCTGCTGCTTGAGGGTCCCCCCGTGCCCACCGAGGGGTCCCTCCTGACTCTCAGCTGCCTCAGCACCCCCAGTCCCCTGTGGCCCTGAGCCCCCCTCCTCCACGTGTTCTACTGGGATGGGCAGGTGGGGGGAGGCGGGGGGGGTGTGCAGGTGTCCCCACAGCTTCTGTTGACCATCGTGGGGGTCTCCCATTCGGGGAATTATGGCTGTGAGGTACATTGCAAGGGGGACCGTGCAGAAGAGCAGCACCCAGCTCCCCGTCACAGTGTGCAGTGAGTGCGGGGATGGGCATGGGGAGCCCCCATGGCATGCTCGGGTCCCCTGGCTGGGCATCTCCATGTCCCCCAGAGACCATTCCCAGGTCCTTCCATCACTCCCCTTGTCCCCTCGTCACACCCCCATGGTGTGAGCTTATCCCTGACATCCCCCACCACACCCATCCCCCACTGTCCCTATCCCCCCACACCGGCTTCCAGCCCCTCCCAGTGCCGGCCCTGTCTCTGTCCCCACAGTGCCCGTGGCCAATGCCACCATCACCCCTGGTCCCCTGTCACACCAGGTGCGTGCAGGTGACCCCGTGACCCTGCACTGCTCAGTGCAGGTGGGCTCAGCCCCTGTCACCTTCACCTGGCTGCACAATGGGCAGGAGGTGGCCCAGGGTCCCCTCCTGGAGCTCGGGACCGTCGATTTGGGACACGTGGGCACCTACCAGTGCATGGCCACGAACCAGCTGGGACAGGACAGGCACCGCGTGTTCCAGGCACTCAGCCCTGAGCTGGCCCTGGAGGTGATACCACAGAACAAAGGGACACAGAGGGACACAGGTGGGGGTCACACGGGGTAACTGTGGGGTGCAGGACCCCTGGGGTGATGGGTGACCCTGATGTGTGCCCTTCTGTTTCTTGCAGTAGCCGCAGGGGTCGGTGGGGCCCTTTTGTTCCTCCTCCTGCTCGTGGCTGTCATTGTGGCCTGGCACCGCTGGCATCGTATGGGTGGGTGACAATGGGGAGACAGGCGTCCCACGGAGCTGTAGAGGCCCTCAGAGTTGGGAAGTGATAGGGAAGCATCCAAGCCTCAGAATTGTGACCTTGTCTGCGGGTCCTGTAGAGTTTGGGGAGGTGCTGGAGGGTTGTGCAGGGATGTTGGGGGTTCTTTAAGGAGCCCTGGGGGTGTTTGAGGACTCTCTCTCCTTGGCAGGCTTTGGGTTTTTGAGGCTGAGTTGGTTGGGGGCACTGATGAGGTGCATAAGTTCTGGGGGGCTTCAGGGATACTTTGGGTCCTTACGGGAGTTCAGGAATCCTGACAGGCTTCAGGGCCCAGGGACCCCACAGTTAGTCCTCCCCTGCTTCCATTGCAGCTGCCAGGAAGCACCAGGAAAGGTGAGTGGGGGGCTCAAACCACACTCTCCCCTTTTACCCCAACCCCCAAGACCTCCCATCCCCTCCCCCACATCCCCTTTGTTCCCTCAGGGACCCCCCGGATCCCCCGGCCCCCCCAGAGGAGGGGGAGGTGCTGTACACCCACGTCGTGGTCACCAAGAGGGCAGGGGGTGAGTACGGGGGGGACACACGCAGAAGGACACGTCACCCACGAGTGTCACCCCACCCAGATCCCACAGCCCGTGTCTCTCGCAGGGTCCCCCCGTGCCACCACCCTCCAGGATCCCCAGGTGACCAACGCGGAGCTGCGGGGACGCCAGGGGCGACCACGGGAACCCGGTGACATCTACGGGAATGTGCTGTGACACTGGGGGGAACTGGGGGCACTGGGGGTCCCCACCCATGGGCACCCACTCGTGTCTGTGCTGCCACTAAAAACTGTCCCAATCCATCCCTGTGGGGGCACAAAGATCCCAAAGAGCTGAGAGAGAACAATTTCCTGAAACAGCAGAGAGAGAATAAAACCAACAGCAACAACAACAGCGTTCAGAGTCCAAATGGTCACACAAGGAACGATTTCCAGGGAAAACCACCGAAAAGGAACAAACCCCAGACTTTTCCCCCAGCACCTTTCCTCCACCAGAGGAACCTGGCAGGGCCTCAACCTTCCTTGCTCTGATGGCCAAAGTGGCCTTCAGGAGGCTCTGCATTCTCTTGTTCCCTGTCCCAAACTCATCCTCTGCAGTGTTCCCCACACAAGGATGTCACAAAAGCCCCGTGGGGGTTCTGGAGCCTCCCCCTTTTCCAGGGCAGTCGGGATCAGGCCATGGCACAGGGTGGGGTGTCAGAGGCAGGAAAAGTTTGATGTCTGGAGACATTTTGGAACACCTGCATGTGGCAGGGGTGGGTCACGCTTTGCTTTTGGTGAGACAGAGCCCCGTCTGTCCATCAGTCTGTTAACCATGGCATATTGGGGACAGCGTGCCACTCTGCCAAAGTCAGCTCCTGAGTGTCCACGTGACTAGAAGTGCGCCCTTGGTGGCCCAACTGGCTTAAAATGCAGAACATGAGGTAGCCAAGTCCCTGACCCTGTCGCCTCTTGGGGTGTCTGTCCCATCCACACTGGAACCCAGGAGCTGGCAATTCATTTAAATAAGAAATATCTGCCAAGGAAAGTAGGAACATTCCTGGAATGGAAAGAAGACCCATATCTAAAACATTTTTTAGTTGCAAAAAACATAAGGCTTCCGGGCAAAAGTGTAGGAAATGAATAACAGCTCTTTACTGAGAAATTAATAAATCAGAACAGAATTTATAAACCAGAAAATTTATAAACCAGAACAGAACCAACAACACAAACCCAGAACTTTCCCTCCCGCTCAGCACTGTTGGGTTTTTTGCAGTTATAACCGCGGCCAGCAGGGGCCGCTGCAGGGAGCACTCCCGGCCAGCAGGGGGCGCCCCGCTCCAGCTCCATCCCCTCAGGGCCCGTGGTGGCCTCGAGCTGGAGGGAGGAGGGGAAATCGCTCCTTTTGCAAACTCACGGCCACCAATCGGTCCCGGTACCACCACCGGCAGCGGGCAGAAGCCGCCAAGGCAGCAGGTTGGATCCCAGTGCCCAGTGGCAGCGTAGCAGTGTCCTGGGGCCTGGCACATGCCCTGCACAACACCTTCAACCACTCTCTATGATCCCAAATGGAAGGAAAGCTGCACCTGACCCCAGGCAGGTCTTGAATTCACAGCAGCACTTCTGGTGGTTTTGTGCCCCAATTCCTGCAAACCTCAGCCTTTCACTCAGATGAGGAGGGCAGGGATGGAGCAGCTTTGGGGACACCTGGAATCCAGACAAGGGACACTCCCCAGAAACCCACCATGGCCATGGGCAGAGCCACTGACTGATATATCCACACATTTTTCTCTTATCTGGCGGCCAGAATCCGAATCCAAGCATTATTTCCATGAGGTTCCTGAAGGTTGCCGGTTTTGTTCAAGAAGAACGGTCAAGCTTAGGTTGTTGAGCGGATTATTGTTGTCTTTGCAGTAGTTCTTGGGTCTCTCATTTCCTTACCAAGTTGAACAAATGATTATCTCATGGACTGGCTCCCTCAGAGCGGCCCCTGCAGGGGGGGTTTCCAGCTAGCCCTACTCTGAAAAACCATCAAAAGCCCTCTCATGTTGTCATCTTATTGCAAAGGTTCCCATACCTTCTTGGTGATTTCTTATGGGCAATTCCTAGCAGCACTGAATCTTTCATCTTCACAGCATAGCTAAAAAACACCAACTCTCTTTATCCAGCTAACTCACTCTTTTGTAGCACTCGTCTTCTCATTGGACACAGCTGTGGCCTGTTAAGGGCAGGCTTGTTCTTAATCTTTGGTGATTAGTACAGCTGCAACTCTTCAGGTGTGAGGCTACTTTCTGCACTATCTTTATTTTCTTACATTCTATCCTTCCACACTCTCAGAGCCACTGCTTGGGCTCCCTTGGGGTTTGTGCTTCTTGCAGGGCTGAGCAAACCACAGGCAGGGCCTTTTTCCACCCACAGAATTCTCACCTCTGCAGCAGCTCTAAAGCTGCCAGAATCAAAGCCAAGGGGGCAGGGGGGACTCTCAGGTGCTGGCTGCCCCCTGGGGCTGGGCAGAGCAGGGCTGGGCAATGGCCATTCCTGTGCAGTGGGGCTGGGCCATGGCTGGGCCCCACCCTTGGATGGCCACTGGCTTCAAGGAGAAGGAGTTTGGGAGCTCCTTCCTGCCTGGGGCTCCATTCCCCAGCTGCTCTTGCCAGCTCAGATCCTGCAGGGGACAAGCAAGAATGGAGAAGTCTGGAATCCCCCGGAGCTGCCATGCCCCAGGACAGGACACCCTTGTCTAGCCCGTGTCCCCTCTGGGAAAGGATCCCTACAGGACAGGAGCCCCCTGGATGTTCCCCCCAGAAGAGAACCCACCCCCGTGTGAGAAAGGTGTCAAACGGCCTCCTCCTTCTTCTGCAGGAGAGAAAAAGTGAAAGTTGGGGAGGGGGTAAAAGCTGGACCTCCCCATCCCCCACAGCCTCCCCAGACCTCCCTGCAGACCCCTCACCCCTGCTTCCCCCACCCTGGGCTTCCCCAGCCCATTTCCTGCTCAGGTGCCCCTGAGGACCATCAAGGCATGAACTTGGGGTTGTGAAATTGAGGGGTAAAATGGTGAAACTGGAAATAAAGAGAGGGAAAAGTCACTGCGGGCTGGGGGAGCACAGACCCAGAGCCCCTTGAAATCTGTCTGGGGTGACCCCCAGGCCACCGGCACCTTGTGGGGGCTGTGCTGGCTCTGGGTCACCCAAAAATCTGAAGCACCCAGGGAAGGAGCTGCAACCCATGGGCTCACCCAGCCACTTCCTATCCCTGGCACCCTCATTCCCCGGGAACCAAAACATGGGACCCCCATTCCTCATGTTCCATCCTCTCTGCAGCCCCATTCCTCATGTTCCATCCTCTGTGCAGCCCCATTCCCAGTACTGACATTCCCCAGTATCGCCATGGCCCAGGACCCCATTCCCAAGGAACCCTCTCCTGTTCATTCCATCCCATGAAATCCTCCTAGGACCCACCATTGCCCCATGCCATGAACTCAAATCCATGGAGCCCACATTCCCCTGGGACTCCCATCCCTGAGTCCCCCCATGTTGTGGTTTGTTATGTTAGTATATTCAGTTCCCCCACTGTTGAGCTGTAATGGTTCTGCCCAGGTTCTCCTCCCCTCTTCAGTTATATGTCAATCACCCAGCTCCTCCCTTGTTACCCCGGTTACTATTGTATCCCCTTCAAACCCCACCCCCGGCTGCCTATCAGTCACCTGGCACTCCTGCCTCCTTCTCTAGAACCTTCTAACGAGGGTGTCAGGTGATTGGCTAAGGGGCTGGGGCCCCTCCCTTGATTCCCCGCTGTTGGTTCTCCCCTCATGCCAATCTTTTGTGTGTTACCCCTCCCTGGACTCCCATTTGTTCCCAAACTGTTACCACCCCTACCGCCCACTCCCTTTATAACATCATGTATCCCCACCCTTGTGGGTCTTAGGTTCTTGGCCTCCTTGGGGCTCTAATAAACCTGAACTTGTCACCAACTGAAGAGTCCCCTCTTCTTTTCTCTCGGATTGAAGGTCGTCTACAGCCACGTCTGAAGGAAGTGCTGTCACTGCAGCGTGAAGCACTAGCCTTAGGTGCTGTGCCCAACGCGTGAGTTGGGAGAGTGCCCCCACGGCTGCAAGCGGGCTGGCCAGCTAGCCGGGACATTCTCCATTGGCCAACCAGCTTCACCCCCAGCTATGGGGACGCTCATTCCAACAGCACCCCCATTTCCCAGTGACCCCATTCCTGCCTCCCCAAACCCACCAAGCCCCCCATTCCTGGGAACCCCATGTCCTACTTTGTCCCACCCACCCGTGTCCCCAGCCTGTCCCTATCCTTCCCCTATCAAAGGCCACCTATGCATGAGGGCGAGATGTGACCTCACTTCCTTCCCCTTCATCCAAAGAGCTGCCAGCCAGGGGAGCGGTGGCCACAGCGGAGAGTGACAGCCAGTGCACATGGCTGGGGACACTGGGATGGCCAGGAAAGTGGCACTGCTTCTGTGGGGTGAGTGCCCCAGGTACGGGCCTGACACCCCAGGGATGGAGAGGGGGCACAGGGCGGTTGTGGGTTCCCTGAGGTCCCCAATGTCAGCAGTGCCAGTCCATGTTACCCACAGTGCACCTTGATGGGACTGGGGATGTAGGGTGGCTTTGGGGACAGGAATAGTGGGGCAGGAATCTGGGGATGGAAATGTGGGGACAGGAATGTGGGGACTGGCACCTTTGGGCTCAGGTAGCTCTGGGGATAAGGACAAGGGAACTGGGATGCAGGGACAGAAAGCGACAAGAACCATGAGGATGTGGCCATGGGGAGGGGATCACAGGGATGGGAACATGAGCTGGTGGGGGTGACCTGGGCCAGCATGGGCTGTGTCTGTGGTGTCCTTGTGCCCAGGGTGTCCACAGTGTCCCGATGTTCTGCCTCAGTCAAGGGTGGTCTAGGTGTCCCAGATCCCCAGGTGTCTGTGCCACAGGGATGTGGTGCAGTGGTGGCTGCGACACAGACATGTCCCCCTGCCTTGCCAAATCTTTTTGAGACCACCCGCACACACTTTCCCACAAGAACTGCTGTCCCAACAGGGACAGTTTTTGGGGACAACCACCACACCGTGTCCCTGCGGTCTCCTTCCCTGCAGTGCCACTGTCACCCGCCCTATCTCTTTTCCCTTCCAGCCCAGACCCTTGGCCTCGCTGGTGAGTCCTCAGGGGATGCCATGGCCCCACCCTGCTGTCCCCAGCCCTGTGGTGGCCCTGGCAGGCTGGTGTCCCCTGTCACCCACAGGTGCCCAGTGCTGGCCCTGGCAGGCTGGTGTCCCCTGTCACCTGCAGGTGCCCAGACCACCCAGCTCCTGGTGGAGCCCCCCTGGAGGCCGGCAGTGCTGTGGGACCGGGTGACCCTGACCTGCCAGGGCTTGGGGACCGATGGTGCCACCACCTGGTACAAGGATGGGCAGCGCCGGGGGATGGAGGGACAGGACCGCCACAGTGTCACCAAGAGAGGCACCTACATATGTTACAGTCCCACAACTGGGCACAGCCCCCCGTGACAGTCTTAGATGGTGAGGGTGGATCTTTAATGATCAGGGTGGCCCCTGAGAGGTCAGGGTGGGCTCCACTCCATGGGTGGCCTCACACCCCTCGTGTGGCAAGAGCATGTGCACTGCACACAGGGACATCCCAGTGCAGCCCAGTGCACTCCAGAGAACCCAGATGTCCCTGGTGCTAAGGGCACCCACCTCAGAATGGTCTCATCAGTGAGATGTGACCTTCCTGTCCCACAGACCCACGGGTGCTGCAGGTGCCAGCATGGGCACTGCTGGAGGGGGACACAGTGACACTGCGCTGCCGGGGCCGGCAGGAAAATCATCTCAGCAGGGTATGATTTTACCGGTAGGAGAAGGAACTTGGGGGTCCCTCAGGGGAACCGAGCTGTCCCTGTCGCCCCTGCAGCTGCACCACAGCGGCCGCTACCAATGTGAGGGCTTGGTGGGGTCCTGGCAGCCACGGTCAGCAGCAGTGACTGTGACAGTGACAGTGCATGGTGAGAAACCCCACAGCTGGAACTCCAATATCTTGACAAACCCAAAGTCACTTCCCAGCAGATTAAGAGCCATAGTCCTCACCTCCTCTCTCCTTCCCAGAGCTCTTCATGGTGCCGGTGCTGGAGGCTCCCCCCACACCCACCGAGGGGTCCCCTCTGACTCTCAGCTGCCTCAGCACCCCCAGCCCCCAGTGGCCCCGAGCCCTCCTCCTGCCCGTGTTCTACCGGGATGGGCAGGTGGTGCGGGGCCCGCAGGGGTCCCCGCAGCTGTTGGTGCCCGCCGTGGGGGTCTCCCACTCGGGGAATTATGGCTGTGATGTGTACTCCCAGGGTGGGGCCGTGCAGAAGAGCAGCACCCGGCTCTGCGTCATGGTGCACAGTGAGTGCGGGGATGGGCACGGGGAGCCCCCACAGCCTCCTTGGGTCCCCCACACTGCCTGGCATCGCCCAGCCCTCCCTGATGCCTGCTCTGGGGTACCCAACCTTTCCCGGATCCCTCCCTGGCTCCCACCCTCCTTTCTTGGGTCCCTCACCAGGTCCCCCAGCCCCTACATGGGTACCCCCATCCTTCCCTGGCACCGTTTCCGTGTCCTGCCATTGCTGCCCCGGGTCCCTCCCCAGGTCCCCCCATTCCTGGCTCGTGTTTCCCTCCATCCCACACTGGGTCCCCTCACCCCTCCCTGGGTCCCATCACCCCTCTCTGAGTTCTCCGCACACCCCCCAAGTCACACCATCCCCTCCCTGAGTCCCCGTACCTGCCCTGGTGTTGCCCACCTCCCTCTCCAGGTGTTCCCTCGCTGACCCCCCCAGCATCCCTCGAGGTTCCTTTCCAAGCACCCCCCCCCCGCCTCCACATCTCTGTGCCCTCTCTCCATCACTGGAGTTCCCCTGCCCCTCCCTGAACCTCCTGGGTCCCTCACTGTTCCCTGGTGTCCCCCTCTCCTGCAGGGGTCCTGCCCTCGGGGGTGTCCCTGTCAGTGCAGCCCCCCAGGGCACAGGTGGCACTCGGGGACCACCTGGTGCTGAACTGTGCAGTGGCCATGGGGACAGGTCCCCTGTTCTTCTCCTGGCACCGGGAGGCCTCTGGGGCACTGCCTGGCACCAGCCCCCACCTGGAGCTGCACCACGTTGGGGACAATGACAGCGGCCAGTAACGGTGCCGGGTCAGTGACGGGGACAGCGTGGCCGAGAGTGACCCCCTGAATGTCACTGTCCTGGGTGAGCAGGACTCTCGGGCTGGGGATGACGCAACCCAGAGCACTCCCATCCCACCTTGCCAGGTGCCAGCCCTGTCTGTGTCCCCACAGTGCCCATGGACAATGCCACCATCACCCTCAGACCCCTGTCACACCAGGTGCCTGCAGGTGACCCCGTGACCCTGAGCTGCTCAGTGCAGGTGGGCTCAACCCCTGTCACCTTCACCTGGCTGCACAATGGGCAGGAGGTGGCCCAGGGTCCCCTCCTGGAACTCAGTGACATTGAAGTGGGAGATTCAGGCACCTACCAGTGCGTGGCCACCAACCAGCTGGGACAGGACGGGCACCGCATGTTCCGGGCACTCAGCCCTGAGCTGGCCCTGGAGGTGACACCTGGCTCATCCTGGGTCACAGGTCAGGTCACACAGGTGGGGTCACCAGGGAGTGCAGGAGCCCTGGGGTGATGGGTGACCCTGATGTGTCCCCTTCTGTTTCTTGCAGGGGTTGCAGGGGTTGGTGGGGCCCTTTCCTTCCTGGTCGTTCTCATGGCTGTCATTGTGACCTGGCACTGGTGGCACCGTGTGTGTGGTTGACAATGGGTGGATGGGGGGTCCCAGGGAGCTGTAGAGGCCCACAAAATTGGGGAACCATAGGGAACGACCCACATACCCACAATTGTGACTTTGGCTGAGGGTCCTGTAGGGTTCGGGGAGGTGCTGGAGGGTCCTGCAGGGTTGCTGGGGGTTCTTTCAGGGGCCCTGGGTGTGCTTGGGCGTCTCTGTCCCTGCTGTGCTTTGGGTTCTTCAGGGTGATTTGTTTGAGGCCACTGGGGAGGTTCATGAATTCTGGGGGTGTGACCGTGGTCACAAGGGTTTTCAGGATGAAGAAGAGACGAGAATGTTGACTCCATGATCAGAAGGCTTGATTTATTATTTTATTATATATGTTACATTAAGACTATACTAAAAAGAAATAGAAAGGAAAAGGTTTCTTCAAAAGCTAGCTAAGCTAAGAATAGACAAGAATGAATAACAAAGATCTGTGTCTGAGACAGAGAGCAAGAGCCAGCTCTGCCATGAGTGGCCAGTAAATCCAAACATCCACAGGAGACCAATCATGGGTTTGCCTGTTGCATTCCACAGCAGCAGATAACCATTGTTTACTTTTGGTTGCTGAAACTGCAGCTCGTCACAAGGAAAAATCCTAAGAAAGGATTTTTCATGAAAGATGTCTGCGACAGAGGGGCTTCAGGGATGCTTGGGGGTCCTGAGGGGAATTGAGGGTCCCGTAGAGGTACAGGATTCCTAAGAGGGTTCAGGGCCCTGGGGACTCCTCAATCACCCCTCCCATCTTTCCTTTGCAGCTGCCAGGAAGCAGCAGGAAAGGTGAGTAGGGGGCTCAAACCTCACTCTCCCCTTTTAGCTCAAACCCCCAAGACCTCCCACTCCCCCCCCCCCACATCCCCTTTATTCCCTCAGGGCCCCCCCGGATCCCCCGGCCCCCCCAGAGGAGGGGGAGGTGCTGTACACCCACGTCGTGGTCACCAAGAGGGCAGGGGGTGAGTACAGGGGGGACACACGCAGAGGGACACGTCACCCATGAGTGTCACCCCACCCAGATCCCACAGCCCGTGTCTCTCGCAGCGTCCCCTGTGCCACCACCCTCCAGGATCCCCAGGTGACCAACGCGGAGCTGCGGGGACCCCAGGGGTGACCGCGGGAACCCGGTGACATCTACGGGAATGTGCTGTGACACTGGGGGGAACTGGGGGCACTGGGGTTCCCCACCCATGGGCACCCACTCGTGTCTGTGCTGCCACTAAAAACTGCCCCTCTTGCTCCCCATGGGGGCACAAAGATCCCAAAGGGCTGAGAGAAGAACAATTTCCTGCAACAGCAATGAGAGATAATAAAACCAACAGCAACGGCAACAAGGTGCAGAGTCCAAATGGTCAAAAAAGGAACAATTTCCTTGGAAAACCACCGAAAAGGAATAAACCCCAGACATTTCCCCCTGCACGTTTCCTGCACCAGAGGAACCTGCCAGGGCCTCGACCTTCCTTGCTCTGATGGCCAAAGCAGCCTTCAGGAGGCTCTGGATTCTCTTCTCCCGTGTCCCAAACCCCTCCCCTGCAGTGTTCCCCACACGAGGATGTCACAAAAGCCCTGTGGGGGTTCTGGAGCCTCCACCTTTTCCAGAGCAGTCAGGATCAGGCCATGGCACAGGGTGTGGTGTCAGAGACAGGAAAAGTTTGATGTCTGGAGACATTTTGGAACAGCTGTTTGTGGCAGGGGTGGGTCAGGCCTTGCTTTTGGTGAGGCAGAGCCCTGTCTGTCAATCAGTCTGTCAGCCGTGGCACACTGGGGACAGTGTGATGCTCTGCCAAAGCCAGCTCCTGAGTGGCCGTGTGACTAGAAGTTGCACCTGGGGAGAGGGCCTTTGGTGGCCCAACTGGCTTAAAGGGCAGAGCATAAGGTAGCCAAGTCCCTGACCGTGTCTGCTCTTGGGTTGCCTGTCCCATCAAGGCTGGAACCCAAGAGTTGGCAACTCATTTAAATGAGAAATATCTACCAAGGAAATTGGGAATGTTTCTAGAATGGAAAGAAGACCCATCTCTAAAACATTTTTTAATTTCAAAAATGATGAGGCTTCCAGGCAAAAGTGTAGGAAAAGGAATAACTCCTCTTTACTGAGAAATTAATAAAGCAGGACAGAACAAACAACACAAACGCAGAACTTTCCCTCCCGCTCAGCACTGTTGGTTTTTGTGGCAGTTATAACCGCGGCCAGCAGGGGGCACTGCAGGGAGCACTCCCGGCCAGCAGGGGGCGCCCCGCTCCAGCTCCATCCCCTCAGGGGCCATGGCGGCCTCGGGCGGGAGGGAGGAGGGGAAATTGCTCCTTTTGCAAACTCACGGCCACCAATCGGTCCCGGCACCACCACCGGCAGCGGGCAGAAGCCGCCAAAGCAGCAGGTTGGATCCCAGTGCCCACTGGCAGCGTAGCAGTGTCCTGGGGCCAGGCACACGCCCTGCACAACACCTACAACCATTCTCCATGATCCCGAGTGGAATGAAGGAAGCGCCTGACCCCAGGCAGGTCTTGGGTCCACAGCAGCACCTCTGGTGGCTTTACACCACAGTTTGTGCAAACCCTCAGCCTTTTAATCAGGTGATGAGGGCAGGGATGGAGCAGCTTTGGGGACACCTGGAATCCATACAGGGTCACTCCCCAGAGCCCCACCATGGCCATGGGGCAGAGCCTCTGCTCCATATTTAAGGAATATTATTCCAAATATTTCTGGGTGGGATGTGCCTAGCCTCGTCTGACCTTTACTGCTAGGCCAAAGGCAGCAGCTGTGATGTTTCACCTCAGAGATACCTTTGGCCGTCTGGATGCTGCAGCTAGGCACTCAGAAGAAATCCAGGCATAGTAGAAACTCAGTTTACCTCTGGTGGAAAAGGTTCAGGCGACGGTGAAGAGAAAAAGGAGAGGATTCTGCCATAGAGTTTTAATCCAGAGTTTATTCCAGGATGACAGACCTCTGAATCTTGTAACAGCCCCCAAGAGAATCCAGACCACATGGTCCTGTCTTATTTTAAGCCTGGGGACAGGGGGAGGGGAAGGGACAGGTGAGGCACCAACCAGGTGGGAGGAGGGGAAGGCTCAAGGGATAAAGACACTTGGACAGGCCAATGAGCCCGGACCTGAGGGGCATCTTTTGAACTTCTGCCAACCACACCACGACCCTGCTGGAATGTTAAGATTGATGGACAGCTCTCAGCAGGAGGGCAAAGCAGGAGGGGAAAGGAGAAGTTGGCACACCTGGGGGGTTAGGATAGGTGAAACAGGAAATGGCATCACACTGCAACACGTATTTCCACACTTTCCCCTCTTATCTGGTGGACACATCCAGAACCCAAACATTCTTTCCATGAGGTTCCTCAAGGCTGCAGGTTTTGTTCAAGAAGGATGGTCCAGGTCAGGTTGTTGAGCACAGTGTTGTTGTCTTTGCAGTAGTTCTGGGGCTCTCTCAGTCCCTTACCCATAGGAAAAAATGAGCAATTGCTGGACTGGTTCTCCCACAGTGGCCCCTGCAGAGGGGGTTTCCAGCCAGCCCTGCTCTGAAAACCATCAAAGGCCCTTGCAGAGCTAATGCTTGGCCTCTCTTTGGGGTTTGTGCTTCTTGCAGGGCTGAGCAAACCACAGGCAGGGCCTTTTTCACCCACAGAATTCTCACCTCTGCAGCAGCTCTAAAGCTGCCAGAATCAAAGCCAAGGGGGAGGGAGGGACCCTCAGGTCTTGGCTGCCACCTGGGGCTGGGCAGAGCAGGGCTGGGCAATGGCCATCCCTGTGCAGTGGGGCTGGGCCATGGCTGGGCCCCACCCTTGGATGGCCACTGGCTTCAAGGAACAGGAGTTTGGGAGCTCCTACCTGCCTGGGACTCCATTCCCAAGCTGCTCTTGCCAGCTCAGATCCTGCAGGGGACGAGCAAGAATGGAGAGGTCTAGAGCTCCCCAGAGCTGCCATGCCGCAGGACAGGAGCCCCTTGTCCAGCATGTGTCCCCTCTGGGACAGGATCCTCACAGGACAGGAGCCCCCTGGATGCGCCCCCTAAAGCCAGAACCCCCCCTCCATGTGACAAATGTGTCAAACAGCCTCTTCCTTCAGCTGCAGGAGAGAGAAAGTGAAAGTGTTGGGGGGGGAGAAGCTTCACTCCCCTATCCTCCACAGCCTCCCCAGCCCTCCCTGCAGACCCCTCACCCCTGATTCCCCCACCCTGGGCTTCCCCCAAGCTGTTCCCTGCTCAGGTGCCCCCCAGGACCATCAAGCCATGAACTGGGGGCTTGTGAAACTGAGAGATTAAATGATGGAAAATGCAATGAAGAGAGGGAAAAGTCACTGAGGGTTGGGGGTCACAGACCCAGAGCAGCTCAAAATCTGTCTGGGGTGGCCCCCAGGCTGCCAGCACCTTGAGGGGGCTGTGCTGGCTCTGGGTCACCCCAAAATCTGAGCCAACCTAGGCAAGGAGCTGAGACCCAAGGCCCTGCCCAGCCACTGCCCTTCCCTGGGACTTCCATTCTCCTGGAAATCAAATCGTGGGACCCTCATTCCTTATGTCCCGCCCTCTCTGCAACGCCCATCCCAGTACTCACATTCCCCAGTATCTCCATGGCTCAGGAGCCTATACCCAAGGAACCCTCTCCTGTTTATTCCACCCCCTGAAATCGTCCTGGAACCCACCATTCCACCATCCCATGAACTCAAATTGCTGGAGCCCACATTCTCTAAGGACTCCCATCCGGGAGTCCCCCCAGCTATGGGGATGTTCATTCCCATGGCACCCCCATTGCTGGTTATTCCCCCTACTCAGCGCCCCAATTCCCAAGTGACCCCATTCCTGCCTCCCCAAACCCACTGAGCCGCACACTCCTGGGAACCCCATGTCCCACTTTGTCCCACCCACCCGTGTCCCCAGCCAGTGGCCACCCTGCCCCCACCAAGGGCCACGTACGCATGTGGTGACCTCGCTTCCTTCCTCTTCATCCAAAGAGACGCCAGACACGGGAGCTGCGGCCACAGCAGCGAGTGACAGCCAGTGCACATGGCTGGGGACACTGGGATGGCCGGGAAGGTGGCGCTGCTCCTGTGGGGCGAATGCCCTGGGCACGGGCCTGACACCCCAGGGATAGGGAGGGGAGGGGGCACAGGGGGGCTGTGGCATCCCCTGAGGTCCCCAGTGCCAGCAGAGCCAGTCCATGTTACGCACAGTGAACCTGGGTGGGACTGGGGATGTAGGGTGGCTTTGGGGACAGGAACAGGGGGCAGGAATTTGGGGATGGGGATGTGGGGACAGGAATGTGGGGACTGGCACCTTTGGGCTCAGATAGCTCCGGGGACAGGGACAAGGGAATTGGGATGCAGGGACAAGAATGGTGAGGACGTGGCCATGGGAATGGGATCAGGGGGATGGGATCATGAGCTGGTGGAGGTTAGCTGGGCCAGCATGGGCTGTGTCTGTGGTGTCCTTGTGCCTGGGGTGTCCCCAGTGTCCCCATATTCTGCCAAGCTCAGGGTGGCCTAGGTGTCCCTCTTCCCAAGGTGTCTGTGCCACACGAATGTAGTGAACAGGTGGCTGTGACACAGACATATCCCTCTGCCTCTCCAAATCTTTTTGGGACCACCCCCACACATTTTCCCACAAGAACTGATGTCCCCATAGGGACAGTTTGGGGATAGCCACCACACCCTGCCCTGGTGCTGCCGTCCCTGTGGTGCCAGGCCTACCCAGCCCTGTCCCTTCTCCCTTCCAGCCCAGACCCTCGGCCTCGCTGGTGAGTCCTCAGGGGATGCCATGGCCCCACCCTGCTGTCCCCAGCCCCACGCTGGCCCTGGCAGGCTGGTGTCCCCTGTCACCCACAGGTGCCCAGACCACCCAGCTCCTGGTGGAGCCCCCCTGGAGGCCGGCGGTGCTGTGGGACCGGGTGACCCTGACCTGCCAGGGCTCGGGAATCGCCGGTGCCGCCACCTGGTACAAGGATGGGCAGCGCGGGGGCAGGAGGGACAGGACCACCTCCCTGTCACCGAGAGATGCTCCTACACGTGTGACAGACCTGGAACCGGGCGCAGCTCCCTGTGACAGTCTTAGATGGTGAGTGGGGATCTTAAATGATCAGGGTGGCCCCTGAGAGGTCAGGGTGGGCTCCACTCCGTAGGTCGCCTCACACCCCTCGTGTGGCAAGAGCCCGTGTCCTGCACACAGGGATATCCCAGTGCAGCCCAGTGCACTCCAGAGCACCCAGAATGTCCCCAGTGCTATGGGCACCCACCTCAGAATGGTCTCATCAGTGAGATGGGACCCTCCTGTCCCACAGACCCACTGGTGCTGCAGGTGCCAGCACGGGCACTGCTGGAGGGGGACACAGTGACCCTGCGCTGCCGGGGCCGGCAGGAAAACCATCTCAGCAGGGTGCGATTTTACTGGGAGGAGAAGGATCTCGGGGGGTCCCTCAGGAGGACCGAGCTGTCCCTGTCGCCCCTGCAGCTGCACCACAGCGGCCGCTACCGATGTGAGGGCTTGGTGGGGTCCTGGCAGCCACGGTCAGCAGCAGTGACAGTGACAGTGCACGGTGAGCAACCTCACGGCTGGAACTCCAATATCTTGACAACCCCAAAGCCCCTTCCCAGTGCACTCAGAGTCACAGTCCTCACCTCCCCTCTCCTTCCCTGAGCTTTTCTCAGTGCTGGTGCTGGAGGGTCCCCCGAAGCCCACCAAGGGATAACCCCTGACTCTCAGCTGCCTCAGCACCCGCAGCCCCCTGCGGCCCCGAGCCCCCCTCCTGCACGTGTTCTACCGGGATGGGCAGGTGGTGGGGGGGCCCGCAGGGGTCCCCACAGCTGCTGGTGCCTGCCGTGGGGGTCTCCCATTCAGATAATTACAGCTGCCAGGTGCGCTCCGAGGGTGGGGCCGTCCAGAAGAGCAGCGCCCGGCTCCGCGTCACAGTGCACAGTGAGTGCGGGGATGGGCATGGGGAGCCCCCACGGCCTCCTTGGGTCCCCCACACTGCCTGGCATCCCCCAGCCCTCCCTGACACCTGCTCTGGGGTACCCAACCTTTCCTGGATCCCTCCCTGGCTCCCACCCTCCTTTCTCGGGTCCCTCCCTGGGTCCCCGAGCCCTACATGGGTACCCCCATCCTTCCCTGGCACCGTTTCCGTGTCCTGCCATTGCTGGCCCGGGTCCCTCCCTAGGTCCCCCATTTCTGGCTTGTATTTCCCTCCATCCCACATTGGGTCCCCACACCCCTCCCTGGGTCCCTATAACCCTCTGTGAGGTCCCCGCACATTCCCCAGGTCACAGCATCGCCTCCCTGGGTCCCCATACCCTCCCTGGTGTTGCCCACCTCCCTCTCCAGGTGTTCCCTCCCTAACCCCCCCCATCAACCCTTGGAGTTCCTTTCTAAGCCCCCCTCCCCCAATCTCTGCACCTCCTCTCCATCACTGGAGTTCCCCTGCCTATCCCCAAACCCCCTGGGTCCCTCACTGTCCCCTACTGTCCCCCTCTCCCCTGCAGAGGTCCCACCCTCGGGGGTTTCCCTGTCAGTGCAGCCCCCCAGGGAACAGGTGCCACCTGGGGACCGCCTGGTGCTGAACTGCACGGTGGCCATGGGGACAGGTCCCCTGTCCTTCTCCTGGCACCGGGACGGCTCGGAGGCACCGCTGGGCACCAACCCCGACCTGGAGCTGCACCACGTTGGGGACAATGACAGCGGCCAGTACCGGTGCCGGGTCAGCAATGGGGACAGCGTGGCCGAGAGTGACCCCCTGAATGTCACTGTCCTGGGTGAGCGGGACCCTCAGGCTGGGGGTGACCCCACCCACGGCACCCCCATCCTGCCTCACCAGGTGCCAGCCCTGTCTCTGTCCCCACAGTGCCCATGGCCAATGCCACCATCACCCTCAGACCCCTGTCACACCAGGTGCGCGCAGGTGACAACGTGACCCTGCGCTGCTCAGTGCAGGTGGGCTCAGCCCCTGTCACCTTCACCTGGCTGCACAACAGGCAGGAGGTGGCCCGGGGTCCCTTCCTGGAGCTCAGGAACATCAATGTGGGACATTCAGGCACCTACCAGTGCATGGCCACCAACCAGCTGGGACAGGACAGGCACCGCATGTTCCGGGCACTCAGCCCAGAGCTGGACCTGGAGGTGACACCTGGCTCATCCTGGGTCACAGGTGGGGTCACATGGGGTCACCAGGGTCTTCAGGATCCCCAGGGTTCAGGGTGACCTCAGTGTGTCCCCTCTGTCCCCAGCAGTGGCTGTGAATATCAGCAGGACCCTCCTGTTCCTGCTCCTGCTCCTGGATGTCATCGGGGGCTGTCACTGGTGGCACCGCTGGGGTGGGTGACAATGGGGGGTGGGGATGGGGGTCCTGGAGTGAGGGGAAGCCCCCAGGGTGGGGTCAGAGATTGGCAGCACCCAGGGCCCCTAAACTGGGGGACACTGAGCCTGCAGTGACCTCGGCTGGGGGTCCTGGGGGATTTGGGGGGAACTTGGAGGATCTTGGTTGGGCTCCAGGGGCATCCCTTGGTGGGCTTTGAGGAATATTGGGAGCTCCTGGAAGGTTTGGGGAGCTCCTGGAGGGCTGTGCAGAGATGTTGAAGGACCTTTTTGGGTCCTGGGGAGTTTTGGGATGTCCCTCCCTGCCAGGCTTGGGGTTCAAGGGGCTCAGCGGGTTGGGGGCCCTATGGTGGTGCAGAAGTTCTGGGGGGGTTTAGGAATGCTCAGAGTGTCCGGGGGGATTTAGGGATCCAGTGGGAATCAGGGCTACACTGGGGGGTATTTGGGGGTCCCGTGGGTGGTTGGAGATGCCGAGGTCCCAGGAAGGTTCAGGCGTCCTGGTGTCCCCTCAGTCACCCCCTGCCCTTTCCCTTGCAGAGACCAGGAAACTCCAGGACAGGTGAGTGGGGGGCTCGGGCTGGGACTCCCCTTTTCCCCTCTCCAGACACCCCCCAGACCCCTTCATCCCCACAGGACCCCTGCCAGAGGAGGGGACTATGCTCAATACCCATGCCAGGGGCACCAAGTGGGCAGAGGGCAAGTACAGTAGTTTACACTGGTACATGTCACCCACGGGTGTCACCCCCACCCAGGTCCCCACAACTACTGTCACTCACAGGGCACCCATGGGTGTCCCCCAGTCCTGCCCCACACCAGGATCCACAAGTGACCAACGTGGACCTGTCGGGACCCTACGAGGGACAGTGGGACCCCCGTGACTACGAGAATGTGCTGTGACATGGGGGGAACTGGGGGGCACTGGGGGCATTGATTTCTCTCTGGGGTCCCTTCTTCCTCTTCACAGCACCCCACGGGGCTCCTCCTTCCCGCTCCCAGTGTTGGGGGAGTACACGACATTTTTCCCTCATATTGTACACAAAATGACGCTTTTGCTTAAACTGTGTGAGAAGCAAAGCTCACACTTTAAAATTTGTAAATGCTTAATAAGAAATAAAAGGGAGAGTAAACAGCAGGCTGGGTGCTTGGCAACTGCCAGAGGCACAGGGATAACTACAGCAATTCTTCTTACATACCTTTTCATTGTGTTGGTTAAATACATACCCAGGAGAGTTATACATATTCAAACATTCTTTCCAGTTCACATGTTCCCAGAACTGGATGGGGAGAAAAAACAGCAAAAGTTTTTCTTTTGCTCGGTTTGACCCTTGATTCATTTTCATAAAGTCCATGCCATACTGCAGATTAAATTTAAATATTTTATGTCCTTACAAGGCCCCCCTCTTCTGTGGTTTGACAGTTCTTGATAATCAAAGGGTCAGTGGTAAATTCCTCTTTGCATTCTCTCTTTTGATGTTTATTCACTTGCTACTTTTCAATGTGTTCTTCTCATACAGATGAGATTCTCTGCCAGAACATTAAATCAACATTAGCTATTTCACAAAATTATCTGAGTTATTCTCACCATTGTCACTTAGTCACACAAATAAAGGCATTAGCTACTTCTGCCATAGTTAATGTTATAATGCACAGCACATTGTCTCTATCTTGATCTTTTGTGAGAGCCTAAACAATAATATATTTATCACACTAAAATATATATTGTGCACAGAGATTAGAGTAATAAGCTGACAAATAGTAGTATATCAAGAAGCAGTTAAAAATAGATTACAAACTGTATTATATCAAAACAATTGGGGAATACCAATATAATAGAGAAAGCCAATGACTACACAGTTATTCATAACAGGAGGAAGGTGTATTGAAGGATTTATTTGACTTCTCCTTATCCTGCTCTGATTTTGTCAGCAATAAATTCAATTCATATCTCTAATTCCGAGGCAGTTTTACCTGCAACAGGATTTGATGAGTGATCACTTCTGATCCTTGTCTCAAGCCACAAAACTTTTGCTGTTTTTTCTCTCCATCCAAGTGCAGAGGGCAGTGAGAGAGCAGCTGTGGTGGGTGCAGGGTATCCGGCCACTGTCCATCCATGGAAAGGCAGGGAGGAGGAGGAGGAGGGTCCAGGTCAGGTTGTTGAGCTGAGTGTTGTGGGATTTGTAGTAGTTCTGGGGCTCTCCCAGACCCTTGGGGACAGGGACAAAATGATCAATTGCTGCATTTCCGGACAGGTTCCCTCTCAGCTACCCCTGCAGGGGCAGTTTCCAGCCAGCCCTGCTCTGAAAACCATCAAAGGCCCTCCCAGAGCCACTGCTTGGGCTCCCTTTGGGGTTTTGTGCTTCTTGCAGGGCTGAGCAAACCACAGGCAGGGCCTTTTTCCACCCACAGAATTCTCACCTCTGCAGCAGCTCTAAAGCTGCCAGAATCAAAGCAAAGGGGGCAGGGGGGACCCTCAGGTCCTGGCTGCCACCTGGGGCTGGGCAGAGCAGGGCTGGGCAATGGCCATCCCTGTGCAGTGGGGCTGGGCCATGGCTGGGCCCCACTCTTGGATGGCCACCCCAACAACATCAGCCACTCCACAATACACATCACTGTCCCTACAACATCACAATATTTAATCAACAATATAATCAATAATGTAATATCAACTCATATAATATCCAGTGAAAGTCAGCTTCCATTTACTTGTTTCGCACAACACATACCAGTAAAGAACTGTATTCCTCTTCCCACATCTTTGCCAAAAAGCACCATAATTTCAAAGTTATAATAGGTCAGAGAGAAGGGGGTTGTATTTTCCATTCCAAGGGAGGTTCCCACCTTTTCAGCTTCCTTAACAGAGCTGAACAAAGAAACACCATTTCTGCCCATGTAACCAAAGAGTGGCATTTTTGTCCCAGGAACAGGGAACCAGGTCCTGTGCCCCCTTGGAACTGGGACAGGCACCAGTAAGCCACCTTAGTGGGAGCACTGGGAGGGGGATTGCAGAGCCACTAAGCACTCTGGGGTTAAGAGGAACAAATCTGATTTTGATTTATGTCTCAACATATGCTACACATGAGGTGAAAAATGACTCTGTGGATGTACATGTGCTGGGAACCCTGTCCGTGGTGAGGCTTCAGGCAACAGAGAATCAGGGGAGAGAAAGCTTCAGTGATCAGGCTGTGAGTGAACCCCACAGGCTGGTGGGACAGATGCCCGGGAAAAAATGTCTATGAAAAAATGCCTGAGAAATCGGGCTGTGGGAGGAGCCTTTGCAAATAAAAGCAGCAAACTGTGACACAACAGGAGTGTTTTGCTTTGGGTTTCTTGGAGGGATCAGGGGCTTGCTTGGGGGGGTCAGTTTGGCCCTCCTCCCCTGTGGGATTCCCATTCTCTGAACCTGGGAGAAGCAGGGAGAGAAGCAAAGAATCATCCAAACAATTCTTATCTCATTTTCTGCTCCTGTGTTTTTCACAAGTGGAATGCATTGTGGAAGATTGTTTACCTGAAGGGAATTGGTAATTGGATTCTGGTGTGAGTGTTTTGATTCACTGATGCAATTGAATCCAGGTGTGTGCATGTCAGGACTGTTGGCTGACAGTCATGAGATTGTGTGCAGTGGAGGGCAGTTGAGTGCTTGGCAGATTCAGTTTAGATGTAATGTAATATGGCATAGAATAATAGAGTATAATAAAGTAAATAATTAGCCTTCTGAAAAGATGGAGTCAGGTGCATCATTCCTCCCAGTTGTCAGACTAAAATATCACCGATACTCCCCCCCGCCACCTTTTCCTCCCGGTGGTCCTTCTTCCCTGTCCACACCCGTTCTTCCCTGCTTCGCCGCTTCCCCGAGGCAGCTCATTACTGCTCATCCTGGACATTCCTTCATTGCTTCCCCGATGGAGCGGATGCTGCCTGCACCCACCCGCCGCCTCTGCCGCGTTTCCCACGCTGCCCCCAGCCCCGAGCCTGCTGCACCTGCCCACGGCAGCCCCAGCCCACAGCAGCCAGCCCAGAGCCAGCAGTGCCCAGCACCAGCCCGCAGCCAGCCCGCAGCAGCCCCTGCAGCCATCGCTGGCAATGCCAGAGACACGCAGGTGCCGTCCTTGGAAATCACCCCCAGCCACTCACAAAAGCCATGTGGGCTCGCCCTGGCTTGCAGCACACACACTCCATCTGCCGAGCTGATGCCCACAGAGCGCCCGGGCTTCTTGTGGTAACGCTGTACCTGTCTTCTTTTCTCTCTCTGTCCTTTTCCCTTTCTACTCCCTTCTCTCCCTCTTCGGTAAGAACACTCACCCTCCTTTATCAATAAACAGTTCTCAGATATAATATTGCCGTGTTTGTGCTTCATTTTCATCCGAGAAACCTTTCAGCAAGAATCCTCCCCGACTCCCCCTTTTACAGTGGGATGGGACAGAGGGAGTGGGAGGGGGAATGGGGAAGCCCTGGGTGTACTGCAAGCACTGTGGGGAGAGAATGAGGCAGTCCCTGAGGGTACATGGGCACTTGGATGGGGCTGGGGAGCCCCTGCAGGTATGAGGAAAGGGATGGGGGAGCCCTTGGGGGTACTGGGAGAGGAAATGGGGAGCGCAGGGTGCCCTGTGTAGCCTCCCCTCTGACCCATGACCACCTCCCTTGGAAGGATGGGCAACCACAGGAGCCATGGAGGGAGCACCCCCAGTGTCAGCCAGTGCCTCCCGCTTCCCAGAGCATCACAACTTTTGGTGTAGATTGTCATAGATGTCACTGGGCTCCCATGGTTGCCTTTGCAGCTCCATGTACGTCACCTGAGGATCTTCCAGCGGGGGTGCCAGGGGGTCTTGGGGGGCCCTGTGGGAATAAGGGGGTGTGTGGAAGGGGATGGGAGGTGCTGGGGATTTGGGTAAAAGGTGTATCATGGCTGGAGCCTGCCCTCACCTTTCCTGGTGCTTCCTGGCATCTGCAAAGGAAAACTGGAGGGGTGACTTTGGAGGCCCAGGGGCCCCCATCCACCCTTGGGAATGCTGAACCACCACCAGACACACAATCCTCCCCAGGCCCCCCAGTATCCCTGAACCCCCCCACTTGCACCAACAGCCTGAGCCCCCAGAACCCCGAACCTGGCAGGGAGGGGAACCCCTGATAGAACCCCCAACATCCCTGCAGGACCCTCCAACAGCTCCCCAGGGCTCTGAGCCATGGTCACTGGGGGCTCAGCCCCTCCCAAGTCAGGGGCTGTGGGTGCTGCCCTAGGGCCCCCCTTCTCTGGGAGCCTTCCCACCCCTCTCCATGACCATTGCGTGCCCTTTATCCCTCACCCACATGGTGCCAGTGGTGCCAGGCCACAATCACACCCACAAGCAGGAGCAGGAAGGAAAGGGCCCCACTGACCCCTGCGGCCACTGCAAGAAACAGAGGGGGACACATCAGGGTCACCCATCACCCCAGGGGTCCTGCACTCCCTGGTGACCCCGTGTGACCCCACCTGTGACTCAGGGTGACCAAGGTGTCACCTCCAGGGCCGGCTCAGGGCTGAGTGCCTGGACCATGCGATGCCTGTCCTGTCCCAGCTGGTTGGTGGCCATGCACTGGTAGGTGCCTGAACGTTGATGTTCCTGAGCTCCAGGAGGGGACCCCAGGCCACCTCCTGCCCATTGTGCAGCCAGGTGAAGGCGACAGGGGCTGAGCCCATCTGCACTGAGCAGCACAGGGTGACGTTGTCACCTGCACGCACCTGGTGTGACAGGGGACCGGGGGTGACGGTGGCATTGGCCACGGGCACTGTGGGGACACAGACAGGGCTGGCACCGGTCAAGGTGGGATGGGGGTGCTGTGGGTGGGGTCACCCCCAGCCCAAAGTTTCTGCTCACCCAGGACGGTGACATTCAAGGGGTCACTCTCGGCCACTCTGTCCCCGTCACTGACCCGTCACTGGTACTGGCTGCTGTCATTGTCCCCAACGTGGTGCAGTTCCAGGCGGGGGCCGGTGCCCAGCGGTGCCCCTGAGCCCTCGCGGTGTCAGGAGAAGGACAGGGGACCTGTCCTCATGGCCACAGCACAGCTCAGCACCAGGCGGTCCCCAAGTGTCACCTGTCCCCCAGGGGGCTGCACTCACAGGGACACCCAAGAGCGGGACCCCTGCAGGGGACACAGGAGGGATCGGGGACCCAGGAGGGGTGGGGGCCAAGGGACGGGAAAGAAGGTGTTTGCAGGGGAGCAGAGAAGATCCCAGTGAGCAGAAGGGGACCCTGGGAGGCATGTTGGGACCTGGGGACAATGGCAAGAGCCCGTGGAAAGGTGGAGAGACCCAGGCAGGGATGGGGAACCATGAGGGAGACTGAGGAGACTCAGGGAACTATTTGGGGTTTAGAGATGGGCGGGAGGACCCAGGGAAGGAAGGGAGACTAGAGGGTGGAGCAGGGACCTTGGAAGGGGTGAGGAATCCTGGGAGGAATGGGGAGGACAAAGAGAGGGATGAGGGATGTGCAGGGGGAACTGGGCAGTCATGGGGGAAACCAAGAGGGTCTTGGGAAATTTTGTGTGACTCAGGGAGGAGTAAAGGGAGGAATGAAGGACTCAGGTAGTGCTGGGGAAACCCTCTGAGGATGTCGGGTTTTCCTGTCCCCATCCTTGCACTCACTGTGCACTGTCACTGTAACCAGCTCGACTCCTTCCACTGTGACACCACCTGGCCCCTGCAGAGGTAGCGGCCGCTGTGGTGCAGCTTCAGGGACAGCTTGGTCCAGTCCTGGGGCCCCTTCAGATACATCTCTTCACGGTAGAAGTACACAGCCTTGAGCACTTTGTTCTGCCTCCTCCAGCAGTGCAGTGTCACCGTGTTCCCTACCAGCAATGCCTGCATTGGCTCCTGCAGCACCAGCCAGTCTGAGGGAAGAGGGGACCTTTCACACCAGGGCCATGAGAAGGGTCATGGTGGCACTGGGAGGCACCAGGAGCCACCCATTGTGAGGGAGAATTCTCCCCACTGTGAGATACTCTGGGATGTCCCCAGAGCAGGGGAGCAGGTCACACCAGGAGGTGATCCATCGAGCAGAGCCCAACCAGAGCCATCAGGGTCCCCGCAGGTACCAGCGTGGGGACACTCAAAACCCCCTCACCATTTAAGATTGTCATGGGGGGGCTGCACCTGGTGTCGGGTCTCTCACACATGTAGGTGACACTCCCAGTGACACTGACATTGTCGCATTGCTCCTGCCCCCAGCACTGCCCGTCCTTCTACCAGGTGGTGGCACCAGTGGTCCCCAAGCCCTGGCAAGTCAGGGTCACCCGGTCCCACAGCACCGCCGGCCTCCAGGGGGGCTCCACCAGGAGCTGGGTGGACTGGACACCTGTGGGTGACAGGGGACACCAGCCTGCCAGGGCCAGTGTGGGGCTGGGGACAGCAGGGTGGGGCCATGGCATCCCCTGAGGACTCACCAGCAAGGCCAAGGGTCTGGGCTGGAAGGGAGAGGGACAGGGCTGGATGGGGGTGGCACTGCAGGAATAGCAGCACAGGGGTACAGGGTGTGGGGACTGTTCCTAAACTGTCCCCATGGGGACAGTAGTTCTTGTGGGAAAGTGTGTGGGGGTGGTCCTCAAAAGATCTGGAGAGGCAGGGGACATTCTGTGTGACAGCCACCCATGCACCACATTCGTGTGGCACAGACACCTTGGGAACAGGGACACTGTGGACACCCCGGGCATGAGGACACCACGGACACAGCCCATGCTGGCTCAGGTCACCCCCACCAGCTCATGATCCCATCCCCATGATCCCATCCCCATGGCCACATCCTCACGGTTCTTGTCTCCTTCAGTCCCTGCATCCCAGTTCCCATGTCCCTATCCTCAGAGCTACCTGAGCCCAAAGGTTCCAGTCCCCTCATTCCTGTGTCCACATCCCCATCCCCCCAAATTCCTGTCTCCTGTTCCTGTCCCCAAAGCCAACCTACATCAGTCACAGTCACACCAAGGTCCACTGTGGGTAACATGGACTGGCTCTGCTGGCATTGGGGACCTCAGGGGACCCTGCATTCCTCCTGTGCCCTCTCCTCTCCACATCCCCAGGGTGTCAGGCCCGTGCCCGGGGCACTCACCCCACAGGAGCAGCGCCACTTCCTGGCCATCCTGGTGTCCCCAGCCATGGCACTGGCTGTCACTCACTGACGGGGGTGGCTGTCCCCTGGGTGGTGGCTCTTTGGCCAAAGGGGAAGGAAGCAAGGTCAGGTCTCGCCCTCATGTGTAGGTGGCACCTGGTGGGGCAGGGTGGCCACAAGCTGGGGACAGGCTGTGGGCAGGGTGGGGACAGGATGGGGACAAGCCTGGGTGGGACATGGTGGGACCTGGGGTTCCCAGGAGTGGGGGGCTCAGGGGGTTTGGGGAGCCAGCAAAGGGTGTCCGGGGAATGGGGGATCCCAGGGATGGGGTCTGTGGGAATGGGGGTGCTGAGGAGGGGGAGTCACTGGGGATGGGGGTGCCATGCTAATGGGGGTGCCCGGCGCAGGGGGAACTCAGGTATGGGAGTCCCAGGGGAACATGGGCTCCAGGAATTTGGAGTCATAGGATGAAGATACTGGGGGAATGGGAGTTCCTGTAGGAATTTGGGTCCTGGGAGAATCAAGGTTCTGGGGGAAGGAGAATTTCAGGGGACGAAATGAACAGGAGAGGGTTCCTTGGGGATGGGGTCCTAGGCCATGGAGATCCTGGGGAATGTCAGTACTGGGATGGGAGTCCCAGGCAAGGCGGGACCTAAGGAATGGAGCTCTCATGGTTTGATTTCCAGGGAAATGTGGGTCCCAGGGAAGGGCAGTGGCTGGATGGACCCATAGGTCTCAGCTCCTTCCCTGGGTGCTTCAGATTTTGAGGTGACCAAGGGACCAGCACAGCCCCCAAAGGTGCCAGTGGCCTGGCGGTCACTCCAGACAGATTCCAAGGGGCTCTGGGTCTGTGGACTTGCTTCAAAGGTGAGAATTCTGTGGGGGAAAGGGCCTGGCTGTGGTTTGCTCAGCCCTGCAAGAAGCACAAAACCCAAAGGGAGCCCAAGCAGTGGGTCTGCGAGGGCCTTTGATGGTTTTCAGAGCAGGGCTGGCTGGAAACTGCCCCTGCAGGGGCAGCTGTGGGAGAACCAGTCCAAAGTGCAGCAATTGATCATTTGTTCTGCATGGTGTGGGACTGAGAGAACCACAAAACTATTGCACAACCCACAACATTCAGCTCAACAACCTGACCTGCACCCTGCTTCTTGGACAAAACCTGCAGCCTTCTGGGACATCAAGGAAAGAATGTTTGGGTTCAGGATCTGGCCACCAGATAAGAAGGAAAAGTGTGGTAATACCAAGCAGGGGCGCTGCTGCACGGCCATGGTGGAACTCTGGGGAGTGACCCTGTATGGATTCCAGGTGTCCCCAAAGCCGCTCCATCCCTGTCCTCCACACTGGAGTGAAAGGCTGAGGGTTTGCAGGAATTGTGGTGTAAAGCCACCAGAGGTGCTGCTGGGGACCCGAGACCTGCCTGGGATCAGGCACTGCCATCCTTCCATTCGGGATCATGGAGAGCGGTCGCGGGTGTTGTGCAGGGCGTGTGCTTGGCCCCGGGACACTGCTACGCTGCCACTGGGCACTGGGATCCAACCTGCTGCCTTGGCAGCTTCTGCCCACTGCCGGTGGTGGTGCCGAGACCGATTGGTGGCCGTGAGTTTGCAAAAGGAGCAATTTCCCCTCCTCCCTCCCGCCCGAGGCCGCCATGGCCCCTGAGGGGATGGAGCTGGAGCGGGGCGCCCCCTGCTGGCCGGGAGTGCTCCCTGCAGCGGCCCCTGCTGGCCGCGGTTATAACTGCCACAAAAACCAACAGCGCTGAGCGGGAGGGAAAGTTCTGGGTTTGTGTTGTTGGTTCTGTTCTGGTTTATAAATTTCCTAGTAAAGAGCTCTTATTCCTTTTCCTACACTTCTGCCTGGAAACTCCATCATTTTTGAAATTAAAAAAAATCTTAGAGATGGGTCTTCTTTCCATTCCAGGAATGTTCCCACATTCCTTGGCAGATATTTCTCATTTAAATGGGTTGGAAACTCCTGGGTTCCAGCATGGATGGGCCAGAAAACAAAAGAGATGACAGGTTTATGGACTCGGCCACCTCATGCTCTGCCTTTTAAGCTAGCTGGGCCACGAAGGCCCCTCTCCCCAGCTGGCACTTCTGGTTACGCGGCCACTCAGGAGCTGGCTTTGACAGAGCATCACACTGTTGCTGTGTGCCATGGCTGACAGACTGATGGACAGACATACCTTACCTGTCTCTAGCAAAACTAAGGCCTGACCCACCACTGCTACACTCAAGTAGTCCTAAATGTCGCCAGACATCAAACTTTTCCTGTTTCTGTCACCCCACCCTCTTCCATGGCCTGATCCCAACTGCTCTGGCAAAGGGGGAGGCTCTGGAATCCCCACAGGGCCTTTGTGACATCCTTGCATGGGGAACAGGGCAGAGGAGGGGTGTAGGACAGGGGACAAGAGAATCCAGAGCCTCCTGAAGGCCACTTTGGCTATCAGAGCAAGGAAGGTCCAGGGCCCTGCCAGGTTCCTCTGGTGGAGGGAATGGGCTGGGGGAAATGTCTGGGCTTTGTTCTTTATGGGGGTTTTCCCTGGAAGGCCTTTGGACTCTGAACCTAGTTGCTGTTGCTCTTGGTTTTATTCTCTCTCATTGCAGTTTCAGGAAATTGTTCTTCTCTCAGCCCTTTGGGATCTTTATGCCCCCTTGGGGAGGGAGAGGGGCAGTTTTAGTGGCAGCACAGACACGAGTGGATGCCCATGGGTGGGGACCCCCAGTGCCCCCAGTTCCCCCCAGTGTCACAGCACATTCCCGTAGATGTCACCGGGTTCCCGCGGTCGCCCCTGGGGTCCCCGCAGCTCCGTGTTGGTCACCTGGGGATCCTGGAGGGTGGTGGCACGGGGGGACGCTGCGAGAGACACGGGCTGTGGGATCTGGGTGGGGTGACACTCGTGGGTGACGTGTCCCTCTGCCTGTGTCCCCTCCGTACTCACCCCCTGCCCTCTTGGTGACCACGACGTGGGTGTACAGCACCTCCCCCTCCTCTGGGGGGGGCCGGGGGATCCGAGGGGGCCCTGAGAGAATAAAGGGGATTGGGGGGGGGGGGGAATGGGAGGTCTTGGGGGTTTGGGCTAAAAGGGGAGAGTGTGGTTTGAGCTCCCCACTCACCTTTCCTGGTGCTTCCTGGCAGCTACAATGGAAAGAGGGGAGGAGTGACTGTGTGACTGTGCGGTCCCCAGGGCCCTGACTCATCACAGGATTGGTGAATCCCCATGGCATGTCCAAGCATCCCTGAAGCCCCCCAGAATCTGTGAACCTCTCCAGTGGCCCCAACCAAGTCAGCCTCAAGAACCCAAATCCAGCTGGACAGAGACCCCCCAAACACCCCCAGGGCCCCTGAATGAACCACCAACATCCCTGCAGGACCCTCCAGCAACTGCCCAAACCCTACAGGACCCCCTGCCAATTTCACATTTCTGGGGTTGTGGGTGCTGCCCTATCGCTCCCCAACTCTGGGGGCCTCTACAGCTCCGTGGGACCCCCTGTCCCCCATTGTCACCCACCCACACAGTGCCACTGGTGCCAGGCCACAATCACACCCACAAGCATGAACAGGAACAAAAGGGTCCCACTGACCCCTGCGGCCACTTCAAGAAACAGAGGGGGACACATCAGGGTCACCCATCACGCCCGGGGCCCTGCACTCTCTGGTGACCCCGTGTGACCCCACCTGTGACACAGGGTGACCAAGGTGTCACCTCCAGTGCCACCTCTGCGCTGAGTGCTCGGAACACACGGTGCCCGTCCTGTCCCAGCTGGTTGGTGGCCATGCACTGGTAGGTGCCCGAATGTCCCACATCGACAGCCCCGAGCTCCAGGAGGGGACCTTGGGCCACCTCCTGGCGGTCACGCAGCCAGGTGAAGTTGACAGGGGCTGAGCCTACCTGCACCAAGCAGTGCAGGGTCACGGGGTCACCGGCACACAGCTGGTGTGACAGGGGACTGGGGGTGATGGTGGCATTGGCAACAGGCACTGCAGGGACAGAGACAGGGCCGGCACTGGGCGAGGTGGGATGGGGGTGCCATGGGTGGGGTCACCCCCAGCCTGAGGGTCCCGCTCACCCAGGACGGTGACATTCAGGGGGTCACTCTCGGCCACGCTGTCCCCATCTCTGACCCGGCACCGGTACTGGCCGCTGTCATTGTCCCCAGCCTGGCTCAGCTCCAGGTGGGAGCTGGTGCACAGCAGTGCCCCTGAGCCCTCCTGATGCCAGGAGAAGGACAGGGGACCTGTCCCCATGGCAAACACACAGCTCAGTACTATGGGGTCCCCAAGTGGCACCTGTGCCCAGGGAGCTTTGCTGACAGAGACACCCCCGAGGGAGGGACCCCTGCAAGAGTGGGGGACAGCAGGGAACAGTGAGGGACCCGGGGGTTTGGGGATGGGCAGCGGGACCCCAGGGAGGGAGAGGGGGCACATAGATAGAGGGGGCTTGGAATCAGGGGGGATGGGGGGGGGTCAGGGAGGGAACACCTGGAGAGGGAGGTGGGCAACACCAGGGAGGGTATGGGGACCCAGGGAGGCGATGCTGTGACCTGGGGAATGTGTGGGGACCTCACAGAGGGGTGGGGGGATGCAGGGAGGGGTCAGGGGCCCCAGTGAGGAATGGGGGGACAGGAGCCAGGAATGGAGGGACCTGGAGAGCGACCCGGGCCAGTGATGGCAGGACACCGAAAAGGTGCCAGGGAAGGATGGGGGTATCCATGTAGGGCTCGGGGACCCAGGGAGGGACCTGAGAAAGGAGGGGGCGGAGCCAGGGAGATATCTGGGAAAGGTTGGGTACCCCAGAGCAGGCGTCAGGGAGGGCTGGGGGTCCCCAGGCAAGGCTGGGGAGCCAAGGAGTTTGTGGGGGCTCCCCGTGCCCATCCCCGCACTCACTGCACACCGTGACGGGTGCTGCTCTTCCGCACGGCCCCGCCCTTGGAGCGCACCTGGCAGCTGTAATTCCCTGAGAGACCCCCACGGTGGGCACCAGCAGCTGCAGGGACCCCTGCGGGCCCCCCACCACCTGCCCCTCCCGGTAGAACATGTGCAGGAGGGGGCTCGGGGCCGCAGGGGGCTGGGGGTGCTGAGGCAGCTGAGAGTCAGGGGGGACCCCTTGGTGGGCTTGGGGGGACCCTCCAGCACCAGCACTGAGAAAAGCTCAGGGAAGGAAAGGGGAGGTGAGGACTGTGACTCTAAATGCACTGGGAAGTGGCTTTGGGCGTGTCAGGAGATTGGAGTTCCAGCTGTGGGGGTGCCAAATCTACCTCATCAAATCTTTTGGGGACCATCCCCACACACTTTCTCACAAGAAATGCTGTCCCCATGGGGACAGTTTGGAGACAGCCCACACACCCTGCACCCAGGTGCTGCTGTCCTTGCAGTGCCACCTTCACTGAGCCCTGTCCCTTCTCCCTTCCTGGTCAGCCTTGCTGGTGAGTCCTCAGGGGATGCCATGGCCCCACCCTGCTGTCCCCAGCCCCACGCTGGCCCGGGCAGGCTCGTGTCCCCTGTCACCAGCAGGCACCCAGACCACCCAGATCCTCTTAGAACCCCCCTGGAGGCCAGCGGTGCTGTGGGACCGGGTGACACTGACCTGCCAAGGCTTGGGGACCACCAGTGTCACCACCTGGTACAAGGACGGACAGCACTGGGGGCAGGAGGAATGCGACCACTTTACTGTCACTGAGAATGGCACCTACATGTGTGACAGACCTGGAAGTTGGCTCAGCCTCCCTGTGAGAGTCTTAGATGCTTCAGGGGGTGATAGAGATCAGTGTATTCCTGCGTACAGTCAGATTGTGAGCCCTCTCTACCTGGTCACCCACAAGAAGATGGATTTCCACTGGGGTCCTAAACAGCAACAAGCCTTCATTCAGATCAAGCAGGAGATCGCTCATGCAGTAGCCCTTGGCCCAGTCAGGATGGGACCAGAAGTGAAGAATGTGCTCTACTCTGTGGGTTGCAACCATGGTTTGTCCTGCAGCCTTTGGCTGAAGGTGCCTGGTGAGACTCAAGGTTGACTACTGGGATTCTGAAGCCAGAGCTACAAAGGCTCTGCAGCGAACTACAGTCCCACAGAAAAGGAAATCTTGGCTGCCTATGAAGGAGTTCAAACTGCCTCAGAAGTAATTGGCACCAAAACACAGCTGCTTCTGGCACCCTGGCTACCAGTGCTGGGGTGGATGTTTAAAGGAAAGGTTCCTTCCACACATCACGCCACTGACACCACATGGAGCAAATTGATTGCTCTCATCACTCAGCATGCCTGTATTGGAAATCTGAATCATCCTGGGATTCTGGAAATTATAACAAACTAGTCTGAAGGGGAGAGTTTTGGATTATCTTCTGAAGAAGAAGAGGTGCAAGTGGCACGTGCCAAAGAAGCCCCACCATATAATGAGCCACCAGAGACTGACAGACAATATGCCCTCTTCACTAATGGTTCCTGCTGAATTCTAAGCACTAACCGGAAATGGAAAGCTGCAGCATGGAGCCTCACATGACAAGTTGCACAAGCTACCAAGGGATAAGGTGGATCAAGTCGGGTTGCAGAGCTTAAAGCGATCAATCTGGCTTTGGATATTGCCGAAGGAGAGAAGTGGCTGAGGCTCTATCCACTGCCCCATGGATGGTAGCTAATGCTCTGTGGGGATGGCTGGATTGCTGGAAAAAGGCCAACTGGCAGCACAGAGGGAAACCCATCTGGGCCACCGAGATTTGGCAAGACATTGCCACCTGAGTAGAGAGGCTGTCCATGAAGATTTGACATGTGGATGCGCACGCACCCAAGAATCAGGCTAATGAAGAGCATCACAACAATGAGCAGGCAGACCAAGCTGCCAAGGTGAAAGTATCACAGGTGGATCTAGACTGGCAGCACATGAGAGAATCATTCCTAGCTCATTGGGCCCATGATGCATCTGGTCATCAGGGGAGAGATGCAACATACTGATGGGCTTGTGACCAACGGGTGGACCTTACTATGGACAACATCTCATAGGTCATCCACAACTGCGAGACCTGCACTGCAATCAAACAGGCCAAGCAGGTGAAGCCTCTGTGGCATGGTGGGTGATGGTTGAAGTACAGGTATGGGGAAACCTGGTAAACTGACTACATCACGCTTCCCCAAACCTGCCAAGTCAAGCGCTACGTGCTGACCATGGTAGAAGCCACCACAGGATGGTTGGAAACCTACCCCATGCTTCATGCTACTGCCTGGAACACCATCGTAGGCTTAGAAAAGCAAGTCCTGTGGAGACATGGCACCCCTGAGAGAATTGAGTCGGACAACAGAACCCATTTCAAGAACGGCCTTATAAAAACCTGGGCCAGGGAACATGGTATTGAATGGATATATCATATTCCTTATCATGCACCAGCTGCCAGGAAAGTTGAATGGTGCAATGGACTACTTAAGACTACCCTGAAGGCACTTGGCGGGGGAACTTTAAGAAACTGGGAATTGAACTTAGGAAAAGCCACCTGGATGCTCAAGACCCGAGGGTCCATCAATCGAGCTGGTCCTGCCCAGTCTGAACCCCTGCACACAATAGATGGAGACAAAATCCCTGTGATACACATGAAGGTATTTTAGGAAAGACTGGATTAATCCCACTGCAGGCAGAAGCAAACCCATCCATGGGATTGTTCTTGCTCAAGGACCTGGTTACACTTGGTGGGTAATGCAGAAGGATGGAGAAACCTGTTGTGTACCACAAGGAGACCTAATTTTAAGTGAGAACTGTGTGTAAAGTTTCATTCTGTATTTTATATATATATATATATATATATATATATATATATATATGTAAGTGGATATTGGTTTGGGTATAGATGGTAATAGAATAAGGGGTGGATTATGTCCTAGGTTACAATATAAAGATGTATTCTATTCCCATCCTCAAGAGCTGCCGAAACCAGGAGGGGCATAATTTTTTTCCTTATCTCCTCTAATGGGCCCATCAATGCCTTGCCACCTGACTCAGAGATAACTCCCTCCAGGAGCCATTTCTGTTTAATGGACCCACCGCAGGACTAATAGAATGATATCAGCCCATTGTGAGATGCTCCGCCCAGGGGGGAGGAGCCAAGCATTCCTACCTGGATATAATCTGACATTTGTAACACCACAGCCAGCGTTTTCCCATTGGATTCCTTGAGGAGCAGCTTTCTTCTCCACTGGCTTCGCAGAGGAAGACCAGGCCCATCTACACCACCACTGGACCTTCAGAGGAAAACTCCACCCTTCTACCGGATCACTGCTCCAACAGAACCACACCTGTCACTGTAGGAAGACTGCAGCCACCGTTGAATGGGACTGCTGCCAACACCCTGACCCACAGGGTGTTGGGTCATATTCTAGCTCTGTCAGTGTTCTTTTATATAACTATGCTTTATTTTTATTTTTATTAATTTTTATTTCTTTTTAATTTTTATTTTTTATTTTTAACAACTGCTCACTTTAAAAATTTTAACAGTTTTATTAAATCTTAACAAAAATACAACAAAAGGATTAAATATGGAAAAACCTGGGAGCCTCCTTCATGGCTGCTTACCACATGGCTCATCTTTGAGATGGGCGCTTCGCCTTTTATACATCTGGGGATTGCATCAGCCAACCCTGGCCCCTCCCAAAGTCTGTCAGTCAACTCTTCTTGGCTGTTTATTGGTGGAGATTGCTTTCCTGCAACTTGGTTAGTGGGTCAGGTGTTGTCATGCTGTGCCCTCCAGTAGCAATGAGCTTTTTCATTCTCAACTGCCCTGTAGGAGGGGCACACGTACATGCCTTCCTTTTACCTGTCCTAAATAACCCAGGCTGTCCAGTGGCGACAACGCAGAGGATGGGGAAAGGGGACTGTGAGGAGAACAGAGGACATCTAAACAATAAACCACAATAACATAACTATACATCAATAAAGCTTCTCTTAATATTCACACAATATTCATTCCTTAATTGTTAGAGCCAATCATCTCATTATTCATCTATAACAATTTTTATTTTTATTTTTACATTTCCCTATTAAAGGACTGTTATTCCTACTCCCATATCTTTACCTGAGAGCCCCTTAATTCCAAAAATTTAATAATTCAGAGGGAAGAGGTTTATATTTTCCATTTCCAGAGAAGTTTCTGCCTTCCTTAACAGACACCTGCCTTTTCAAGCCAAGACAGAGCCCCAAAAATCCTGCAAATCCCACACTGATCTGTGCAACAACCAGACCGGGTCCCTCCTTCCTGAGCCAAACAGGGCAGAGCTGAACAAACAAAAACCATTTCTCCTGGTTTAATCAAAAAGCTGCATTTTGGGTCCAATAAGAGGGACAGGGATGCTGTGCCTCCTGGCACTGGGGGATGGAATGGGGAGCTCCTGGGGATACTGGGAGCACTGGGAGCACTGGAACGGGGAGCTCTGGGCAGCCCCATAGGGGACCCCACACTCGTGGCCACCCCCTCATGGCACGGTGGGCATCCACGGGAACTGGGGGGAGGACACACAGTGGGAGGTGCCCTCAGGCAGGGAACTCCAGTGCCCCCAGTGCCCAGAGTGTCACAGCATGTTCTCGTAGATGTCACTGGAGTCCTGCTGTTGCCCATGGGGTCCTGGCAGCTCTGCATTGGTCACCTGGGGGGATGTGGCACAGGGGGGCACTGCAAGAGACACCGGTTGGGGGAACCTGGATGGGAGGTGACACGCCTACGGTGACATGTCTCTGTCCCCCCACCTGTACTCACCCCCTGCCTTCTTGGTTCGCACGACCTGGCTGTACAGCACCTCCCCTGCCTCTGGAGGGGCCGAGGGCCCTGGGGGGCCCCTGCAAGGATAAGGGGGTGTCTGTGGGGATGTGGGGGGTTGTAATGAACATAAAATGGGGGTTCAGGCCTGGAGCCTCCCACTCACCTTTCCTGCTGTTTCCTGAGGGCTGCAAAGGAAAGGGGGGAGGGGTGATGGTGGAGTCCTCAGGGCCCCTGAACACCCTTGAGACCTCTGACTGCCCCTGGGAGCCTGGTGCATCCCTGAAGCCCCTAAAGATCTTTGAATCGCCCCGTGAATCCACTGAGGCCCCAAACTCCTCCAAACCACTGACGGAACTCCCAACATCCCTGCACAACCCTGCAGGACCTCCCCAAATCCCCCAAAACCCCCAGCTGAGACCTCTGGGGATTCAGCTTCACCCAAGTCAGGAGCTGTTGGTGCCACCCTCTGGACCCTGAACTCTGAGGGGGGCTTCACCCCAATCCCTGGGATCCCCATTCCTCCTCATTGTCACCCACCCAGGTGGTGCCACCAGCGCCAGCCTCCGATGACAGCCAGGAGCAGAAGTAGGAACAGGAGGGACCCACAGACCAATGCAGCCATTGCTGGGGACAGAGGGGGACACATCAGGGTGACCCAGAACCCCGGGGGTTCTGCACCCCCCATGTGACTCTGTGTGACCCTACCTGTGCCCTGTTCCTGTGTTGTCACTTCCAGGGCCAGCTCTGGGCTGAGTGCCTGGTACCTCTCCAGCTGGTTGGTGACCATGCACTGGTAGGTGCCCGAATGTCGCACATCGACAGCCACAAGCTCCAGGAGGGGACCTTGGGCCACCTCCTGCCCGTTGTGCAGCCAAGTGAAGGTGACAGGGGCTGAGCCCACTTTCACCGAGCAGTGCAAGGTCACGGGGTCACCTGCACGCACTTGATATGACAGGAGACTGAGGGTGATGGTGGCATTGGCCACGGGCACTGCAGGGACACAGACAGGGCTGGCACCTGATGAGGTGGGATGGGGGTGCCATGGGTGGGGTCACCCCCAGTCTGAGAGGCCTGCTCCCAGAGGACAGTAACATTCAGGGGGACACGCTGTCCCCACACTGGTAGTGGCCGTTGCCCTTGTCCCCAGTATAGTGCAGCTCCTGGCGGGGCCAGTGTCAAGCGGTGCCCCTGAGCCCTCCCAGGTACCAGGAAATGGACAGGTGACCTGTGCCTGTGGCCGCCGTGCAGCTCAGCACAAGGCTGCGCTGACAGGGACACCCCCGAGAGTGGAACCCCTGCAGGACGGGGTGACACCAGGGGATATTAAGGGACTTTGGGGGGAGGTCAGGGAGGGGCAGGGAGAGCCCAGTGAGGGAAAGGAGGTGCAGAGCTGGGGGGGGCTTGGATAGGTACCCCAAGGAAGGATGGGGGGTTTAGTAAGGGGACACATGGAGAGGGAGATGGGAGGATCCCAGTGCAGGTATGGAGACCCAGAGAGGGAATGGTGGGACTTGGGGACCGTGGGGAAACAGCAGAGAGGGGAGGAAGTTGACTCAGAGATGGGTGAAGGGACCCAGGGAGGGATGGGGGGACCCGGGCAGTAATGGAGGTACCAAGGCAGGGGACCCGAGGAGGCTGTGGGGGCTCCCCATGCCCATCCCCGCACTCACTGCGCACCGTGACGCGGAGCCGGGCGCTGCTCTTCCTCACGGCCCCCCTCTCAGAGTGCACCTGGCAGCTGTAATTCCCTGAGTGGGAGACCCCCACGGTGGGCAACAGCAGCTGCGGGGACCCCTGCGGGCCCCCCACCACCTGCCCGTCCCGGTAGAACACGTGCAGGAGGGGGGCTCGGGGCCGCAGGGGGCTGGGGGTGCTGAGGCAGCTGAGAGTCAGGGGGGACCCCAGGGTGGGCTCGGGGGCACCCTCCAGCACCGGCACAGAGAAGAGCTCTGGAAAGGAGAAGGTGGGGGGATTTGTGAGCCCGAGTCACTAGGGAGGGGCTGTGGGGGTGTCGAGGTCGGGGCTGTGGGGTGCTCACCGTGCACTGTCACTGTCACTGCTGCCGACTTCTCCCATCCCCGTGATACTGTGGATTTCACCCAGCCCCCGCAGCTGTAGCGGCCGCTGTGTTGCAGGTGCAAAGGGGACAGGGACAGCTCGGTCCTGTCACGGAGCTCCTGCAGTTTCTTCTCCTCGTGGTAGAAGGACACTGAGCTGATCGGGTTGTCCCGCCAGCGCCGGCAGCGCAGTGTCACTGTGTCCCCCTCCAGCAGCGCCTGCATCGGCACCTGCAGCACCAATGGGGCTGCGGGACACGGGGGTCCTGTTACACCAAGGGGACCTGGCAGGTCCCAATGCCACCACGACCCCCATATTGGCTCACAAACAGCACACCAGGGATCGCCAGTTCCACAAACAGGATCTGCCGGCACTGGGATGCTCTGGAATGTCCCCAGAGCAGGGGACGGGCTCTGGTCACACAGGAGGTGTCCCATGGAGCGGAGCACAACCAAAACCTCAGGGTCACTGCAGGTGCCAGACTGGGGACACCCAAACCTCCCTCACCATCTAAGACTCTCACGGGGGGGCTGTGCCCGGTGCCGGGTCTGTCACACGTATAGGTGCCTCTCTCAGTGACAGTGAGGCGGTCCTGCCCCTTCTGCTGCCAGCGCTGCCCATCCTTGTACCAGGTGGTGGCACCAGAGGTCCGCGAGCCCTGGCAGGTCAGTGTCACCCGGTCCCACAGCACCGCCGGCCTCCAGGGGGGCTCCACCAGGAGCTGGGTGGTCTGGGCACCTGTGGGTGACAGGGGACACCAGCCTGCCAGGGCCAGCGTGGGGCTGGGGACAGCGTGGTGGGGCCATGGCATCCCCTGAGGACTCACCAGTGAGGCCGAGGGTCTGGGCTGGAAGGGAGAAGGGACAGGGCTCAGTGAGTGTGGCACTGCAGGGACAGTGGTGCATGGGGGAATGGGTCATAGGGGCTGTCCCTGAACTGTCCCCATGGGGACATTGGTGTGGCACAGATGTCTCGATGGGGACACTGTGCTAGCACAGGTCTCCCCCACCAGCCCCACGGCCTCTGTCCCCATGAGCCATCCACATTGTGCTTGTCCTCTTCTCCCTGTCCCTGCATCCCTGCATCCCTGCATCCCTGTGTCCCTGTCCCCCCAGCTGCCCTAGCCCCAGGATGCCTCTCCCCACATTCCTATCCCTCCAGCCCCGAGCGCCCTCTCCTATCCCCACGGCCACCCCATGGCCCCGGTCACCTCATGCTCTGGCACTGCTGGCATTGGGGACCTCAGGGTCTCCACAGCCCCCCTGTGCCCCCTCCCCACTGCTCTCTGCCTCACCAGGGCCCATTGCTGGGGTGTCAGGCCCGTGCCGGGACACTCACCCCACAGGAGCAGCGCCACCTTCCCGGCCATCCCGGTGTCCCCAGCCATGTGCACTGGCTGTCACTCGCTGCTGTGGCCACCGCTCCCCTGGCTGGCGGCTCTTTGGATGAAGGGGAAGGAAGCGAGGTCACGTCTCGTCCCCATGTGTTGGTGGCACCTGGTGGGGGCAGGGTGGCCACAAGCAGGGGACAGGCTGTGGGCAGGGTGGGGACATGATGGGGACAAGGCTGTCTCTGGGTCAGTGGGATATGGGCTTCCCAGGATCAGGGGGGCTCAGGGGGTTTGGGGAGCCAGGGAAGGGTGTCCAGGGGAATGGGGGGTTCCAGGAATGGAGTCCCTGGGGAATCGGGGTCGTGAGGAGGGGGAGTCACAGGGGATGGAGGTGCCATGTGAATGGGGGTCCCCAGGGCTGGGGGGACTCAGGGATGGGAGTCTCTGAACAATGTGGGCTCCAGGGATTTGGTGTTATGGTTTTGGTTTGCTAATTTGAGATATTTCAGTTAATGCATTAAATAGTGTAGTGGGTTTAGTGTTGGTTAATTATTAGTGCATTTATCAGAATGTATTTATTTCTTTTTTGTTTTGAGATGAGACTAGGAGAAAGGTAAAGTAAAATAAAACTTTAAAAGGGTATATAGAAAAATTTATTAATTGTAATAAATTGTAATAGTAATAAATCCCTCATCAGGGGATGGGTGTGCCAGGGATGGGGTGCAGGGGGAATGGAGGGACATGGGAAAATTAAGGTCCTGGGGGAAAGGGGAATTTCAGAGGATGGAATGAATGGGAGAGGGTTCCTTGGGAATGGGGTCGTGGGCCATGGAGATCCTGGGCAATGGCGGCCCCGGGATCGGGGTCCCAGGGAAGGGGAGACAGAAGGAAAGGGGGTCCCATGGTCAGCTACCCAGGGGAATGAGTTTGCCAGGGATGGACAGTGATGGGATGTGCATGTGGGTCACAGCTCCTTCCTGGGTGCCTCAGATTTTGGTGTGACCCAAGGGCTAGCCCTGCCTGCTGGATTGCCTGTGATTTGGGGGGGCAAGAAGAGGGGATTCAGAGGTGCTCTGAGTCTGTGCCCTCCAACCCCCAGGGGCATTTTCCGTTCTTCATTTCCATTTCCTCCCTTTGATACCTCAAATTCCCAACCTCCCAGTACATGCCTTGATGATCCTGGGGAGCTCCTGAGCAGGGAACAGCTTGGGAGAAGCCCAGAGTGGGGGAAGCAGGGGTGAGGGGTCTGCAGGGAGGGCTGGGGAGGCTGTGAGGGATGGGGGTGTCTGACAGTGCCCCCCAACACTTTCACTTTCTCTCTCCTGTAGCAGAAGGAAGAGGCCGTTTGTGCTGTGTCACACACGGGGGGCAGGTTCTGTCCTGGGGGGACACATCCAGGGGGCTTCTGTCCTGGGGGGATCCTGTCCCAGGGAGGACACATGCTGGACAAGGGGAGGGGCACCTGTCCTGGGGCATGGCAGCTCCTGGAGGGGGTCCAGACTTCTCCATTCTTGCTCGTCCCCTGCAGGACCTGAGCTGGCAAGAGCAGCTGGGGAATGGAGCCCCAGGCAGAAAGGAGCTCCCAAACTCCTGCTCCTTGAAGCCAGTGGCCATCCAAGGGTGGGGCCCAGCCCCAGTGGCCATCCAAGGGTGGGGCCCAGCCCCACTGCACAGGGATGGCCATTGCCCAGCCCTGCTCTGCCCAGCCCCAGGTTGGTCTCCCCTGCCCCCTTGGCTTTGATTCTGGCAGCTTTAGAGCTGCTGCAGAGGTGAGAATTCTGTGTGTGGGAAAAGGCCTGCCTGTGGTTTGCTCAGCCCTGCAAGAAGCACAAACCTCAAGCAGTGGCTCTGGGAGGGCCTTTGATGGTTTTCAGAGCAGGGCTGGCTGGAAACCGCCCCTGCAGAGGCAGTTGAGAGGGAACCAGTCCAGAAATGCAGCAATTGATCACTTTGTCCCTCTCACCACGTGTTATAGATACATATTATATTACTGGATTTTCACATATATTAAAATGGAATTTTTATATGTAATGTTAAAGTAACTTTGTTACAAAGATATAGTTTTTATTTCTGTTGTTAATTAAGCCTTGTGAAATAGCTGATTTAAGTATGCTTGTGTTAAAATGCCTGCTTGGATAGGATAACATCTGATAACACAGGACGAGGACACCTGCTACAGATATGCCAACTATCAGCACCCATCCTCTGAAGACAGTGTGGACCAAGGCCCAGAAATGAAGATGATGATAAGAAACGACTAAAAGCACAACCAAGGAATAATGCTTTAAAAAGGCAGATCTAAGGAGGAGCCATGCTAAACAATTCTTGGAACGCAAATTAGTTTGGGGAAAAAGTTTACTATGCATAAGAGTCTATGAATATGCAACAGGCTGATGTAAGGGAAAAGGTATCTAAGTGGTATCCCCGAAGAGAAGTGTGCTCTTGGCTGAGTGCCAAGATGCTCCCACCCATAACAACCTTTGCTCTATGGTCCTTGTCTCCTATTGTCCTTTATTAAACTTTTAAAATTTTCACAGGAGACTGAATGTGTTTTTCACATGCTGCAATGATGAGAATTCTGTAGGGGAAAAAGGCCTGGCTGTGGTTTTCTCAGCCCTGCAAGAAGCACAAAACCCAAAGGGAGCCCAAGCAGTGGGTCTGCGAGGGCCTTTGATGGTTTTCAGAGCAGGGCTGACTGAAAAACTCCCCCTACAAGGGCAGCTTTGGGGAAACCAGTCCAGAAATGCAGCAATTGAGCATTTTGTCCTTCTAGGCAAGAGACTGGGAGAGACCCAAAAATCCTAAAAAGACAAAAACAATCTGCTCAAAAAATCTGACCAGGACCCTCCTCCGTTTTCCTGTCTCAAACCTGCAGCCATTTAGACCATCCCAGAAAGTATTTTTGGGTTCAGGCTCACTTGTGAGACAAGAGAGAAAAGGATGGAAATATCAAGCAGTGGCTGTGCCCTGCTGCCATGGTGAGGCTGTGGGGAGTGACCCTGTCTGGATTCCAGGTGTTCCCAAAGCTGCTCCATCCCTGCCCTCCTCACTTGCACAGGGCACAGGGAATAGACAGGGCTCTGCCCCGCCCCTGCCCCGCCCCTTCAAGGGGACCCCTCCACTTCCCGGAGCTGTGGGAGCCTTACCCTGGCAACGCTCGGTCCCGACACATCGCGACAGTGGCTTCGGACACGCTGCCACAGTCGGTTCGGACACCCCGGGACCGTCCCGGCACTCGCAGCGCGATGGCAGCTGGGCCCCTTCCCGGTGCTCCGGGACCACCATTGCGGTCCCTCCTTTCCGCAGACCCCACCGCAGGGTCTCTGCTCCCCCCTGTCCCGGGGTCTCCCCTCCGCCGTTTCGCTCCCTCCACGCTCGGGGCTCCCCAGTGGGGTCCCGGTCCCTCCATCCCGGCCCCTCCCACCCGTTGCCCCCCGGCCCCTCCGGCCGCGCCCCCCGACAGCCCCGGGGCCGGCACCGGCAGAGGCTGCCGAGCTCCTGCAGGATGAGACGTTCCTGGGGCAGCGCCGGCTGAGCGGGGCCTGGCTCCCTCACGCTGTCCTTGCCCGCAGCACTCGGGCTCCAGCAGCCCCGGGCTGCTCCTTCGGGATGTGCCGACCGCTCCCGGAGTGCTGCCCTTTGTCGGGAATGAGCCCGGGAGCACCCGAATCATCCCTGGGACCTCCTGTGAGGCTGTGCCTGAGGCCTGAGGGGTTTGGGAGCCCGATGGGTGTCACTGCTCTGTCCCAAAATCTGGGGGAAGCAGGAATGGCAAGTGGTGCCCCACCACGGCCCGGCCACAAGGGCCTCACCTGAGAACCCTGTGGAATTCCCAGTGCTCCTGCTCCACCTGCATGGCCAGGTGCTGTTCCCGTGGGTCCCCTGCTCCAGCCGCTCCCACCTCAGCCGCTGCCCCAACTTGGCCTTCCTGGCTGGCCAGCGGGAAGCAGCAGCCACAAGGCACAGGCACTGAATCATCCCCAGCACCAGCAAAAACCTTCCTCGCAGTAAAGAAAGCTCCTTGTGGGCAGAGGTGAGGGCATCTGACCCCCAAGTGGTATCCAATGCTGCCTTGTGTAGCCCAAAATCCCTGGGAGAGGCAGTGGTGTCATGTGTTTGTGCACAGGAATGCTTTAGGAGCACGACTGAACTTGAGGAACCCCGGCCCTAAATATAACACCTCCTTAAGGGTTTGCAGCTCCCAGAGCAGAACAGGGGCATTGGCGCAACCAACTCCAGTTTTGGCTTATTTTGCCCTCCCAAGGCACTGCTCCCGGTCCGGGCTGTCCCTGTGCTCCAACTGAAGCTGCAGAGCCCTCGGGGCTGTGGCTCTGCTCTCCTCCTCCTCCTCCCCCCACTGCGGCTGCTGTGTTGGGACAAGCAGTGGCCCAGGAAGAGCAGGAACTCCAAACATGCTCGGGAGCCCCCTGAGGAGCCCAGGCAGAGTCAGCACCGAGCACCAGCTTTCCTCAAAATCCCAGGGCAATTCAACATTTCCAGAGTGTTGTATTGCACTAAATAGTTTATTTAGTTGTTGTTTTGCACTGAGTGATTGGAAATTTGTACTGAGTATGTTATGTCACGTAGATTGCTATTTCTCTTCTCCCATCACATGGTCTTTCCCTCATGCACCCCTCTGCTATCACCCCTGGTGGTGTGGCCCCTAGTTACCCCTCCCCTCGCCCCTCCTCAATGGTATCCCATTGGCTAATGTTATCTTCCCCCACCCCCATCCCCTCGGCTATAAAGGTCCCCTGCAAGAATGTCACGTGCTCATTTTCCACCTGGGAGGTCTCTAGAGCCTGAAGTGTCTCTTCCCAAGCCAATAAACAGGACACTCATCCCTGCAGTTTCGCTTCTGTGGCCACTGGAGCTGACAGGCTGGCTAGCTGCTCTCGGAGTGACTGGTGGAGACTACGGGTCCCGCCACTTCCAGGTTCTCTACGAGAACCCTGAGTAGTGGCTCCATCTGCGGCACGATGACACAGGCGAGAGCAGGACTGCAAAGAACTGAGGTAAAGGAATGAAGGAGCAGACACACGTGTGGATGCCAAGGCGCTTTATTTCACCCAGGCAGGACCAGTGACGGTGTCAGGGAAAAACCAAAACCGTTAGGGAGGCACTTATAAAGGGGAAGGGCGCGACACAAGGAGAACCGAGGGACCAATGAACAAAACCCAGGGGAGGAGCGAGGGACACAACTGAACCAATAGGAAGGGCCCAGGGGAGGGAAAAGGCTCAGGGGACAAATCATATGCTAGGTGAGGGATGATTGACATAAAAGAGTCTCCACATGAGAGGGGACGGTTACAATGATTGACAGGTAACAGGTGGGAGGAACAAACCATTAAGAGGGAGAACATGGGGGGAACCGAGGGTCAAACCAAAATTTTAACTTATAAAAAATAACCAACTTTACAACAAAACCCATGTAAAACACACAATGCCACACATCCCCACATGGGGAAGAGCGTTTCTCGTCTTTTGCTTTGTCCATGTAAGTCCGTGTGGGCCAGGGTCCATAGCTAGCTGGAATGGAATCAAACAGCAGCCCGAGACACACAGATTATTACACCAGAGCTGATGTGCCGGGGCTGAAAGAAAGAGGAAAAGGGAGTGGAAGCCTGAGGCTTTGCAAGAATTGTGGTGTAAAGCCACCAGAGGTTCTGCTGTGGACCTGAGACCTGCCTGGGGCCAGGCGCTGCCTTCCTTCCATTCGGGATCATACAGAGCAGTTGCGGGTGTTGTGCAGGACGTGTGCCTGGCCCCGGGACACTGCTACGCTGCCACTGGGCGCTGGGATCCAACCTGCTGCCTTGGCGGCTTCTGCCCGCTGCCGCTGGTGGTGCCGGGACCGATTGGTGGCCGTGAGTTTGCAAAAGGAGCGATTTGCCCTCCTCCCTCCCGCCCGAGGCCGCCACGGCCCCTGAGGGGATGGAGCTGGAGCGGGGCGCCCCCTGCTGGCCGGGAGTGCTCCCTGCAGCGCCCCCTGCTGGCCGCGGTTATAACTGCCACAAAAACCAACAGCGCTGAGCGGGAGGGAAAGTTCTGCGTTTGTGTTGTTTGTTCTGTTCTGGTTTATAAATTTCCCAGTAAAGAGCTATTACTCCTGTTCATCAATTTGGCCTGGAAGCCCCATAATTTTTGAAATTAAAAAACGTTTTAGACATGTGTCTTCTTTCTATTCCAGGAACATTCCACTTCGTAGATATTTCTCATTTAAATGAGTGTCCCAATCCTGGGTTCCAGTGTGGATTGGACATACATGCCAAGAGGAGACATGGTCAGGGACTTGGTGACCACATGCCCTACCTTCGAAGCTGGATGGGCCACCAAGGGCCCTCTCCCCACGTGGCACTTCTGGTCAACTGGCCACTCAGGAACTGGCTTTGGCAGAGCATCACATTGCCCCAGTGTGCCATGGCTGACAGACTGTCTCACCAAAAGCATGGCCTGACCCACCCCTGCTACACACAGCTGTTCCAAAATGTCTCCAGACATCAAACTTTTCCTGTCTCTGACACCCTGCCCTGTGCCATGGCATGATCCCAAATGCCCTGGAAGAGGAGGAGGCTCCCACAGGGCCTTTGTGATATCCTTGTGTGGGGAATATGGCAGAGGATGGGTGTAGGACAAGGGACAAGAGAATCCACAGCCTCCTAAAGGCCGCTTTGGCCATCAGAGCAAGGAAGCTCCAGGGCCCTGCCAAATTCCTCTGGTGGAAGAAATGTTTTGGGGACAGCGTCTGGTGTTTGTTCCTTTTCGGTGGTTTTCCCTTGAAACCATTCCTTTTGTGGCAATTTGGACTCTGAACCTTGTTGCTGTTGCTCTTGGTTTTTATTCTCTCTCATTGCTGTTTCAGGAAATTGTTCTTCTCTCAGCCCTTTGGGATCTTTGTGCCCCCACGGGGAGGGATTGGGGCAGTTTTAGTGGCAGCACCGACACGAGTGGGTGCCCATGGGTGGGGACCCCCAGTGCCCCCAGTTCCCCCCAGTGTCACAGCACATTCCCGTAGATGTCACCCGGTTCCCGTGGTTGCCCCTGGGGTCCCCGCAGCTCCGCGTTGGTCACCTGGGGATCCTGGAGGGTGGTGGCACGGGGGGACGCTGCGAGAGACACGGGCTGTGGGATCTGGGTGGGGTGACACTCGTGGGTGACGTGTCCCTCTGTGTGTGTCCCCCCCGTACTCACCCTCTGCCCTCTTGGTGACCACGACGTGGGTGTACAGCACCTCCCCCTCCTCTGGGGGGGCTGGGGGATCCGGGGGGGCCCTGAGGGAATAAAGGGGATGTGGGGGAGGGGATGGGAGGTCTTGGGGGTTGGGGTAAAATGGGAGAGTGTGGTTCGAGCTCCCCACTCACCTTTCCTGGTTCTTCCCGGCAGCTGCAAAGGAAAGATGGGAGGGATGACTGTGTGGTCCCAGGGCGCTGAACCCTCTCAGGATTCCTGAACCTACTCAGGACCCCCAAGTATCCCTGATGCCCCCCAGAATCAATGAACCTCTCCAGTGGCCCCAACCAACTCACCCTCAAGAACCCAAGGCCCAGCAGGGACAGAGATCCCCCAAACACCCCAAGGGCCCCATAAAGAACTCCCAACATCCCTGCAGGACCCTCCAGCAACTGCCCAAACCCTACAGGACCCCCAGCCAAAGTCACAATTGTGGGGCTGTGGGTTGTTCCCTATGGTTTCTCCAATTCTGGGTGCCTCTAGAGTTCCCTGGGACTACCCTTGCCCCCACTGTCACCCACACACACGGTGCCACCAGTGCCAGGTCACAATGACAGCCACGAGGAGGACCAGGAAGGAAAGGGTCCCACCAACCCCTGCGGCCACTGCAAAAAAGAGAGGGGGACACATCAGGGTCACCCATCACCCCAGGGGTCCTGCACTCCCTGGTGACCCCACCTGCACGACACCACCTGTGACCCAGGGTGAGCAAGGGGTGACCTCAAGTGCCAGCTCTGGGCTGACTGCCCGGAACATGCGGTGCCCGTCAAGATGGTTGGTGGCCACACACTTGTATGTTCCCAAATGTTCCACTTCAACGTCCCCAAGCTCCAGGAAGGGACCCTGACCCACTTCCTGCCTATTGTGCAGCCAGGTGAAGGTGACAGGGGCTGAGCCCACCTGCACTGAGCAGCGCAAGTTCACGTTGTAACCTGGGTGCACCTGGTGTGACAGGGAACCGGGGGTGGTGGTGGCATTGGCAACGGGCACTGCGGGGACAGAGATGGGGCTGGCACTGGGCGAGGTGGGATGGGGGTGCTGCGGTTGGGGTCACCCCCAGCCTGAGGGTCCCGCTCACCCAGGACGGTGACATTCAGGGGGTCACTCTCGGCCACGCTGTCCCCATCTCTGACCCGGCACCGGTACTGGCCGCTGTCATTGTCCCCAAGGTGGCGCAGCTCCAGGCAGGGGCCGGTGCCCAGCGGTGCCCCGAGCCCTCCCAGTGCCAGGAGAAGGACAGGGGACCTGTCCCCATGGCAACTTCGCAGCTCAGCACCAGACGGTCTCGAGTGCCACCTTTGCCCCAGGAGGCTGCACTGACAGGGACACTCCCAAGGGTTGGACCCCTGCGGGAGACAGGGACACCAGGGAAGAATGAGGTACCCAGGGGGTTCAGGGAGGGGCAGGGGAACTCCAGTGAGGGAGAGGGGTCGCAGAGATTGGGGTGGGGGGGCTTAAAAATGAACCTCGAGGGATGATGGGGGGAACAGGGAGGGAACACCTTGAGTAGGAGGTGGGCAATACCAGGAAGGGTATGGAGACCCAAGGAGGGAATCCTGTGACCTGGGCAATGTGTGGAGACCTCAGAGAGGGGTGAAGGGACCCAGGGATGGGTGAGGGGACCCGATGAGGGATGGAGGGAAACACGAGCCAGGAATAGGGGACCTTGGGAGGGACAAGGGGCAGCGATGGCAGGACATGGAAAAGGTGTCAGGGAAGGATGGGGGTACCCATGAAGGGATGGGGGTTCTGTAGAGGGACTCAAGAAAGGATGGTGGGAGCAAGGGAGGGACCTGGGAAAGGTTGGGTACCCCAGAGCAGGCATCAGGGAGGGCTGGGCGATGCCAGGCAGTGTGGGGTACCCAAGGAGGCTGTGGGGGCTCCCCGTGCCCATCCCCGCACTCACTGTACACCGTGACGTGGTGCCAGGCGCTGCTCTTCCGCACGGACCCCCCCTCGAATTGCACCTCACAGCCAAAATTCCCCGAGTGGGAGACCCCCATGGCAGGCACCAGCAGCTGTGGGAACACCTGCGGGCCCCCCACCACCTGCCCCTCCCGGTAGAACACGTGCAGGAGGGGGGCTCGGGGCTGCAGGGGGCTGGGGGTGCTGAGGCAGCTGAGAGTCAGGGGGGACACCTTGGTGGGCGTGGGGGGACCCTCCAGCACCGGCACTGAGAAGAGCTCAAGGAAGGAGAGAGGAGGTGAGGACTGTCGCTCTGACTGCACTAAAAAGTGGCTTTGGGGTTGTCAAGATATTGGAGTTCCAGCCATGGGGTTGCTCACTGTGCACTGTCACTGTCACTGGTGCTGACCTTGACTGCCAGGAACCCACCAAGCCCTCATATCAGTAGCGGCCGCTGTGGTGCAGCTGCAGGGGGGACAGGGACAGATCAGTTCCCCTAAGGGACCCCCCCGAGATCCTTCTCCTCCCGGTAAAAGCGCACCCTGCTGAGATGGTTTTCCTGCCGGCACCGGCAGCGCAGTGTCACTGTGTCCCTCTCCAGCAGTGCCCATGCTGGCACCTGCAGCACCAGTGGGTCTGTGGGACAGGAGGATTACATTTCACTGATGAGACCGGTCTGAGGTGGGTGCCCATAGCACTGGGGTGCACTGGGACGCACTGGGACGTCCCTGTGTGCAGGGCATAGGATCTTGCCACACGAGGGGTGAGGCTACCCATGGAGTGGATGCCTGATTTCTCAGGGGCCACCCTGATTATTTAAGATCCCCCCTCACCATCTAAGACTGTCACAGGGGGCTGCGCCCGGTTCCGGGTCTGTCACACGTGTAGGAGCCTCTCTCGGTGACAGGGAGGCGGTGGTGTCCCTCCTGCCCCCAGCGCTGCCCATCCTTGTACCAGGTGGTGGCACCGACAGTCCCCGAGCCCTGGCAGGTCAGGGTCACCCGGTCCCACAGCACCGCCGGCCTCCAGGGGGGCTCCACCAAGAGCTGGGTGGGCTGGGACCCTGCGGGTGACAGGGGACACCAACCTGCCAGGGCCAGTGTAGGGCTGGGGCCATGGCATCCCCTGAGGACTCACCAGCGAGGCCAAGGGTCTGGGCTGGAAGGGAGAAGGGACAGGGCTGGGTGGGGGTGGCATTGCAGGGATGGCGCCACCACAGTACAGGGTGTTGTGGCTGTCCCCAAACTGTCCCTATGGGGACAGCAGTTCTTGTGGGAAAGTGTGTGCAAGTGGTCCCCAAAAGATTTGGAGAGGCAGAGGGATATGTCTGTGTCACAGCCACCTGTTCACCACATTTGTGTGGCACAGACACCTTGGGAACAGGGACACCGAGGCCACCCCGGGCTGAGGCAGAACATGGGGACACCATGGACACCCCAGGCACAAGAACACCACAGACACAGCCCATGCTGGCCCAGCTCACCTCCCCCAGCTCATGATCCCATCCCCCTGATCCCATTCCCATGGCCACATCCTCACCATTCTTGTCCCTGCATCCCAGTTCCCTTGTCCCTGTCCCCGGAGCTATCTGAGCCCAAAGGTGCCAGTTCCCACATTCCTGTCCCCACATCCCCATCCCCAAATTCCTGCCCCTTGTTCCTTTCCTCAAAGCCACCCTACATCCCCAGTCCCACCAGTGTCCACTGTGGATAACATGGAGTGGCTCTCCTTGCACTGGGGACCTCAGGGGACCCTGCATTCCTCCTGTGCCCTCTCCTCTCCACATCCCCAGGGTGTCAGGCCCGTGCCCGGGGCACTCACCCCACAGGAGCAGCGCCACCTTCCCGGCCATCCTGGTGTCCCCAGCCATGGCACTGGCTGTCACTCACTGACGGGGGTGGCTGTCCCCTGGGTGGTGGCTCTTTGGCCAAAGGGGAAGGAAGCAAGGTCAGGTCTCGCCCTCATGTGTAGGTGGCACCTGGTGGAGCAGGGTGGCCACAAGCTGGGGACAGGCTGTGGGCAGGGTGGTGACAGGATGGGGACAAGCCTGGGTGGGACACAGTGGGACATGGGGTTCCCAGGAGTAGTGGGGGCTCAGGGGGGTTTGGGGACACAGGGAGGGGGGTTCAGGGGAATGGGGGTCCCTTGGGAATGGGGGTCCTGAAGAGGGGATGTCACTGGGGATGGGTGTGCCATGGGAATGTGGGTACCCAGGGCTGAGGAGACTCAAGGATGGAAGTTCTGGGGGAATGTGGGCTCCAGGGATTTGGGGTCATGGGATGGGGATGCTGGGGGAATGGGGGCTCCCATGGGAATGTGGGTCCTGGGAGAATCAAGGTCCTGGGGAAGGAGGATTGCAGGGAATGAAATGAACAGGAGAGGGTTCCTTGGGAATGGGGTCCTAGGCCATGGAGATCCTGGGGAATGTCAGTGTTGGGATAGGAGTACCACAGAGGAGGGGACATAAGGAATGGGGGTCCCATGATTTGATTTCCAGGAGAATGGAGATCTCAGGGATGGGCAGTGACTGGGTGGGCCAGTGGGGCTCAGCTCCTTCCCTGGGTGCCTCAGATTTTGGGGTGACCCAGAGCCAGCACAGCCCCCACAAGGTGCCGGCAGCCTCGGTTCTGAGGGGCTCTGGGTTTGTGGAGCTGCTGCAGAGGTGAGAATTCTGTGGGGGGAATAGGCCTGCCTGTGGTTTGCTCAGCCCTGTAAGAAGCACAAACCCTGATGAGAGCCCAAGCAGTGGCTCTGAGAGGGCCTTTGGTGGTTTTCAGGGCAGGGCTGGCTGGAAGCTGCAGCTGCAAGGGAGCCAGTCCAGAAATGCAGCAATTGATCATTTGTTCCTATTGGTGAGAGAGCCCCAGAACTACTGCCAAGGCAACAACACTCTGCTCAACAACCTGCCTGGGATGCTCCTTCTTGAATAAAACCTACAGCCTTCTGGAGCCTCAGGGAAAGAATGTTTGGGTTCAGATTGTGGCCACCAGGTAGATAAGAGAGAAAAGTATGGAAATACCGAGCAGTGGCTCTGCCCACAGCTGTGGTGGGGCTCTGGGGAGTGACCCTGTCTGGATTCCAGGTGTTCCCAAAGCTGCTCCATCCCTGCCCTCCTCACCTGAGTGAAAGGCTGAGGGTTTGCAGGAATTGTGGTGTAAAGCCACCAGAGGTGCTGCTGTGGACCCAAGATCTGCCTGGGGTCAGGCGCTGCCTTTCCTTCAATTTGGGATCATGGAGAGTGATCACGGGTGCTGTGCAGGGCGTGTGCTTGGCCCCGGGACACTGCTACGCTGCCACTGGGCACTGGGATCCAACCTGCTGCCTTGGCAGCTTCTGCCCGCTGCCGGTGGTGGTGCCGGGACCGACTGGTGGCCGTGAGTTTGCAAAAAGAGCGATTTCCCCTCCTCCCTCCCGCCCGAGGCCGCCATGGCCCCTGAGGGGATGGAGCTGGAGCGGGGCGGCCCCTGCTGGCCGGGAGTGCTCCCTGCAGCGCCCCCTGCTGGCCGCGGTTATAACTGCCACAAAAACCAACAGCGCTGAGCGGGAGGGAAAGTTCTGCGTTTGTGTTGTTTCTTCTGTTCTGGTTTAAAAATTTCCCACTAAAAAGCTGTTATTACTTTTCCTACACTTCTGCCTGGAAGCCCCATCATTTTGAAATTAAAAAAACGTTTTTGACATAGGTCTACTTTCCATTCCAGGAATGTTCCAACTTTCCTTGGCAGATATTTCTCATTTAGATGAGACACCAACTCCTGGGTTCCAGTGTGGATGGGACAGACACCCCAACAGAAGACAGGGTCAGGGACTTGGCCACCTCATACTCTGCCTTTTAAGCCAGTTCGACCACCAAGGGTCCTTCTCCCTAGGTGGCACTTCTTGTCACCATCCATTCAGGAGCTGGTTTTGGCAGAGTGACACACGGTCCCCAGTGTGCCATGGCTGACACAATGACGGACAGATGGGGCCTGTCTCACCAAAAGCAAGGCCTGACCTACCCCTGCCACACACAGGTCTTCCCAAATGTCTCCAGACATCAAACTTTTCCTGTCTGGCTAGGGCCCCATGGAGGGCCGAGGCTCAACCATAAGCATTGCTAAGTCATGATGAAATAGCAAAAGAAGCTCCTGTCTTCCGCCTTTCAGACCCCAACTTATCTCTGTACCCCCATAGGTCACTTTCCCCTAACCCCTACTATTGGACAAGTTTGGATCCCCTTATACCCTATAAAAAGGGGCTGGTTTTGCCCATTCTGGTTATAAGAGCCGTCTCTGGAACCCTTCACAGACCCCTCAATAAAACCATTGCTTTGGAATCCCAGGACGTTTTCTTCCCCTCTCTCGAAAGTGTCTGCTTCCTGACTAGCCTGCAAGGCACCTTAGCAAGCAAAGAGCTGGAATCACAAAAGAGCTGATAATCACTAAAGAGCTGATATCCAATAAGCTTGCTAAAGTAGCCAATGGCTGAGAGTGGCCTGGGTACTCAGACACTCTGTCCCGGGAAGGAATGAGCTATCTGGCCTGTACTGCCTGCTCAGGGGCAAATTAGCCCAGCAGGGAGTCAGGATTACCCCACCCTGTGCCATGGCCTGATCCTGACTGCCCTGAAAATGGGGAGGCTCTGGAACCCCCACAGGGCCTTTGTGACATCCTCGTGTAAGGAACACAGCAGAGGAGGGGTTTGGGACAGGGGACAAGAGAATCCAGAGCCTCCTGAAGGCTGCTTTGGCCATCAGAGCAAGGAAGGTCCAGGGCCCTGCCAGGTTCCTCTGGTGAAGGGCACGTGCTGGGGGAAATGTCTGGGGTTTGTTCCTTACTGGGGGCTTTCCCTGGAAATTGTTCCTTGTGTGACAGTTTGGACTTTGAACCGTGTTGCTGTTGCTGTTGGTTTTATGCTCTCATTGCTGTTTCAGGAAATTGTTCTTCTCTCAGCTCTTTGGGATCTTTGTGCCTCCACCCGGGAGGGTGAAGGGCAGCAGCCCCTGGTTTTTAGTGACAGCCCTGAACTGGAGAATCCCATTCCTAAAGCCTGACAAAGCAGAACAAACACCATCTCTGCCAGTTTAACCAAAAAGCTGCATTTTGGACCAAATAAGAAGGAAATTCTTCCTCTGCCCCCTGGCACTGGGAGGAGCCTGCGGAGCCATGGGTGGACTGGGAGCACTGGGAGGGGGAAGGGGAGCACTTGGGGCCCTGTGCAGCCCCCCCTGACTCGTGATCATCACCCCAGGCAGGATGGGCCACCACAGGAGCCATGGGATGGGGACTCCCAGTGTCCCCCAGTGTCACAGCACGTTCCCATGGATGTCACTGGTGTCCTGCAGTTGCCCATGTGGTCCTGGCAGCTCTGCCTGCATCACCTGGGGGTCCTTGGGGGGGACAGTAAGGGACACCTGGCTGGGGGTGACACCCATGGGTGACATGTCTGTGTCCCCACCCATCCTCCATACTCACCCCCTGCCCCCTCAGTGTCCAGCCCCTCCCCCTCCTCCAGGGGATAAGGGGGATCTGGGGGGGCCCTGTGGGGATAAGGGGGGGTCTGAGGGGTCTGGGGAGGGGGTCAAGGAGAGCCATGGCTGGAGCTCCCCACCGACCTGTCCTGGGATTTCCTGGCAGCTGCAAGAAAAAGAGGATGGGGTGATCATGGGGTCCCCTGGGCCCCAACCCCACCTGAGACCTTTAAATGCCCACTGGACCCCTGAGCCCCCACCAGACACTGATTTCTACTGGACTCCCAGGCCCCTGCACCGAAAATCACCCCTGAGGAGCCCCAGAACACCTGAGCCATCCAGATACTCTGACCCCCTTCCCAGGACCCCTGAACTGCCTTGGGACCCTGATTCTTCACACAGTCCCTGAGCACCCCTTAAGCCTCCAGTGCCCCCATGAGGATACCCTCTCCCTGGTTTCTGCTGTGAGATGTGACCAGGAATAAGCAAGGCAGGCTCCCACTTAGAAATAAAGAGAACAAAACTTTATTAACTACACTACAACTATATATAAAAAGGAACACACACAGGAAAAATGAAAACCTTACAAATACATTTCCTCCTCCCCCCACCAAATTTCCAATACAATACATCTATTCCCCAAATCACCAACTCTTGGTCCAGCACCACCCTTCAGACAATCAATCCTCAGTTCATCAAGAGGAGAGGAGTCCTTCTTGTACCATGGGCTTCCCCTGGAAACACAGTCGAAGCCTCATGTGTTTCCGTGTCACTTGCGGCACTGCCCAGAGTACATCTGCCGTCGTGACCTCTTCCTTTCATGTCCAGTGTTCTCACCACTGAACATGGACCAGGGCTGCTTCTAGGGTCGTCCTTTTAAGGATGCTTTGTCCCGTTCCAAAAAGAGCACAGTCTCTCCTTTGGGACACCTGTCCCCCTCATATATTTTCACCCCCTGGGGCCAAGGGGTACCAATACTGAACCCTCTTGGTTCTGAGGCATTGCCTCCCCCTAGATGCAGTCTCTGTATCACAAGGAACATGGTTCTGTCCATGGCTGTACAAAAAGAGTCCAGCAAAAGCCACTCCATCATCTCTTCCCACTAAGATTCTTCTCTATTCTTCCACTATCTCTCACTCGCCCAGACCTCTCTCACACTTGCCCATTTCCTTCCTCATCTTCCACTCTATCTCTCTTCTAGGAAAGGTCAATGTTCTGTAAAGTTTTCATTGTCCGAAAAGGGTTAAAAACTCGAAAACTTGGGCTCTGCCTTCTCAGGAACTCCCACAGCAGCCGGACACCTTCTCGCTGCATCCTCCCCCCCGCCTCCGCTTCTCCTTCTCAGCCGTGCTGCCGGCACATGTTATCAAGTTTCAAGGTAGCACAGTCCCAAGCACAAGCTGTACTCTCTCTCTCCCCTGGGGGTTGTTTCCCAATGCCTCCTGGTGCTTCTCCCACCCTTCCATCCTCGGGGCCTCTTCACCTCCCCTCTCGGTCAAAGCCTCGGCCTACCTCACCCGGCCGCATGGCTTCCCATTCCCTGCCCAGCAGGAGCAGCTGGACAGGGGAGAGATCCGAACTCTTTCCTCACCGGAACCCAAGAGAGACTCCCAGGCGAGAGTTCTACTTTTAACTCTGTGTTCTCAGAGGTGGATCCAATGTCCTAATGGCCAGATTAGATGCCAATATTAAAATCTGAACATCCATTGGCCTGACCAGAGCATCCCAGAAAACACATTTCCTGTCAAACCACCACAAAGAACCACAAGAATGGAATGCAGGGAAGCCTCCAAACTGCTTCAGGATCCCTGAAGAGCTCTAAACATCCCTGCACAACTCTCCAACATCTCCCTAAAAGCACCCAGGAAATCCCAGTGTCACCCCAATATTCCTCAAGGCCCTTCCTGGGACAGCCCAGGACCCTCCAAAATGTCCCCAAACCTGTGAGCACCCAAAGCAAAGGTCAAGGGGGGCTCAGGTTCCCCCCCCATATGGAGCTTTGGGTGATGTCCTAATGGCTCCCCAGTCTGTGGGGCTTGGCCCCCGTTCCTGTAGGACCTCGTCCACCCCCATTGTCACCCACCCCGGCAGTGCCACCAGTGACAGCCCCCAATGACAGCCAGGAGCAGGAGCAGGAACAGGAGGGTCCTGCCGACATTCACAGCCACTGCTGGGGACAGAGGGGACACACTGAGATCACCCTGAACCCCGGGGGTCCTGAACAGCCCGATGACCCCCTGTGACTCCACCTGTGACCCAGGGTGACCAAGGTGTCACTACCAGGACCACCTCAGGGCTGAGTGCCTGGAACACACGGTGCCGAAGCTGGTTGGTGGCCACACACTGGTAGGTGCCCGAATGTCCCATATTGATGTTCCCAAGCTCCAGGAGGGGACCCAGGGCCACCTCCTGCCCATTGTGCAGCCAGGTGAAGGTGACAGGGGCTAAGCCCACTTGCACTGAGCAGCGCAGGGTCACGGGGTCACCTGCACAGACCTGGTATGACAGGGGTCTGAGGGTGATGGTGGCATTGGCCACGGGCACTGTGGGGACACAGACAGGACTGAGGCCACAGGGAGGGGCTGGCAGCCGGTGTGGGGGGACAAGGATGAGGTGGATGGATGTGATGGGGGATTTTGGGGATGGGGTCACACCACGGAGGAGTGAGGGGACACAGGTGAGAGGCAAAGGAACACAAAAAAGGTTTCAGGGGGACATGGAGGTTCCCAGGCAGGGCACCCGAGGAGGCTGTAGGGGCTCCCCATGCCCATCCCCGCACTCACTGCACACCATGACGCAGAGCCGGGTGCTGCTCGTCTGCACAGCCCCCCCCCACCTCAGAGCGCACCTGACAGCTGTAATTCTCCAAGCGGGAGACCCCCACACACCCCCCCCACCTGCGGGGACCCCTGCATGTCCCTCACCATCTGCCCGTCCCGGTAGAACATGTGCAGGAGGGGGGCTTGGGGCCGCAGGGGGCTGGGGGTGCTGAGGCAGCTGAGAGTCAGGGGGGACCCCAGGGTGGGTTCGGGGGGACCCTCCAGCATTGGCACCGAGAAGAGCTCAGGGAAGGAGAGGGGAGGTGAGGACTGTGACTCTGATTCCTCTGGGAAGTGGCTTTGGGGGTGTCAGGAGATTGGAGTTCCAGCTGTGGGGGTGCTCACCCTGCACTGTCACTGGCGCCGAGAGCACCCACGATGACACTTCAGAGCCCCCCCAGCTCTCACAGCAGTAGCGGTTGCTGTGGTGCAGTGGCAGAGGGGACAAGGATGGCTCGGTCCCACTGAGGGACCTCCCCACCTCCTTGTCCCCATGGTAGAATTGCACCTTGGTGACTGACATGTCCCACCAGCGCTGGCAGCGCAGTGTCACCATGTCCCCATCCAGCAGCACCCACGCCGGCACCTCCAGCACCAACCAGGCTGCAGGAGAGAAGGGTCCTGTCAAACCATAATATCCCCATATGATGGAGATTCCCTCATTGGGTCACACACAGCGCACCAGGGATCCCCAATTCCAGCATGGTTTATCCCACTCTGGGATGCTCTGGGATATCCCCAGAGCAGGGGACAGGCTCTGGTCACAGAGGAGGTGACCCATAGAGCAGAGTGCACCAAGAGCCCTTGGGGTCCCCACAGTACCAGGCTGGAGACACCCAAACCTCCCTCACCATTTAAGACTCTCATGGGGAGGCTGAGCCCCGTGCCGGGTCCGTCACACGTGTAGGTGCCATGGGACACCAGCCTGCCAGGGACACTGCAGGGCTGGGGACAGTGGGGTGGGGCCATGGCATCCCCCAAGGACTCACCAGCGAGGCCAAGGGTCTGGGCTGGAAGGGAGAAGGGACAGGGCTGGGTGGGGGTGGCACTGCAGGGACAGCAACACCTGGACTACAGGCAGTGTGGGGGCTGTCCCCAAACTGTCCCTGTGGGGACAGCAGTTCTTGTGAGAACGTGTGGGATGGTGGTCCCCAAAAGTTTTGGCTAGGCAGGAGAACATGTCTGTGTCACAGCCACCCATGCACCATATCCATGTGGCACAGACACCTTGGGAACTATAGTAGAGGTGGCCTTTGAGTCCTAGCAAAATAGAAGTATTGTACTTGAATATCTGTATATAGGCTTTGCCCCGGGAGGTCCCAGTTGTCCTTGATGGGCTGCAGCTGTGACTAATGAAGATAACTGGGATAAAAGGGGGCGGGTTAGCCATTCAGGGAGAGCCTTGGAGGAGTCCAGAACTGAGAAGGATTAACATGCAGAAGAAGGAGTCTGTGCTGTAAAGATCTGCAGCCATAAGAATGCACCGAGGAGGTATGGGACTTTAGAAATCTGATAACAACAGTATTGGACTCTAGAAATTGAACAACATCAGGGAACAGGGACACCGAGGCCACCCTGGGCTGAGGCAGAACATGGGGACAACCATGGACACCTCGGCATGAGGACACCACAGACACAGCCTATGCTGGCCCAGCTCACCCCCACCAGCTCATGATCCCATCCCCATGGCCATGTCCTCACCATTCTTGTCCCTATCTGTCCCTGCATCCCAGTTCCCTTGTCCCTATCCCCAGAGCTACCTGAGCCCAAAGGTGCCAGTCCCCACATTCCTGTCCCCCCATCCCCAAATTCCTGTCTGCTGTTCCTTTCCCCAAAGCCACCCTACATCCCCAGTCACACCAAGGTCCACTGTGGGTAACATGGACTGGCACTGCTGGCATTGGGACCTCAGGGGATCCCGCAGCCCCCCCCATGACCCCTCCCGTCCCCATCCCTGGGTGTCAGGCCCGTGCCCGGGGCACTCACCCCACAGGAGCAGTGCCACCTTCCTGGCCATCCCGGTGTCCCCAGCCATGTGCACTGGCTATCACTCGCTGCTGTGGCCACCACTCCCCTGGCTGGCGGCTCTTTGCATGAAGGGGAAGGAAGCGAGGTCACATCTGTCCCCATGTGTAGGTGGCCCTTGGTGGGGGCAGGGTGGCCACAAGCTAGGCACAGGCTGTGGACATGATGGGATAGTCTGGGGACATGGTGGGGGATGGTCTTGCCAGGAGTGGGGGGCTCAGGGGTGTGGGGAACCAAGGATGGGTGTCCAGGGGAATTGGGGTCTCCATGCCTGGGGGCATTCACAGATGGGGGTGCTGTGGGATCATGGTCCCCAGGGATTTGGGGTCACGGCAGAGGGTGCCAGCATTGGGAGTGCAGCGGGGAGAAGGGGACCCTTGAGAATAGGGGTTCTGGGGGAAGAAGCAGCCCATGGCAATGGTGGTGCTGGGCAATGGCAGTTCTGGGATGGGGGTCCCCAGGGAGGAGAGACCAAGGCAATGGGGGTCCCATGGTTGGGTTTCCAGGGGAATGGGGGTGCCAGGGATGGGCAATGGCTGGGTGGGCACAGGGGTCAAAGCTGCTTCCCTGGGTGCTTCAGATTTGGTGTGACCCAGGGCCCAGCACTTCCCCCCTGGGGTGCTCATTTCCTGGGCAGGTTTCACATGGGGGTCCTGGGTAGCTCTGCCTCTGTGCCATCCCCTGCCCTTGACTTTTTCCTCTCTTTATTTATTTCCTTATTTTCCTCACTTTTGTGCCCTCTCCCCTCACCCCCAGTTCCTGACTCAGCAATCCAATTGTGTACCTGAGCAGGGAATGCATTGGGGGCACACAGGGCAGGGGAAATAGGGGGTGTGGGGGTGCAGGAAAGGGTTGGGAGGCTGTGGGAGATGGAGGTGTTGGGCTGTGCACCCTCAACACTTTCACTTTCCTTTTCCTGGACAAGAAGGAAGAGGCTGTTTGCGCTCAGTTTCGGATGCGAAAGGGGGGGTTCTGTCCTGGGGTGGCACATCCTGTCCTGGGGAGATCCTGTCCCAGGGGGTGACACATCCTGGCATGGGGCATCCTGTCCCAGGGAGTGGCAGTTCCTGAAATGTGCCTGCACATTCCTGGTCGGGTGCCTGTCCCAGGCGTGGCACATCCTGGGGACCCCTGTCAATGCAAGTGTGGGGCCCAGCCATGGCCCAGCCCCACTGCACAGGGATGGCCATTGCCCAGCCCTGCTCTGCCCAGCCCCAGGTGGGTCCCCCCTGCCCCCTTGGCTTTGATTCTGGCAGCTTTTGAGCTGCTGCAAAGGTGAGAATTCTGTGCATGGAAAAAGGCCCTGCCTGTGGTTTGCTCAGTCCTGCAAGAAGCACAAAGCCCAAAGGGAGCCCAATCAGTGGCTCTGTGAGGGCCTTTGATGGTTTTCAGAGCAGGGTTGGCTGGAAACTCCCCCTTCAGGGGCAGCTGAGAGGGGGAACCAGTCTGGAAATGCAGCAACTGATCGTTTTGTCCCTTTGCCCAAGGGATTGAGAGAGCCCCAGAACTCTACTGCAAATCCCACACCATTTTGCTCAACAACCTGACCTGGACCCTCTTCCTCCTCCCTGCCTTGCCATGGATGGACAGTGCCCGGATGCCCCGCGCCCACCACAGCCGCTCTCTCACTGCCCTCCACACCTGGATGGGGAGAGAAAATTGAATGAAAGGTTCCTGGGTTGAGACAAGGACCAGGAGAGATCACTCATCAAATCCTGTCACGGGTACAAGTGCCTCGGAATTAGAGATATGAATTGAATTTATTGCTGACAAAATCAGAGCAGGATAAGGAGAAATCAAATAAACATCAGTATACCTTTTACCTGTTGTGAATAACAATGTGCTCATTGGTTTTCACGATTATATTGGTTTTTCCAAATTATTTCGATATAATACAATTTCTAATTCCTTCTTAACTGTTTTTGATACACTACAGTTTGTCAGCCTTTTTACTTTAATCCCTGTGTAGACCATATATTTTAGTGTGATAAATATGTTACTGTTTAAGCTCAGTCAAAATATCAAGATAGAGACAATGTGCTGTGTACTACAACATTAACTGTTGCAGAAGTAGCTAATGCCTTTATTTGTGTAACTAAGTGACAATGGTGAGAATGACTCAGATAATTTTGTGAAATAGCTAATGTTGATTTAATGTACTGGTGGAGTGTCTCATCTGTATGATAAGAACACATTGAAAATTAGCATGTAAATAAACATCAAAAGAAAGAATGCAAAGAGGAATTTACCACTGATCCTTCAGTTATCAAGAACTGTCAATCCACAGAACAGGGGAACCTTGTGAGTACATAAAATATATAAATTTAATCTGCAGTATTTCATTTATGAAAATGAATCAAGGGTCAAACCACCAAAAGGATTCCTGGAACATGTGAACTGGAAAGAATGTTTGAATATGTATAACTCTCCTGAGTATGTATTTACCCATACAATGAAAAGGTATGTAAGAAGAATTGTAGTTAACTGTGGGCCTCTGGCAGTTGCCAAGCACCCAGATGGCTGTTTACTGTCCCTTTTATTCCTTAATAAACATTTTAAAATTTTAAAGAGTGAGCCTTGTTTCTCACACAGTTTAACCAAAAAGCATCATTTTGGATACAATAAGAGTGAAAAATGTCTTGTGCCCCCCTGCCTCTAGGAGGGGGAAGGGTGCTGTGAAGAGGAAGAAGAGACCCCTGAGGGGAATTGATGCCCCCCAGTTTCACAGCACATCATTCTAGTCATGGGGGTCCCGCTGTCCCTCACAGGGTCCCCACAGCTCCATGGTGGTCACCTGTGGATCCTGAGGTGGGGCAGGGCTGGGGGACACCTGTGGGGGCTGTGAGAGTGACAGGAGTTGGGGGGAGCTGGGTGGGGGGTGACCCATGTGGGTGATGTGTCCCTGTCCTACCCCGGAATTCTCCCACTGCCCACTCAGTGCCCCTGATGTTGGGGTCCATCACATCCCCCTCCTCCGGGGGGTCTTGTGGGGATAAGGAAGGGGGTCTGGGTGGTGTCTGGGGAGGGGGGAAGGGGAGTCCCAGCCAGAGCCCCCCAACTCACCTGTCCTGGAGCTTCCTGGCAACTGCAAGGGAAAGGGGAGGGGGTGACCATGGGGACACTGGGACCCCGAACTTTCCTGGGACCTCAGCAGCTCCAGCCACCCATGGGACCCCCAAATCCCCACTGCAGCCCCAATTTCCAATGAACCCCTGGTTCCTCCTGGAGACTCTGAGCACCCCTGAAGCCTCCAGAACTTCTGCACCACCACAGGGGCCCCCAACTCTCTGAGCCCCCAGAACCCCAAGCCTGGCAGGGAGGGGCACCCCCAAACTCCCCCAGGACGCCAGAAAGATCCCCCAACATCCCTGCACAGCCCTCCACGAGCTCCCCAAATTCTCCAGGAGCTCCCACTTCCACCCCAATGTTCCTCAAAGCCCACTCAGGAATGGCCCTGGAGCCCAACCAAGACTCTCCTAATTCCCCCCAAATTCCACAGGACCCCTACCTGAGGTCACTGTGAGCTCAGTGTCCCCCAGCTCAGGGGCCCTGGGCGCTGCTGATCTCTGCCCCCACTCGGGGGGTTCCCCTGGCTTCAGGATCCCATCCCCCCCCATTGTCACCCACCCCAGCGGTGCCACCAGGGACAGCCCCCGATGACAGCCAGGAACAGGAGCAGGAACAGGAGAGTCCTGCCAACATTCACAGCCACTTCTGGGGACAGAGGGGACACACTGAGGTCACCCTGAACCCTGGGGGTCCTGAACAGCCCGGTGGCCCCCTGTGACCCCACCTGTGACCCAGGCTGAGCCAGGTGTCACCACCAGGACCAGCTCAGGACTGAGTGCCTGGAACATGCGGTGCCCGTCCTGTCCCAGCTGGTTGGTGGCCACGCACTGGTAGGTGCCTGAATGTCCCCCATCAATGTCCCCGAGCTCCAGGAGGGGACCCCGGGCCACCTGCTGCCCATTGTGCAGCCAGGTGAAGGTGACAGGGCTGAGCCCACCTGCACCGAGCAGTGCAGGGTCACGGGGTCACCTGCATGCACCTGGTGTGACAGGGGACTGGGGATGATGGAAGCATTGGCCACAGGCACTGCAGGGACAGAGATGGGGCTGGCCCCTGGCGAGGTGGGATGGGGGTGCCATGGGTGGGGTCACCCCCAGCCCGAGGGTCCTGCTCACCCAGGACGGTGACATTCAGGGGGTCACTCTCAGCCACGCTTTCCCCGTTGCTGACCCAGCACCGGTACTGGCCGCTGTCATTGTCCCCAATGTGCCTCAGCTCCAGGTGGGGGCCAGTGCCCAGCGGTGTCCCTGAGCCCTCCTGGTGCCAAGAGAAGGACAGGGGACCTGTCCCCATGGCCACCGCACAGCTCAGCACCAGGCTGTCTCCAAATTCCACCTGTCCCCCTTGGGGCTGCACTGACAGGGACATCCCCAAGGGCGGGACCCCTGCAGGAGTGGGGGACAGAGATGGGATTGGGGACCCGGCCGGGGGGGTGACACAGGAGGGGAAATAAGGGGATTGGAGAGGAGTGGAGAGGATCCCAGTGATCAGAAGGGGATCCTGGGAGGCATGTTGGGACCTGGCGAGACCCCATGGAAAGGAGGAGAGACCCAGGCAGGGATGGGGAACCACGAGGGACGCTGAGGAGACTCAGGGAACAATTTGGGGTTTAGAGATAGGCGGGTGGACCCAGGGAGGGAAGGGAGATCAGAGGGTGGATCAGGGACCTTGGAAGGACTGTGGGACACCAGGGAGGGCTGGGGAGGACAAAGAGAGGGATGAGGGATGTGCAGGGGGAACTGGGCAGTCCTGGGGGAAACCAAGAGGGACTTGAGAAATTTGGGGTGACCGAGGCTGGAGTAAAGGGAGGGATGAAGGATTCAGGCAGTGCTGGGGAAACTCTCTGAGGATGTCGAGCTTCCCTGTCCCCATCCTTGCACTCACTGTGCACTGTCACTGTCACCTGCTCCGACTTGCTCCAATGTGACACCACAAGGCTCACATAGCCCTTGCAGCGGTAGCTGCTGGTGTGGTGCAGCTGCAGGGGGGACAGGGACAGCTCGATCCCTTTATGGAGCCCCTCCAGTTTCTTCCCATTGTTGTAGAAGGACACACAACTGACCGTGCAGTTCTGCCAGCCCTGGCAGCACAGTGTCACCATGTCCCCCTCCAGCAGCGCCCATGCTGGCACCTGCAGCACCAGCGGGTCTAGGGGACAGAGAGGTCCTGTCACACCTGATGGCATTGGGTCACACCCAGCTGCTTTGGCTCGCTTTAGGATTTGTGCTTCTTGCAGGGCTGAGCAAACCACAGGCAAGGCCTTTTCTTCCATAGAATTCTCACCTCTGCAGCAGCTCGAAAGCTGCCAGAATCAAAGCCAAGGGGGCAGGAGGGACCCTCAGGTCCTGGCTGCCACCTGGGGCTGGGCAGAGCAGGGCTGGGCAATGGCCATCCCTGTGCAGTGGGGCTGGGCCATGGCTGGACCCCACCCTTGCATTGACAGGGGTCCCTAGGATGTGCCACCCCTGGGACAGGCACCCGGCCAGGAATGTGCAGGCACATTTCTGGAACTGCCACCTTCTGGGACAGGACCCCACACATTATAAGTAAAAAAAGAATTACTTATTTTTTTTAAAAAAAGGGTTGCAGAGTTACAAGTTGAGTTGGGAGCTGATTGCTGGCCAAGGAGAATTCTTTGTTAGCTGCATGTTGTAATCACCTGTTAAGTGTCGGTCAAAAACCCTCAGTTATTGAGAATTCTCCTTTTTATGTCAGTCCTGCCCCGCCTAAAGCCAGGTTGTTGGCCCTTCTCAGACAGTGCAAGAGGAGACATCGGAGTACAAGCAAATAACCTCAGACTCAGAATGCAACGAGAGAGGACCCCCACCACACTCACCGAAAAAAAAAACCCAAAACAACAAGCCAGTACAGAATTAGGAGATCGAAGTGATGTCTAGACATTAGGTCAAAGGTCCAGAGCCTGCAGAGATGCTGAGGACCTTTGCTGGCCCTCGCCCTAGGCAAAGACTTCAGCTGGGGGCCAGGACCCTGGATGGCAAACCTGAAGATTGTAACATGGTATTTACCCCCATTGCTCTCCTGAGGATGGGACCCCCAGCTCTACCCTTTAGTGGACAAAGCTGCACTTTCCTCCTCCTCCGAGCCACTCCTGGGAGCGACAACAGTGAGACCGTCAAGCCTCCCAACCCTGAGCTGATCACTTTTAATAAAGGCATTAAAAAGGAGAAAACATCTCCTGCCTTGTTTATTTCAGCTGGGGACTTGTCTGGGATAGCCACACCTGAAGAGGACACCAGGACTGGCCATCTTGGACCTCCAGGAAGCTGGCTATCAGGACCAGAGAAGATCAGCTTTGGACCAGTGACGCGGAGGAGCGCCAGACGGGTGAGAAATATCTGGCAGCGGGAGTGGGGCTGAGCGAGTGGAGTGTGAGTGAGATGGGGGCCGGCAGCTGAGACCCTCGGAGCGAGTGGCGACCCCCTATACCACGGTTCCGAACCCCCGCAAGGGGGCCGGCCGGTAACAGGGGGAAGCGAGTGGAATCAGCATGAGGGAGTCGCCTCCTAAGGGGTAAAGAGGACCCCCCTCTGGGTGTGCAGAGGAAATAGTGTATGAGTGGCACACACCCCAAAAGTCCTGACAGGGGGAAGTCAGGGAAATTGCAAGTCCTGAGAAGGATTTGGGGCAAGCCCACAAGTCCTGCAGGCAAATTAAGTCCTGACAAAGGGGTCAGGCATGAGTCTCGGCAGAGGAGGCTGGGATCTCGAGTTTTTGAAGTCCTGACAATGTAAGTCCTAGCATTAACAAGGGAAGTTAGGCAAACTAGAGATCAGGCAGTTCTTTTTTTTAAAGTCCTGAAGAAAGGGGTCAGGCAAATCTGAGTTTCAGTTGAGGGGGAGGCTGAGACTCCTCAAATAGGATTTTTCTTGAGTTACCTGTCAGTGCACTTCTTTTCGAATAGAGGCACCTTTGTGATTTTTTTCTGGTGAGACCCAAAAAAATGGGAGGATGTAATAGTAAGAAGAGAGGCAAGAGCCTGAGGAATATACTCCCCCATAGTCCCTTAGGTGAACTGCTAGAGAGATGGGATTCTATAGAGGCCATGGAGGGATTAGATAAGGTTAAGATGATTCTTTACTGTGTAGAGGTCTGGCCAGAGTTAGACATGCAAGGAGAATGGCTGTGGTGTGGGACAAAAAACAAGTGGATGTGTCAACAACTGAGTCACTATCTGACAGCTCAAGGAGATACTGATCCCAAGCAACTATTATATGTGGCTTGTTGGCTAAAGAGTGCTATTGAGGATGAAGATGTGCGAATTTGTAAGGTGCAGAGGAAGAAAGAGGGGAATGAAAGAGGGGATGCTGGAGTTAGAGAGATTAGTAAAAGGTGGGACCCCCTAGACTATTTGCCTCCTAATGCCCCTGCACCTTATCATCCTCTTCCTCGGGCACCTCAAAGGGCAGATCCAGCTTTTCCCCCGGCTGCCATCCCATTGCCACCGCCTCTAATTCCTTCTTCTACCTCTTTGGCTTCCTCTGTGGTAGACCTGGTATCTCCCCTGGTGGCCACTCCCTCACCACCCCCTTCCAGTTCCTCCAGTTCCTTCTGTACCCCCATGAGTGCCTACTCCACCTGTTGCACTCTCCACCCCTTCTCCAGCTCCACTTAAGCTGCACTCAGACTCTTCTCCCCCTCCTATTGCTGTCCCTTTACCTCCTTCTAGTTGGGACACAAATGCCTCCTTACCTGGTAAACTCTTATCACCAGATACAGCTGTTGACCTACAGAAAGTCCAGGGTAATGCTAATACCCCTCAAATGAGTAGTTTTGTGTCCAAAGATGGGCCATACTGCGGTACCCGATCCAGGACCGCCAAGGTAGAGAGACTTTTTCCCCTCAGCAAAGTTCCTATGGGAGGAGTAGCAGGAGGTATTAGCTTTGTAAATGCTCCTCTAACTGCCTCTGAGGTGAGAGGATTCAAGAAGGAGTTAGGGAATTTAGTTGAGGACCCAGTGGGCATGGCAATCAAGTGGATCAATTCTTAGGTCCAAATATCTACTACTATCTACTTGTGGGGAGATGAATTCCATTTTAAATATATTATTTTCCCCAGAAGATGTCCGGATGATGAGAGCTGCTAGCATAAGAATTTGGGGAAAAGATAACTGTCCGGCACCCCAAGTGCCATCAGGTGAACAGAAATTGCCACTAATGGATCCCAATTGGAACCCTAATCAGGAGGAAGGGAGGAAGGCCTTGATAGAATATAGGTCTTTGATATTTTGGGGGATCAAAGAGTCAGTTCCCAAAGGAACTAATACCAAATTAGCATTCAAGGGTGCACAAGAGAAGGATGAAACTCCTGCTACTTGGCTTAATCGCCTAAAGGCAAACTTCCAATTTACTCTAAAATAGACCCAGACAGCACAGAAGGTCAAGTGCTACTAAAGGTCCAATTTGTTACCAGAACTTGGCCTGATATACAAAGAAAACTGGAAAAGATTGAAGATTGGCAAGAGAAGGACATTAATGAGTTACTGAGAGAAGCATTGAAGGTGTATTTAAGAAGAAAGAGCAAAGGCCAAGGCTAGGATCGTGGTTGTGGTAGGTAGAGAAAGTGTAGGGGCAAGCAACTCTATCCCACGATCCAAGGTATCAAAAGAGTGGGTGGGTCCACCACCAGGAGTAGGCAAGGATAGGCCAGTACCATCAGGTACAAGGGGAATGGAGAGACCTCAAGTCCCTTTGAGCGAAAGACGCTGCTATTATTGTGGATAAATCGGACACATTAGGAGGGTTTGTAAAAAGCTCAGTATCGATGAGGCAATAGCCAGGGAACAAGAAGACTTAGAGAAGATTCTTACAGGTGACGATTAGGGGTGTCAAGGGCTTTACACTTTAAGAGACCCAATGCAACATCTAGAGGAGCCCTTGGTAAACTTTGAGGTGAGACCCCTAAATGAAGTATTTGAATTTTTGGTTGATACAGGAACAGAAAAGTCCTGTCTCAACAAAGTACCAGAAGGCATGGTAATTGGTAGAAAATTTTTTGAGGTATTAGGGGCTGAAGGAAAACCATTTAGAGCCTCAGTGATTGAAGATGTAAAAATAATTGGAAACTCAAGAGAGTGTAAAGCTAATTTTATTTACCTGCCTAAACTAGAAAAAAGTTTGTTAGGAAGAGATCTACAGGTTCATTTGGGGGTTGGGATTGTCCCAAGGGAAGGGAGGATGGTGGTACAAATAATGAAGTTATCCCAAGGGGATGTCACAGAGATAAACCCCAAGATATGGGCTGAAGGGGGAAAGCGGGGCCTATTGGACATTCTATCGATAACAATAAAAATGCAAGATGGTACATCACCCATACGGGTTAAACAGTATCCGATTTCCCTAGAAGGAAAGAAGGGGCTTGCCATAGTTATTGAACAACTGTTGCAAGAAGGAATTTTGGAACCCTGTATGTCACCGCACAATACCCCTATACTGGCATTTAAGAAAGCTGAAGGGAAATATAGGCTGGTGCAAGATCTGAGGGAGGTCAACAAAAGGACCATTGCTAGACATCCAGTTGTGCCCAACTCATATAGTCTTCTAAGCTGAATTCCAAGAGAACATGCTTGGTTCACTATTATAGATATGAAGGACGCTTTCTGGGCATGAACTCTGGCAACAGAATGTAGAGATTGTTTTGTCTTTGAATGGGAAGACCCAAGTACAAAAAGGAGACAACAGCTAAGATGGACCCGATTACCACAAGGGTTCACTGAATCCCCCAACCTCTTTGGACAAGCCCTGGAGGATTTGTTGGAATAGTTTGCTCCTGAAGAGGAAGTACAGATCCTGCAGTATGTTGATGACCTGATGGTGTCAGGGAAGGAAAAAGATCAAGTCAGAATGACCAGCATTAAGCTTTTGAACTTTCTGGGGGAGAAAGGACTAAAGCTTTCTCAAGAGAAGCTACAGTTTGTACAATCAGAAGTAACATACCTTGGGCACATAATAGGAGAGGGATATAAGAAGTTAAGCCTTGACAAAATTTCAGGTATTTTATCTCTCCCAGTTCCAAAAACTAAAAGGAATGTGAGAAAACCCTTAGGCCTGTTCGGATATTGCAAGTTATGTTTGGATCAATACAGGCAAAGTGTAAAATTTTTATACAATAAGTTAGTAGCTCCAGAATTTGGACAGCAGAAGACAACTGGAGAGCTTATAAGACAAGTTGTCTTCTGCCCCAGTCCTAAGCTTACCAGACCTCAGGAGGGGCTTTGATCTTTTTGTGAGTGCTGAAGGGGGTATAGCCTACGGTGTACTAACTCATGAGTGGGGAGGCTGCAGGAAACCCGTGACTTACATCTCCAAATTGTTAGATCCAGTAGCTAGAGGCTGGCCAGTTTGTATACAAGCAGGAGCAGCTACTGCTATCCTGATAGAGGAGACCCAAAAATTGACCTTACAAAGAAAAATGAAAGTACATACTCCTCACGAGCTTAAAACAGACCAGAGGGCTCAGCAGTGGCTAACTGATGGAAGAATATTAAAATATGAAATAATACTAATTAACACAGATGATTTAGAATTCATCACATCAAATGCCCTCAGTCCAGCACAATTCCTTATGGGAGAGCCTGTAGAGAATTTAGAACATAATTGTCTTGAATTGATTAACCTTCAAACAAAAGTAAGAGAGTATTTAGAAGATCAGCCTCTAGCCATTGGAAGAATCTTGTTCATAGATGGCTCTTCGAGGGTAGTAGATGGAAAAAGAGCTTTAGGTTATGCCATCATAGATGGAGAAACTTTATAAATTGAGGAAAAAGGGAAACTAACACCAAACTGGTCAGGCCAAAGTTGTGAAATATATGCCCTGAAAAGAGGATTAGACTTACTGGAGGGAGACCGGGGAACTATTTATACAGATTCCCAATATGCATTTGGGATAGTTCTCACATTTGGGAAAATATGGGAGGAGCGTGGTTATCTAAGCTCAAAAGGAAAAAGCTTAGCCCATGAGAACCTGGTCAGGTCTGTATTAGAATCTCTACAGAAGCCAACAGAAATAGCGGTGGTCCATATAAAAAGGGCACCAAAAAGGAGACAATCTTGAAGTTAGAAGAAACTGACTGGCTGATCAGATAGCAAAGGAAGCAGCTTTAGAACCAGGGGATCCAGTGAAAGTTTTGAAGCAGAAACCACACCTGAGGGAGGAGAAAGAAAAGAGGAACCCATATTTAGTGAAAAAGAATTGGAGGTTATAAAAGATTTAAAGTTACACCAAGGGCAACAAGGGGAGTGGTTCCCCTTGGATGGATGGGTGTTTTTAAACAAAGCACTTGTTTGGACAGTGCTAACAGAACTACATAAATTGACCCCCTGGGGAGTCCAAGGACTATGTGATCATTTCATAAGAAGTAACCTGTGCACAGGTGTATATGGCCTGGCAAAAGCAATTACAAAAGGGTGTTTAATTTGTCAAAAAGTAAACCAGAAGGTTATGAGAAAGATAGCACCTGGAGGGAGAGAATTAGCTCTAGGACCTTTCCAGGGCATACAGATAGATTTCATTGAGATGCCCCCAGTGCAGGGATACTATATTTACTAGTTATAGTAGATCATCTCACCAATTGGGTGGAAGCCTTCCCGACAAAAAGGGAAACAGCCCAGGTTATGGCAAGAGTAATCTTGCAGAATATTATCCCCAGATACGGAATGGTGAACACCATAGACTCAGACTGAGGTCCACATTTTGTGGCCTGAACATTGCAAAATATAATCGAAGCTCTAGGAATAAAATGGAGATTACATACTCTGTGGCACCCCCAGAGTTGTGGGAGGGCGGAGTGGATGAACAAAACTCTCAAAAATGTATTACTAAATTGATCGGAGAAACAAAAATGAATTGGCTGAAGTGTTTGCCCCTAGTGCTTTTGCACGTCAGAACAAGACCCCGGTCTGATATAGGGGTTTCACTCCATGAAATGATGTTCAGACTGCTGTTCTTGTTAACACCCTATAGCACAGGAGACTATTTGGAAGGAGAAGAAGCTACCAGAAAATATTTAGAAGTCATTGGAAGAACCCTGGAAGGACTTAGAAAAAGAGGATACTTCCCCTCTTGACACAAAAGTACATAACATTCACCCAGGAGATTGGGTTTTGATAAAATCCTGGAATAGTGGACCATTAATGCCTAAATTTGAAGGCCCCTTACAGGTACTCCTAATTGCTATTTTGGCTGTGCGGACCAGAGAAAAGGGTTGGACCCACATCACAAGAATAAAAGGACCAGTCTCACCCCCAGGCACTGGACAAGATTCAACGTCAGTTTCTCCCTCTGGCATTCGACCAGATTCCACATCTCTCTCACCCACAAGATTCAACCACATCACGAGTTAATTCACCTGAGTATACCATTATAAAAGGACCAAAAGACTTAAAGTTGACTCTCAAAAGGAAGAGCCAAAAAGACTGATGAACTGAATACAAAAAGAGTTTGGTATCAGAACCATACCATATCTTAAAGTGCTTTAAGACAGTTTTGTGTTTAAAAGAGGTTTGTAAAAAGGTTAAAGACTGTAATAAGTAATTCTAGTTAAGTTCTCCCAACTTAGTACCAAAGATTTCAAGTTAATCTTCTACAGAGTACTCACATAGGAGAAACTAAATTAGGAAGGACGGACCAAGAGAGGTTTAACCAGAGAAACAGATAGAAAGAACTCTAAAGAGCTTGAAGGCTTTTTCTTAGTAAAGTCCCCAAGAGGCAAGGCTGGGTGGGCAGGTTGTGCAAGATGACCCACACCAGACTCTTGGGAAGGGTAGTAATTATGGCTTTCACTGCTGGTGGTGCTCTGGGGAGCCCAAGAGAGCTGTGCAGTGAGTGCTACCAACCCCTCTATGAGGAAGAAGAAGTAAGTTCCTTGTTGAGAGTCCACACCAATTTTAACCCTACTTGTGTTAACCTCTCCCAGTTGGTCGTTTGTCAAGAAGATGAGAAAATGGATAGTCCAGAATTCCGCCACTTTTAGGCAGCAACTCCTGGGAGAGTGCCCTGTAAGAGAAGCCTGGTTGTGCTTTGAACGTGATGCTACTGAAGCAAGCCTGGTAGATCTGGTCAAAGAGAAAGAGATAGTAAAAGCAGTAAGAGAACAAGACCATTTAGAGATACCCCAAGGTAAGAATCTATTCATAGATACAGTAAAAAATCAGCCACAAATTTAATCTAACTAATTGTTGGGTTTGTGGAAGTACCCAGATGACCAAAATTGGGCCATGGGAAGAGGCCAATTTTGGGCTATTGGAAATCTTAAATTAGATACAGAATAACCCAGAATTTAGCGTTACAGAGGTGAAGGGAAAAGAACAATGGGATCTGAAAGCAAGAAGAATAAGAGAAAAAGGTATTTTAAGAAAAGGGAAGGGGTACAGTACACCAGTAGGAAGAATGGTTTGTAAAAGGTATTTAGTAATAAAAAACTCTGCTAGCCAGTGGATCCCAAGAGATCCAAATAAATTTTGGTCTGTTGAAAAAAAAGAAGGGAACAAGTGCATCCACCATGAAGCATATGAACTTTATGAGTGAGCTGAAAAAGGGATAAACCCCTTTTGGGAAATGAAAGAAATTTCTAAATATTGGGAATGCCCAACAGAAACTAAGAACACATTTCGGGGGCCCCTAAACACCTGTTTTAGATCTGTGGTACTACAGCATACACTACATTGTCAGGAGACTGGTCTGGCAGTTGCACTATTGGAATGATAAAACCAGCTTTCTTTTTATTACCCAAAGAATCTGGATCAAGTTTCGGAGTTCCTATATACGATGATTTAAGAAAAACCAAACAGAGGAGGCAAAGCACCATAGAAATTGGAAGAATCCAAAATTGTAAGAACCAGGTTCAGACCCCAAGAAAAATTATCGAGACTTATAGCCCAGCCACCTGGGCTCAAGATGGGTCCTGGGGTTATCGGACCCCGATATCCATGTTAAACAGAATCATCAGGCTTCAGACAGTATTAGAGATGAAGAATGCAATCATTAGAAACATGTAAAATGAAATAAGAAAATGAGCATATGTAAGTAACCAAGAACAGACTCCTACACTTGATTCCAGTTGGTGGGATAACCTATGGACTTTCAAAGGAGATTGGTGTAAAAAGGTAGCTTTCATCAGTGTGTGTACACTTGCTAGTTTGCTCTTTTTACCATGCTTACTTCCCTGCTTAATTAAATTGGTAACATCTGCTGTGCAGACCAACATAGAGATCTCTGAAGAAATTAACCTGAAGAAACCAGAAGAAGTAATAAAGTTAAGTAACCATGATTACCAGAGTGTTCAAGAAATTTATAATCAATACAAAAAATTAAGAAATTCTATGCTCATGAGTCAGAAATTGCAAGGTGATGCGAACTTAAGTTTAAGCCCGATCAAAGAAAAAGAGGGGGGATATGAGTAGAAAAGTTGCCCATTTTTTTAAAAGGCTGCAGAGTTCACAGGTTGGGCCAGTTGCTGCCAGGGTGGAGTTCTAACTGTTTGTTGTTGTAATCACCTGTTGTTAATAGTTTTTTTTTAACTACCTGTTGTTGATGGTTGGGAATTCTGGGAATTCCCTTTTTTGTCGAGTAACACCCTCACCCTGCTGCTTCCTGGAGGATGGCATACCCCCCCCCCGCGGCCGCCGCCTTGGGACGGTGAAGAGGAGGGGACAACGAAGTTGGCATGCAAATGAGGAAACCCCTCACCAAACCTAGCAAAATCCCCTAAAAACAATGAGCCAACATGGAATTAAAGGATTGAAGTGATGTCTAGATGTGAGGAACAGAATCCAGTATCCACTAAGGCCCTTTTTACCCCTCACCCTAACCTAAAAAGATGTCAGCTAGCACCTCAAATGTCAAAGTGAGAATGCGGGAATCTCCTAGTGCTCTTGTGGGCATGGAAGATGTAGCTCTGCTTGCAGACCAATGGACACAGCTGCTCTTTTCCTCCTCCTCCGTGCTGCTCCTGGAAGCAGTGGCAGCATGAGTGTGACCCGTCGGTTCTTCCCACTTGACCTGATTTTTAATAAAGGCATCAAAAAGGAAAAAGATCTCCTGCCCTATTTATTTCACTGCCACAGTCGATTCGGACACCCCGTGATCGTCCCGGCACTCGCAGCGTGGTGGCAGCTGGGCCCCTTCCCGGTGCTCCGGGACCACCATTGCGGTCCTTCCTTTCCGCAGACCCCACCGCAGGGTCTCTGCTCCCCCCTGTCCCGGGGTCTCTCCTCCGCCGTTTCGCTCCCTCCATGCTCGGGGCTCCCCAGTGGGGTCCCGGTCCCTCCATCCCGGCCCTTCCCACCCGCTGCCCCCCGGCCCCTCCGGCCGCGCCCCCCGACAGCCCCGGGGGGGCCGGCACCGGCAGAGGCTGCCGAGCTCCTGCAGGATGAGACGTTCCTGGGGCAGCACCGGCTGAGCGGGGCCTGGCTCCCTCACGCCCACAGCACTTGGGCTCCAGCAGCCCCAGGCTGCCCCTTCGGGATGTGCCGACCGCTCCCAGAGTGCTGCCCTTTGTTGGGAACAAGCCCGGGAGCACCCGAATCATCCCCAAGGACCTCCTGTGAGGCTGTGAGCCTGAGCCCTGAGGGGTTTGGAGGCCCCATGGGTGTCACTGCTCTGTCCCAAAATCTGGGGGAAGCAGGAATGGCAAGTGGTGCCCCACCATGGTCCAGCCCCATGGGCCTCACATGAGCACCCTGCGGAATTCCCAGCGCTCCTGCTTCACCTGCATGGCCAGGTGCTGTTCCCGTGGGCCCCCTGCTCCAGCCGCTCCCACCTCAGCCGCTGCTCCAGCTCGGGCTTCCTAGCCGGCGAGCAGGAACCAGCAGCCATGTGGCACAGGCACTGAATCATCCCCAGCACCAGCAAAAACCTTCCCGGCAATAAAGCAAGCCCCCTGTGAGCAGAGGTGGGGGTATCTGACCCCCAAATGGTATCCAATGCTGCCTTGTGTTGCCCAAAATCGCCAGGAAAGGCAGCAGAGCCATGCGTTTGTGCACAGGGATGCTTTAGGAGCATGGCTGAACTTCAGGAGCCTGAGCTATAATTACAACACCTCCTTAAGGGTCTGCAGCTCCCAGAGCAGAACAGGGGCACTGGCCCAACCACCTCCAGTTTCGCCCAATTTTGCCCTCCCAAGGCACTGCTTCCAGCCTGGGCTGTCCCTGTGCTCCATCTGCAGCTGCAGAGCCCTCGGGGCTGTGGCTCTGCTCTCCTCCTCCTCCTCCCCCCACTGCGGCTGCTGTGTCAGGACCAGCAGTGGCCCTGGAAGAGCAGGAACTCCAAACATGCTCTGGAGCCCCCTGAGGAGCCCCAGCAGAGTCAGCACTGAGCACCAGCTTTTCTGAATATTCCAGAGCAATTCAACATTTCCAGAGCGGCTGTGACAGGGTTGAAAGAGGAAAAGGGAGAGAAAGGCTGAGGATTTTCAGGAATTGTGGGGTAAAACCACCAGAGGTGCTGCTGTGGACCCGAGACCTGCCTGGGGTCGGGTGCTGCCTTCCTTCCATTCGGGATCATAGAGAGGGTTTGCGGGTGTTGCGCAGGGCGTGTGCCTGGCCCCGGGACACTGCTACGCTGCCACTGGGTGCTGGGATCCAACCTGCTGCCTTGGCGGCTTCTGCCCGCTGCCGGTGGTGGTACCGGGACCGATTGGTGGCCGTGAGTTTGCAAAAGGAGCGATTTCCCCTCCTCCCTCCCGCCCGAGGCCGCCATGGCCCCTGAGGGGATGGAGCTGGAGCGGGGCGCCCCCTGCTGGCCGGGAGTGCTCCCTGCAGCGGCCCCTGCTGGCCGCGGTTATAACTGCCACAAAAACCAACAGCGCTGAGCAGGAGGGAAAGTTCTGGGTTTGTGTTGTTTGTTCTGGTTTATAAATTTCCTTGTAAAGAGCTGCTATCCTTTTTCTGACACTCTTGCCTGTAAGGCCAAAGATTTTGAAATTAAAAAAAAGTTTTAAAAGTGGGTCTTCTTTCCATTCCAGCAAGGATCCTGCTGGCATTTGCACATATTTCTCTTGTAAACAAAGACAGCTGACATCTTGGTTCCAGCGTGGATGGGACAGACAGCGGGAAAAGAAGACAGGGTCAGGGACTTGACCAGCACAGACTCTGCCTTTTAAGCCAGTTGGGCCACCAAGGGCCCTCTCCCAAGGTGGCACTTCAGGTCACTTAGCCCCACCAGACCTGGGTTTGGCAGAGCATCACACTGTCCCTAATGTGCAATGGCTGACAGACTGACGGACAGACAGGGCCCTGTCTCACCAAAAGCAAGGCCTGACCCACCCTTGCCACACACAGGTGTTACAAAATGTCTCAAGACATCAAACCTTTCTTGTCTCTGACAGCCCACCCTGTGCTATGGCCTGATTCCTGACTGCCCTGAAAAAGGGGGAGGCTCTGGAACACCCACAGGACCTTTGTGACATCATAACGTGGGGAACAGGGCAGAGGAGGGGTTTGGGACAGGGGACAAGAGAATCCAGAGCCTCCTGAAGGCCGCTTTGGCGATCAGAGCAAGGAAGGTCCAAGGCCGTGACAGGTTCATCTAGTGGAAGAAACCTGCAGGGGAGAGTGTCCAGGGTTTGTTCCTTTTGGGGGCATTCCCAGGAAATTGTTCTTTTTGTGAAAATTTGGATTCTGAACCTTGTTGCTGTTGCTGTTGGTTTTATTCTCTCTGATTGCTGTTTCAGGAAATTGTTCTTCTCTCAGCCCTTTGGGATGTTTGTGCCTCCATGGCGAGGGAGAGGGGCAGTTTTTAGTAGCAGCACAGACACGAGTGGGTGCCCATGAGTGGGGACCCCCAGTGCTCCCCAGTTCCCCCCAGTGTCACAGCACAACCTCATTGATGTCACTGGGCTTTCGTAGTCGCCCATGGGGTCCCAGCAGCTCCATGTAGGTCACCCAGGGTTATTGGGTGTCGGTGATGCCTGGGGGCCCTACAAGACACACTGGTTGTGGGGACCAAGGCGGGGAGGTGACACTGGTAGGGGATGTGTCACCATCCCCCCATCCACAGTACTCACACTGCGCATGTTTGGTGCTCACAACATGGGTGTACAGCACCTCCCCCTCCTCTGGGGGGGCTGGGGGATCCAGTGGGGGCCTGTGGGGATAAAGACAATGTGTGGTAGGTGATGGAGATTTCTGACATGGGGGAAAAAGGGGAGCTCCAGGAGGGGACCCAGGGCCAACTCCTGCCCATTGTGCAGCCAGGTGAAGGTGACAGGGGCTGAGCCCACCTGCACCGAGCAGTGCAGGGTAACGGGGTCACCTGCACACACCTGGTGTGACAGGGTACCAAGGGTGATGGTGTCATCGACCACAGGCACTGTGGGGACAGAAACAGGGCTGAGGGCACAGGGAGGGGCTGGCAGCCGGTGTGGGGGGATAGGGACAAGGGGGAATGGGTGTGATGGGGGATTTCAGGGATGGGGTCACACCACAGAGGGTTGAGAGGACACAGGGCAGAGGCAGGGGGACCCAAGAAAGGTTACCGGGGGACATGGAGGTACCCAGGAAGGGGACCTGAGGAGGCTGTGGGGGCTCCCCATGCCCATCCCCTCACTCACTGCACACCGTGACGCAGAGCCGGGCACTGCTCTTCCGCACAGCCCCCCCTCGGAGCACACCTGGCAGCTGTAATTGCCCGAGTGGGAGACCCCCACGGTGGGCACCAGCAGCTGCGGGGACCCCTGCGGGCCCCCCACCACTTGCCCGTCCTAGTAGAACACGTGCAGGAGGAGGGCTTGGGGCAGCAGGGGGCTGGGGGTGCTGAGGCAGCTGAGAGTCAGGGGGGACCCCTGGGTGGGTTCGGGGGGACCCTCCAGCACCAGCACCCGGACAAGCTCAGGGGAGAAGATGGGGGACTGTGGGCACAATGATCCCGAGTCCCTGGGGAAGCGCTGTGGGGCTGTTGGGGTGGTGACTGTGAGGTGCTACCACGCACTGTCACTGTCACCGGTGTTGACTCCTCCCATCCCCATGATACCACTGTCTGAGACAATCACGGGGTAGCTGAGCCCACTTCTGGGTCCGTCATGCATGTAGGTGCCACTCTCAGTGACAGTGAACTTGCTGCCTCCCTCCTGACCCCAGTGCAGCCCATCCTTGTACCAGGTGGTGGCACCGGCGGTCCCCAAGCCCTGGCAGGTCAGTGTCACCCGGTCCCACAGCACCGCCAGCCTCCAGGGGGCTCCACCAGGAGCTGGGTGGTCTGGGCACCTGTGGGTGACAGGGGACACCAGCCTGCCAGGGCCAGTGTGGGGCTGGGGACAGTGGGGTGGGGTCATGGCATCCCCTGAGGACTCACCAGCGAGGCCAAGGGTCGGGGCTGGAAGGGAGAAGGGACAGGGCTGGGTGAGGGTCATGGGGACACTGTGGACACCCCATGTTTGCACTGGCCACCTCCACCAGCCCTACAGCACCCATGGTCCTGTGCCCACGAACCCATTCCAATGGCACCTCTCCCCATGGCCCATCTGCATGGTACTTGGCCCTTGTTCCTGTCCCTGCAACCCTGTTCCCCTGTCCCTGTCCCCACAGCTACCCAAGCCCCAAGGCTCCTTCTGCCATATCCTTGTCCCCATATGTCTATTCCCCTGTTCCTGTCTCCACATCCCAGTTCTCCAGTTCCTGTCCCCAAAGCCACCCCAAAACTCTGGTCTCACTGGGCTCCATGCCCTGCTCTGTCTCTGCTGGCATTGGGGACCTCACGGCACTCCACAGGCCCGCCTGTGCCCCCTCCCTTCCCCATTTCCTGGGTGTCAGTCCCATGCCTGGGGCACTCACCCCACAGGAGCAGCGAGTGACTGCTGTGGTCACCTGTTCCCTGGCTGGCAGCTCTTCAGATGAAGGGCAAGGAAGCGAGGTCACGTCTGTCCCCACGTGTAGGTGGCCCTTGGTGGGGGAAGGGTGGGGATAGGCCTTGGCCAGTGTGCGGACATGATGGGGTAGTCTGGGGACATGATGGCGGATGGTGTTTCCCGGAGTGGGGAGCTCAGGGGATGTGGGGAACCAAGGATGGGTGTCCAGGAGAATGGGGGTCCAGGGGAATTGGGGTTTCCATGCCTAGGGGGGATTCAGGGATGGGGGTGCTGTGGGAACATGGTCCCCAGGAATTTGGGGTCATGGTGTGTGGATGCCAGGATTGCGAGTGCAGGGGGTCACAGTTCCTTCCTGGGGTGCCTCAGATTTTGGGGTGACTCAGAGCCCAGCACAGCCCCCACCCTGCAGCACCCCAGGGCTGTCCTGGTAGGCTCTGGGTGTCTGCCCCACACACCCCTGGGCTTTTTCCTGTCACCCCCAGTTTCCTGGTTCAGCCATCCTAAGGAACACCTGAGCAGGTAACAGCTCAGGGGATCCCAGGAAGAGGAAAAAGGGGGTGGGAGGGGGTGCAGGCAGTGACTGGGGGCCTGTGGGGGATGGGGCTTTATGGCTGCGATCCTCCAATACTTTCACTTTCTCTTTCCTGCAGCAGAAGGCAGAGCTTGTTTTTGCTGAAGCAAGGACCTGGATTCTGTCCTGGGGGGCACATCCAGAGGGGTCCAGCCCTGAGGAAAAAGGGCAGCTCTGCTGTAGTGACACCTGGGTCTTGTCCCAGGCTCTTGTTCCAGGGGGGTCATCCTCATTCTGTGGGAGCCACGTCTTTTGAGATTCCTGTCACAGAGGTGGTACATCCTGGGGACCTCTGTCCTGGGGGGGCCCTGAGCATTCCCGCTGTCCCCAGTAGGGCCTGTGACCTCTGGGTTGCCCAAACTTAAGGTGTGCCTGTTACAACGTTGCCCTGATGATGGTAAATCCCAGGAAAAATTTGGTTGAATTCTGTGGTGCCCAAATGCTTGAGACCAAATTATACATCCAAAAAATAAAGGCAAAAACCATTCCTACAACATTTTTCCCAATAAAAATAAACTCTGCAAAAATCAACCTGACAAGGTATAAAATGCTTTGGTTTATAGAATCCTTTTAAAAGTTGCTTTCCCAACAAGTCACTCATAATAAAATCAGAACCAAATTGCAAAGAAATGAGACTTTTTGGTTCCCTTTAGCAGCCCCCTGCTGCATCCCGCAGCAGTGTTGGCTTGTGGATAACACAGAGGGTGGAATCTCCCTGAGTGTCCAACAGCTCCATGGGATTGTTCCCTGCCTGCTGGGCAGCAACCCAGCCCCTAAGGAAGCCTTTTCTTGGCCCATATTTAGGAACTCTCCCCATGTTTCTCATTCCCACCCTGAAACTGGATTGACTTCCCATGGATTCCACTCCCAAAAATGGGAGAAATTCTGTCCATCCTTGGGACAGTGCACAGGAATCTGTGGAAATGCCCCTGTGTGCCTCAGGGTCTGATTCCCTGGTAAATCCACTCCAGCCTGCCCTGAATTCCCCTGCCTGGACACTCCCTGCTCCTGCTGTGACACCCCTGTTCCCCAGCCCCTCGTGTGCAGCCCCTGCTCAATATTTCCACACTTTCCCGTCTCTTCTGGTGTGCACATCCAGAACACAAACATTCTTTCTGGGAGGTACCAAAGGGCTGCAGGTTTTGTTCAAGAAGGACGGTCTAGGTCAGGTTGTTGAACAGATTGTTGTAGTCTTTGCAGTAGCTCTGAGGCTCTCTCAGTCCCTTGCTGAGAGGCACAAAATGATCAATTGCTGCATTTCCGGACTGGTTCCCTCACAGCTGCCCCTGCAGGGGCGGTTTCCAGCCAGCCCTGCTCTGAAAACCATCAAAGACCCTCACAGAGCCACTGATTGGGCTCCCTTTGGGTTTTGTGCTTCTTGCAGAGCTGAGCAAACCACAGGCAGGGCCTTTTTCCACCCACAGAATTCTCACTTTGCAGCAGCTCGAAAGCTGCCAGAATCAAAGCCAAGGGGGCAGGGGGGACCCTCAGGGCCTGGCTGCCACCTGGGGCTGGGCAGAGCAGGGCTGGGCAATGGCCATCCCTGTGCAGTGGGGCTGGGCCATGGCTGGGCCCCACCCTTGCATTGACAGGGGTCCCCAGGATGTGCCACCCCTGGGACAGGTACCCGGCCAGGAATGTGCAAGGACATTTCTTGAATCGCCACCCCCCGGGACAGGACCCCCCCATGCCAGGATGTGTCACCCCCTGGACTGGTGACACGCCCAGGTGAACTCCAGAACAGGAACAGAACTCCAGAACCTTAGAGGACAGGACCCCCCTGGATGTGCTCCCTCAGGAACAGAGATTGCCCCCCTTTCCCTTCTGACTCTCAGCACAAACGGCCTCCCTCTCCTCCAGGACAAAGAAAGTGTTCAGGGAGCACAGCCCAACACCTCCATCCCCCAAAGACTCCCCGCCCTTACCTGCGTCCCCTGCTCCCCATTTTCCCCCTCTCCCCTGGGTCCCCCAACCCCTTCCCATCTCAGGTGCTTCTCAGGATTGCTGAGCCAGGAAGTGGGGCTGATGGAATATGACAAAAAGTAATGAGAATAACGAAAGAAGAAAAATAAAGAGAGGAAAAAGTCAGGGCCAGGGGAGGACACAGAGGCAGAGCTACCCAGGACCCCCATGCAATGCCTGGCCAGGAAATGAGCACCCCAGGGGTGATTTTGCAGGGCCCTGGGTCACCCCAAAATTTGAGGCACCCAGGAAAGGAGCTGTGACCCCCAGGCCCCCCCAGCCACTGCCCATCCCTGGCACCCCCATTCCCCTGGGACCCCAACCTTGGGACCCAATTTCCTTCTGTCCCCCCTTCCCTGAGACCCCCATCCCTGGACTGCAATTCCCCAGGATCTCCAACCCTAAGGAGCCCCATCCTGGTAATTCCAGTCCCTGGAACACCCCTTCCCTTGGGGACCTTGATTTCCCCAGGGCCCCCATTCTCACAGGGACCCCCTTTCCCCTGGCACCCCCATGCCATGGCTCCCATCCCATGATCACAAATTCCTGGAGGCCACATTGTTCTGGGACCCTCATCCCCAAATCTGAGTCCACTCAACCTTTGGGACCCCCATTTCCCTGGGACTCCATCCCTGGGCACCCCATTCCCCTGGACACCCATCCCTGGCTCCCTACACAGCCTTAGACTCCAAATTCTGGCAACACCATGTCCCCACCATGTCCCACCATCCCCCCCCATGTCCCATCAGGTCCCCACCCTGCCCCCATCCTGTCCTCACCCTGCCCCCAACAAAGGGCCACCTACACATGGGGACAAGAGGTGACCTTGCTTCCTTCCCCTTCATCTGAAGAGCCGCCAGCCAGGGGAGCGGCGGCCACAGCAGCGAGTGACAGCCAGTGCACATGGCTGGGGACACCGGGATGGCCGGGAAGGTGGCGCTGCTCCTGTGGGGTGAGTGCCCCGGGCACGGGCCTGACACCCCGGGGATGGGGAGGGGAGGGGGCACAGGGGGCCTGTGGGGTCCCCTGAGGTCCCCAATGCCAGCAGAGCCAGAGCAGGGCATGGAGCCCAGTGTGACCAGAGTTGTGGAGTGGCTTTAGGGACAGGAACAGGGGAACTGGGATGTGGGGACAGGAACAGGGGGAAAGAGATGTGAGGACAAGGATGTGGCAGAAGGAGCCTTGGGGCTTGGGTAGCTGTGGGGACAGGGACAGGGATACAGGGATGCAGGGACAGGAACAAGGGCCACGTTGCATTGGGATGGGCTGGGAGGACAGGTGCCATTGGAATGAGATCATGGGCACAGGACCATGGGGATGTGGCCATGGGGACAGGTGCTGTAGGGCTGGTGGAGGTGGCCAGTGCAAACATGGGGTGTCCACAGGGTCCCCATGACCCTCACCCAGCCCTGTCCCTTCTCCCTTCCAGCCCAGACCCTTGGCCTCGCTGGTGAGTCCTCAGGGGATGCCATGGCCCCACCCCGCTGTCCCCAGCCCCACACTGGCCCTGGCAGGCTGGTGTCCCCTGTCACCCACAGGTGCCCAGACCACCCAGCTCCTGGTGGAGCCCTCCTGGAGGCCGGCGGTGCTGTGGGACCGGGTGACACTGATCTGCCAAGGCTTGGGGACCGCCAGTGCCACCACCTGGTACAAGGATGGGCAGCGCTGGGGGCAGGAGAGAGGCAACAACTTCACTGTCACTGAGAGTGGCACCTACACATGTGACAGATCTGGCAGTAGGCTCAGCTGCCCCGTGAACGTCTCAAACGGTGAGGACATTTTGTGTCCCCAGCCTGGCACCCACGGGAACCCCAAGGACTCTGGTGGGCTCCACCCCATGGGTCACCCTCTAGTGTGACCAGAGCCCATGCCCTACACACAGGGACATCCCAGAGCATCCTAGTGTTGTGGGACCCTTGTGCTGAAATTGGGGAAGCCTGGTTCACTGTCTGTGACCCAATATTGGGGTCCCGGTGACATCAAGACCCTCCAGACCCCTGTGATGTGACGGCACCCCTCTGCTCCACAGACCAGGTGGTGCTGCAGGTGCCAGCGCAGGCAATGCTGGAGGGAGAAACGCTGACACTGCGCTGCCGGTACAGGCAGGACAAGTTGGTCACTTCGGTGTTCTTCTACCGCGAGGAGACAGAACTTAGAGGGCTCCACAATGGGACGGAGCTGTCCCTGTCCCCTCTGCAGCTGAACCACAGTGGCCGCTACCTCTGCAAGGCCTGGGTGAACAACAGTGTATGGGAGGAATCAATGCCGGTGACAGTGACAGTGCACGGTTAGCACCTCACAGCCACCACCCCGACAGCCCCACAGCGCTTCCCCAGGGACTCGGGGTCACTGTGCCCACAGTCCCCCATCTCCTGCCCTAAGCTCGTCTGGGTGCCGGTGCTGGAGGGTCCCCTCAAACCCACCATGGGGTCCCCCCTGACTCTCAGCTGCTTCAGCACCCTCAGCCCCCTGCTGCCCCGAGCCCCCCTCCTGCACGTGTTCTACTGGGATGGGCAGGTGGTGGGGGGCCTGTAGAGGTGTCTGCAGCTGCTGGTGCCCGCCGTGGGGGTCTCCCACTCGAGGAATTACAGCTGCCAGGTCCGCTCTGAGGGGGGTCCGTGCGGAAGAGCAGCGCCCGGCTCTGCGTCACAGTGTGCAGTGAGTGCGGGGATGGGCATGGGGAGCCCCCACAGCCTCCACGGCTCCCATACCTGGCTACCTTCATGTCCCGTAGACACCTTTCTTGGGTTCCCCCTGCCTCTGCCCTCTGTCCCCTCACCCCTCCGTGGTGTGACCCCATCCCTGACATCCCCCATCACACCCATCCCCCCATCCCTATCCCTCCACACTGGCTGCCAGCACCTCCCTCCAGCCTCAGCCCTGTCTGTGTCTCCCCAGTGCCTCTGGCCAATGCCACCATCACCCTCATTCCCCTGTTACACCAGTTGCACCCAGGTGACTCCATGACCCTGCACTGCTCAGTGCAGGTGGGCTCAGCCCCTGTCAACTTCACCTGGCTGCACAACGGGCAGGAGGTGGCCCAGGGTCCCCTCCTGAAACTCGGGGCCTTTGATGAAGGACATTCAGGCACCTACCAGTGTGTGGCCACCAACCAGCTGGATGGGCACCAGGCACTTAGCCCAGAGCTGACACTGAAGGCAACACCATGGAGACACAGGGATACAGGTAAGGTTACACAGGGTCATCTGGGAATGCAGGACCCCTAGGGTGATGGGTGATTCTGATGTGTCCCCCTCTGTTTCTTGCAGTGGCCACAGGGGTCGGTTGGACCCTTTTCTTCCTGCTTCTGTTCGTGGGTGTCATTATGGCCTGGCACCCGTGGCACCGTGTGGGTGGGTGACAATGGGGGACAGGGGGTCCCAGGGAGCTGTAGAGGCCCCCAGAGTTGGGGAGCAATAGGGTGGAACCCACAGCCCCAGAATTGTGACCTTGGCTGGGGGTCCTGTAGGGTTTGGGGAGGTGCTGTAGGGTCCTGCATGAATGTTGGGAGTTCTTTCAGGGGCCCTGGGGACTTCTGGGGGGGGTCTCTCTCCCTGGTGTGCTTTAGGTTCTGGATGCTGAGTTGGTTGGGGGCACCGGGGAGCTTCATGAGTTCTGGGGGGCTCCAGAGATGCTTGGGGCTCCTGAGGGAAATTGAGGGTCCTGTAGGGGTCAGGAATCCTGAGAGGCATCAGGGCCCTGGGGACCCTACAGTCACCCCTCCCCTCTTTCTTTGCAGCTGCCAGGAAGCACCAGGAAAGGTGAGTAGGGCCGTCCAGCCATTACTCCCCCACCCCACCCCACAACTCTCCATCCCCTCCCACATCCCCTTTATCCCCACAGGCCCCCCCCCGAGCCCCTGGCCCTTCCACAGGAGGGGGAGGTGCTGTACACCCACGTTATGAGCACCAAACAGGCACAGCGTGAGTACTGTGGATGGGGGGGGACAGTGACACGTCACCCACTGGTGTCACTCCCCCACCTTGGTCTCCACAACCAGTGTCTCTTGCAGGGCTCCCCCGCATCACTGTCCCTCAGGCACCTCAGGTGACCTATGCGGAGCTGCAGGGACCCCACGGGAGACCACAGGAGTCCAGTGACATCAATGAGATTGTGCCATGACACGGGGGGGAACTGGGGGCACTGGGGGTCCCCACCCATGGGTACCCACTCGTGTGTGTGCTGCCACTAAAAACTGCCCCTCTCCCTCCCCATGGGGGCACAAAGATCCCAAAGGGCTGAGAGAAGAACAATTTCCTGAAACAACAACCAGAGAGAATAAAACCAACAGCAACAGCAAGGTTGAGAGTCCAGAGGTTCACAAAGGAATGATTTCCTGGGAAGCTCCCACAACAGAGCCAAATCCCAGATGATTCCCCCAGCATGTTTCCTCCACCAGAAAAACCTGGCAGGGGCCGTGGACCTTCCTTGCTCTGATAGCCAAAGCAGCCTTCAGGAGGCTCTGGATTCTCTTGTTCCCTGTCCCAAACCCCTCCTCTGCCGTGTTCCCCACACGAGGATCTCACAAAATCCCTGTGGCGGTTCCAGAGCCTCCCCCTTTGCCAGGGCAGTCGGGACCAGGCCATGGCACAGGGTGTGGTGTCAGAGACAGGAAAAGTTTGATGTCCAAAGACATTTTGGAACAGCTGTGTGTGGCAGGGGTGGGTCAGGCCATGCTTTTGGTGAGACAGGGCCCCATCTGTCCATAATTGCATCAGCCATGGCACACTGGGGACAGTTTGAGGCTCTGCCAAAGCCAGCTCCTGAGTGGCCACGTGATCAGAAGTGCCACCCGGGGAGAGGATCCTTGGTGGCCGAACTGGCTTAAAAGCCAGAGCATGAGATGGCCAAGTCCTTGATCCTCTCTTCATTTGGGGGGTCTGTCCCATCCCCACTGAAACCCAGGAGCTGTTAAGTGTCTTGGTTTACAAGAGAAATATCTACCAAGGAAAGTAGGAACATTGCTGGAATAAGAAGACCCATCTTTAAAGTATTTTTATTTCAAAAATGATGGGGCCTCCAGGCAAAAGAGTATGAAAATTAATAACTGTTATTTATGAGGATATTTATAAAATAGAAGAGAACAAACAACACAAAACCAGGATTTTCCCTTCTGCTTTTTAGCCTTTGGTGCAGTTATGATCACGACCAGCAGGGGCCGCTGCAGGGAGCACTCCTGGCCAGCAGGGGGCGCCCCGCTCCAGCTCCATCCCCTCAGGGGCCATGGCGGCCTCGGCCGGGAGGGAGGAGGGCAAATCGCTCCTTTTGCAAACTCACGGCCACCAGTCGGTCCCGGCACCACCACCGGCAGCGGGCAGGAGCCGCCAAGGCAGCAGGTTGGATCCCAGTGCCCACTGGCAGCGTAGCAGTGTCCCGGGGCCAGGCACACGCCTTGCGCATCACCCGTGACCGCTCTCCATGATCTCGAATGGGAGGAAGGCAGCGCCTGACCCAGGCAGGTCTCAACAGCAGCAGCTCTGGTGGCTTTATGCCATAATTCCTGCTAACCCTCAGTTTTTCACTCTCCTTTCCTCCTACAGCCCTGGCACAGCAGCTCTGGGAATGTAGAATTCCTCTGGGATGTTGAGGAGCTCAGGGGGTTCCAGAGCACGTTTGGAGTTCCTGCTCTTCCTGGGCCACTGCTGGTCCCGACACAGAAGCCACAGGGGGAGGAGGAGGAAGAAGAAGAGAGCAGAGCCACAGCCCCAAGGGCTCTGCAGCTGCAGCTGGGGCACAGGGACAGCCCAGGCTGGAAGCAGTACCTTGGGAGGGCAAAATGGGGCAAAATTGGAGCAGGTTGGGCCAATGCCCCTGTTCTGCTCTGGGAGCTGCAGACCCTTAAGGAGGTGTTATAATTAGGGCTGGGGTTCCTAAAGTTCAGCCGTGCTCCTAAAGCATCCCTGTGCACAAAAACTCGGCCCTGCTGCCACTCCTGAGGATTTTGGGCAACACAAGGCAGCATTAGACACAATTTGGGGGTCAGATGCTGCCAGCTCTGCCCATAAGGAGCTTTTTTGGCTGCCCGGAAGGTTTTTGCTGGTGCTGGGGATGATTCAGTGCCTGTGCCATGTGGCCGCTGCTTCCTGCTGGCTGGCAGGGAAAGCTGAGCTGGAGCAGCGGCTGAGGTGGGAGCGGCGGGAGCAGGGGACCCATGGGAACAGCACCTGGACATGCAGGTGGAGCAGGAGCACCGGGAATTCTGCAGGGTTCTCAGGTGAGCCCCACGGAGCTGGACCATGGTGGGGCACCACTTGCCATTCCTGCTCCTCCCAGATTTTGGGACAGAGCAGTGACACCCATCGGGCTCCCAAACCCCTCAGGGGTCGGGCACAGCCTCACAGGAGGTCCTGGCCCAGGCCTTGGGGGTGATTCGGGTGCTCCCAGGCTCGTTCCTGACAAAGGGCAGCGCTCCGGGAGCAGTCAGCACATCCTGAAGGAGCAGCCCGGGGCTGCTGGAGCCCGAGTGCTGCGGGCAAGGACAGCGTGAGGGAGCCGGGCCCCGCACAGCCGGTGCTGCCCCAAGATCGTCTCATCCTGCAGGAGCTCGGCAGCCTCTGCCGGTGCCGGCCCCGGGGCTGTCGGGGGGCGCGGCCGGAGGGGCCGGGGGGCAGCGGGTGGGAGGGGCCGGGATGGAGGGACCGGGACCCCACTGGGGAGCCCCGAGCATGGAGGGAGCGAAACGGCGGAGGGGAGACCCCAGGACAGGGGGGAGCAGAGACCCTGCGGTGGGGTCTGCGGAAAGGAGGGACCGCAATGGTGGTCCCGGAGCACCGGGAAGGGGCCCAGCTGCCATCGCGCTGCGAGTGCCGGGACGGTCCCGGGGTGTCCGAACCGACTGTGGCAGCGTGTCCAAAGCCACTGTCGCGATGTGTCGGGACCGAGCGTTGCCAGGGTAAGGACCCCACAGCTCCGGGAAGTGGAGGGGGACCCTGGAAGGGGCGGGGCAGGGACGGGGCAGAGCCCTGACTATTCCCTGTGCCCTGTGCAGGTGAGGAGGGCAGGGATGGAGCAGCTCTGGGGACACCTGGAATCCAGATAGGGTCATTCCCCACAGCCCCTGCTCGATATTTCCACACTTTTCCCTCTTGCCTGGCAGCTGAGCCAGAACCCTGTGGCAGCCACTCTCTGGTCACAGAGAGCAGCAAGCACAACTTTCCCAGGCCTTGTCCTGGTGAAGGCTGTGAGAAGATCAGTGAAAAGAATGAGAAACAATTCTTATCTTCACTTGCTGCACCCATTGTTGTGAACATGTGAAATGTGTTATGGAGATTTGTTTCCCAGTGGGTGATTTCTTAATTGGCCACTGGTGATGGTGTTTTAATTCCAAGGACCAATTAGGTTAAAGCTGTATAGGACTGTGTCCAAGGGCAATGAGTTTCTTAATAACTACAGTACATTAAAGCGATAGATCAGCCTTCTGGAATCATGGAGTCAGTGCTAATTATTAATTGGCAGGGACGCATGCAACAACAGAACTTAAACATTCTTTCTGGGAGGTTCCAAAAGGCTGCTGGTTTTGTTCAAGAAGGAGGTCCAGGTCAGGTTTTTGAGCAGATCAGTGTGGGATTTGCAGTAGTTCTGGATTTCACTCAGTCCCTTGGGAAAAGGGACAAGATAATCAACTGCTGTATTTCTAGGCTGGTTCCCTCTCAGCTGCCCCTGCAGGGGTGGTTTCCAGCCAGCCCTGCTCTGAAAACCATCAAAGGCCCTCTCAGAGCCACTGCTTGGGCTCCCTTTGGGTTTGTGCTTCTCGCAGAGCTGAGCAAACCAACCACAGACAGGGCCTTTTCCCTCACAGAATTCTCACCTCTGCAGCAGCTCTAAAGCTGCCAGAATCAAAGCCAAGGGGGCAGGGGGGGACCCTCATGTCCTGGCTGCCACTTGGGGCTGGGCAGAGCAGGGCTGGGCAATGGCCATCCCTGTGCAGTGGGGCTGGGCCATGGCTGGGCCCCACCCTTGGATGGCCACTGGCTTCAAGGAGCAGGAGTTTGGGAGCTCCTTCCTGCCCTGGGCTCCATTCCCCAGCTGCTCTCGCTGGCTCAGATCCTGGAGGGGACGAGCAAGAATGGAGAAGTCTGGAACTCCCGCCCCCTCCCCCCCCGGAGCTGCCATCCTCCAGGACAGGTGCCCCTCCCCTTGTCCAGGATGTGTCCCCCCGGGACAGGATCCCCCCAGGACAGGAGCCCCCTGGATGTGCCCCCCCAGGACAGAACCTGCCCCCCCCAGCCATGTGACACTCAGCACAAACGGCCTCTTCCTTCTGCTGCATGAGAGACAAAGTGAAAGCGTTGGGGGGCACTGTCAGACACCCCCATCCCTCACAGCCTCCCCAGCGCTCCCTGCAGACCCCTCACCCCTGCTTCCCCCACTCTGGGCTTCTCCCAAGCTGTTCCCTGCTCAGGAGCTCCCCAGGATCATCAAGGGATGAACTGTGAGTTTGGGAATTTGAGGTATCAAAGGGAGGAAATGGAAATGAAGAACGGAAAATGCCCCTGGGGGTTGGAGGGCACAGACTCAGAGCACCTCTGAATCCCCTCTTGCTGCCCCGCCAGATCACAGGCAATCCAGCAGGCAGGGCTAGCCCCTGGGTCACCCCAAAATCTGAGGCACCCAGGAAGGAGCTGTGACCCACATGCACATCCCGTCACTGTCCATCCCTGGCAAACTCATTCCCCTGGGTAGCTGACCATGGGACCCCCTTTCCTTCTGTCTCCCCTTCCCTGGGACCCTGATCCCGGGGCCGCCATTGCCCAGGATCTCCATGGCCCACGACCCCATTCCCAAGGAACCCTCTCCCATTCATTCCATCCCCTGAAATTCCCCTTTGCCCCAGGACCTTAATTCTCCCATGTCCCTCCATTCCCCCTGCACCCCATCCCTGGTACACCCATCCCCTGATGAGGGATTTATTACTATTACAATTTATTACAATTAATAAATTTTTCGATATACCCTTTTAAAGTTTTAAATCTACTTTACCTTTCTCCTAGCCTCATGTCAAAACAAAAAAGAAATAAATACATTCTGATAAATGCACTAAAAATTAACCAACACTAAACCCACTACACTATTTAATGCATTAACTGAAATATCTCAAATTAGCAAACCAAAACCATAATACCAAATCCCTGGAGCCCACATTGTTCAGGGACTCCCATCCCTGAGTCCCCCCAGCCCTGGGGACCCCCATTCACATGGCACCTCCATCCCCTGTGACTCCCCCTCCTCATGACCCCCATTCCCCAGGGACCCCATTCCTGGAACCCCCCATTCCCCTGGACACCCTTCCCTGGCTCCCCAAACCCCCTGAGCCCCCCTGATCCTGGGAAGCCCATGTCCCACCAACCCAGGGACAGCCTTGACCCCATCCTGTCCCCACCCTGCCCACAGTCTGTCCCCTGCTTGTGGCCACCCTGCCCCCACCAGGTGCCACCTACACAGGGACGAGACGTGACCTCGCTTCCTTCCCCTTTGGCCAAAGAGGCACCACACGGGGGACAGACACCCCCAGCAGCGAGTTACAGCCAGTGCACATGGCTGGGGACACTGGGATCACCGGGATGGTGGCGCTGCTCCTGTGGGGTGAGTGCCCCTGGCACAGGCCTGACACCCCTGGGATGGGCGCTGGTGAGGCAGAGAACAGTGGGGAGGTGGCACAGGGGGGCTGTGGGGTCCCCTGAGGTCCCCAATGTCACGAGAGCCAGTGCATGAAGTGACCGGGGCCATGGGGTGGCCGTGGGGATAGGAGAGGGGGCACAGGGCTGGAGGGATAGGAATGTGGGGAGAGGCATCTGGGGCTGGGGCAGCTGTGGGGACAGGGACACAGGGATGCAGGGATGCAGGGACAGGGAGAAGAGGACAAGCACAATGTGGATGAGCCATGGGGACAGAGGCCGTGGGGCTGGCGGGGGAGACCTGTGCTAGCACAGTGTCCCTGTTGAGACATCTGTGCCACACCAATTTCCCCAGGGGGACGGTTCAGGGACAGCCCCCACACCCCGTGCCCCCATGCACCACTGTCCCTGCAGTGCCACCCCTACCCAGCCCTGTCCCTTCTCCCTTCCAGCCCAGACCCTTGGCCTCGCTGGTGAGTCCTCAGGGGATGCCATGGCCCCACCACGCTGTCCCCAGCCCCGCACTGGCCCTGGCAGGCTGGTGTCCCCTGTCACCCGCAGGTGCCCAGACCAGCCAGCTCCTGGTGGAGCCCCCCTGGAGGCCGGTGGTGCTGTGGGACCGGGTGACACTGACCTGCCAGGGTTCAGGACTGATGGTGCCACCACCTGGTACAAGGACGGGCAGTGCTGGGGGCAGGAGGGACAGGACCGCCTCACTGTCACTGAGAGAGGCACCTATACGTGTGACAGACCCAGCACTGGGCTCAGCCACCCCGTTAGAGTCTCAAATGGTGAGGGGTGTTTAGGTGTCCCCAGGCTGGCACCCACGGGGACCCCGAGGGCTCTGGGTGGACTCCGCTCCATGGGTCACCTCCTGTGTGACCAGAGCCCGTCCCCTGCTCTGGGGACATCCCAGAGCATCCCAGTGCCGGCAGACCCTGTTTGTGGAATTAGGGATCCCTGGTGTGCTGCGTGTGAGCCAATATGGGGGTTGTGGTGGCATTGGGACCTGCCAGGTCCCCTTGGTGTAACAGGACCCCCGTGTCCCGCAGCCCCATTGGTGCTGCAGGTGCCGATGTGGGCGCTGCTGGAGGGGGACACGGTGACACTGCACTGCCGGCGCTGGCGGGACAACCCGATCAGCTCAGTGTCCTTCTACCACGAGGAGAAGAAACTGCAGGAGCTCCGCGATAGGACCGAGCTGTCCTGTCCCCTTTGCACCTGCAACACAGTGGCCGCTACAGCTGCGGGGGCTGGGTGAAATCCACAGTATCACGGGGATGGGAGAAGTCGGCAGCAGTGACAGTGACAGTGCACGGTGAGCACCCCACAGCCCCGACCTCGACACCCCCACAGCCCCTCCCTAGTGACTTGGGCTCACAAATCCCCCCACCTTCTCCTTCCCTGAGCTCTTCCCTGTGCCGGTGCTGGAGGTTCCCCCCGAGACCATCCAGGGGTCCCCTCTGACTCTCAGCTGCCTCAGCACCCCCAGCCCCCTGCGGCCCCGAGCCCCCCTCCTGCACGTGTTCTACCGGGACGGGCAGGTGGTGGGGGGCCCGCAGGGGTCCCTGCAGCTGCTGGTGCCCGCCGTGGGGGTCTCCCACTCGGGGAATTACAGCTGCCAGGTGCACTCTGAGAGGGGGGCCGTGTGGAAGAGGAGTGCCCAGCTCTGCATCACGGTGTGCAGTGAGTGCAGGGATGGGAACGGGGAGCCCCCACAGCATACTTGGGTCCCCTTCCTGGGCACCTCCATTACTGCCCGGGTCCCCCATCCCTCCCTGGGTCCATTCACCCGTCTCTGAGTCAACCCCACCCCTCTCTGCTGTTTCCCCACTGTCCCCAAGTCCCACCATACCCTCTCTGGGTCTCCATACCCGCACTGGGATCCTCCCATCTCCCTCTCCATGTGTCCCCTCACTAAACCCCCCATCCTTCCTTGGGGTACCTATCCAAGCCCTCCCCCCCAGCTCTGCACCTCTTTTCCCTCACTGGGCTCTCCCTGCCCCTCCCTGACCTCCCCCCAAAGTCCCTTAATATCCCCTGGTGTCACCCCCTCCCGCAGGGGTTCCACTCTCGGGGGTGTCCCTGTCAGCACAGCCTTGTACTGAGCTGCACGGCGGCCACAGAGACAGGTCGCCTGTCCTTTTCCTGGTACCTGGGAAGGCTCAGGGGCACCGCTTGACACTGGCCCCGCCTGGAGCTGTGCCATACTGGGGACAAGGGCAGCGGCCACTACCAGTGCGGGGACAGCGTGTCCCTCTGAATGTTACTGTCCTCTGGGAGCGGGACCCTAAGACTGGGGGTGACCCCACCCATGGCACCCCCATCCACCTCACCAAGGTGCCAGCCCTGTCTGTGTCACCACAGTGCCCGTGGACAAGGCCACCATCACCATCAGTGGCCTGTCACATCAAGTGTGTGCAGGTGATCCCGTGACCCTGCACTGCTCAGTGCAGGTGGGCTCAGCCCCTGTCACACTCACCTGGCTGCACAATGGGCAGGAGGTGGCCCAGGGTCCCCTCCTGCAGCTCAGGGACGTCGATGTGGGACATTCGGGCACCTACCAGTGCGAGGCCACCAACCAGCTGGGACAGGATGGGCACCGCGTGTTCCAGGCACTCAGCCCAGAGCTGGCCCTGGAGGTGACAGCACACACACCCTGGGTCACAGGTGGGATAACACATGGTCACCAGGGAGTGCAGGAGCCCTGGGGTGATGGGTGACCCTGATGTGTCCCCTTCTGTTTCTTGCAGTGGCCGCAGGGGTCGGTGGGGCCCTTTTGTTCCTGCTCCTGCTCGTGGATGTCATTGTGGCCTGGCACCCCTGGCACCGTGTGGGTGGGTGATAATGGGGGGACGGGGGTCATGGAGAGAGGTGGGAAGGCTCCCAGAGAAGGGGGGCCCTAGGGCGGCACCGATAGCCCCTGACTTGGGAGGGGCTGAGCCCCCGTGTCCATGGCTCAGAGCCCTTGGAGCTGTTGGAGGGTCCTGCAGGGATGTTGGGGGTTCTATCAGGGGTTCCCCTCCCTGCCAGGTTCGGGGTTCTGGGGACTCAGGGTGGTGGTGCAAGTGGGGTGGGTCAGGGATACTGGGGGGGCATCAGGGATACTGGGGGGGCCTGGGGAGGATTGTGTGTCTGGTGGTGGTTCAGCATTCCCAAGGGTGGATGGGGGCCCCTGGGTCTCCAAAGTCATCCCTCCAGTTTTCCTTTGCAGATGCCAGGAAGCACCAGGAAAGATGAGGGCAGGCTCCAGCCTTTTACCCAAACCCCCAGCACCTCCCATCCCCTTCCACATATCCCCTTATTCCAATAGGGCCCCCCCAGACCCCCTGGCACCCCTGCTGGAGGATCCTCAGGCGACGTACATGGAGCTGCAAAGGCAACCGTGGGAACCCAGTGACATCTATGACAATCTACACCAAAAGTTGTGATGCTCTGGGAAGCAGGAGGCACTGGGTGACACTGGGGGTGCTCCCTCCATGGCTCCTGTGGTTGCCCATCCTTCCAAGGGAGGTGGTCTTGGGTCAGGGGGAGGCTACACAGGGCACCCTCTGCTCCCCATTTCCTCTCCCAGTACCCCCAAGGGCTCCCCCATCCCTTTCCTCATACCTGCAGGGGCTACCCAGCCCCATCCAAGTGCCCAAGTACCCTCAGGGACTGCCCCATTCTCTCCCCACAGTGCTTGCAGTACACCCAGGGTTTCCCCATTCCCCCTCCCACTACCCCTGTCCCATCCCACTGTAGAAGGGGGAGTCGGGGAGGATTCTTGCTGAAAGGTTTCTCAAATGAAAATGAAGCACAAACATGGCAATATTATATCTGAGAACTGTTTATTGATAAAGGAGGGTAAGGGTTCTTACTGAAGGGGTAGAGAAGGGAGTAGAAAGGGGAAAGGACAGAGAGAGAAACAGAAGACAGGGACAGCATTAACCCAAGAAGCCCGGGCGCTCTGTGGGCATCAGCTCGGCAGATGGAGTGTGTGTGCTGCAAGCCAGGGCAAGCCCACATGGCTTTTGTGAGTGGCTGGGCGTGATTTCCAAGGACGGCACCTGCGTGTCTCTGGCATTGCGAGCGATGGCTGCAGGGGCTGCTGCGGGCTGGCTGTGGGCTGGTGCTGGGCACTGCTGGCTCTGGGCTGGCTGCCGCGGGCTGGGGCTGCCGTGGGCAGGTGCAGCAGGCTCGGGGCTGGGGGCAGCGTGGGAAACGCGGCAGAGGCGGCGGGTGGGTGCAGGCAGCATCCGCTCCGTCGGGGAAGCAATGAAGGAACGTCCAGGAGGAGCAGGAATGAGCTGCCTCGGGGAAGCAGCGAAGCAGGGAAGAACGGCTGCGGACAGGGAAGAAGGACCACTGGGAGGAAAAGGTGAGGGGGGGTAGTATTGGTGATATTTTTGCCCAACGTCCAGGAGGAATGATGCATCTGACTCCATCTTTTCAGAAGGCTAATTAATTACTTTATTATACTATATTATTCTAGATTATATTACATCTAAACTGAATCTGCCAAGCACTCAACTGCACTCCACTGCACACAATCTCATGACTGTCAGCTGACAGTCCTGACACATGCACATCTGGATTCAATTGGTCAGTGAATCAAAACACTCACACCAGAAACCAATTACCAATTCCCTTCAGGTAAACAATCTTCCACAATGCATTTTACTTGTGAAAAACACAGTAGCAGTAACTGAGATAAGAATTGTTTGGATCATTCTTTGTTTCTTTCACTGCTTCTCCCAGTTTCAGAGAATGTGAATCCCGCAGGGGAGGAGGGCCAAGCTGACCCTCTGAGTGAGCCCCTGATCCCACCAAGAAACCCAAAGCAAAACACTCCTGTTGTTTGCTGTCACAGTTTGCTCCTTATATTTGCAAAGGCTCCTCCCACAGCCCGATTTCTCGGGCATTTTTTCCCAGACATTTTTCCCAGGCATCTGTCCCACCAGCCTGTGGGGGTCACTCACAGCCCGATCACTGAAGCTTTCTCTCCCCTGATTCTCTGTTGTGTGAAGCCTCGCCAGGGATAGGGTTCCCAGCACATGTACATCCACAGAGTGATTTTTCACCTTATGTGTAGCACATGTTGAGACATAAATCAAAATCAGATTTGTTCCTTTTAACCCCAGTGTGCTTAGTGGCTCTGCAATCCCCCTCCCAGTGCTCCCACTAAGGTGGCTTAATGGTGCCCATCCCAGTTCCAAGGGGGCACAGGACCTGGTTCCCTGCTCCTGGGACAAAAATGCAACTCTTTTGTTAAACAGGCAGAAATGGTGTTTCTTTGTTCAGCTCTGTCAAGGAAGCTGAACAAGGTGGGAACCTCCCTTGGAATGGAAAATACAACCCCCATTTCTTTGAACTATTATAATTTTGAAATTATGGGGTTTTTAGGCAAAGATGTGGGAACAGGAATACAGTTCTTTACTGGTATGTATTGTGAGAAACAAGTAAATGGAAGTTGACTTTTGCTGGATAATATATGAATTGATATTACATTATTGATTATATTGTTGATTAAATATTGTGATGTTGTAGGGACAGTGATGTGTATTGTGGAGTGGCTGATGTTGTTGGGGTGGCCATCCAAGAGCGGGGCCCAGCCATGGCCCAGCCCCACTGCACAGGGATGGCCATTGCCCAGCCCTGCTCTGCCCAGCCCCAGGTGGCAGCCAGGACATGAGGGTCCCCCCTGCCCCCTTGGCTTTGATTCTGGCAGCTTTAGAGCTGCTGCAGAGGTGAGAATTCTGTGAGGGAAAAGGCCTGCCTGTGGTTTGCTCAGCCCTGCAAGAAGCACAAAACCCAAAGGGAGCCCAAGCAGGATCTCTGTGAGGGCCTTTGATGGTTTTCAGAGCAGGGCTGGCTGAAAACTGCCGCTGCAGGGGCACCTGAGAGGGAACCAGTCTGGAAATGCAGCAATTGATCATCTGTTCCTCTTGCAAAGGGACTAAGAGAGCCCTAGAGCTACTGCAAATCCCACAACAATCTGCTCAACTAGCTGACCTGCACCATCCTTCTTGAACAAAATCTGCAGCCTTCTGGAACCTCCTCGAAAGAATGTTTGGCCTCAGGCTGTGGCCATCAGATAAGAGGGAAAAGTGTGGAAATATTGAGCAGGGGGTCTGGGCACAGCTCTGGTGGAGCTCTGGGGAGTGACCCTGTCTGGATTCCAGGTGTCCCCAAAGCTGCTCCATCCCTGCCCTCCTCATCTGAGTGAAAAACTGAGGCTTTACGGGAATTGTGTTTTAAAGCCACCAGAGGTGCTGCTGTGGACCCGAGACCTGCCTGGGGTCAGGCGCTGCCTTCCTTCCATTCAGGATCATGGAGAGCGGTCGCGGGTGTTGTGCAGGGCATGTGCCTGGCCCCGGGACACTGCTACGCTGCCACTGGGCGCTGGGATCCAACCTGCTGCCTTGGCGGCTTCTGCCCGCTGCCGGTGGTGGTGCCGGGACCGATTGGTGGCCATGAGTTTGCAAAAGGAGCAATTTGCCCCTCCTCCCTCCCGGCCGCGGCCGCCATGGCCCCTGAGGGGATGGAGCTGGAGCGGGGCGCCCCCTGCTGGCCGGGAGTGCTCCCTGCAGCGCCCCCTGCTGGCCGCGGTTATAACTGCCACAAAACCCAACAGCCCTGAGCGGGAGGGAAAGTTCTGGGTTTGTGTTGTTTCTTCTGTTCTGGTTTATAATTTTCTTAGTAAAGAGCTGTTATTCCTTTTCCTACAATTTGGCCTTGAAGCTCCATATTCTTTGAAGTTAAAAAAGTTTTAGACATGGGTCTTCTTTCCTTTCCAATAACGTTCCCACTTTCCTTGGCAGATATTTCTCATTTAAATGAGTTACCACCTCCTGGTTTCCAGAGTGGATGGGACAGACACCCAGAGAGGAGACAGGGTCAGGGACTTGGCCACCTCATGATCTGCTTTTTAAGCCAGTTGGGCTACCAAGGGCCCTCTCCATAGCTGGCACTTCTGATCACGTGGCCACTCAGGAGCTGGCTTTGGCAGAGCCTCAAACTGTCCCCAATGTGCCATGGTTGACAGACTGATGGACAGACGGGGCCCTGTCTCACCAAAAGCAAGGCCTGACCCACTCCTGCCACAAACAGCTGTTCCAAAATGTCTTTGGACATCAAACTTTTCCTGTCTCTGACACCCCACCCTGTGCCATGGCCTGATCCTGACTGCCCTGGAAAAGGGGGAGGCTCTGGAGACCCCACAGGGCCTTTGTGACATCATCATGTAAGGAACACAGCAGAGGAGGCATTTGGGACAGGGGAGAAGAGAATCCAGAGCCTCCTGAAGGCCGCTTTGGCCCTCAGAGCAAGGAAGGTCCAGGGCCCTGCCAGGTTCCTCTGCTGTAGGAAACGTGCTGGTGTTTTGCAGAGATATAGTTAAAAACTACAACTTTTGTGAAAGTTGTAAAGCTGGTATGTTTATTACAGCGCTGGACGCATGTGGGAATCCTTCTTCTAAAATGTCATGCATACTTTTGGGAACTTCAGGTCTTTTTCTATCTTTCTTTCATATACATATGCATACAATTTCACAATAGGTTCATACATATTCATTTTTACAAATTTCGCGTGACATTTGCTGCTAGTTCTTCTTTATCAGAAAGAATTCTTAGGTCATGTTGACTTGCTCTCACAGTAATCTCTGTCTCTTTCTATGACTTTTTGTCTCTCTTTTATCTTTGTCTTTCACTGAGCAACTTCACTGAGCTTAGGTTCTGCAGTCAAGCTAAAAAGCTAAAGTTTCTAACTACAGACTCAAAAATGTACATTTCACTTAAATCAAAATAGATTTCTACCTTAGAAAATTTTTACTTTGTCTCACTGGGGGAAATATCTGGGGTTTGTTCCTTTTTGGTGGCTTTCCAAGGAAATTGTTCCTTTTTTGACCATTTAGACTCTGCACCTTGTTGCTGTTGCTGTTGGTTTTATTCTCTCTCGTTGCTGTTTCAGGAACTTGTTCTTCTCTCAGCTCTTTGGGATCTTTGTGCCCCCACGGGGAGGGATTGGGGCAGTTTTTAGTGGCAGCACACACACGAGTGGGTGCCCATGGGTGGGGACCCCCAGTGCCCCCAGTTCCCCCCAGTGTCACAGCACATTCCCGTAGATGTTACCGGGTTCCCGCGGTCGCCCCTGGGGTCCCCGCAGCTCCGCGTTGGTCACCTGGGGATCCTGGAGGGTGGTGGCACGGGGGGACGCTGCGAGAGACACGGGCTGTGGGATCTGGGTGGGGTGACACTCGTGGGTGACGTGTCCCTCTGCGTGTGTCCCCCCCGTACTCACCCCCTGCCCTCTTGGTGACCACGACGTGGGTGTACAGCACCTCCCCCTCCTCTGGGGGGGGCTGGGGGATCCGGGGGGGCCCTGAGGGAATAAAGGGGATGTGGGGGAGGGAATGGGAGATCTTGGGGGTTGGGCTAAAATAGAAGACTGTGGTTTGAGCCCCCCACTCACCTTTCCTGTTGCTTCCTGGCATCTTCAAAGGAAGGAATGGATGGAAGACTGTGGGGTCCCTGGGCCCTGAACCTGCTCAGGATTCCTGAACTCCCATGGTACCCCCTAGCATTCCTGAAGCCCCCCAGAAATCATGAACCTCTCCAAACCCCCCGACCAAGTCAGCCTCAGCATGTGACTGTGGTCACAAGGGTTTTCAGGATGAAGAAGAGATGAGAATGTTGACTCCATGATCAGAAGGCTTGATTTATTATTTTATGATATATGTTACATTAGGACTATACTAAAAAGCAATAGAAAGGAAAGGTTTCTTCAGATGCTAGCTAAGCTAAGAATAGACAAGAATGAATAACAAAGATCTGTGTCTCAGACAGAGAGCAAGAGCCAGCTCTGCCATGAGTGGTCAAGAAATCCAAACACCCACAGGAGACCAATCACGGGTCTGCCTGTTGCATTCCACAGCAGCAGATAACCATTGTTTACTTTGGTTGCTGAAACTGCAGCTCGTCACAAGGAAAAATCCTAAGAAAGGATTTTTCATGAAAGATGTCTGCAACATGTCACCTTTTTTTATTTAGTTAAATTAAAAGGAAAAAGTGTTTGTAATTTTCTTTGCTGTACTCATGCCGAAGAAAAAGACAAACACTCGACAGGTTATCTGTTGCCAATCAAACTCCACTCAAGTGCTCCTTTGGAATGCACTGGGAATTTCTTCACCTGTAGAACATAAAATTCTATCATATCACTAAAACAATTCTATAATATAAGAAAATGCAAAAACAATGCAAAGAAAATTCAAGTCCAAGCAACTGAGTTTCAGGAAAAGTCCATGGTCTGAAGATGTTCCTCTTTGCCATATCTGAAAGTTTCTTTTGGTCCTGAAACAGGCCTGCTACAGAAAAGGTCCATCAATAGTTATCAAAAGTCCATTGACAGTCTTCAAAGAATTTTGAGAAAATTTCTGAAATGTCTTGCCACAACTTGGGCTGAAGCCAATCCCTGCCTCTGAGCTGCTGCCAGCTCTTTCACCCCTTTTTACTTAAGTAATTTTTTTTTTTTTTTTTTTTTTTTTTTTTTTTTTTTTTTTTTTGTCGGAAAGAGCAGCAGAGGAGCCAGAGAGAGGCCCTTGGGGGCCCTGGCCCATGTGGAAGGATCAGGAACCCCAGACCTGGCCACAGAAAGGTGGCCCAGGACCAGAAGGGGGAAGCAAAGCCCCCAAACCCAACAGGAGGCCGGGAGGTGGCCCTGGCCCAAGCAACCAAGGCAGACAGCCCAGGCCCAGCCCCCGAGGCAGGCTCTGTATTGGCACAGACCCGCACCCTGCTGCCAGTACAATGGCAGAAGGGGTGACCAAACGCTTCCTTTCCCCAAAATCACCGAGGCATGCCAGGAATGGGAAGACAGAAGCTGTCCCGAGAAACTTCGTCTCGGGTCTGGGGATGTCCTTTCCCCACAGCAGACAAGCGATGCTCGCTTCCTGCTGTGCCCTCTGCCTCTGCAATGCAAATGCACCAGGTGTTCCTCCCATCTGCCTCACGGCACCACCACCACCCCCTCTGGGCTGGGGACCAGGGGCAGAACTTTCGGGACCCACCTCCCCCTCGCCGCTGGGGCGCACGAGGGGCGGCAGAGAGATTCACATCCCCCAGGGGGAAACCCCGGACCAAACACCCCCCAACCCGCCAAGAATGCTGATCTTGAAAACAGGCAGCCGCGCTGCGCCCACAGCCAGCTGTCGGGCCACGCCTCCTCCATGGAAGGACAGGCTGACGCCCTCTTCCCCTGTCCCAGCTCCCCCCGTAGGGGCAGCCCCGGGACAACCCGAAAAACTCGGGGAGGAAGTCACGCTGGATGCAGGAGGCACCGCTGCAGCTGCCGCTGGCTCCAGGGCAGCCTCTGACGCAGACACGGAGGACGGAGAACCCGCAGGGGCGGGCAGCGGGGCCGTCTGGGGAGGCGGCGGGGGCGGCGGGGGCGGCACGGGGTCGGCAGCTTCTTCTGCGCCGGACATCGGCCGCAGAGGCGCAGTCACAGAAGGCGGTGGGACGGCCGGGGGGAGTGGTGGATCGCTGTTGCCCAGCAACATCGGCGCAGCCGCAGGAAGCAGTGTCTCTGAGATAGATGCAGGCAGGGAAGCCGGCGGAACCGCGGCCGGAGCCCCCACAGGCTCTGCCGGAGGGGCGGCCGAGGGAGGGGCCGCGCGGGGAAGGGCCCGCACGCGCGGGGCGGGTTGGGGCGGTGCCCGTGGCGCTGGGCGGGGCGGTGCCGCCCACTCCCATCCCCCCTGAGAGCAACGGGAGGGGGGAACAAACGGCTCCGTCTGAGCATGCTCCAAAGACGCAGTAAAAAAAACTTCGGCTGCGAGCGAAACGTCGCCTCTGCGCTGTGGTTCAGGGGGGCTGGAAAGCAGCAGAGCGTCCCCCTCCAAAGGGTCTTCCCCTGGAACTGGGGTGAACAGGGCTTTGCCCTTGCAGTTAGCAATCCAGGGAAAAACAGCTGCTCTCCGTTTCAAGACTAGAAAGAGCTTCAAAAAGGCTGGATAAATCGAGGGGCATCCGAACCCCCGGTAGAAAAAGAATTGGAAAATGGAGCCCATACACTCCCAGACAAACACATCGAGGGCATATAGCACATTCGTAAAAAACCCAAAGAGCTTCGCCCATCGAAAAAACTCATAGAGATCTGTCTCCAACAGGAGAATTCTGTCCTCTTCACCCCATTTTTGCCAGAGGGCAATAAGTTTCTCCTCTGAAGGGGAGAATGGAACTTCATCCTCTAGGGGAGAAGTCCTCCAGATGAGCAGCCACAAACTGCGAATGGCCTCATCTTCAGGAGGGGAAAAACCAACAGTACCTTGTGACAGTGTCCAGGACTCTCTGGCTATCTGCATGGTTCTGCTGAGCTTTCCGAACATCTTCCTGGAGGCTTTTCAGAAGGTTCTCTTTGTGGTCAGCCTTGCTGAGAACTCTGTCCAAATTCGGATCTTCAGTTCTTCAGCTCCTGGCTAGAATCCACTTCTGTGGTCACTTGTGAAGCAACCATCAATGCCACACATTCGGGGATTACCCAGTGCAGCAATGCTCCTCTGGTGGTCTCACCAAGTGATGATTGTCCTCCTCAGTCAAGGGTCACCAATTGTGACTGTGGTCACAAGGGTTTTCAGGATGAAGAAGAGACGAGAATGTTGACTCCATGATCAGAAGGCTTGATTTATTATTTTATGATATATGTTACATTAGGACTATACTAAAAAGCAATAGAAAGGAAAGGTTTCTTCAGCAGCTAGCTAAGCTAAGAATAGACAAGAATGAATAACAAAGATCTGTGTCTCAGACAGAGCAAGAGCCAGCTCTGCCATGAGTGGTCAAGAAATCCAAACACCCACAGGAGACCAATCACGGGTCTGCCTGTTGCATTCCACAGCAGCAGATAACCATTGTTTACTTTGGTTGCTGAAACTGCAGCTTCTCACAAGGAAAAATCCTAAGAAAGGATTTTTCATGAAAGATGTCTGCGACATCAGCACCCAAAGCCTGCCAAGGACAGAAAATCCCATCACACCCAGGGCCCCTGAAAGAACTCCCAAGATCCCTGCAGGACATTCCAGCACCTCACCATACTCTACAGGACCCCCAGACAAGGTCACAATTTTGGGGCTGTGGGTGCTTCCCTATTGCTCCCCAACTCTTGAGGCATCTACAGCTTCCTGGGACCCCCTATCCCCTATTGTCACCTACCCACACGGTGCGACCGGTGCCAGGTCACTATGACAGCCATGAGGAGGAGCAGGAACAAAAGGGCCCCACCAACCCCTGCAGCCACTGCAAGAAACAGAAGGGGACACATCAGGGTCACCCATCCCCCAGGGGTCCTGCACTCCCAGGTGACCCCACCTGTGTGACCCCACCTGTGACCCAGGGTGAGTGAGAGGTGACCTCGAGGGTCAGCTCTGGGCTGGGCGCACAGAATACGTGGTTCCTGTCAAGCTGGTTGGTGGCCACGCACTGGTAGGTGCCTTAATGTCCCACTTCAACAACATCGAGATCCAGGAGGGACCCTGAGACACTTCCTGCCTGTTGTGCAGCCAGGTGAAGGTGACAGGGGCTGAGCCCACCTGCACTGAGCAGCGCAGGGTCACGTTGTCACCTGGGCGCACCTGGTGTGACAGGGGACTGAGGGTGGTGGTGGCATTGGCAACGGGCACTGTGGGGACAGAGACAGGGCTGGCACTGGGCAAGGTGGGTTGGGGGATGCTGTGGGAAAGGTAACCACCAGCCTGAGGGTCCCACTCACCCAGGACGGTGACATTCAGGGGATCACTCTCAGCCACGCTGTCCCCGTCGCTGACCTGGCACCGGTACTGGCCGCTGTCATTGTCCCCAGCGTGGCGCAGCTCCAGGCGGGGGCCAGTGCCAGGCAGTGCCCCCGAGCCCTCCCGGTGCCAGGAGAAGGACAGGGGACTTGTCCCCATGGCCACGGCACAGCTCAGCACCGGGTGGTCCCCGAGTGCCACCTGTGCACCGGGGGGCTGTGCTGACAGGGACACCCCTGAGGGCGGGACCCCTGCAGGAAAGGGGGACACCAGGGAACAGTGAGGGACCCAGTGGGTTTGGGGAGGCGCAGGTGAACTCCAGTGAGGGAGAGGGGGCACAGAGATTGGGGGAAGGGGGCTTAGAAAGGAACCTCGATGGATGCTGGGGAGGTCAGGGAGGGAACACCTGGAGAGGGAGGTGGGCAACACCAGGGCAGGTACGGGGACCCAGGGAGGGGATGCTGTGACCTGCGGAATGTGCAGAGACCTCAGAGAGGGGTGTAGGGACCCAGGGATTGGGTGTGGGGACCCAGTGTGGGATGGAGGGGAACACGAGCCAGGAATGGGGGGACCTTGGGAGAGACCCAGGGCAGCAACGGCAGGACACGGAAACGGTACCAGGGAAGGATGGGGGCACCCATGTAGGGGTTGGGGGTCCTGGGGAGGGACCCAAGAAAGGAGGGTGGGAGCCAGGAAGCGATCCGGGAAAGGTTGGGTACCCCAAAGCAGGTGTCAGGGAGGGCTGGGCGATGCCAGGCAGTGTGGGGGACCTGAGGAGGCTGTGGGGGCTCCCCGTTCCCATCCCCGCACTCACTGCGCACCGTGATGCGGAGCCGGGCGCTGCTCTTCTGTACGGCCTCCCCCTCAGAGTGCACCTCACAGCCATAATTCCCCGAGTGGGAGACCCCCACGGCGGGCACCAGCAGCTGCGGGGACTCCTGCGGGCCCCCCACCACCTGCCCGTCCCGGTAGAACACGTGCAGGAGGGGGGCTCGGGGCCGCAGGGGGCTGGGGGTGCTGAGGCAGCTGAGAGTCAGGGGGGACCCCTTGGTGGGCTTGGGGGGACCCTCCAGTACCAGCACCATGAAGAGCTCAGGGAAGGAGAGAGGAGGTGAGGACTGTCGCTCTGAGTCCGCTAGCAAGTGGCTTTGGGGTTGTCAAGATATTGGAGTTCCAGCCATGGGGGTACTCACTGTGCACTGTCACTGTCACTGGTGCTGACCGTGACTGCCAGGACCTCACCAAGTCTGCACAGTGGTAGTGGCCGCTGTGGTGCAGCTGCAGGGGGGACAGGGACAGCTCAGTCCTCCTGAGGGACCCCCCGAGATCCTTCTCCTCCTGGTATATTCGTACCCTGCTGAGATAGTTTTCCTGCCAGCACCGGCAGTGCAATGTCACTGTGTCCTCCTCCAGCAGTGCCCGTGCTGGCACCTGCAGCACCAGTGGTTCTGTGGGACAGGAAGGTCACATTTTCACCAACCATTCTGAGGTTGGTGCCCATAGCACCAGGGACATCTGGGTGCTCTGGAGTGCACTGGGGTGCACTGGGATATCCCTGTGTGCAGGGCACAGGCTCTCGCCACACAAGGGGTGTGAGGCCACCCATGGAATGGAGCCCACCCTGACCTCTTAGGGGACAGCCTGATGATTTAAGATCTCCCCTCACCTTCTATGACTGTAATGAGGGGGCTGCACCTGGTTCCAGGACAGTCACATGTGTAGGTGCCTCTCTCTGTGACACTGAGGCAGTCACGTCCCTGCTGCCCCCAGCGCCGCCCATCCTTGTACCAGGTGGTGGCACTGGCGGTCCCCAAGCCCTGGCAGGTCAGTGTCACCCGGTCTCACAGCACCGCCGGCCTCCAGGGGGGCTCCACCAGGAGCTGGGTGGTCTGGGCACCTGAGGGTGATAGGGGACACCAGCCTGCCAGGGCCAGTGTGGGACTGGGGACAGTGGGGTGAGGCCATGGCATCCCCTGAGGACTCACCAGCGAGGCCGAGGGTCTGGGCTGGAAGGGAGAAAGGACAGGGCTGGGTGGGGGTGGCACCATGGGGACAGAGGCACCGGGGGCACAGGGTGTGGTGGCTGTCCCAAAACTGTCCCAATGGGGACAGCAGTTCTTGTGGGAAAGTGTGTGTGGGTCATCCCAAAAAGATTTGGAGAGGCAGAGGGACATGTCTGTGTCACAGCCACCCGTGCACCATATCCATGTGGCACAGACACCTTGGGAACAGGGACACTGTGGCCACCCCAGGCTGATGCAGAACATGGGGACACTGTGGACACCCTGGGCACGATGACACCACAGACACAGCCCATGCTGGTCCAGCTCACCCCCACCAGCTCATGATCCCTTCCCCATGGCCAAATTCTCACTGTTCTTATCCCTGCATCCCAGTTCCCTTGTCCCTATCCCCAGAGCTACCTGAGCCCAAAGGTGCCAGTTCCCAAATTCCTGTCCCCTGTTCCTGTTCCCAAAGCTCCCCTACATCCCCAGTCACACCAAGGTCCACTGTGGGTAACATGGACTGGCTCTGCTGGCATTGGGGACCTCAGGGGACCCCACAGCCCCCCTGTACCCCCTCTCCTCCCCATCCCTGGGGTGTCAGGCCCGTGCCCGGGACACTCACCCCACAGGAGCAGTGCCACCTTCCTGGCCATCCCGGTGTCCCCAGCCATGTGCACTGGCTGTCACTCGCTGCCGTGGCCACCGCTCCCCTGGCTGGCGGCTCGTTGGATGAAGAGGAAGGAAGCGAGGTCAGGTCTCAACCTCATGCCTAGGTGGCCCTTGATGGGGGAAGGGTGGGGACAGGCTGGGGACACGGGTGGGTGGGAGAAAGTGGTTCATGGGCTTTCCAGGAGTGGGGGGCGTGGTGGGTTTGGGGAGGCAGAAATGGGGTCACTGGGAAATGGAGGTGCTGAGTAGGGGGATTAACTGGCGATGGGCGTGCCATGGAAATGGGTATTGCCATAGCTGGGGGGTCTTATGGATGGGAGTCCTAGAGGAATGTGGGCTCCAGGGATTTGAGTTCATGGGATGGTGGAATGGTGGGTCCTAGTAGGATTTCAGGGAATGGCATGAACAGGAGAGGGTTCCTTTGGAATGGTGTGCTCGGCCATGGAGATCCTGGGGAATGTCTGTTCTGGGATGGCGGTTGCAGAGACGGTGGGATATAAGGAATGGGGGTTCCATGTTTTGGTTCCCAGGGGAATGGGCGTGCCAGGGATAGGCAGTGGTTGGGTTGGGCCTTGGGTCGCAGCTCCTTCCCTGGATGCCTCAGATTTTGGGGTGACCCAGAGCCAGCACAGTCCCCACAAGGTGCCGGTGGCCTGGGCATCACCCCAGACAGATTCCAAGGGGCTCTAGGTCTGTGCCCCCCAGCCTCCAGTTCCTTTCCCCGCTCTTCATTTCCATTTCCATTTCCATCATTTTACTCCTCAATTTCACAAGCCCCCAGTTCATGCCTTGATGATCCTGGGTAGCACCTGAGCAGGGAACAGCTTGGGGGAAGCCTAGAGTGGGAGAAGCAGGGGTGAGGGGTCTGCTGGGAGGGCAGGGGAGGCTGTGGGGCATGGGGGTGTCCAGCTTTCACACCCCCAACACATTTACTTTCTCTCTCCGGCTGAGGAATGTAGTAAATCCCATGGACCTAGGTAAAGCCGCATGGAGGATCGAACAATAGGAACTGCTGAGACAGCAGAATAAGTTCCTGTCTCTCTGACCCCCGCCCCAAAGCTTATCTCTGTAACCCTATAGGCCACTATACATAACCCTTACTATTGGTAAAATTTGGATTCCCCTTTACCCTATAAAAGGGGCATACTTTAGCCCATTCAACAGAAGAAGAGCTGTCGTTGGAACCTTCAAGGCCTCCCTTGCAATATACATTGCTCTGGAACCCCAAGACGCTCCCTTCTCCTCTCTCGCCATCTGCTGCAGCCGCAGCCAAGGGCGCCCTACCTAGCAAGCAAGAGCTGATATCCTAAGAGAGCTTGCAAGCACTAAAGAGCTGATAATCACCAAGCTTGCTAGAGGGTAGCCCCACGGCGATCGGCGTCAAGCTAGCCTAGCTTTTGGGCACCCTGTCTCCCTGAGGACAGGGCTCCCGGGCTATCTTGCACTGCTTGATAATAAGGCCAGAATAGAGGCTTTATTATACGTGGCGACCCGACTCGACGACGCGGCCCCCTCCCCCCCCAGCCTCCCCATTGGAGGCGAAACTCATCGATTGAGCAGCGGATCCCCCGCTCTTCCTGCGAAGAGGCCTCTCCTTTTTAGAAGAAACCTCTCCTCTGGAGGCGTCAGTTCGACACTCAAAATTTACATCTGAACGACAAAAAGTTCCGAGGAGAACTGACGGAAGCAGATGCCTTCACGCAGATTTTTGGACCCCAACTCAAGAAGTGAAGAAGTGTAAGTATTAAATTAGCTACTATTGCACGCATTTGTTCTGGGTCCTGAACTCTTTTTTCGTTTTTTTTTTCTTTTTTTTCTCGTTTTTTTTTTCTGCTGGAAGGGCTAAAATTAACATGGGTACAATTTTTAGCACTTTAAAACTAACTAAAATCGAGAGAGAAATATATTTAATTATCTTAGAAATTTTATCTGCTATCAACTTTTCTTTTTCCAATGTCAAGCTCTCTAAAAATAACCTTAAAAAATTTGTAAGATGGTTTCTTTCGCAATACCCTGAAACTGAATCACTGAAAATTTGTTTCGGGACAAAATTGGGAACAAAATCTATAACTCACAAACTAATCAGGATTTTTCTGTATCTAAGTATTTACCTTTATTCCATATAATAACTAAAACCATTGAAAAATTTAACCGAGAAAAAATCTTAACGCTAGCAACAGACACTTCCTTTTCAAATGCTAATTACACTGATAAGCATTGTCAGGAACGTAGCTCACATCCGCTAGGTCCTAAAATTCCCCTCGCCTCTGCTTCTCCAGAGGCTACGCTGCCCACCCCAGCCCCCGCCCCCACCTCCCCCCCGTCTGTGGGATCTGCGCCGCCCAACACCCCAGCCCCTGCCTTAACTACAACTGCAGCTATTCTCTCTCCCTCTGGCTTGGCTTACCCCTCGCCTCCGCTCCTGGGGACCCCTCTTCCTGCCCCTTCTGCCCTCCCCACAGCCGCGGACTCTCCCGCCCCCCCCACCCCTGCGCTGGCTCTGTCCACCCCCGCCGCGGACTCCTCCACGCCCCCTCCCGCTCCCCCCACCCCCACGGTGACTCTGACTCCTCCCATCGCAATGTCCCCCACCCCCCCTCCCTCCGCCCCTGCTCCCCCCGCCCCCGCTCCGAGCGGCCAAACCTCTCCCGACGGCTCCCCGACCCCCGCTGCGGCCACTGCCGTGCCCGTGTGTAGCCCCGCTCCTTACCCCTGCACCCTGCCTGCCACAGCAGAGGGTCCCCAATAGGCAATCATGTCTCAGTCCTAGCGCACCACCCCGTACCCGCAGCACTCCACCCCCAGTCCTCCCAGCCCCCCTGCCCCCACCACCTCTCCCCCCAACCCCCCCACCCACCCTCAATGCCACCCGAACGGAATCCCAGAGACCCCCCACGGTGCTACCCCCCCCCCGCACCCAGTCCTGCGCATCCTGTGCTGCCATCCCAGCTCCAACAGCGCCTCCCCCTAGCCAGGTTATGCCATGTGTCCCCCCACAGATACCGAAACCCTTGAAAAACACCGCTTCTAAACGCCAAAAAAAGCATAGGACACGGATTGCACCCTCCCCCCAGTCCTCCTCAGAGGAACAGAGCACTTGCAGTGACTCTGATACGATGTATACTGATCCATGGGCTCTTATTAAGATAGAGGTGACTAAGTCTGGTGATTGAGAACTGGCACAGAAAATTAATGCTTTCCCTGTAGAGTATAAACAGGGAAGAAATGGTAGGGAATCCGCTATAAAGACATGGAAGCCAAACTCAAATAAGGAGCTCATGCAATTAAGAAATATAGCCAAAGAACATGGCAGAGGCTTACATATTTTTAGAAATTTCCTAGAAGCTGTATTGTCAGCACATGTCTTACTTCCCCAGGATATAAAAAATATTTCACACTGCCTCCTAACCCCAGCAGGATATATGTTATGGGACAGGCATTGGAAAAGACATTTAAAAACATTATCAGACTCATACTCTGCAGATGCTAATAGAACAAATTTTACAGTAGAACAGCTGGCTGGGGAAGGGGATTTACAGAAACCGGAGGGCCAATTGGAAACTTTGAATAAAGAGGTACTGCAAGCCGTCACACTTGCAGCAAAATCCTCTTTACTTCTCATGCATGATGAGTCAATGCCAACAATGCATTTTTCTACTATTTAAACAAGGGATAGATGAAAGTTTTATCAAATTTGTGGACAGACTTAGAGATGCTCTGGAGAAACAGATAGAGAGCACAGAGGCAAGGAAGGAACTCTTATGTAAGCTTGCCTTGAGTAACTCAGATGAACGATGCAAAGCCATTTTGAGGTCTCTACCTGTGGATACAGACCCTACCATAGAGCAAATGCTGGAATGCTGTACATGTCACATGTCCACTGAAAATTCAGTGGCCCAAGCAGTTGCTAAGGGTATTGCTGAAGGAGTTTCTGGGGCATATGCAGTAATAGCTTCTAAAGACCAAGCTAAATGCTATCACTGTGGGGATATTGGACATTACATAAAGGACTGCCCAGAAGGGTCACCTCCCCGATACCACCATAACACTTATCAAAGACCCCAGAATCAGCAGCAGTTCTAGCAGCGTCCGGGAAACACCTTGCGCAGTCCAGTAGAGCCCCGGGATGGGACAACAAATCAAAGGCCACCCAGACCCAACCACGCATCATCCCAGGAGGTTCCAGACCACAAGAAGAGGACCCAACACATGGGGCGACCCAGATGGGAACCTGCTGTCAATTGGTAACTGCTCTGTGCATTGACTTTAATAATGAGAATGTTCATCGTGTTCCCACAGGCAAATAGGGGCCAAAAGGTGGTCCTTTGGACATTTTAATTATAGGTGACTCTCTTCATAGCCCAAAGGAAATTGTTCCAGAAGTGCAAATGGTGCACCCGGGACAAGAGATTCTCATCCAGGTATACTGCATAGACTTACATTTTTTCTTTCAAAGGGAACTCCAATAGCACAAGCCTTCTTACTCCCAAAGAATCACAGGGAACAGATTCCTCTAAACCCTACAGCTATGTGGGCACAAGTCGTGGGACCATCCAAGCCTACCATCGAGTGCGGCCTTACCTGCAAAGGAGAGGAGACCCACCTACCAGGGATGCTGGACACGGGTGCTGATGTGACCATCATAGCCCGCTCAGAATGGCCAGCACACTGGGATCTACAACCTGTTGAAGGCATGATTTCAGGGGTTGGTGGAGCTACGGTATCCATGAGAAGCAAGAACAACATCCTCGTTAAAGGGCCTGAAGGCAAGCTGGCAATCATCCGCCCATTCATGGTAAGGCACAACTATCACCCTTTGGGGCAGAGAAGTTCTATCCCAGTGGGGAGCTTCCCTACGTATTCCCACTCAGGATTTCTAACCGGGGCCACTGTGTGGGAGATTAGGGACCGGCTGCAAGACCTTGCGTTGTTACAGGCAGACAGAACCCCTCCCCTTTACTGTTACTTAGCCCCACGTGTTGTTGACCATTAACTCCTGTTATAAATGACCCTGCCTAACCGTTAATAAATGCCAGTTACCATCCACCACATTGGTGTATGCATATGGTGCTTGGCCCATGTGCATATGGTGCTTGGCCCATGTGGCAGAGGCGCTGCCACCAAGCCATCCTCGACCTGGGACGCATTGCCCCAAGCGGTGGCAACAAGTGGTGCCGAAATCCAGGAATGATCCGGGAGGTAGGAATCACCTGGGCGAGCAAATGGCAGCCAGAGCAGCAGGATGGTCTCCGGTGGGGAGGACGCTCCCAGAGGACCAGCAAGAGGGGAGGGTCTTGCACTGAGAATCGGCAAAGGAGGAAGGCTCACGCCAGGAGCTGGCGAAGGAGGAGGTCTCGCATTGAAAACCAGCGAAGGAAAGGATGAAGCCCCTTGCCAAGGTCATTTTTAAAACTCACAGACAGTGGGGCATAGATTGTGAGCTGGGAGATTTTTTCCTTGCAGTGTCGAGGCTCCTGCGTATTGGGGTAATTGGGCAGCCAGAGGATATTTTCCACCCAGAAGTATGGGATGATTGTACCGGGGCCCTAGCGGAGGAGGCTATGTCCTCAGGCTCGGAGTGGAATCTAAAATCATGGGGCAGGGTCATGCAGGCTCTGAAAAAGGTTCAGCAAGTTCAGCAGGAATGGGGAAAGTGGAAGGCCACCCAGGACTGCTTGCGGGAGGGGCCCCAGCTGGGTGTGGGGGTGGCCGCGCAGACTGCGGACGATCATGAGTTTGCCGAGTGTGGGGATTTGCAGCCGCGGGAGCGCTCTTCACGGCTCCTGAGCCCAGGCACCCCGACTATGGGGAAAAAGTGGTCATTTTGGGATGGGCTGCTAGAGGAAGCATGAGGTGCAGCCGTTAGCTTGGAGGTGCGGGGCACCGCCATTGACTCGGAGGCGCAGGGCACTGCCGTTGACTCGGAGTCCAAGGGAGCCTGGGTGGGGCCTCCGCCTCATGCGCCGCAGGGTGACGAGCCCCAGGGGGGGTCACCATGGTGGGGGGCCCCCCAGCGGGGCTGGCAGGGTGGCGCACCAGGGTTGAGCCGCCAGGCTCCCAACTGGCCGTGGCCAACAGCCGCCACCTTCAGCAGCTGCGCCTACACAGGGCTGGCAGGCAGCCTGGCCGGCGCAAGGCTGCCGGACCCTTCCATGGGCTGGTGGCGAGTGGAGCCAGGCAGTGTGGTATTGACATCAGGGCAATGCATCGCACCGGAGAGAAGAGCCGTGCGGGGCAGCGGGAGTCCTGCCCTGCCGCCCTCTGCAGCAGCGGCGGCTGGGCAGTGCTGGGGGTGCTGACGGAGAACGGGCAGCAGCAGCAGCGGCCTGGCGGCCAGGGTGCTGCTGTTATCAAGCACCTCTCTGGCTTTGAAAACACCATCACTTCATCTAGAAAATTTGAAAAGCTTGTTTTGCAGGACTGAATCCTCAGATGCCCCCACGGCCCGTATACCCCGCTTCCTGAAGGCCGCGACAAATCGTCAAGCAGCCGGACAGCAGACCATACCAGGGTTGTGAGGAACTCCGTGACTGAACTAAAAAAGAGGCTGGCACAGAGAAGGACTGGGGGAGAGGCTCAGCAGGAAAGGTTTCAGTCATGGCTCGAAGTTTCAGAGGGATTCAATTGTATAATGGTTTGATTGGTCTTTCATCCTAAAGTTTCCTATTCATAAGGGTATATAAGTGAGGTCCATCAATTAGAGTTTGAACTCTGGCCAAGTTCTAGCTCTACTTGAATGGAATAATTGACAATCAGCCAGATGTTTTCAGCATCAAGCACCATTCAGCATTTTCAGTACCATATATGACAGCTAAGCCAGTTTTCAAAGGGAATTTTAAGAAACATGAATCCGGACATGAGTTCTCCAGGTCTCTCTTGTTTTAAGGTTCATCAGCTGTCACAGACTCTGGGATGATAGTTCAGTATTGTAGTGACCAGTAATTGTATGATTTCTGATGTGTTTTTATTATGTGTATTATCTGATTGATTTCTGATTGCTGCCATCTTACATTTCCCTATGACGGAAACAGAGTAGATCGATGTTTTATTTTCACACCGGGATCCATTCTTCAGCATCATGCTCCATCCAGATGGTGCTCCTCCAGTTGCGTTTTACGTCCCAAGCATCAACAGAGAAAAGCCTCTACAAAAACGCCCTTGTGTCCACCTTGTTAGGCCCTCCTGCAGAAGTGTTCCTAGACTTTGATTTTTGGGCCTTACAGTTTAAACAAGTGTTTAAAACATGTTTTAGTGTTGTTCTTTAAAAACCGGTTAGAAAAAGTTAACATTTTGTTTGTTTGCTTAAGACGAGTTTGTTACGGTTATGTTGCATTGTTCAATTTCAGTACATTTTTACCAGTTACACATGTTTACCAGTTGTCAGTTTTAACCTTTACATTTTCTATGTTTTTAATTAATCATAAAGGGGGGGGGAAATGTGGGAGATTAGGGACCGGCCGCAAGATCTCACGTTGTTACTGGCACACAAAACCCCTCCCCTTTACCATTACTTAGCCCTGCATGTTGTTGACTGTTAACCCCTGTTATAAATGACCCTGCCTAACCGTTAATAAATGCCAGTTACCATCCACCACATTGGTGTATGCTTGTGCTTGGCCCATGTGGCAGAGGCACTGCCACCGAACCATCCTCGACCTGGGAGGCCACGCCCCAAGCGGTGGCAACACCACTGAGGCACGCGCACTGCCAGATATGATAGTGGAGCCCTGGAAAATGTTAAAAATAGTCTTTGAAAATATTAGGCCTTGTGTTTTCTCAGATCACTGCACCTGTGTCAGTAGTATGATAAATGATATAATTGTTAGATGTGATGATTGTTTAGTAATTAAATGTAATTATTATATAACCATAAGAAGAATCGTGAGAAACTATGTTGGAAATTTAAAGGGGGCTATGTTTAGCTGAAATCTGTGTATACAATAGAACAATATAAGTTTGATAATTATCATGAAAGTTATATAACGATAGACTATAAAACACGTTCACCTCGAATGTATGGTCGGAATCAGATTTGGGTGGAAATCACCCCGATTCCCAGAGCTCTTGAATAAAAAGCACCACATATAATCGCTCATGTGATTATGTGTTTGTGAACGCTAACATTTTGGTGACCCAGATGGGACCCTGTGGGTGCTGCTGAAGCGAGTTTCGCGACTCTACCATGCTCCAGCCAGCACCGAGGGATTCTCGGGGAGCTCGATTGGCCGCGACCACTTCTGCCGCTCGCAACGTCCCCGGAAGAAAGGTAAGGTGCTTTGTACTTTGGTTTGGGTGCCTGCCAATATGACGCAGCGAAAGCTACGCTTGGTTGGGCTAAAGGAATTCCTGCTGGTACAAGCCCAGGTGCCGTTCCATAAGACAATCATGAAAGCGTTGCGGGTTTGGCATTTTGTGGTATATTTGGAATGGAGAAACTTAAAGGGATTTTGGGCGGCAACACCTCTATCCCTCAAAGTTCTCCTTTGGGGTGCTTATTAGCACATTGGAAACAGAGTAATTTTGGGGAAGAATTACATAAAGCTAAGCTGATTGATTATTGTAATACATGGTGGCCAGAATATGCCTTGGAGAATGGTGAAAAATGGCCAAAATATGGTACTCTGCAATATAACACTATTTCGCAGTTAATGGGATGAGGTTCCATATGTTGATTTGTTTTTCTCTTTACGGGGAAAGCCAGAATGGCAGGATGAATGTGGATTAATGATGGTTAAAACGTCTGCAAGCAATAAGTGTGGGGTTTGTGAGGAACGTTGTTTAGAACACTTGGCATTGAAAGAAAGTCTGAGTAGGGAAAATTATACAGATATTGATTTACAGGTAGCTCCAATAGGAACAAGAGAACCTAACCCTATCCCACCTGTTTCATCTGTCCCTATCCCACTGCCTGCTCCTAACCTACCTAATCCGAACCTGTCTCGTCTAATACACCCTTCCCTCTTTATCCTCCTCTCCCATCGTCACCTGATCCCTCTTTCTCGGAAGATGAGCAAAACCTAACTGTGGCAGGAAGGAGAGAGAGAGAATCAACGACCCCAGTAGCCCACAGAACCAGGAGTCGGTCTAACCTTGCCCCAGTTATGGATAGAAAAGACATAGGCAGACAAAAACGGACTGTAATCGCCCCCTTACGGCAAGGTGTAGGAGTGGAAGGGCCAGTATTTGTAAAAATGACTTTCTCTCCTGTGGATTTAGTTATTTGGAAACAAACAGCTGGAACTTATAGAGAAAATCCTGATAAAATAGCACGAGTAGTAAAAATTGTTATAAAAACTCAAAATCCTGATTGGGATGACATACAGGTACTATTAGATACTTTAATGGATTCTACTGAGAAAGAGATGGTACTTAAGGCAGCCAAAGAGAGGGCAAGAGAAGATATCAGAAATGGGCTAGTAACAGGGAATTTAGATGTGAATTTCCCAACCGAGGATCCAAATTGGGACCCTAATTCATTAACTGATATAAGGAGACTACGGAAATATCAAGAGTGGATCCAAATAGGAGTTCAGAATGCTGTGCCCAAAACTATAAATTGGTCTAAACTATATGAAATTTGGCAGGAAAAGAAGGAATCTCCCATTGCGTTTTTGGAAAGGCTTAAGGAGGTAGCAAGAAAATATACAGATCTCAAAATGGACACAGAACAAGCAAAGGTTCAGCTTGCGCTCATATTTTTGGGCCAATCACAGGACGATATTCGTAGAAAATTGCAAAAATTAGAAGGGGAAGAACTAAGGAATTTGGATAAGCTACTTGAAGTTGCTTGGAAGGTATACAACAATCGTGAAAGAGAAACTAGTAAAAGGCAAAAGCAGAATCTGTTGGCAGTAATACAAGGAAAAGGGAACCCAAATTTCAGGGGTCGTAACAGGAATAATCAAAATAGGAGACCAGTCATGCAAAGGTTAAGCCTAAATCAATGTGCATATTGCAAGTGGGAGGGGCACTGGAAGCGAGATTGTCCAAGCTTGAATAACCAGTTTCACCAGGACAGTCAGTTCCAGCAGGTTACCAAGGAGATGGTTTTTGGGGAGTATACCAGCTGACTAGACATAGAACCGGTAGAACAAGTTAAGGAACCCGTTATAAATATACAATTAGGGCATAAAGAGGTCAAATTTCTAATAGATACAGGAGCTACTTACTCAGTATTGAATGATTTGCAACGACAAATTTGGGACAAGCAAACAACAATAGTCGGCGCTACAGGGAAAGAGGAAAAACAGCCATTCTTGCAACCCCTAGATTTGTGTTTTGGGAACAAAGTTATAACACACGACTTCCTATACGTACCTGAGTGTCCAATTCCGCTTTTAGGGAGAGATTTGCTAGCGAAACTTGATGTGGTAATAACCTTTGAAAATGGAGAGGTTATAATGAAAATACTTGAATCAAAGACGGGACAGATATTAATGATCAAAGAAAAACCTGTTCCCTCTATCCCTAGGGAGGTAGAAGATGCAGTAATTCCCTCTGTATGGGAGACAGATATACCAGGGAAATCTAAATTGGCACAACCAGTGCATGTAGAATTAAAGGAAGGGGCAAGGGCTGTACAAGTCAAACAGTATCCCATAAAACCAGAAGCATGGCAAGGAATAGTAAAGATTATTGAAAAATTCTTGAAATACCAAATTTTAGAAGAATGTGAATCAGAATTTAATACCCCAATATTTCCAGTAAAGAAGCCAAATGGTGAATATAGATTAGTGCAGGATTTGAGAGCAATAAATAAGATAACAAAGGACATTTATCCAGTGGTAACAAATCCTTACACATTGCTAACATCTGTAAAAGAGAAATATAAGTGGTTTACTGTAATTGATTTATTTAAAAGATGCCTTTTTCTCCATCCCCCTTGACAAAGAAAGTAGGAAAGTGTTTGCTTTTGAGTGGGAAAACCCAGGGAATGGAAGAAAAACCCAGCTCACCTGGACACGACTCCTACAAGGCTACAAGAACTCCCCACCCTATTCGGAAACCAACTGGCAAAGGAGCTGGAGATTTGGACCAAAAATGGGCAAGTACCAAGAGACCAATACCTGTTGTTGCAATATGTTGATGATATTCTAATAGCTACAGAAGAAAAGGCAACTTGTATAAAGGTAACCATTGAGATTTTAAATTCACTGGGAATGGGAGGTTACAAAGTATCCAGAGGAAAGGCACAAATTGCCCAACAGACTGTGATTTACCTGGGATGTGAAATTTCACAAGGGCAATGAAAACTAGGTACTAACCGTATCCAAGCCATTTGTGCTATTCCAGAGCCCCAGAATTTACATGAGCTGCGAGTCTTCCTCGGGATGGCAGGATGGTGTCGCCTGTGGATCATGGACTATGGACTGATTGCGAAGCCCCTCTATGAAGCTCAGAAGACGCAGCCATTCACCCGGGGCAAACCACAGAAGGAAGCCTTCCTAAAATTAAAGGAAGCACTGACAACTGCTCCAGCATTAGGGTTACCCGATCTGTCTAAAGATTTTCAGCTGTTTGTACATGAAAGGCTGCGCCTAGCACTCGGAGTCCTGACCCAACATCTGGGAAGCTGGAAAAGGCCGGTGGGCTACTTTTCCAAACAACTTGACAACATAAGTGCCGGCTGGCCTCCATGTCTGCAGGCAGTTGCAGCCACTGTGATGCTGATACAAGAAGCCAGGAAGCTTACTATGGGAAGACACATAGATGTACCACACATGGTAACCACTGTCTTAGAGCAGAAGGGGGGCATTGGCTATCCCCAAGCAGGATGATGAAATTCCAGGTAGTCCTGACTGAGCAGGATGATGTCACATTAAAAACAACTAACCTTTTGAATCCAGCTTTGTTCCTAGGTACCACAACTGAAGAAGGCCCATTAGAGCATGACTGTGTGGAGGTAATAGAATACACCTATTCAGCAAGAGAAGACCTGAAAGATGTCCCGCTAGAACAGCCAGAGTGGGAGCTATTTACAGACGGGAGCATCTTTGTGGAAAACGGAACCAGATACGCTGGGTATGCGGTAACAACAGTCAGTACAGTAGTGGAGGCAAAGGCATTACCACCAAATCCATCTGCCCAGAAGGCAGAACTGGTTGCTTTAACCAGGGCACTAGAATTAAGTGAAGGGAAAAAGGTAAATATCTGGACTGACTCAAAATATGCTTTTGGAGTGGTGCATGTACACGGAGCACTGTGGAAAGAAAGAGGATTACTATCTTCTCGAGGTACGCACATTAAACATCAGGATGCAGTCCTGAAATTGATAAAAGCAGTACAAAAACCTGAACAAGTAGCAATTATACACTGTAAAGCACACCAATCAGGAAATTCCAAACTCTGTGAGGGAAATCGAAAGGCAGACTGGGCAGCCCAACAGGTTGCTCAAAGGGTGCAAACAACAATGGCATCAATACCTTTAAAGCTTAATGTATCCCAATTCAATTTGCCTCCAGAACCAAAATATTTAGTAGAAGATGAGAGACTGGCACGTTTGCTAAATGCACAAAAGAATTCAGAGGGATGGTATGTGACTGCACAAGGACAAATAGTGGTACCCCCCTTGATAATGACAGAAGTTCTACAAATTAAACATAACGAATGTCACTGGGGAGCAGAGGCATTGGTAAAATTGCTAAAGCAAAGTTTAATTTCAGTACGGATGTTAAGAATGCAAAATCAGTATTGTTAAAATGTGATAGCTGCTTGAAAAACAACCCAGTGGCTAGGCGACAGGCACATTAGGAAGAATTCAGATAGGAATAGAGCCAGGAGACTATTGGCAGGTAGATTTTGTAGAACTGCCAAGAACTCGAGGATACAAATACCTGTTGGTGGGGGTTGACACATTCTCTGGGTGGCCAGAAGCCCTTCCCTGTTGCACAAACCAAGCAAAGGAAACAGTTAAGTGGTTACTACAGGAGATTATTCCCAGGTTCGGGGTACCCCTAGGGGTATCATCAGATAGGGGGCCCCATTTCATAGCTACAGTAGTAAGAGAGGTAAGTAGATTGCTAGGGATAACCTGGGACCTCCACACACCGTGGAGACCCCAGTCGAGTGGACAGGTAGAGAGGATGAATCAGACACTAAAAAGGCAAATCAATAATATATGCCAAGAAGCCAAATTGCAGTGGCCCCAGGCTTTGCCAATAGCACTGTTGAGGATTCGGATAAAGCCTAGGAGTGGGATGTCAGTCAGTCCTTATGAGATATTGTATGGGAAACCATATGAATCTCCAGAGCCTAACCCTAATGTACACATCACAGGAAAGCAGGAAGTGTATAATTATGTTCTGTCTCTTGGGAAAGTTTTAGTTCGGCTCCGGAGCATCCTCGTGTGGAATAGACTGCTGACTCTCGAGAATCCAGTTCATAACATACATCCAGGAGACAAGGTGTACATCAAGAACTGGAATGAAGAACTGCTGAAAGAAAAGTGGAGTGGACCCCATCAGGTACTACTGACCACCGTTACAGCAGTCAAAGTAGCCGGCGTGGACCCCTGGATTCACTATACCCAAGTGAAGAAAATCCATCCTGGATCACAGACTGTGTAAACTGTGGAACCAACAAGGCTGCAGATAAGATGTGTTTAATCACTTTGAGAATGCTATCAGTAATTGTGCTAATGTTATGGTCATTAATGTCTTTGGGATGTGGAATGCAAAATGATCAACTAACTTCTCTTCATTCTAGAATGAAGAGAGAGGTACAAGCAGAAACACAGGTGATAAAGGTTTCCAATGCAGTTCGGGCTGAGAATGTAATGATCGGATTAGTCAAAGATTTTGCCAAAATGCAAAACACCAGTAGAATAACTGCCTGTCTGCCAATACCAAAGGCAGCAGGAGACCCAGTAAATTGGGGAATCATAACATCAAAATTACCTGAAATACAAAAGAACAAAACAATTACATGTAAACAGGTACCCGAATCGAGGCAAGTAATCAAGGAAACTTGGGAGAAAATAGGAACATGGATGAGACCCATGAACCAGAAAGACTGTATTCTAAGTGATGGCACACTAGGAACCCCTATGGGAGAATCAGGAGGCATCACACAATGGCAATGCTATTTACCACACTATAAAACGATTATAGAAAATGTTACAGAAACTACTCTGGTATGGAAGTGTGAGGCCAAGGATCAGAAAAATCAGATAGAGCCTTGGGACAGTGCATGGTCTGTGAGTATTCTTCAAAGATTCCAATATATAGCAAACACCCCTTGGTGTATTAAGTGAGAAGGCCCCGAGAATGAAACAGATCCAGCAATAACGAACACTGCCACCAGTAGCAGAACGAGGGCAGACAAAGTAAGTTGGTGGGCATGTAATAAAACTTACGACTGCACTTCTGATGATATAGAGATAAAACAGATGCCACCCCTGGCAATAGCCCTACAAATTGGTTGTGCTTGCAGAGGGATCAAACGTAAACAAGGCAGAGTGAATTATAAAGCAGTTATAGGATGTACCAGAATTACAATCCGAGGTCCAGGACAATTTGTATGGGCAGCAAGCAATGGTACCTGGACAACACATCTGCCTGTAGACAGGAAAGTAAAGGAAATTACTTTGGGCCTTCCAACCTTATGTCCACTTTGGAAAAAGTCCCCATTTAACGGAAAACATGAACTTCTGCAGATAAGAGCAAGACGGGAAGTTCTAGACAATGAAAATCCAGATGACACCTGGCAAGAACCCTCTGGTGGAGTGAAATTTGGGTGGGCCTTAGAGTCATTACTTGGTCCTATAGCAAACTATCAGAGTAGGGAGATGCTGTACAAACTTACAGGTCAGGTAGATAGACCGGCAAGAGTCACCCAGGAAGGATTTAAAGAATTAAACATACAATTACAAGCCACCACAAAAATGACTTTATAAAATCGATTAGCCTTAGATTTGTTACTCCTGAAAGAGCATGGAGTATGTGGATTTTTAAAGGGACAAGTTGATCATTGCTGCGTTCATATCCCAAATCTAACTGCAGATGTAGAATATGACATCAATCAGTTGAAACAAATAGAGCATGAAGCACAAGAAGAGCAAAAGGACTTGACTACAAGCTGGCTAGGAAAAATCTTTAAAGGGTTAGGATGGAATGTGAGTTCATGGATTAAATCTATCATTGAGAGTGTGATAATCCTACTAATTGTATTCTTAGCAATTTGGTTAGTTTACAGCATCTTAAAGGGAGAGATACAGAAGAAAACGTCCTGGAACCAGAAAATAATAAAGGCCCTGACTCGAGATCCATGCCCACCATCTACTGGTTCTCCAGTTCGTGATAGCATCCACATCAACCATGGATTTGAAGAATGTCAAGTATAAATTGAGGAATAAAGGACTGTATCAAGTGAAAATATTTACACCTATAGTGAAGTGAAAATACTTTCAAAGGGGGGAATGATAGTGGAGCCCTGGAAAATGTTAAAAATAGTCTTTGAAAATATTAGGCCTTGTGTTTTCTCAGATCACTGCACCTGCGTAAGCAGTATGATAAATGATATAATTGTTAGATGTGATGATTGTTTAGTAATTAAATGTAATTATTATATAACCATAAGAAGAATCGTGAGAAACTATGTTGGAAATTTAAAGGGGGCCTATGTTTAGCTGAAATCTGTGTATACAATAGAACAATATAAGTTTGATAATTATCATGAAAGTTATATAACGATAGACTATAAAACACGTTCACCTCGAATGTATGGTTGGAATCAGATTTGGGTGGAAATCACCCCGATTCCCAGAGCTCTTGAATAAAAAGCACCGCATATAATCGCTTATGTGATTATGTGTTTTTGAATGCTAACAGATAGACCTCGTCTCACCTGGAAACGCCACAAGCCAAACTGGATTGAAGAGTGGCCCCTCTCTAAAGCCAAGCTGTGCGCCCTAAACATCTTCATGGAAGAACAGCTCGCAAAAGGCCACATAGTAGAGTCTGACAGCCCTTGGAACTCTCCAGTCTTCATTCTACCAAAGCCTGGAACAAATAGGTGGAGGCTCCTCCACGACCTTTGCAGAATCAATGAGGTCATCGAGGACATGGGCCATCTCCAGCCTGGCCTGCCCTCCCCATCGATGCTGCCTAGAGACTGGACACTTGCTATCATAGACATTAAGGACTGTTTCTTCAGCATTCCTCTACACCCTGAGGATGCTCCACAGTTTGCTTTCTCCGTTCCCTCTCTTAACAAAGAGGCTCCGCTCAAAAGATATCATTGGTGTTATCTTCCTCAAGGCCTGAAAAACAGTTCCACTATTTGCCAGTGGTACATGGCTCACATCCTGTCTCCCGTTCGGAAATTTTTTCCAGACAGTATCATCCACCACTATATGGATGATATCCTTGTGTGTGCTTCAGATAAAGCTTACTTGGACAAAATGGTTAAAAAGACTATTGAAACCATAGAAAAGGCAGGAATGGAGATTCGAGAGGACAAAATCCAGTACACCAAGCCATGGACTTACCTTGGAGTCCAGATCCGGGAAAGGACCATCGTACCCCAGCAGCTCACCATAAATGACAACCCAAAAACCCTGAGGGACTTACACAGCCTTTGCGTATCCATCAACTGGGTACGTCCACTGCTAGGAATTACAACAGAGGACCTTGCTCCCCTGTTCAATCTTCTTCATGGGCGTAAAGACCTGGACTCTCCCTGCACTCTCACAGAAGAAGCCAGAGGTGCCATCACCAATGTCCAGGAAGCCCTGTCTTCACACAAAGCCCATTGCTTTGAGCCCAGCCTGCCTTTCCAGTTCATCATCCTGGGAAAAGCACCTCGATTCCATGGACTGATTTTCCAGAATGGGTCTTTACAAGTAGCCAGCCTACAAAGACACTTACCACCTACCAGGAGGTCATAGCACATTTAATAAAAAAGGCTAGAACTCGCCTCCACTCTCTTTCAGGATGTGAGTTCGCATGCATATACTTGCCAATAACCCTTACAGACTTGGAGCATTTGATCCAGACCAATGAGAGCCTCCAGTTTGCCCTAGATAGCTATACGGGCCAAACTTCAGTTAAGATCCCAAAACACAAACTTTTTAACCCTGATGTAACCTTCCATTTGATTCCAAAATGAATCCAAAGTAGAAAACCTCTCAAAGCTCTAACCATCTTTACAGATGGCTCAGGGTCTTCCCACAAGTCAGTGATTACATGGAAAGACCCCCAAACACAAGATTGGCACTCTGACATACAAATAGTGGAGGGATCTCCACAGATCGCAGAATTGGCAGCTGTTGTCAGAGCCTTTGAAAAATTTAAAAACAAACCTTTTTATCTGGTCACAGATTCAGCTTATGTTGCTGGGATAGCTTTGAGAGCAGAACATGCTCTTCTCAAAGAGGTCTCTAATCCAAAGTTGTACCAACTGCTCTCTAAATTAATACACCTGATCTCCCACAGAAGCAACCTTACCACATAATGCATGTGAGGTCACACACTGACCTCCCAGGCTTTGTTGCAGAAGGTAACAGGAAAGAGGATGTATTAGCAATGGCAGCAGAAACTGCCAATGTTCCTAACATCTTTGCCCAGGCAAAGTTGTCACATGCATTTTTTCATCAAAATATACCTGCCCTTATGAGAATGTTTAAGCTCTCAAAGGATCAGGCAAAGGCTATTGTTGCTACATGTCCAAACTGTCAAAACTATCAGATACCATCTATGGGGACGGGAGTCAATCCCTGAGGTCTGAATAGCTGCCAGCTGTGGCAGACAGATGTAACTCACTTTGCACATTTTGGAAGGTCAAAATACATGCATGTATGGGTCGACACGTCTTCGGAAGCAGTATTTGCATCATCACATGCAGGAGAAAATACCATGCACACAATAAAACACTTTCTCCTCGCCTTTGCTGCCCTGGGTGTACCAAAGGAGATTAAAACAGATAATGGACCAGCCTACACTTCCCGCAAGTTAAAGGAGTTCTTCAATGAATAGGGAATAGCACACAAGACCGGCATACCTGTAAACCCCACAGGACAATCCATTGTGGAAATGACACATCAAACCCTCAAAAGAGTCCTCAATCACCAGAACAGAGACACGAGAATCACATCTCCAGTGGAAAGACTTTGCAATGCTCTCTATGTCATCAACTTCCTGAGCTGTACAGCATCAGAGCCTGACCCACCAATACTTCGCCACTTTGTAAATACCACCAAAGCAAAGCTCACTGAGAAACCACCGGTGCTCGTGAAGGACCCTGAAACACACCAAATTTCTGGGCCTCACCAATTGATTACCTGGGGTAGAGGATATGTGTGCGTGCTACTACCATCCAGTCCAAGGTGGTACCCAGGAAAAAACATAAAGCCATACTCAGGCACTGCGAACACTACTCCTGCAAACGGGGACAAGAACACTCCTGAGGCAAACACAAGACCACCTCAAAACCAAACCAGCTCTGCCTGGAGACGAAGACGTTGCCAAATACCCACAAACACAAGAACAGACCGCCCCATCACAAGACAGCAGACAAAACTGAAAGCTACATAACATTCTGCTGCATCAAGCCACAGATAGCCTTAACACAAAAGTGTTCTCTGAATTATGTGTTGTTACACCTTTTTTTGTATTTCAAAAAACCCTATTATTCTCTCTTCCTAACCTTTTAAAACCCCTTAACCTTCTACCCACTCCTCCTCCCTTAGTGTAGCTTAGAAATTAAAAGAAAAGGGGGGGAGGAGGGGAACACAGAAAAGAACAAGGGAGAAAACCCTCTCATCAGAAAGATAACAAATTCTGCTTATATTCCATATCAGAAGCCCTATTCCTGCCCAAAGATGAAAAATATCTCCGTTGCTGCTGTCCTCACTGCTGCCTGGATGTTCTTCCCCGTACTGCGTGCCTTCGGCTGGATTAGCCCACAGCCTAGCCATAATGTTTGGATAACCTTAGCAAAAACATTGAAACAAGGCAACATGTGCTTGTCCATAGGAAGCATTGATAATCCACTTTCCACATGTCTAGGAGGAATTCCCTTTGTAGCAGATGACTGGACCATCTATAACTCAAAGCTCCTCCACACCACAGGTAAGAGACCAAATGTGGCTGATACTTGGGATGAGTGGATGAAAATGCTGCCTGATGCTCGAGAGGAACCCCAAGAATTAGATCTGTTGGGATCCTCCAAGCCCACATATTGCGCCAAATTTTACTTTTGATGTCCAAAAAATAATTGGCCAGAAATTGACCAGAACAAAAACACATACCGAAAAGATATATCACCAATTAACAAAGCCTATAACTCTCACTACAATTAATCTGTGGTTCTCTGGCTAATATAAATCCAGATCCAGCTTGCTCAGGACTAAATCCCACACGGAATTGCATAGACGGAAGATAAAAGACGAGAAGCGTTCTTTGCCACGTGGAGACGAGTATCCAGTTTATTAGCTTGAGACAGGACACTTCTGGTGGCAGCAACCACCCAGGTAGCAAAGAGGCAGAACCACACCTGCCATAGGGTTTTATGCCCCAGGTGATGGGGGCGGGAAAAGAGGACCGTGGCCAATGGGATAACATAGGGGAGGGGCGAGGGGAGGGACCATCTGTGGGACCGACCACTAAGGGAGGGGGTGGTATGGGGACAAACCATGTGATGAGAAAGGGGGAATGAATGGTCCATGTGACCTGATATACCCAGTACAATTTTCCCATCACCAGGGTAAAAACACCAACTAAATGAGCTATTTAGTGCAATACAACACCTCCACCTTTTCTGTTAACTAAAAGCAAAAGGAAATGTGTCGGACTATTTCTGCTGCTGATTATGAATTTGTCCACCACTCATGGTTTGCAGGCCTGTCAATTTGCTTTAGTCCCACAAACTCTGAGCGGTTGACTTCTGCGGTACTGGAGATCAAACTGTTGATAGCCTTTAAAAGTATGCAACACAGAATCCCGAATGCTAACATGACTAGGAAAAGAACAACAAAAAACAACAAAATTGTCCTAATTATAGAGGTCCACCACCCCGAGAGTCCCCAGTCCTTGAACAGTCCGCTGAACCAGTCCTCAGATTCCTGCTTGACTCGTTTGATCAGACTTTTCACTTCTGGGAGAGCTGTGTGGACGTTGGGTGCTTTTGATGTTAGGTTCAGGCAGCACAGTCCTTTAAATTCCTGGCACTCGTGTCCATGCAGCAGCAGGAGGAAATCTATGGCTGCACGATTTTGGAGTGTGGCCTGCCTGGTAATCTCCTTGTCTTCTAGGAGGGAGCTGATGGCCGTGGATGTCAAGTTTGCCTGTTTGACTACCCAGCACTCTAGGTGGCCCAATTCACTTAGAGCTTTGGCTGCTGCAACCCATGGAAGGAACAGGGATACAGCAACTCTTTTTGACTTGGCCTAATGGAAGATGTCTGCATCACAATTTGGGTCCAAATTGTCAAAGCTTCTCTTATGAATTTTGCTGACCGAGTTGTTCTTATGAGTCCACCCGCTAATCATGGTTTGGTTGGGTGCCAACAGGGACAACCGCCCGATGGTACATGGCCCTCCTAAAAGCCGAGAAGGGATTCCTGCCCATGCCCAATCCCGACAAATTAAAAGCAAACCTTTGGGGGGCTCTTGGGACGTGAATGGTCTGGATTGTCTGCTGCAACATGGCTTAAAACCTTGCACCACCTTTTGGCAGTGAATTCCTCTCGATACTGTTTAATGTTGTTAAAAGGTTTGGTGTTGGAACATGGGATAAAGAAGTGTATGCAGTATGGTGCAGGGGAGGAGCCCAACAGCTCTAGCTCTTGAGGCTCCTGAATAACTTTGGCAGCCACTCTTCTATGGGGTTTTTAATCATTACAGCTCGCTGGTGACAGATATTGTGTGGTTGTGTGTGATTTGGTTTGGGGCTTGGGTGAAGTATAGGTGTATCTAAGTTGTCTGTGAACTCTCCAGCTTGCAATGGAATCCCTACCAGGCAGGTAGACATTGGGTCTTTTGCTGCTGCTGTGGACAGGCATATATTTTCCTGTTGGATATCTGTGCCAGGGTCACCCAGATGTTTTGGCATGGCTGAGGAACGATCCACACAGCTGTGAGACTGCTCAGCGTTACCAGGATGACAACTCGGACAAGGCTCATCGTGAGGTTAGGTGAGAGGTAGATTTTCTTTTCTACAAAGGAAAACAAACATTTTTGTAAAAAACACATACAAGTTCATGGGTCTGCTGGAATGCAGCTAACTCTCTTAGGAAGATTCTTCCTTCTTTTTCCAGCTGTGTCTTCTCTTGGAAGCGACACCTGCTTGCTTCTTATCCTTGTCTGCTGGAACTGGATTTTTGGGGACAAAAGGTTTTACCCCCTTTTGGGGTATCCATCAAGAGCCTGAGGGGTGGATACACATGCGTAACCACGCCCCCAGGTGACAAGCTCATAAGGACCCTTGGTTTCCCAGGTTTCTGGGTCCTTAATGAGAACTGGTGGACGCTGTGACAACTTAAACAGATTGTTATTATTGAAATGACGTATTACCGGAGGGTTCATGTTTTCAAATGAACAATTCAGAAAATTGATGGTAAACAAGGCTTTGCAGAGCTTTTGTTGTGGAGTCATCCACGCTGCAGAATTGCCCTGCCTAGCCAGGACCTCTTTGAGCGTGTGGTGGGCACGCTCAATCACAGCTTGACCTGTGGGGGAGTGGGGGATGCCTGTCTTATGCTCCACTCCCCACTGCTGGACAAACTCTAGGAACTCCTTGGAGGCATACACTGGGCCATTGTCAGTCTTAATCTCCCTAGGGACCCCCAATACTGAAAAGGCTTGCACCAAGTGTTGTTTAGCATGTGCAGCCCATTCCCCTGCATGGGCAGAGGCATAAACGACACCTGAGTTTGTGTCTATGCTGACATGTACGTATTTCATGCAACCGAAACTGGGAATGTGTGTGATGTCTGTCTGCCACACTTCGCAGCTTCCAAGGCCTTGGGGTTAACCCCAACACCCAGGGATGGCACTGCCTGAAGCTGGAACTGGGACAGGTGGCCACAATGGCTCGAGCTTGACTGCGTGTTAACTGGAACTGACGGATTAGACCTGGAACATTTTGATGGTATTGTTGGTGACTTAGCTTTGCCTGTTGAAAGACGTCTGGAAGGCGTGCCATTTCTGCTGGAGCAGCAAGGGAATCTGCTTTGCGATTACCTTCTGTGATCTCGCCTGGCAAATCAGTGTGTGACCTCACGTGCATCACATAGAAAGGATGCTCCTGCTGCGAAACCAAATGAATTAGTTTTGAGAGTAACCTGTGGAGATGCCCATCCTCGATCTCTTTGAGAACTGCCTGCTCCACCCTGGACACTACTCCCGCCACATAGGCTGAATTGGTAACCAAATTAATTGGCTCCGAAAACTTCTCAAAGGCTCTCACAACTGCAGCCAGTTCAGCGATCTGGGGTGACTCCTCCACAAACTCAACATCAGTTTCCCAATGCTGGGTCTGGGGATTTCTCCAAGTCATCACCGACTTGTGGGATGCTCCAGACGCATCAGTGAACACTGTAAGCACCTTGAGTGGCCTACAACTCCTTTTCTCAGGAGCAATGAGGCGGAATTCCTCATTGAACAGCTTGTGTGATGGGGCCTGGACTGATACCTGTCCACTGTAGCTGTCCAGGGATAGCTGGAGACTGGCATTGCTCTGGAGCAGGTCGTTGAACCTCTTTTTGGTCAGCGTCTCGGGAGAGCTCTTTCCCTCATTAGCAAGGTGGACTGGAAGGTGAATACACTGAAAGTCACAACCGACCAGCTCACACAATCTGAACCTGGCCTTCCAGATCAGCTGAGCTATTAGCTCGTGTGGCTGTGTGATGGTTTTGGATCGCTGATGGGAGAGGAAAACCCACTCTATGATTAGAAGTGGATCTTTTTGTACTTCAAACCACTGAAATATCAAACCGTGTATGTGTGGTAACTTCCCCAAAACAACGAATTCGAAAGGCAGCTCGGGCTTATAACGATGAGCCTGCCTCTTGGCCAAAGCCTTCTGCACTTTTTGGAGGGTGGTTTTTGCCTCTGGGGTCACTTCCCTGGGAGAAGCTAGCTCTCTCTTTCCCTTCAGTAGATTGAGAAGGGGAGCTAGGTCCCTGTTGGTGAGACCCAGCCAAGGCCTGACCCAGTTCAAAGACCCACACAAGGAATGGAGATCTGCTAGGGTTTTGGGATCAGTCTTAATTTCCAATTTCTGCAGAACAATGGTCCACGCAGTGATTTGCAAGCCCAGGTAATTCCAAGGTGGCATCCTCTGAACCTTGTTTTCCTGCAGTTGGAATCCAGCAGAGGTTAAAACTTTAACCAATAGGTCAAGTGTGTCTTGGAGTATTATGTCATCGGGGGTACACACAAGCACATCATCCATGTAGTGTAGGATGATTGCCTCCTTTTTCTGGGCGCGCACTGGGGACAGCAATGAAGCCATGTACCCCTGGCAGATGGATGGACTGCATTTCATCCCCTGAAGCAATATTTTCCAGTGGCAGCGCTTCATTGGGGCTTTTCGGTTGGTGGTGGGAACTGAGAAGGCAAACCGTGGTGCATCCTCCGGCTGTAGGGGAATATGGAAGAAACAATCCTTGATGTCTAGGACAGCCAATTGCCAATTTTGGGGGAGCATTGTTGGGGAGGGCATCCCTGGTTGGAGATACCCCATGTCTACAGTTCTTTTGTTTATTTCTCTTAAATCATGGAGGAGCTGCCACTTATCCTTCCCTGTTTTTTTTATTACAACACCGGGGAATTCCAGCAGCTAGATGTCTCTTCAATGTGTCCTTTAGCCAATTGTTCTGCTACAAGCTCCTCAAGTGCCTCTATCTTTTCATTACTGAGTCGCCACTATTTTACCCAGACTGGGTCATTTTTCAGCCACGTTACCTTGTGGGCGAGGCGCTTGACAGTGGCCGCTTCTAAACAAGCTGGGGTGTTTTAGGGATGACCAATTTGACCTCCCACTGGGACATGGTGTCTCTACCCCACAAGGGAGCTTTGTAATTAGTAACAAATGGGCGGACACTGTCAAATTTTCCATCTGGTCCCTCAATTTGCACAATGCTCTTTGATATCTTTGCCAATGTGAATCCTCCTACACCTTGGATTTGACCAGCCACGAGCTGCAAATCCCAATGTGACGGCCACAACCTTTCAGGTATGATTGTCACATCTGCCCCTGTGTCAAGCAACCCTTCCACATGGAAATGTTCTGTTCCACGCATTAGGTTGCATCCCATAATGGGTTTGTCCTCGCCAACCACTTCTGCCCAGTATACACCTGGTGCCTTATCATCTACTGAAATTTCTGCTGGAACAGGAATGGCCTGGACGATGATTTGCCCCTTGGCCAAAAAGAAGGGTGGCTGTGGACAGGGCACCAGGAGAATGAGGTTAGCTATGTCCCCTTTGATGGTCATGGGAGCCACCTCAATCTCCATGGGTGTGTGTGCAGTGTCCGCAATAACAAAGTACTCACAGTCCAATCTTGTGCAATCTTTTGTCAAGCTCTGCAAGTCCTCTGGCAGGTCCACTCCAATGACCATCCACTGGGTAGACCTGAAAGCAAAAGCTTTGGTGGTCACAAGCTTGAAACGCTTGTTAGACCACCAGATTTTATCCTGTAAATGGTTATTTTGTGTTCCCACACCACGCTTCCCTTCCTCCCCCTGTTCTCTTTTGAGGGAGGTTTCCCCTTCAGGGAAGCCCGCTGCATTTATGTCGTGGTGCCGGGCGGGTGGGCACTAGCATCAGGGTTTTTTGGTGTGAAGGGTGTCTTTTGTTGCTGGGTTTGGGGGCAGTCCTGGGCAAAGTGTCCTGGTTTTTTGCATATGAAGCAAATGACATGTTGAAGTTGTTCTGGTGACATCTGTTGCCTCCTCACTCCTGGAGATACAGCTGCCACCATCTCTGGGTTTGTCAGCCTTGACCACGCCTCCCGTGCAGCAAAAAGTTCCACCTTCTTCTAGCACAGGCTTCCATCATCTCTGCCAGTGTAGGTGGGGGGTTGAGAGGCAGTCCCAGGAGCACCCTGCTGCAGACTTCATTGGCATTCCTCTGTGCCATCTCTTTCACTATCTCCATCTCTGTCTTGGGATCCCATACTTGTCTCTCAACCTGTGCACGGAGCCGGTCGACAAACTGCAAGAAACTTTCTGAAGGAGACTGTTTAATGTCAAGGAAACTACCACTAGCTTCAGCAGTTGGTAGCTGGTTAAAAGCCTTATCTGCAGCATATGAAATCTTATCTAGAATGAATTTGGACAACACCCAAGCTTGGTCCTCAGGCTTAGCCCACTCCCCCTCACCGCACAGATGTTCATAAGTAATGTTACTATTCTCTAAATCTTTGGCACCCTGAGGGGTGTGCTTAAGTTCTTCTATGAGATCTCTGAGAGATCTCTTCCAGGAGCTTTCCCGTAGATCGAACTCTGACCGGGTAAGCAGGCACCAGAAAAGGTCTACAATGTCAGCAGGAACAAATTCAAGGGATGTTAATGTAGCTCTCATCACGCTTCTAAAAATTTCACTATTTCTCCCAAATTCTAATTGACTTTTACATAACTCATGCTTTGAGTGATATGAGAAGGGCTGGTAGGATCTAGGACCAGCCCTACCACCTGTGTATTGAACAGGGGCTACCAGGGGATGACTTCTTCCTCCCTGTTTTGGACTCCAGGATTTCTACCTTCAGCCTCACCCCCGTGGGACCTGGCAGGGGGACCACCCCTTCCCTCAGCCCCACTGCCTTGGGAACAGGGAAGGGGACCACCCCCTCACCCAGCCGCACTGCCACGGGAAGCAGGCAGGGAAACACCCTGCACCCTACCCCCATGGAGAGTGGGAGGGGATACACCCCCTGCCTCTGCCCCCCCCCCCCCCCCCACCACCCCGGCACCATGGTAACTGGGAGGAGGGACATCCCCTCCCCCTGCCCGACCCCCGTGGGAACCGGGCAGGGGCCCACCCCCCCAGCCCTCGGCCCCACCCCCCCAGCCCTCGGCCCCAGCCCCCAGCCCTCAGCCCCACCCTCTTGAGAACCGGGCAAGGGGCACGGGGAACAGGCAAGGGGGCGGGGCAACCATGGGAACCAGGGGCGGGGTTACAGGATGATGTAATGGGGGGCAGGGACATGAAGGGAGGGGGAGGAGCATCCAAGGGAAGGAAGGGGTCATGGGACCGGAAAGGGTTGGGGGAGGCGATAGGTGGGCGAAAGGGATTGTGGGGAGAAGAAGGGTAGAGGGAGGGCTGAAACACGTGGATTCCGCCATTTTGGGCTCCGGCCATGCAGTTAGCAGGATCATGAATGCCAACCATGTGGTCGCAGCCATTTTGGGAATGGGGGGGGTGGGGGGTTAGAACTGGACTTCGGGGTAACAGGAACTAGGTTAGAGGGGTGCAGGGAAGGTGCTCTGTCAGCCTGCGCACAACTGCCAGGGTACTGGGAGAGAGGTGGGGGTCCAGGGGAGGAGTTGTAGTGCCAGGTACCCTAAATTGCCAGGAAGCTTTGCTCATCTCTCTCAGTTCAGGGGCAGAGGGTTTTGGGAGAGGGGTAGGAGAAGCCGCAGGAGGGGAGATTTGTCCTGGCTGTCCTTTCAAATCCTCTTTAGCACTTCTTTCCTAATCACCAGGAACACAGGGAAAAATTGAGACACCGTCCCATCTCCCTGTTCCACTTTAGCTGTTAACAAGGCTCCAATTTTATCCCAGGCAGAGACAGAATTAACATTCTGCTGGGTAAACTGAGGGAAATGAAAAGATATCCAGCGAACAAACCATTTCAAAACTGCTTTGGAAACCATAACGTTTCCACTACTTAGGGTTTCTAAAATTAGGGTACAGACGCTCCTCTGTGCCGCAGAAAACTGAGCACTTCCCACCCGTATCTGCTTCCTCCAACACGTAAATCTACCTTCTTTACAGTGAGCACAAACAAAACTGAAAGCACTGAGTCTACAGCCAATCCGGGAAAATCCGGGCAGCCTCTTCCCCGCCCCTTCTCCCCGGGGGCGAAACAAGCTGCTTGCGTAAGACGGCGTGGCTTTTAAAACGCCGAACAACAGCTGCCGGCACCCCCCCGCCACCACGTGGATGCCGCGTGGGCGCCTGGAGTGGGTCCGCGCCGCCTGACGGGTCCTGCCGCTGCCCAGGCACATCCGCTCCTGGTAAAAACACAAAGCGCAGACAGTCTGCCACTGCCCGCGCTGCTGCAGCGCCGGAACCCGCGCTCAGCAACTGTTTAGCGCGAAACCCGCCCACGCCGCGAAATTGCGCCACCCGCCATGGTGCCGCCGTTCCCTGGGGCCTGCGCGCCACGGGAACATGCCACTGGAACCACGCAAGCCCCGAAACAGCGCACAGGGACCGCCAGAGCGCCAGAGCTGCCCCGCCCGCGCTGCCGTGAGGAAAACACAAACCGTCTTCAGGACCAGAGTTTTTCCTGCACCGGGAGCTAACCCCCACCCTCTGAGGGCCCCTCACCCCACTTGGGAACTTGGCTGGCTGGGACAAGGCCAAACCTTTACGTGCAGTGGGGTTTTATCCCCCAGGGAAAGGGGGCGGGGAAAGAGGACCGTGGCCAATGGGATGCCATTGGGGAGGGGCGAGGGGAGGGGTATCCATGGGGCAGACCACCAGGTGTGTAGAAAGGAGTGCATGGGGAGAAACCATGTGATGAGGAAGGGGGAATAATCTACATGACATACCACACTTAGTACAAAATTCCCATTACCCAGTGCAGAACAACTACTAAATAAACTATTTAGTGCAATACAACAATTTGTCAGCCTTTTACCCTAATCCCTGTGTAGAATATATAATTTAGTGTAATAAATATATTATTGTTTAGACTCTCAAAGTATCAAGATAGAGACAATGTGCTGTGTATTACAACCTTAACTGTTGCAGAAGTAGCTTATCCCTTTATTTGTGTAACTAAGTGACAATAGTGAGAGTAACGAATTTTGTGAAATAGCTAATGTTGATTTAATGTACTGGTGGAGTATCTCATCTGTATGAGAAGAAAACATTGAAAAGTAGCAAGTAAATAAACATCAAAAGAAAGAATGCAAAGAGGAGTTTACCACTGACCCTTCAGTTATCAAGAACTGTCAAACCACAGAATGGGGGGGACTTTGTGAGAACATAAAATATATAAATTTAATCTGCAGAAGTACATGTACTTTATGACAATGAATCAAGGGTCAAACCAAGCTAAAGATATTTCGGAACGTGTGAACTGGAAAGAATGTTTGAATATGTATAAGCCTCCTGAGTATGTATTTAACCAATACAATGAAAAGGTATATAAGACGAATTGTTGTAGTTAACTGAGTGCCTCTAGAAGTTGCCAAGCACCCAGCACGCTGTTTACTATCCCTTTTATCCATTATTAAACATTTAAAAATTTTTAAGAGTGAGCCTTGTTTGTCACACAATTTAATCAAAAAAGCATCATTTTGGATACAATAAGAGGGAAAAATGTCATGTGTTTCACTGGCACTGGGAGAGGGAATGAGGAGTCCCATGCGGTGATGTGAAGAAGAAGAAAGTACCCTTTAGGGGAAGTGATGCCCTCAGTGCCCCCAGTGCCCCCCAGTGTCACAGCACATTCTCAAAATCATGGGGGTCCCGCTGTCCCTTGTAGGGTCCCAACAGCTCTGCGTCGGTCACTTGTGGATCCTAAGGTGGGGCAGGGCTAGGGGCCACCTGTGGGGGCCCTGAGAGTGACACCACTTGTGGGGACTTGGGTGGAGGGTGACACCCGTGGGTGACGTGTCCCAGTGTAACCCACTGTACTCATGCCTTGCCCACTCGGTGTCCACAACATGGGGGTCCAGCACTGCCCCCTCCACGGGGGCGTCCTGTGGGGATAAGGGGGGTCTGGGTGGTGTCTGGGGAGGGGGAAAGAGGAGTCCCAGCCTGAGCCCCCCTCTCACCTGTCCTGGAGCTTTCTGGTGGCTGCAAGGAAAAGGGGAAAGGGTGACTGTGGGGATACCGGGACCCCTGAACCTTCCTGGGACCTTGGCAGCTCCAACCACCCACGGGACCCCCAAATCACCACTGCAGAACCGATTCCCAATGGACCCCTGATTCACCCTGGACACTATGATCACCCCTGATCCCCCCAGAACTTCTGCATCATCACAGTGTCCCCAGTCCCCCTGGTGCCTCCAACCCTCTTTGTCCCCAGAAACCCAAGCCTGGCAGGGAGGGGCACCTCCAAACCACCAAGGACCCAAAAAGATCCTCCAATATCCCTGCACAGCCCTCCAGGAGCTCCCCAAACCCTCCAGGAGCTCCCAGTGCCACACCGATGTTCCTCAAAGCCCACCCAGCTATGACCCTGGAGCCCAACTCAGACCCTCCAAATTCCCCTGACATGCCCAAGACCTCCAGCCAAGGTCACTGCAGGCTCAGTGTCCCCCAGCTGACGGGCTCTGGGTGCTGCCGATCTCTGCCCCCACTCTGGGGCTTCCTCTCACTCCAGGACCCCCATCCCCCCCATTGTCACCCACCCCGGTGGTGCCACCAGTGACAGCCCCCGATGACAGCCAGGAGCAGGAGCAGGAACAGGAGGGTCCTGCTGACATTCACAGCCACTGCTGGGGACAGAGGGGAAACACTGAGGTGACCCTGGACCATGGGGGTCCTGAACACCCTGGTGACCCCGTGTGAGCCCACCTGTGACCCAGGCTGAGCCAGGTGTCACCTCCAGGGCCAGCTCAGGGCTGAGTTGTCACAGACATCTTTCATGAAAAATCCTTTCTTAGGATTTTTCCTTGTGACAAGCTGCAGTTCAGCAACCAAAGTAAACAATGGTTATCTGCTGCTGTGGAATGCAACAGGTGATTGGTCTCCTGTGGGTGTTTGGATTTCTTGACCACTCATGGCAGAGCTGGCTCTTGCTCTGTCTGAGACACAGATCTTTGTTATTCATTCTTTTCTATTCTTAGCTTAGCTAGCTGCTGAAGAAACCTTTTCCTTTCTATGGCTTTTTAGTATAGTCTTAATGTAACATATATCATAAAATAATAAATCAAGCCTTCTGATCATGGAGTCAACATTCTCGTCTCTTCTTCATCCTGAAAACCCTTGTGACCACAGTCACAATTGGTGACCCTCGACTGAGGAGGACAATCATCACTTGGTGAGACCACCAGAGGAGCATTGCTGCACTGGGTAATCCCCGAATGTGTGGCATTGATGGTTGCTTCACAAGTGACCACAGAAGTGGATTCTAGCCAGGAGCTGAAGAACTGAAGATCCGAATTTGGACAGAGTTCACAGCAAGGCTGACCACAAAGAGAACCTTCTGAAAAGCCTCCAGGAAGATGTTCGGAAAGCTCAGCAGAACCATGCAGATAGCCAGAGAGTCCTGGACACTGTCACAAGGTACTGTTGGTTTTTCCCCTCCTGAAGATGAGGCCATTCGCAGTTTGTGGCTGCTCATCTGGAGGACTTCTCCCCTAGAGGATGAGGTTCCATTCTCCCCTTCAGAGGAGAAACTTATTGCCCTCTGGCAAAAATGGGGTGAAGAGGACAGAATTCTCCTGTTGGAGACAGATCTCTATGAGTTTTTTCGATGGGCAAAGCTCTTTGGGTTTTTTACGAATGTGCTATATGCCCTCGATGTGTTTGTCTGGGAGTGTATGGACTCCATTTTCCAATTCTTTTTCTACCGGGGGTTCGGATGCCCCTCGATTTATCCAACCTTTTTGAAGCTCTTTCTAGTCTTGAAACGGAGAGCAGCTGTTTTTCCCTGGATTGCTAACTGCAAGGGCAAAGCCCCGTTCCCCCCGATGCCGGGGGAAGACCCTTTGGAGGGGGACGCTCTGCTGCTTTCCAGCCCCCCTGAACCACAGCGCAGAGGCGAAGTTTCGCCCGCAGCCGAAGTTTTTTTTACTGCGTCTTTGGAGCATGCTCAGACGGAGCCGTTTTCTCCCCCCCTCCCGTTGCTCTCAGGGGGGATGGGAGTGGGCGGCACCGCCCCGGCCAGCGCCGTGAGCGCCGTCCCAACCCGCCCCGTGGGCGCGGGCGGTTCCCCGCACTGCCCGTCCCGCGGCCGTCCCTCCGGCAGAGCCTGTGGGGGCTCCGGCCGCGGTTCTGCCGGCTTCCCCGTCTGCATCTGAGACCACAGAGACACCGCTTCCCGCGGCTGCGCCGATGTTGCTGGGCAACAGCGATCCACCGCTCCCCCCGGCCCTCCCGCTACCTTCTGGGACTGCGCCTCCGCGGCCGATGTCCGGCGCAGAAGAAGCTGCTGACTCCGTGCCGCCCCCGCCGCCTCCCCAGGCGGCCCCGCTGCCCGCCCCTGCGGGGACTCCGTCCTCCGTGTCTGCGTCAGAGGCTGCCCTGGAGCCGGCGGCAGCCGCAGCGGCGCCTCCTGCATCCAGCGTGACTTCCTCCCTGAGTTTTTCGGGTTGTCCCGGGGCTGCCCCTACGGGGGGAGCTGGGACAGGGGAAGAGGGCGTCAGCCTGTCCTTCCATGGAGGAGGCGTGGCCCGACAGCTGGCTGTGGGCGCAGCGCGGCTGCCTGTTTTCAAGATCAGCATTCTTGGCGGGTTGGGGGGTGTTTGGTCCGGGGTTTCCCCCTGGGGGATGCGAATCTCTCTGCCGCCCCTCGCGCACCCCAGCGGCGAGGGGGAGGTGGGTCCCAAAAGTTCTGCCCCTGGTCCCCAGCCCAGAGGGGGTGGTGGTGGTGCCGTGAGGCAGATGGGAGGAACACCTGGTGCATTTGCATTGCAGAGGCAGAGGGCACAGCAGGAAGCGAGCATCGCTTGTCTGCTGTGGGGAAAGGACATCCCCAGACCCGAGACGAAGTTTCTCGGGACAGCTTCTGTCTTCCCATTCCTGGCATGCCTCGGTGATTTTGGGGAAAGGAAGCGTTTGGTCACCCCTTCTGCCATTGTACTGGCAGCAGGGTGCGGGTCTGTGCCAATGCAGAGCCTGCCTCGGGGACTGGGCCTGGGCTGTCTGCCTTGGTTGCTTGGGCCAGGGCCACCTCCCGGCCTCCTGTTGGGTTTGGGGGCTTTGCTTCCCCCTTCTGGTCCTGGGCCACCTTTCTGTGGCCAGGTCTGGGGTTCCTGATCCTTCCACATGGGCCAGGGCCCCCAAGGGCCTCTCTCTGGCTCCTCTGCTGCTGCTGCTGCTCTTTCCGACAAGACAAAAAAAAAAAAAAAATTAAATTGAATAAAAAAGGGTGAAAGAGCTGGCAGCAGCTCAGAGGCATTGAGGAGCCAGGGATTGGCTTCAGCCCAAGTTGTTCAATAAAGGGCTGTGGCAAGACATTTCAGAAATTTTCTCAAAATTGTTTGAAGACTGTCAATGGACTTTTGATAAGTATTGATGGACTTTTTCTGTAGCAAGCCTGTTTCAGGACCAAAAGAAACTTTCAGATATGGCAAAGAGGAACATCTTCAAGCCATGGACTTTTCCTGAAACTCAGCTGCTTGGACTTGAATTTTCTTTGCATTATTTTTTCATTTTCTTATATTATAAAATTGTTTTAGTGATATGATAGAATTTATGTTCTATGGGTGAAGAAATTCCCAGTGCATTCCACAGGAGCACTTGAGTGGAGTTTGATTGGCAACAGATAACCTGTCAAGTGTTTGTCTTTTTCTTCGGCATGAGTACAGCAGAGAAAATTACAAACACTTTTTCCTTTTAATTTAACTAAATAAAAAAAGGTGACGTCACAGACATCTTTCATGAAAAATCCTTTCTTAGGATTTTTCCTTGTGACGAGCTGCAGTTTCAGCAACCAAAGTAAACAATGGTTATCTCTGCTGTGGAATGCAACAGGCAGACCCGTGATTGGTCTCCTGTGGGTGTTTGGATTTCTTGACCACTCATGGCAGAGCTGGCTCTTGCTCTGTCTGAGACACAGATCTTTGTTGTTCATTCTTTTCTATTCTTAGCTTAGCTAGCTGCTGAAGAAACCTTTTCCTTTCTACTGCTTTTTAGTATAGTCTTAATGTAACATTTATCATAAAATAATAAATCAAGCCTTCTGATCATGGAGTCAACATTCTCATCTCTTCTTCATCCTGAAAACCCTTGTGACCGCAGTCACACCATGTCCCCTCCTACTGTCCCCAGCCCCACACTGGCCCTGGCAGGCTGGTGCCCCCTGTCACCCACAGCTGCCCAGACCACCCAGCTCCTGGTGGAGCCCCCCTGGAGGCCGGCGGTGCTGTGGGACCGGGTGACACTGACCTGCAAGGGTTTGGGGAGCGCTGGTGCCACCACCTGGTACAAGGACGGGCAGCAGTGGTGGCAACAGGGATGCAACCACCTCATTGTCACCATGAGTAGCAACTACACGTGGGACACACCCGGCACCGGGCTCAGCCCTCCCATGAGCATTTCAGAGAGTGAGGGGGGTTTGGGTATCCCCAACCTGGCACCCATGGGGACCTAAGGGTTCTGGGTGGGCCCCTCTCCATGGGTCACCTCCTGGTGTGACTAGAGCCTGTGCCCTGGTCTGAGAACATCCCAGAGCATCTCAGTGGACTGGACTGTTATGAATTCAAACGAGGCCAGATTTTGAGAAGGAAAAAAGCTCTCGTTTATTAAACTAGAGAGGACGGGGAGTTTGAGATAAGCCCAAACTCCCACCCAACAACCCAAAGATAACGTGTCCCAAACATGCTAGGTTCTCCCCCACAAGGTAGTTCCCTCTGAAGGAGAAGAACCCCCAACCCAACCAAAACCCTCATTTTATAACCCCTCTCAGGTCCAGGACTGGTGGGTTTTGGATCCGCACGTTGATTGGTCGTTTTCCGGTGTTCTCATTGGTCCTTATCAATAGTCATTCTGGACCAATATTTTCTTGGGGCATCAAATGATTGGTGAAGTCCCCTGTCCAATCATCTCCAACCCCCCTTCGACTATCGCCCCCACCAAACCCTGGACCTCCCCTCCCCAGGACCCACAACAAACACCCATCAACTCGCCCCAAAACAACAATTCCCAACCCAGCCCCAATTCAACACAAATTGAGCACCATTTATAACAGGACTGCTGGTGAGCTGGATGTGACCCAATAGGGGGTTCCGGTGCCATTGGTACCCCCCAGGCCCTTGTGATGTGACAGGACCCACTTGTTCCCCAGACCCACTTGTGCTGAAGGTGCCAGTATAGGTGCTGCTGGAGGAGAACATGGTGACACTATGCTTCCGGGGCTGGTGGAACAGCACGATCACCTCAGGTGAAATCCTGGGGGCTGCAGGAGTCACTGCTGCTGACAGTGACAGTGCACAGTGAGCACTCCACAGTCGCCACCCTGACACCCCCACAGTCCCTCCCCAGGGACTTGGGGTCACTGTCCCCACTGCTCCTAATCTCCTGCCCTGACCTCTTCCCTGTACCAGTGCTGGAGGGTTCCTCTGAGCCCACCAAGGAGTCCTCCCTGAATCTCAGCTACCGCAGCACCCCCAGACCCCTGTGGCCCTGATTACCCCTTCCTGCAGGTGTTCTACTAGGACGGGCAGGTGGTGGGGGGCACAAGGGTCCCCGCAGCTGCTGTTGTCCACTGTGGAGGTCTACCACTCGGGGAATTACAGCTGGCAGGTGCGTTCCGAGTCAGGGGGGCCATGCAGAAGAGGAGTGCACGGCTCCATGTCACGGTGCGCAGTGAGTGCAAGGATGGGCATGAGGCCCCACACCAAAATTTCTACCAGCCCTACCTGAGAACCTCCTTATATTCTCTCATTCTTTCCCCGGTGCCCTCGTTCAACCCTGAGGACCCCCCACCCCTCTCTGAGCCCACCATGTCTCTCCCTGAATCCCCTCTTGTCCATTCTCTTGTTCCCTGTCACTGCCTGGGTCACCAAAGCCCTCCCTGGGGTCCCTTCTCCCACACTGGGCTCCCATTTACTCCCCTCCTACCCCAACCCCCCCTGCATCTCCCTGTATCCCCCAATCATGTCGTCTCCCCCCACAGGGGTCCCACTCTCAGGGGTGTCCCTGTGGGTGAAGCCCCCCAGGGGACAGGTGACACTGGGGGACTGCCTGATGCTGAGCTGCGTGGTGGCTGCAGGGACATGTCCCCTGTCCTTCTCCGGGCACTGTGGGGGGCCTTGGAGGCACCACTGGGCACCATCCCCTGCCTGGAGCTGTGCTACGTTGGGGACAATGACAGCAGCAGCTATCATTGCCAGGCCAGTGAAGGGGACAGTGTGGCCGAGAGTGTCCCCCTGAATGTCACTGTCCTGGATGTCTGGGACCCACAGCACCCACCTCCCCCCCCCCCCATAGCAGCCATCCCACCCTCACCCCACAGATGGCATCCACTTTAAGTAATGTCCACCACCACCACAAGACACAGTTCTGTGCGAGTAGGACCTTCTGGTTCTGGGTGTCTTTCACCCACAGTCTCCCATATCCTGTACCCCTATCCAACACTAGACCCTCCCTCCAGCCTCAGCTCCATCTCTCCCCCGAGTGCCCCTGGCCAATGCCACCATCACCCTTGGTACCCTGTCACACCAGGTGTGTGCAGGTGACCCCGTTACCCTGCGCTGCTTGGTGCAGGTGGGCTCAGCCCCTGTCACCTTCACCTGGCTGTGAGACGGCCAGGATGTGGTCCAAAGTCCCCTCCTGGAGCTTGGGGACATCGATGTGGGACATTCAGTCACCTGTCAGTGCGTGGCCACCAACCAGCTGGGACAGGATGGGCACCGCGTGTTCCAGGCACTCAGCCCAGACCTGGCCCTGGAGGTGACACCACCGGCACATATGGACACAGGTGGGGTCACATGGGGTCACCAGGGGTGCAGGACACCTGAAGTGACAGGTGACCCCAATGTGTCACGTGTCCCTCTCTGTTTCCATCAGTAGCTGTGGAGATCAGCAGGACCCTCCTGTTCCTGCTCCTGGCTGTCATCACAGGCTGTCACTTGTGGCACCACTGGGGTGGGTAACAAGAGGAGGGGGATGGGCTCCCAAAGGGCAGTGGCAAGTCCCCAGGTTTGAGGGGCAATGGGGCAGTGATCAAAGCCCTGACACGGTGGGGCTGAGCCCTCAGTAGTCTTTTCTCAGGGTCCCAGGGCACCTGGGGGCATTTTGGAGTGTCCTGGGGAGTCCCAGGAAGGGGCACCCTTAAGGAATATTGGGCTGGCAACGGGAGATCCTGGGATCTTTGAGATCGCTGCTGTAGGATCACGCAGGGATGTTGGGGGGGTCTTCAGGGGTCCTGGGGGAGTTTCCCTTCCTGCCATGTTTGGGGTTATGGTGGGTTTGGTGGTGCTCAGAGATCTTAGAGGGAATCAGGGGTACACGGAGAGCTCAGGGGTCACCTGGGGGGTCAGATGCCCTGGGGGTCCCACAGTCACAGCCCAATCTCCTTTTCCTTGCAGCCACCAGGAAACCCCAGGAGAGGTGAGTAGGCAGTTCTGGCCTTTCCCTCCTCCCCAGACCACACCCCCAAACCTTTTTTTCTTATCCCTGCAGTGCCCCCCTGGAGCCCTTGCTCCCCCCGCAAAGGAGGGAGAGGTGCTGGTGCTGGACACTGACACTGTGGGCACCGAACAGGCAGAGAGTGAGTACAGGAATGCAGGGATGAACAAAGTCCCACAGTGATAGATGAGATATATCATAAACTCTGTGGCTGTAGCAGGAGCCGCGGGGCATCCTACCAGGGCAGGGGGTGTGGGGACTACAGTGTAGCAAAGAAACCTTGGGGCAGTGGTGGAGAAAAAGCACCACTGGGTAGCTGCAGCCCAGTGTAAGAGATGGTCTGAAGTTTCCCTCATTTGCCTCATGATCATCGCAAAGACAGAGACTAAGACCATGAAGACCCTGAGTGGAGTTCTGGGCCTGGTTGAGGTTGATGTTTGCCAAGTGATTGTTTACAGGTGTGTTTGCTGTGCTGCCATGGTACACTGCTTCAAGCAGGGCCTGGCCAGGAGCAACTTGCTCTATACGCTTACACCTGCTTCACGATCCCCACTCATCACATTAGCCTGTGAATTTTCCCACCTGTTGTGGTTTGACAGGAAATATGTTTTCCGGGATGCTGGGGTTAGGCCAATGGATGCTCAGATTTTAATATTGGCACCCGATGTGGCCATTAGGACATTGGATGCGCCTCTGAGAACATGGGGTTAAAAGCAGGGCTCTCGCCTGGGAGGCTCTCTTGCGTTCTGGCCAGGGAAAGGTTCAGAGCTCCCCTGCCTGGCTGCGGGCTGGGCGGGGCAGGGGAAGCCATGCGGCCGGGTGAGGTAGGCCGGGGCCCTGGATAGAAGCGAGGTGAAGGCCCCTGCAGGATGGAAGGGTGGAGGAGCACTGAGAGGCATTGGGCAGCCACCCCCCCCCAGTAGAGATCGAGAGAGAGCCTGCATCTGTGCTTGGCCGGCTGAGAAGGAGTGGGGGGGGGGTGCGAGAAGGTGCCCGGCAGGGCAGCCATGGGAGTTCTGGACAAACAGAGCCTCAGATTTTTAACCCTTTCCTTGGATGATGGAAACCTTGCGAATGCTAATCCTCCTGGAGCTGAATGAGAAGAGAGATACAGATGAGATAAGAGGGAATGGGCCACAAGAGAAATAGAGAAGAACTCAGGTGGAAGAGATGATGGAGTAGCTTTTGCTGGACTCTTTTTGTGTAGCCATGGACAGAACCATGCTCCTTGTGATACAGGGACTGTATTCTAGGGGGAGGCAATGCCTCAGGACCAAGAGGGTTCAGTGTAGGTACCCCTCGGCCCCAGAGGGTGAAAAATATGGGGGGACAGATGTCCCAAAGATGAGACTGTGCCTTTTCGGAGTGTATTAAATATTAAGCCCTGAATGTTTCGGGGTGTGTCCTGCCTGGCTTCGTCTGGCCTCGCTGCTGGACCAAAGGCGGCAGCTGTGGCGTTTTTCACCCCAGAGATGCCTTTGGCTGGCTAGGTGCTGCAGCTGGGCGCTCAGAACAAGTCCAGGCAAAATAGGAACTCAGTTTACCTTTGGTGGAAAAGGTTCAGATGAGATGAAGGTGAAGAGAAAAGGAGCGGGTTCTACCATGGAGCTTAGATCCAGAGTTTTATTGTAGCTTGGTAGACATCTGAATGTGGTAACAGCTCCAGACAGACAGACACGGCAGAGACCGATCCCCGACCGCATGGTCTCGTGTCCTTTTAAGCCCCGGGGACAGGGGGCGGGGAGGGACAGGTGAGGGCCAACCAGGTGTGAGCAGGGGAAGGGTCAGGGGATGTGGACGCTAGGACAAACCAATGAGCCCAGGCCTGGGGGGCATCTGCCAATCACACAACGCCTTGCTGGAAGGTGCCAGGCAGGAGGGCAAAGGGGGAGGGGGAAAGGTTGGCATCCTTGAGGGGGATGGGATAGGTGAGACAGGAAATGGCGACACACTGCAACAGGAGTGGGATGAAGCATCCTTAAAAGTTGACCCTAGAAGCAGCTCTGGTCCGTGTTCAGTGGTGAGAGCACTGGACTTGAAAGGAAGAGGTCACCATTAGAACAAGAAGGACTCCTTCTCCTCTTGATGAACTGAGGATTGAGTATTCTGAAGCGTGGTGCCGGACTGAGAGTCGGTGATTTGGGGGATGTATTGTATTGGGAATTTGGTGGGGAAGAGGAGGAGATGTATCTGTGAAGTTTTCATTTTCCTTGTGTGTTTCTTTTTTTCCTTTCCCTTGTAGTTTAGTTAATTTTTTTTTTTCCTAAGTGGGAGCCTGCTTTGCTTATTCCTGGTCCCATCTCACAGCAGAAACCAGGGAGAGAGTATTCTCATGGGGGCACTGGCATTGTCCCAGTGTCAAACCATGACACCACCTTTTGGCCAAATGAACTTTCTGGGATAATTTTGGTGATCCCCCATGGAAAATCCCTCATCTGCCTCACGACCACTGTGACAGATGGAGATTGAAGCTCCCTCCCTAGGACTGAGATCCCTATAATTCTAACACAGGGGGTGCTGGCCTGTTGAAGCAGGATATTTGCCAGGTGTTGCCTGCAGGTGTGTTCACTGGACCAAGACTGTTTTCCTATATAAACTAGTCCTGGAACAATGGGTTCCGAACTGGACTGTCTGTACTTGTTCTCTACAGACTTATTCTGCACGGTCCTGTACCTGTTCCCCCTTTGGCAGAGGACTATAATAGACTCCTGAGTTAAGCAAGACTTTGGGATTCTCCTCGATGTGACAAGTCAGATCTATTGGCTGGACCACAAGGATTTCATCTCTCCATTGGTAGCTATATTCCCCTTCCCTTTCTTTCTCTCTCTCTCTATCCTTTATCTCCTTTCTAATCCTTCTATCGCATTTGCTGTGAACACTCAATAGAAAGTGCAATTTGTTTTGATTAGTACTGAAATCCCCTTTGTGTTGTTTTTTGCACTCTGAGATCAGTTAACGAACCGTCACAACCCCCACTTGTACTAGCTGATCGTGACACCCAGCTCCAAACAGGCCAGGGGAAAGGCTTCCTGGGAGGGGAAAGTGCTTGGGTTTCCAGGGTGTGAGAAATGACTGCTCACTTTTAAAATTTCAAATGTTTATTAAACCTTAACAAAAAAAAAAAAAGGACTGAATAAGGAAAAAGTTTTCAGCACTGGGAGTCCCTATGACCACCAGCCACGTGCTCCTCTACAAAATGGATGCTCTACCTTTTATATCTTTAGCTCTCCCCTCCCCCTATTGTGCTGGCAGGTTGGGAAAGTTGCCTCGACTACTCGCCTCCACATGAGCACTGTCTCTACTAAATGGCGACTTTTGCCTTCACTCTAACACCGTGACTCTCAACCTGGCAACTCTCAGGTGCTCTCCAGCCCCTACAAATCCTTCAATTTCATGCATCCTGCTGGCCACAGGTTCCCTGCTTTCCTCTTTTATGCATCCTGCCTGCAGCTTCTCACTCCCTCTTTCACACACGTCCCGCCAGCCATGGGGTCCCCATTTTCTTTCTCCACCACGCGTCCTTCCGTTCTTTTTCTTCCAACCGTCCAATATCTTAAAGCTTCAACAGACCAGGACGGGTCCAATTTATTGTCTGAAGCTGACTTTTATACATCTGGATTATGGAAATTTCAATCTGGCTAAAAATAGTTATGAGGATCTTCTAAGTCTCATACCCACCCCAAGCACACTACTTCACTCACATTTTAAGCATTACTCTTAGTTCTTACATGCACTAGTACTCACTTGACTTGATAAAATCAACAGGGGCATGCCATTCATCTGAAATCTCTTGGGCCATAAAAGAGATTTTATATCCCAGACAAGTGCCCCATTGTGAGAAACAACTGCACACTTTTAAAATTTAAAAGGTTTATTCCCCTCCAAGTGATTCTGTTGGAATGCTAGGGCTATCAGCCACTCTTTCCATGTGACTTGACTGCTGGCTCTTCATCTAGGAGTCACCCCCTCCCACTCCCAGCACCTTCAGGATGACAATGGGAAAAAATTCACTGAGAACCCTAAATTCATAACATTATCCATCCTGAATTTTTTCCCCATATGAACATTGAACTTAAGAGTTTTCAACTATATACATACTTGCAGTATTCAAATTCTATAGATATTTATATTTATTTATATATATATACACATCAAGATACATCTACAGGTGCAGTGGCATCACAGACAGTTCACCCAAAGATAAGATCTCTTTGAGGGATACATCATGTTTCTCTGCCTTTCATGTCACCAACCAGGTGCAACCTGGTCCTTGAGCAAAAACAATCCCATGAGTGAGTTTGCCATTTCCTGAGGCATGGTTAATCCAAACTGTTTTCCCTAACAGGCCTCTCAGCTGTACCACAGGGACTGTGAAAAATGCATATTTTATGATTGGCTTTTCGCAAATATTAAAATGAATATTATATGTGTTGTGTTAGAAAGAAGTGCTGTATTAATTCTCTCAAGTAGTGTGTTAAATATTGTTTTAGGTTATAACAAAATGTTAAAATAGAAACTATGCTACGTAGGATACTTTTTTCCTAAAGAAAGAACTCACACCAAGATAGCAGCCACAGGACACCTAAAAAATCTTTCAAAGAAAGAGAATTTATTGCTCCATTATCAGGAGAAACTAACTTCTTCCCACCTCGCTCGGGCAGGATGACGCTGTTAGGATTATGAGGAAGAAGTTGATGATGACCAGACAGAATCCTGTATTTTAATGGAATTTATGCATCATGTATGAGATGTATGAATATGCAACAGGCTATTGTTTTTAAGGGTTAATCCTTTGTTAACGGATGTCCTTTTTCAGACTTATGCTGCCCAGGAAAAGGTACCCAGGCGTCCATAACTCTTTGTTTCTATTGTCTCATATTGTCCTAATTCAAATTGTCCAAATTATTATTATTCTAATTGTATTACTATTTTTATAACCATTTTGTTACTAATAAACTTTTTAAATTTTAAAAACAAGTAATTGGCATTTTTCACAGGGACCTTATCTCCATCTACAGTGTGAAGGGACTCTGGTGTTGACTGGCCATGTAGCCTTTGCTGAATGCTGATCCCAGTGCTTGAAGGTCCCCCGATGCAAGCTCTTTGAGTGGTTTTCAACCATCCATGACACTGTTCAACCTTTCCAGCAGCTGGTGCATGGTAGGGGATGTGATACACCCACTCAACACTGTGTTCTTGTGCCCAGGTGGTAACTAAGCTATTCCTGAAATGAGTTCCATGATCTGACTCTGGGATTCCATGTCACCACAGGACTTATTTTTCCAAGCCCAGGATGATGGTGTGCTGGGCAGTAGTGTGAGGCACTGGGTGCATCTCCAGCCATCTGGTGATTGTGTCCACCATGGTGAGCACATAGCACTTACCTTGGCGGGTTTGTGGCAGTGCAATGTAATCAAACTCCCAGGCCTTTCCCTACCTCTACTTATTGCAACGCCCACCATTCCTCAGAGGCTTTACTCTCTCAGCCTACTTAACGGCAGCACATGTCTCACACTCGTGGGAGTGTGGCGTCCATGGTTAAATCCACCCCTTGGCCTTGTGCCCACTTAGAAGTGAAATCTCTGCCCTGATGACCTGAGGCAACATGGGCCCATGGAGCCAGAAACAACTCTCCCTTGTGCTGCCAGTCCAGATCTCCCTGTGATGCTTTGACTGGGGGAACCTGGTCTGCCAGTTCGTTATTCCAATGCTCCTTGTTGGCTTGACTCTTAGGCACGTGTGGACTCTCACAATTGGCTTCTCCACCTGGATGGTGATGTCTTGCCACATTTCAGAAGCCCAGATGGGTTTCTCTTTACATTGTCAATTAGCCTCTTCCTGTCTGTCCAGCCACCCCCACAGAACATTGGCTGTCATCCATGAGTCAGTGCAGAGGGAGAGCTTTGGCCATTTCTCTTGTTTGGTGATGTCCAGAACCAACTGGACAGTCTAGGCAAGGTGTTCAGTTGCTCAATTCCTTCTGTTTCCACAGCAGCGATTCCAAAAGCCCATCGACTTCCCTTTGGGTCTTTGAAGTACCTGTTCCTGGGGTAGTCAATGCCCAGGATCCATGGGGCATCTGGGCCACTTAGAATGGGGTGTTTCTGCCAGTCTTTCCCAGTCAGGGAATATGCATAAATGTGCATAAAGCTGATGCAATATCAGGGGTATAAAAGATGGACCCAGCCTCTGGCATTTTGCCATGCTCCCAAGCACAGTCTCTTTTGCTTTGCTGATTTTTTTTGTTCTCAGTAAAACTTCTATAACTCATTCCCACTTGGGGTCTGGATTGTTTGTAACAGGTGCTTAGCCAGAGTGATCACCCACTTCTTTTGTTAACTTACTCACCTGCCATCCATCCCTGGGGCATCACCCCCTCTTTCTTCCATCATCTTTAAGATAACAAATGGCAAAAATTCACTAATAAGCCTAAACCTGTAACACAACCCTAGAGTGGGACAAGGAACCTCAAGGCTCCTCCAGCCCTGAGGACAGCTCCTCCCAAACAGCCCTGAGGCCAGGGAAGGACGGAAAACACCATCTTCTCAGAAACATCGTTTATTGGAAAATTTAGTCAATGCAAATGGAACCCCAAATCCATGGGGAATTGGAGCTGGTTCCTGGTGGGGCTGGGCCTAGGAGGGGGCTCTGTTGGCTTGGCTCTGGGCTTTGCGCTCCACCTGGGCACAGTACTTTTCGGGCATTCCAGTGGCTCTGCAGAGGAAAGAATCCATCAGGTTCCCAATGGATCTGGGACCATGGCCCCAGAGCAGGTCCCGTTTGCTGAGGATGCAGAGGGACCTGGGAGATGGCCCAGGCTGGGACACCAGGAAGGATTCGGGGAGCCCAAGGAGCACAGGGAAGCAGCACTGGCAGCCCCTGACCTGAACTCCTGCAGCTTCTGCTGTCTGAACTGGGTGAGGCGCTGGCTGCGCTGCCAGACCTCCTGCTGCAGCCGCCGGCCCTCCTCAATGACAGCCGCCCGCTCCCGCTCCCGCTCCCGCTGCAGCTCCTGGATCTGCCGCCGGAGATCTTCGGCATGGGCACGCTGCCGGAGCTCCCTCTGCTCCTGCTCCAGCTTCTCCCGCTCCAGCTGCTCCTGATGGGCCCTGTGGGAGAGCTGGGTTGGCTCAGTGACCCCACCACATCCCCCCACATCTGGCACAGCACCTGGGCTGGCACTGGAGACCCCAGAGCCATCAGCTGGAACTGGGAGCCCCTGGCCACCAACCTCAGCCATCCCTCAGTCCCGTGTGCCTCACCTGAGCACCCTCTGGAATTCCTGGCGATCTTGCTGCACCTGCATGGCCAGGTACTGCTCCTTCTGGGCCACCTGCTCCAGCCGGTCCTGCTTCAGCTGCTGCTCCAGCTCGACCTTCTTCCGCGCCTTCTCCAGCTCCTGCTGCCGCCATTCCCGGTCTGCGACCTCTTGGTTCCTCTTGGCCCTCAGAGCATCCTGCCCAAATAGGGGACAGTGCTAGGCTTCCCTCAGGGGCACCCATGGAAGCCCTTGGCCATGGCTTTGGCTCTGCTTCAGGACATCCCCTGGCTCCAGGGGCTGGTCCTACAGACCCCCCACATCTGGGGGTGCTGCCCCTTCGCCAGTCTGGGGACAGGGACAGTGGCAGGGGAGCATGTCACCTGTTCCTGGGCCACTCACCTGCTCTGCCTGCCAGCCCTGGGCCCGCTCCTGTGTGGCCCTGAGCCGGGCCAGCTCCTTCTCCTTCTCCAGGTGCAGTTGTTGCTGTTCCGCCTCCAAGGCGGCCTCACGCTCCTACGGGGGACAGAGTCCCAGGGTGGGACAGAGCCCCAGGATGGGACAGAGCCCCAGGGTGGGACAGAGCCCCAGAATGGGACAGTGCCCCAGGATGGGACAGAGCCCGAGGACAGCTCCTGCAGCCCCTGCCCACCCCACCAAGAGCCCACTGCTCTTACAGCCTTTTGCCACTGCTGCTCCAGCACCCGCTCGTCCTCCAACCTCTCCTTCTCCCGCTGTTGATCCTTCAGCCTCTGGCTTTCCACATTGAAATGTTTAATATCAGCATGGATTTGCTTTAGTCGCTCCTGTTTCTGCTCCCAGGCCTGGAAATGCCATGCAGTATTGGAGACCACCAAGTCGAGTGCTCTTCCATCCTCATCACTCAGGGCAGGCAGGCTTTGGGCCACCTCCCTGGGATGTCACAATGTCCCCAAGGGACCATAGCTCTGATCCTGCTGGATGCTGTCCCCACTCCCTGAGTGTAGCTGATCCAGCTCTGCCAATCCCTTTCCAGCCAGGTGGAAACCTCCCTGCACCCCCCTGTTCCCTGCTCCCACCTTCCGATCCTCCCTCTTCATCTGCTCCAGTCGCTCCAGCTGCCTCTGGCCCTCCTGGTACAGCTCCTCAGCCCTCAATGCCCTCTCCTCTGCATTCTGCTCCATCTGTTTCACAATGCCCTGCCGGGCTCTGGGAATACAAGAGCAGAAGGGTTTCCTGTGGCTCCATCCTGCTCCCCATCTTGGGAACACTGGCATGGACAGGCCTGGTGTGGTTGGAATGGACCAGATGCCTCCATGGGGAAGAGGGAGCCTCCTGCTCACCTCATCAGCTCCTGCTTCCTCTGGCGCTCCAGCTCCTCCTGGACCTCCATGCCCTTCTCCCGCTCCATTTCCATCATCTTATCCAGGCGCTTCTCCTCCTCCACCAGTTCCTTGAGGATCATCTGCTTCTCCAGGACTTGCTTGTCCCGGATCATGTTGCACTTGGCATTGAGGAACAGCTGTGAGGACAAGAGGTGTCAGTGGCTTGGAGCCGCACTGGGACACAGGGAGCAGGGAGGGCCAGGGAAGGAGAAGAAAAGCCTGGGAGCACGAGGAGCAAGGGAGGCTCAGCAGTGTCAGGTGACAGAGGGGAGCGCCGGCCCTACCGCATTCAGTTCCCGCACGTCTTCCTCCTGCTCCAGCCTCATCCTTGTCACCCGCTGCAGCAGCTTCTGCTCCTCCTGCTGCAGCTCCTCCTCCACTTCTCTCTGATGGTCTTTCTTGGCCTCCAGTTCTGCCTTTCTCTGCTCCTCGATCTGGGCCTTTTTCAGGGCTTCCTGTGGGGACAGAGAGTGCTGCCCAATCCTGGGCACCTTCCCAAGGGCTCACAGGGGTCACACTTCAGGTGCTGCATTCCCAACACTGAGTGGGAACATGTCGGGCTCCTGGCACGCCCATGGGCACCCCTCCCCACATCTCTGGGCAGACACCCCATGCCCTTCGAAGGTTGGCAGTGCTGGGCCTTCAGGGATGCTGCCCAGCTCTCAGTGAAGCCCTGAGCCCTGCAGCCTCCCCTGTGCCCCAAAATGTGGTGGACAGAGGGAGGACCCCCTGCGGGAACCACCACCCCTCAAACCCAGCTGTGGAGCCAGAAAAGGGGGAAGCAGAAAGGGAAATGCCTACAAAAGCAGCATCCTGTCTGGCTCTCAGCGTCTTCAGCCTGTCCCAATGCTCCACCTCAGTTGGGGCTCGAGCTGATTCCTTAAGTTTCTCATATTCCTTTTCTCCAATGATGAGACACAGCTGGGGCTTCTCCTGGGGAATGCTGGGGGGGCACAGGGAGAGAGCTTAGTGGCATGGTGACCACAACAGGTCCCTGTGCTCCCTGAGCTGCCCACTCAGCCACCATGTCAGACCAGATCAATATGGGAAGTGCTGAGGAAGCCTTGGGGACCTAGCTCTCTTGTTTTGGGGTGAGGTGGGAAGGGAAAGTGTGGTGAAAGTGGCACCAGGCTGGGATGCAGGGGGCAGGATCCCCAGGGGTGGCCAGGGCACACTGCCAATCCCTGTTCCCTAGAGATTTTGGGATGCTGCACTGACACCCATTCTCCCAAAACCCCTCAGGGCTCAGGCACAGCCTTACACGAGGTCCCGGATCAGGTCCCTGGTGATGATTCTGGTGGTCTTTGGTTTATATCTGACAGAGGGCTGTGATTCAGGCAGTTTGGGCACATCCTGAAGAATCACAATGGGGCTGCTGGAGCCCGTGACCTGTGGGAAAGGACGATGTGAGGGATCCGAAATCCCCACGGTCAGTGCTCCCTGGACACCAACTGATCCTGGGAGGAGCTCTGGACCCTCAATCGGGACATGCCCTCAGGGGCACGACCAAAAGGGGCCGGAGGGGCTGGGGGTCAGGGGAAGACCGAGGGCAGACCTTGGGAAGGAGGGACTGAAATCCTGGTGGGCGAAGCTGCTGACGGCGTGGGAGGAGGGATCCCCGGGAGGAGTCTCCCGGACAGAGGGACCGAGACCCTGAGCCAGTAGTCGCGCCTGCCATGGCACTCTCATAGAGTGTGGGAGGTGTGACAATGTCCTGGAGCCGACATCCCAATGTGATGGGACCAAGGGTTGGGATGTGTCTGAACCGATTGTGACAAAGTGCCCAAAGCCACTGTCGAGACACGTCGGGACCAACTGTTGCCATGGCAGCGCCCCCAACAGCTCCCGGGACTGACAGGATGTCCTGGAGCAGATGGGGCATGGGGAACGGGGATGTTGGTGTGGAAGCTCTGAGAGCTGGGAAGGGCAAATCCAAGGGAAGGCAGAGATGGAATTGAGGCAGCCAAGAGGATAGATACATATTATAATATTGGCTTTTTGCAAATATTAAAATGGATTTTATATGTGGGATGTGAAAGTAGCTTTGTTGTAAAGATATAATTTTTATTTCTGGTATTAATTAATCTTAGACATAGTAGTGAAATAGCTGATATAAGTATGCTTGTGTTAAAATGCCTGCTTGGATTGGATAACATCCAATGAACATAGGATGAGGACACCTGCTACAGATCTGCCAACTATCAGCACTCACCATCTGAAGACAGTGTGGACCAAGGCCCAAAACTGAAGATGATGATAAAAAAGGACTAAAAGCACAACCCAGGAATATGCATCCTCTAAAAAGGCGGATCCAAGGTGGAGATATGCTGAACAGTTCTTGGAACTAATTTGGGGGAAAAGTTTACTATGCATAAGGGTCTATGAATACACAACAGGCTGATACAAGGGAAAAGGTATTTAAGCGGTATCCCCGAAGAGAACAGCGTGCTCTTGGCTGAGTGCCAACCTTTGCTTTATGGTCCTTGTCTCCTATTGTCCTTTATTAAACTTTTTAAATTTTCACAGGAGAGTGAACCTGGTTTTCACTCCAAGGCTGCGAGAGGAACAGCCCTGCAGGAAGGAAAGAGGGGCATGAGGGTCTCCAGAGATTTGCCCAAAGCCCGTGGGGGTCCCCAGGGAGCAGACACCCCCCTGCAGCCCTGCAGGAGCCCCTGGCCAAGCAGAGGATGCCCAAAGGGAGTTGTGAGCCCATAGAAAGCCCCTGCTTGAGCAGTTCCTGGGGCACTGATCCTGGGCAAGGAAGGGCCTCAGCCTGGAGCAGCTGGGGCAGAGCTGCAGCCCGCAGGAAGGACTCTCGCTGAAGAAATCGCTGGAGAAGAGACTCCCATGGAAGGCAGGGACCCCAGTTTGGTGGAGAAGGGCAAGGACTGCAACTACTCTGGCTGAGCAGCAGCAGAAACAACCTGTGCTGAACTGCCCAGGGCCCCCCTTCCCATCTCCCTGTGCTGCTGGAGGGAGGTTGGGGTGGGGGGGAAGGTGTTTTGAAGGGTTTATTTGACTTCTCCTTATCCTGCTCTGATTTTGTCAGCAAATATTCAATTCATGTTGCTAATTCTGAGACCGCATTTCACGTGACAGGATTTGATGAGTGATCTCTCCTGGTCCTTGTCTCAAACCAGGAACCCTTTGTTCAATTTTCTCTCCCCATCCAGGTGCAAGAGGGCAGTGAGAGAGCGGCTGTGGTGGGTGCAGGGCATCCAGCAGGAAGGAGAAGGAGAGTCCAGGTCAGGCTGTTGAGCAGATTGTTGTGGGATTTCAGTAGTTTTGTGGTTCTCTCAGTCCCTTGGCAAGAGGGAACAAATGATCAATTGCTGCATTTCCAGACTGGTTCCCTCACAGCTGCCCTTGCATGGGGGGTTTCCATCCAGTCCTGCTCTGAAAACCATCAAAGGCCCTCTCAGAGCCACTACTTGGGCTCCCTTTGGGTTTTGTGCTTCTTGCAGGGTGAGCAAACCACAGGCAGGCCTTTTTCCGCCCCCAGAATTCTCACCTTTGCAGCAGCTTGAAAGCTTCCAGAATCAAAGCCAAAAGGGCGGGGGGGACCCTCAGGTGCTGGCTGCCACCTGGGGCTGGGCAGAGCAGGGCTGGGCAATGGCCATCCCTGTGCAGTGGGGCTGGGCCATGGCTGGGCCTCACACTTGGATAGACAGGAGTCCTGAAGATGTGCCACCTCTTCGACAGGTGGCACCACCACCCCCATGGACAGGATGCCCCATGCCATGATGTGTCACCCCCTGGACTGGTTTCCCCCAGGTGAACCCCAGAACAGGGACCTCCCAGGACAGGAGCCTCTGGATGTGCCCTCCAAGACAGAACCCCCCCTTTCCCCATCTGACTCTCAGCACAAACGGCCTCTTCCTTCTTGTCCAGGAAAAAGAAAGTGAAAGTGTTGAGAGGGCACAGCCCAACACCTCCATCCCCCATGGCCTCCCTACTCTTCCCTGCACCACCTCACCCCATTTTCCCCCTCACCTGGGTCCCCCAGTCCATTCCCTGCTCATGTGCTCCCTGGGATTGCTGAGCCAGGAACCAGGGGTGAGGGGACATGGCACAAAAATGAGGAAAAATTAGAAAAATAAAGAGAAGAAAAGGACAAGGGCAGGGGAGGGGAGGGCACAGAGGCCAAGCTACCCAGGACTTCCATGTGATACATGTACAGGAAATGAGCACCCCAGGGAGGCAATGCTGGGCCCTGGGTCATCCCAAAATCTGAGGCATCCAGGGAAGAAGCTGTGACCCATGGGCCCACCCAGCCACTGCCCATCCCTGCCATCCCCATTCCCCTGGGATCCCAACCATGGAATCTCATTTCCTTCTATCTCCCCTTCCCTGGGCCCCCCCCCAACCCTGGACTGCAATTCCTTGGGATACCCATTCCCAAGGAACCCCATCCTGGTAATTCCAGACCCTGTGACACCCCTTCCCTTGATTCCCCCAGGACCCCATTCTCACAAGAGTCCCTCCTTTCCCCTGGCATCCTCATCCCTCAGCGTCCACCCCATGATCACAAATCCCTGGAGGTCACATTCTTTTGGGACCCTCATCCGCGATTCTGAGTCTACCCAAGCCTTGGGATCCCCATTCCCATGGGACTCCATCCCTGGGCACCCCATTGCCCTGGACACCCATCCCTGGCTCCCTACACAGCCTCAGCCTCCAAATTCAGGCAACACAATGTTCCCACCATGTCCCACCATCACCCCATGTCCCACAAGGTCCCCACCCTGCCCTGACCAAGGGCCACCTACACGTGGGGACAAGATGTGACCTCGCTTCCTTCCTCTTCATCTGAAGAGCCACCACCCAGTGGAGCAGTGGCCACAGCAGTGAGTGACAGCCAGTGCACATGGCTGGGGACACCGAGATGGTCGGGAAGGTGGCGCTGCTCCTGTGGGGTGAGCACCCTGGGCATGGGCTTCACCCCCCGGGGATAGGGAGGGGAGTTGGCACAGGGGGACTGCAGGGTTCCCTCAAGTCCCCAATGCCAGGAGAGCCTGTGTGTGAGGTGACCAGGGTCATCGGGGCAGGAAGGTGGGGACATTAATGGTGGGACAGGGATTTGGGGAGGCATCAGGGGGCTGGTGGACATGACCTGTGACAGTATGGCG